>NC_044353.1:13715077-14321844 GCF_007364275.1 Archocentrus centrarchus | reverse complement strand
TGCCAGTTTCTAAGAAACTGCAACTGAAAATAATCAAGTGACATCCTAATTGAAATCTAAGTTCTGGCCTCTCCTCTTTTTCGCAGAAGTGGTGCACAGGATGGTGTTGCAACATGGGCTGGAGCTGCCAGAAGTGTACCCAGAGTTCGACCCAGCAAGTAGTCCATAGGCAGCAAAACGGCATCACAGATAAGCACACTGCAGGGACAGCTAAAAACTGACAGCAGACCCCCCAAACCCTTGCTCTGCTGATCCTACCTGTGTACACTCTTTTCCGAGCTGGTCACTTACTGTTACCTTTCGATTTTGCCCCGCCGTGTCCATTGATGGACGAGCCGATTGAATCCTTCCGTATCCGCTTGCTCGGAGGTCGAACGCTGGATCGGAGAAAATGATGCTGGTCGGGGCCCGGCGGGCCGGGCTCCGCTGGAGTCTGGGGCTGCTGGGTCGAGCCTGGTCCGGTTCGGTTCGGAGCAGAAACAGGAAGGACCGGGGCTGAACCGGAGCTGAGACCCGTGGCTGATGGATTAAGAATTTCCACTCCGTCCTCTCCCTTTGTACTGCGCTCTTCGCTCGCCTGCTCTCCGCTCTCCTCCTCGTCGCAACCGTCGGGCTTTCTGGACGGATTCCTCCTCCCATCGACACCGATCCCCTCCCTGGAGCCCGGTGTCATGCTGCCACAACACATTCACACAAAATTTGTCACATTAGGAGCAAAGCGATGTGCAAAATTAACTTCTAAAGACGACGTTCACTGTCTCTCAACATGGCCGCCGCTGTTTGTTTCAAATCCCCTCTTCAGTCCCGTCAAAACAACACCAAATATATGCATTTCATGCCTTGAGATAAATTAAATTTAACAGCTAAAACAGTCTGGTAACTGGCGACGATGCCTTTCCGAGTAGCTTTCCCCTCTAATGGCCAATATTAACGATTTAATTTAAACTGAATTCAAAAGCGAGCGCTTTTCAGTTTAGCGCCCTGCAGAAACGACAACGAAAAACCCCTCGGTGCACTCGACCTCTAAATAAAGTGTTTGTTTCAAACCTAATTTTACCCATTTTGGTGCTCCTCTGTAGCGGACGGTGTCTTCTTTCTCTTCACCATGGATCCGAGCGGTTAGACTGGCAATTAGTGGTCAAATTGAGCATAATAAAGCCGAGAGCGATCGCTCCGCTTTTATGCCCTCTCCTTGCTCCTGATTCGACTGGAGCTGAACTCTCTGCGCAGTTCAACTGTCTCTACTATCAGCAACAACATTACTCAATGCTTTCTATGCAAGGAGGCATAAATAAGACAAAACCGACGCCAAATATAAGACATTTAACTGTATTTTAATAGATAATTTACAAAAAAAAAAAAGCTCGTGTCGGTTAAGCACGTTTGAATCTATAAGCAGCGACAGTTTTATTAAGCCGCGCGCAAGTGGACTTCGCCTGAGACTACGTCACCATATGCAGAAATTATGCCTGCAAAAAATGTTAATTTTACACTCAAATCTTTGCCATGAAATATTATTTCACTACCAACAACATACATACACGCGACGATGGTACAATGAGGAAAATCAGGACCTGGATTTAAGTACACGTCAGGCAACAGCAGCAGCAGGGGTGCCGCAGTTATGTTTAAATGTGTAAACACTGCAGAGTTTCTTATTATTGTGTGTTCGCCACTCTTTTTCCACAGGTGCATTTTGTATTTGCAGAATCAGGATGGGCTGGCCGGTGAAAAGGCGGACAACAAAAGCTCAGACTTGGACAGCTTTAGTCTGGAAAACATCACTAATGCCCCCTCCTTTCCCACACACAGCATTTAAATCTCGTAGTTGTTGCCATCTGACAGCTGATTCTCAGGCAATCTTGACACAAAAATATGATGAATTAATAACGTGGGAAAACCCAAGATTACTACTTAAGCTGTTTAGTGTTAACTTGAACTCATTTAGATCTTTAAAGCTTCAAGTGATGGACAGATATTGCTGTCATTTATTCCGTGTCATCGTATTGTTTCAGTGTAATCTGAGGTGACTCTAACACAACGACAGCAGCACACCGGGGTCTGATTATTACTCCACTAAATTACAGCACTTGCATCCCACTGCGGTGTTACAGTAAAAACAGTGTAGCGGTTCTAATAGTCTCATAACAAGTTTACTATTATATCAGAAGCTTTACATGACTTTGGAAGTGCACTACTGTGATAGTTTGAGGTGTTTACAAGCAGTTGCTGGTAACTAGATGTAGTAAAATGCATTAAATGTAGTCAAATATCGCTTCTGTTCACAGCCCGCTACTATACCCAGCATGGCTGCTGTTGTTGGCTAGCTAACCTTACCAGTATGAGAAGCCAAACAAGCTTTTCCGTTATAAAACTGCTCCTAGCATAGCGGTTATATTATTCTGTGCCCAAAACAGCTTGATAAATGGATAATTAGTACTGAGCTTACCTAAAGCAGTAGCTTGCTGATAGTATTCCCAAATGAGACACAGGTTAGCATTGCTAGCTGACGGAAGACCTCCAGCTCGCTACCGCTGACAGCTCCGGCGGCTGGTTTGTCAGCGCGCGCAGACACGCCCACTACTAGTACTACAGGAAAACAAAGACTATGATTGGCTAAACACACACGAGGACGGAGGTTAAAGTTGATTGACAGAAGCCTCCGCCAATTGTTAATGAAAGAATTAAACCACGAAGGACCAATTGTCATTCTCTTCCTGTCACGCCCCGCTAAGTTTACTGACTAGTACTGTAAAATTTTAAAGCGATTCTGAGTGATATATATTTTAACCTTTCTGTTTAGTGATTAAAGTTTTGTTTCAACAACGCTGGATCACTGCAATGAACTTTGCTGCGCCTGTAAAAACAAGTTCCGCCCTGAAAATGATTGACATTTTGATGCGCCAATCAGTTGGCACAACTCATAGCGAGTGCTTGAATTTAATACGGGCGTATACCGAAAACGACCCGTCTGGAACTGAAACTAAACAAAAACTATATTGATCAACCATCCTCTCAGCCTCAGCCGTTTAAACATAAAACAAGCGCCACCCATGGGCGCGACTGTTTAAAGGCTACTTGAGAGACTCACAAAGCGAAACTGTCGCGCTTTTTGTTGAAGCTGTGTATGACATATTATTTAAATTAATCACTATAGCCTCAGCCCTGTTGGGAACAATGAGAAGTTGCGTCTCAAAAGTCTTCGGCCTGTTACGGGACTCCGGGGGAAGTGAAACGAGCGCACCTCAGCTTGGCAGCGCACCAGTTATATTCCTCTGTGTCATAGCTGGGTGGGCTCGAATTCTTCACTACGGAGTTGAGCCGGGCACGCGCAGGCAGAGGGAAACTCGCTCGTCGTCCAGTTGGCAAACTGACGAAGAAGTTGTCTTCGGAAACTTGGAGGGTCAAAACAAAACCACTATGACTTCGACGAACATGTTTCAAGGGTTGGATACTGGTTCGAAACCGAGTTCAAGGTGAAGAATACAGCCGTGCGGCTGGTTTATGAGTGAAAGAAGTCGGCCGGTAATGTCTTATTTCGACTGCAGCCAGCAGCTCGGTCCGCTAGCAGCCCTAGAATATAGGTTAACGTTGTCTGTCAGGACCTCGTAGTTAATGTTCTCAGATATAACTCGAACACGGCTTGCTCTCAGAAAGCTTAAATGCCTTGGTGGACGCTTAAGTTGAGCTGCATTGGGTTTAGTTGGCAAACTTATTAGTCATGATAGCTTTCGAGCTAGCCGTTCAGGCGTTGTCTGCTGCGCCTGCGGAAGTGTGAAATGCTCCTCGGAAGGGTCTTTGTATCCGCCAACAGAGGCGTTATGGTCACACTATCCTGAATGCAGGAGTTCTGGTGCTTCTTTCTTTCGTTATTTTTGACTCTAAAGCACCAGTTCTTGGATCAACTCCGCTAAGTAGTATTATTATACTTCCAATAACGTAAAGCGTGTGTCTGATGTAATCAAAGATATGTTTATTGTCATTGCACAATACACTGAAATTTTGCTTGTTGCTTCAGGTGCTGAAATAATAAATAATACGAGCTAGAAAATAAGAAATAAAATAAGTAAGGATCTGATATTTACACTGAGCAGAGGTAGTATGATGTATTCACAGTGAGCAAAGGCATTATGAATAGCAAATAAACGGTCTATTTACAACTGTATGCAATGTCCTAAAGTGGCGCAGTGGATGTGCAAGGAGATTGTCATTTGCGTTTGATATGGTCAGAATTCAGCAGTGTTACAGTTTTGTGGTAGAAGCTGTTTTTTAGTTTTCAGTCTATAGCAAACAATGGTTCCCAGCCATGCATACATGGCGCCATTCCCGAGGCTGTAATCAAGTAACCTGTTATTTGGCTCAGTTGGCTCAGCTAATATATTTATAGCCCGGTGCCTTAATGTTCCCTACAAGTCTTTTAGTGTAAAACATGGCACTAACAATAATCCATAAACATGAATACGCATTCTGTTTATTTAAAGATTTATCTTGTATACTAACTATAATATAACTATATACTATATAACTTTTTATGTTCATCTGTAGGGTATTGCAACCCCCTGGAGGTGGCTCCAGTAACCTGTTTGGTGGCTATGAAGAAGACTCTGCAGCATCAAGAAGACCTAATAAGATGGCCTCCAAAGTTTTTGCTCCACCGGAGGAACCCCAGAGTGCACCAAGACGCACCAATCCTCCAGGTCAGACCAACCTGCCCGGGGCTAGATACTGTGGCCAGTCTGCCTCTGTGAATCCATGTTCAGGGTGTGAAAACTGTTGACACGATGTTATGTTTCCACTACAAACACGTTCGCTGTTATCCATGCCTGCACGTAATACACCTGTGCATGTTGCTTTGGCATAGCTGAGTTTATTTGCAGTTCAGTCTAATCAGTTGCCCTGACAGTATTAAAATTTTCCCTAAAATGGTCAGTAAACTGCTGTCATTGTAGCATGTGCACAGTACATGATACTAAACTGTTTATGCACTCCATTTGGTACAGATGAATGAGTTTTAATGAAATGCTCATTCCAGATGTCACATTTTGTTACTATATTACTTAAGATTGTGCCACAGTGATGGTGTCACTGTAAGATATGTTGGTAAATCTTTTGTAGGTGGAAAGAGTAGTGGAATATTTGGTGAACCTGAACCCCCAGCTCAACAACATAAACCCTTACCTCCAGGTGGACCAGGCAGCAACATATTTGGGCCTGCAGACACTACACCTGTCCAAAGTCCGAGCCGAAGCTACCCGAATAAGCCAAAGGTAGGCCTTAACAGTACCTTCTGGTCACTTTGACTTGTATTTTATATCAAACTTGCAGAGAACACTTTTATTCAAAACCTGTGCAAAAACGACTATTCGGTGAGGAATACACAGGTTTCTGTCAGGCAGAATTTCAACAACATTCTCTCAAATAAGCAAACACCAACTCACTGAGTCTCAGCCCCACCCCAAACCGCCACCTGTCTGCTCCGCCGATGAAACCGGTGGTATGGAAACCCAGAAGGTGATCCCTCATTTGCATGGAAAGGCTGACTATTACTGGGGATGATCTGTGATTATCTACAATGGCATATTTAAGTCAGCCTTAAAGCCTTTAGTCATCTCTAGCTATCACGACTATCTGATGCTTGCTAAAATTTGGCTATTTTAGCCTAATTTTCTTTTGTTGTAAACTGTGGAAAAATTAAAAACTTACCAATTTTGACTGTTTTTTAAATAAAGGAATTCTCAAAGTTGGGATATGTTTGATCAGTGAAATGATGGCTGACGGTTATAGGGTCATTCTGATCTACTTCCCTAAGAATACAAAAAAAAAAAAAAAAAAAAAATGAGCAGACTAAAGAATTCTCCTGTATAATTTTGCATTTTTTAATGCTCATTTACTTTTCTGACAAACACAGCAGCTAGAGAGGTTTTAAAGAACAAGTTGACCCTAAATTAGAAATCACCACTGCAGAAAATTAAATATTTAAGTATTAAATTATTACTGATTTCACATTACTTTAATTGCTGATTTAACGTTAGGCAACAAAACAAGAACCACCTGCATTATGTTTTTTTTGTTGTTGTTGTTGTTGTTGTTGTTGTTGTTTTTCCCTCCATCTTCACTTTATTTAATTTTTTTTTTTTTTTTTTTTTTTAAAAACACAGGACAATCTCAGCGTGGGACCTGAACCTGAATCACCAGGTGAGTGCTGTACATGTCCTTTATGTATAATTTCTTCTCATTGTACTATTAAAATACCTCTGCTAAGCCCCACTGTTCAAACAGCAAATGGATCAAATCTTACTGTTAGTTTTGCACCTTAAACAAACTATTTCCTCTGTTAACTTCTGCATACAAAAAAATCTAAACTCCAAATGTGACAGTCTCAAGAAAGTATCCATCATGTCTGTATTTATTCTTTATTATGTGAATGAACTGGATTTCTCCATTATAATGGAGTTACCTGAACAATTTGGGCTGTGGTGTAGTACATGAATTCAGCTTCCTACCCAAGCCTTAGACAATAATTTGATATTCCACACTCTTGTCTAATTATGATCACTTCTGGCTCCAAAAATCCAACATGGTGGCAGGCTGTGTCCATCTTTCATATCACATCAGCGTCTTTTCTCTTCCTGAAGCCAAAGCCAGCCAGCCAGAGGCGAAGGAAGAAACTGCGCCCCCAGCTGCTCCACCAGCCAAGGAAGAGCCGCCTGCTGCCGCCGCTGTCTCAGCACCTTCACAGCCTGAATGCACACCTTCCTCATTTCCTGATGAGACTTTGCTGAAGAACCACGAGCCTCACCTGGGACCCAAGCCTCGCTCCCACAACAGGGTCCTCAACCCTCCTGGAGGAAAGTCTAGTGTGGTATTCTACTGATCAGCTGAGCACGCCACTTCTCCCAGTTTATGTCCGTACACCTTTGTCTGTTCCCCTGTTAATCTTCTCTCATTCCTACACTGCTCTCCTGATGGTTACATGATCTGTACGCATAAATCCAGGCCAGATTTTGTTGTTCACACCTGATGCCTGGTCTCAGAAGTTGTCCTCAACGTATTGCACTTTCACCCCCGTTTCCTTGGTATTCTTGTACAATGAAACTTGCAGTCATACAATCATCAATAAGTCAGCTGCCTGGCTAGCTATTACCTTATCACTCTAACTGTAACACTGTTCAGTCTCAATTTTGCAGTTAACATTTTCATTGTTTGTGTTAGAAGCATCTGTAAATGTAGTTTGGTTGAAGGCACAATTGTTTTTTTTGTTTTTTTGTTTTTAAACATTTCTGCATCTCAAGAACGGTTTAGAGTTTGGACTACTTGCACAATTTTCAGCTTTAAACTGAATCAATCAAACAACTTGGTTTTGCTAAAAAATTCATGGCAGGCATTTTCACAAATTTCTGGGAGCCTGTTTTAAATTGTGTAGGCATTCAGTCAGGAAGGGTGATGATCTGCTCATCAGCTTCATATATGACGTGCTAATAATCATTGGGTGACGACTTGAAATCGGAATTTAAAAAGTAATGCATGTGATCAAGGCTTGATATCATTTTAGCATCCTTTCATCTTTCATTCTCTTGCCTTTTCATTAATTATGCCTTATTAAAAATGTGTATAATGGAGAGCACAATTTGTAATTGAGAATTGAAACAATTGTTTACTCCCTAAATGTTTGTGCCTCCTCAAAGAAATTCCATTTTGATTTGTGAATGTATTGTGCAGGTACTTTTCTGCTTTGCCCTCATTGCTTGCTTCATTTGAGAACATAATCTGCCTTCTTTTAGCTTGGGGTAGGCCTCTGTTTATGTTTTAAATTAAAACGGCTGAAGACAAAGTGAACTCTGGACATGCGTGCAGCCTACCTGAGTCCAGGTTGGGCTCGAAAATCGATCATTTTCACCCACATCTCGGCGCACATTCATGGTGTTCTGGCGCCAGCCTGTCCCCCTCTGTGTCGATGTGCCTGGCAGGCCGTGAGCGCAGCAGAAAGAACTCCTGTGTATTGCAATAAAATGGTTGTTTTGCAGTAAGAGTTTGTTTACTGTGTTTGCATCCCTCCCTCTTCACAAAAAAGGAAAACACTCAGTAATGATTAATTTAAACAGGCATGTTTTGAGAGACTGAAATTCATTGCTCACATTGATTATTGGGATTTAATATTTATTGACATACAATCCATGTCTCGTCTGCCTCAGATTGAGGGTTAAATCTTGACTCACTGACACTGGTGCTTTTGTCTGGATTTGTCCTTGGGCAACACTCTGGAAACTGCTGGGTTTTTTTTCCCCAGACAAAAATGGCCACTTTCTGCCTGGTGGAGTTTTTATTTTAGCTTTGCAGCTACACAGAATCTTTTTTTATGTTGCTATTTTAAGCAACAGTACAGGAGACAGCACATAAAATACTGTTTGCTCATGAGTGTGCGTATAAAAACAGATGTGACTGGCATGTTCATCAGAAATGCCTCAGCTCACAGGTCACTAGACTATTTTTAAAATCTTTACATGCCACATGTCAACATCCTCCCGTGCTGAAGGTGGTGGTTATAAATGACTCAATCTTGATGAAAATGGGCTCTCACTGCCTGGGCAAAAAAAAACTTAATGCTCCTCATGAAATTGTTTTTTAAACAATTTAAATTAACTGTTTGGTTTAAAGAAAAACTACACGCAGCCTGCTTTTGTGCAACGTCAAGCAGTAGACCTAAACTCTCTAAAGAAAACTGATGACTGTAAAATGTAAACATTGTATTTCACTGCCACCTACTGAGTGAAAAATGAGCTAAATCTATAAAAATCAAATTGACATTGTAACAAAAGTTGGTATGATGGTATACTTAATTTTATTTCAGTTTTAGTTTACAATACAGCTCATTGGACTGTTTTTCTTACTTTACAATTTCATATAATAGTCTTTCAGATACACATATTGCAGTCTCCTTTCAGTAGATAATTTTTTTATATTTTCTTGAGCTGTAGCACTGGATTTGCTCAATACAGAGGTAGTTTGGATTCACCTTTAGGCAGCACTGATACTTCGTTAACCCATTTTAGTCTTCATTATTAATCCTCTCCAGTGCAAACAACAGCCCAAACTACACTTGACTAACTGATGTCCAATTTGAGGGGGAAAATTTCACCTTTATTTTATTTAGCACTCATTAATGATTTCAGTGTCACAGGGAAAAGTTGCGTTCATTGGAAGGTTCCTGTTGATTGTTTTTAATCCAAACATGACCACCTTTAATGGGCCACATTAATATACAGTCATTGTTAAAAAAGAAAGTACATCCTGTTTCAATGTTATGGTTTTACATATCAGGACAAAGTTACAGTCATCTGGTCTTAAAATACAACCTCAGATTAACAACAAAACATGAAATATTACTCCATGTCATTATTTGTTTAACAAAATTAAGCCAAAATGCAGAAGCAGTGTGTGAAAAACTAAGCACACCCTTACTGCTTCCATAGGAATTAAGATGTAAGGAACAGCTAGGCGCTGCTAATCAAATGCAGTTAATTAACTGATCATCAACAAGTGTGTGCACCTCTATAAAAGCAGAGGATCTGACAGTTTGCTGGTCTGGAGCATTCAGGTGTGTTTTAATGCAAAAGAGGTCAACGATGATCTTGGAGAAGTGATTGCTTCTGCCTATCAATGCTGGAAGGGTTATAAGGCCATTTCCAAACAAGTCCATAATTCTGCAATGAGAAAGATTATTCACAAGTGGAAAATATACAAGACACATGAAAATCTTCCCAAGAGTGTACATCCCAGCAAATTACTGACCCCAAGGACAGAACTACATCTCAGACTCTACAGGCCTCAATCAGCAAGTTTAATTTTAATGTTCATCACAGCACAATTATAAAAAGACTGAACGAGTATGGCTGGTTTGGAAGGGTCACCAGGAGAAAGCCTCTTCTCTCTGAAAAAAGAGCATGGCAGCATTAGGTTTGCAAAGTTGCATCTGAAAAACCAGAAGATTTCTGGTGCAGTGTCCTTCAGACAGACAAGAGAAGACGGAAATGTTTGGCCATAATGCACAGCACCTTGCTTGGTAGAAACCAAACAGCACATTAGTACCAACATCTCATACCAACTGTGAGCACGGTGGTGGTGAAGTGATTATTTGAGCTTGCTTTGCACAGGACCTGGGCACCTTGGAGTCACTGAGTCCATGAGCTCCTCTGTATACCAAAGTATTGTGAATCAAATGTGACCCAAGCACAGCAGCAAATCTACAACAGAGTGACTGAAAAAGAAAAGAATCGAGGTGGTGCAATGGTCCAGTCAAAGTCTAGACCTCAACCCGATTGAAGTGCTGTGCATAAACTAATACCCACAACCCAGAACTGAAGAAGCCTTATGGATGAGAGGTGAAACGTCTTTAAGAAACTTAAAGAAGGCCAGTCGCCTTTTTCAAGCTCCAGAGACTACTGTAACCCAGATGACTGAGAACCTACACAGACACCCACAAACCTCAATGAACTGGAGCAACGTTGTAAAGAGGTGTGGGAGAAAATTCCTCCACAACAATGTGAGACTGAAAAAGTCAAACACAAGTTATTGAATCATGGGGTGTACTTATAAGTCTGCACAGAGTCCTGTGAAAAAGTTTTTCACAGCAAAAATTAAAAAAATTAAAAACTGACACCCTAACCTGAGGAATTATGATTCTGTCTCTGCAGTCTGATCACATGCCATGACATAAAACTTACAGACTTCTGATCCCAGAGCTCTTTACTGCACTATCCACCGTCAGTCCTTTGAAAGCATAAAGAGCCTTTGGCATTTTGTTTTGCTTGTTTTTGATAGGTCTTGAAGTTTCTCTGTGCTGGTGTTTTTCAGGATTAATTTCCAAACCAATCCGAGGAACTTTTTCATGAGCAAACAGGTTGACTTTTATGGATGAGATGCAAAATTGATGGATTTTGCAGGCAAAACATGAGCACTTACATTGAAATCAAATCTTCAGAACGCACATTTGGTGTGAGGTCAACAAAAAGCTTGATACTTTTATTCTGACAGTGAATCAGCCTCTGAAATTTGAATATTTAACCTTCACAGGATGTTGTCATATATGTTGGCAACTGGATTTTGTTTCATTTTTGGTTAGTGCATCGTCATTATTATTCTGGCACCAAGCAGCGATGCGACTTGTGGACTATTGCAGGAAAAACTAGATCTTCCGGGCCCAACCTCCAAAATAAAAATTGGGCAGCTAAAACTGATCGCCCACTCTTTTGGACTCAATAGCTTTTGAAATTCACCAAACCTTTCTACAGTCAGAAGACATCACTCCAGATTTATGTTTAGTCAGAATATTAGGCTTGAATCTGTTAATGACCTGCCATCATGACTTATATATTCTTTACTTTATATTACAGATGTATAACAGAGCTACATATATGGCATTGTTTTGTTTGTTTATCTTTGTGGAAAAATTTTATTCATATCACTCTATCTCTAGCATCTAAGCATCTAAGTAATGCATTTCAGGATGTATTTAATATATTTTTAGTCCTAAGTACGTTTAAATCTGCAGATAATGCTACATTTCCTATAACCCAACAACAGCATTATTTATTGTCACTTTAGCCGACCATCCTAAAGACTGAAAAGCATTGAGAAGCTGAGGTTGTCGTAACTGATATCCCACAGAAATGACTGATAATCCTGTAACCAATGCTGCTTTATTTTGAAATTTTGCAGCCGACCTCCGGTTTCGTCTCCCTGACTTGACGCAGTACCTCTGCCTGCTCAATGCAGACGGTGTGACGTCAGCCAGAGTCGGTCAGCTGGCTCCTCCATCTGAACAGCACAGAGAGCCTCTCCCATAGGGAGATATCACCAAAACGCCCGACCCTGGCCAGCAGCATCGGCGGCCTGCCGGAAGAGGAAAGAATATGGATAAAACGAGACTATAGTGGCGGATCGGGCGTCGGTGGTGATCGGGAAAAAGACTTAGATTATTTATTTACCTATTTATTAATTATTTATTCTCCCTGCCAGTAATGGCTGGGGTCCATGGCTGCGGCTGCTGAGAGGCAGGTGCAATATCATCGACGAAGGCGTTTCGCTCCTCGGCATGGACTCAGCGAGGGCCGATCCACAGGCTGGCCCAGTCCACATCTTCTGCTCCCGGGATCAGATGCTTTCTGCCGGAGCCGAGTAATAACAGGGCCGGGTCTTGAAGCGATAGCCTGTAACTGGCTGGAGGAGCAGGAGGAGGAAGAGGAGGAGGAGGAGGGGGGCCTCTTCATATCAGTTTATTAGGACCAATATTTTCAGCAGCAGCTCAAGGTTATGCGCACACAACAGTCTGCCTCCCCTCAATAAATCTGCGCCGCTGCAAAATGGCATGACTTTTTTTTTTTATATGAAGAAAGTCTGTGATTGAATGTACCCTTATCCCCGTGCTGAGCGCATTCAAACGCGGCGACAGTCTCGCCTTTGAAAGGCCTGAAAAACTGTTGAGCGCAGCTTCATCTGGATCACAGCTGCCAAGATGATGGAGTTGCAGATAGACGAGGTAGTCTACCAGGACGACTACGGCTCCGGCTCCGTGATGTCGGAGCGGGTGTCGGGCCTGGCAAACAGCATCTACCGGGAGTTCGAGCGGCTGATACACAGCTACGACGAGGAGGTGGTGAAGGAGCTGATGCCGCTGGTGGTCAACGTCCTGGAAAACCTGGACGCGGTGCTAACGGAGAACCAGGAGCACGAAGTGGAGCTGGAGCTGCTGAAGGAGGACAACGAACAGCTCATCACTCAATATGAAAGGGAGAAAGCGCTGCGCAAACAGGCGGAGGAGGTGCGTAAAGAGCCCACCACATACCACCGGCCACCGCAGGCCCTTCATCATCACTTACAGCCTCCGTAGTCACATGTGACTCGTGTTTAGGCCTGCGACATGGGATTGTTGGACTTATTTTTAGTGTCACAGCATTGTAGTCACTCCTAACGACAACACTGCTTAGATTACACAGCAGGAAACCTAGAGACCTTACTGCAAGTTTTAGTGTCCTTTAAAGGAGGTAAACCAAGTATGTAACAGGGGCATTTCCAGGATTTTTAGAATCAGGTGGCCCAGGGGCATGCAAATATAGGTTTACTGTAGAATCACATACATTACATTATTGAATCATATTTATTGATCCGTTAATATGTTTATCACTTTAATGTTGCAGCTGGAGATGATTTTAATTATGTGGGTACTGCTGGGAGTTTTATCAGTAATAATAAAGATTAATATATTCCTATTACATTCCTTATATTTATAAAATCTCCAAATAAGTAGTAGATTAATCTTTAAAATAAGTAGTACATAGTTTAAATACAATATTTGCATCAAAAATAAAGTGGAGTAGAAGTAGAAGGCAGCAAAATGTCAGCAAAGTACCTGAGTGAATGTAACACCCCACCACTGCTTCTGCCCGTGCTCTAATACAGTGGGCATTGTAAGATTTTATTTTCGGGGGTGGGCAGTACCCCTCCGTGCCCCCCTCATGACATGCACCCCTGGTTTGAATTATAGCAAAATGAAAGTTTGTTTGATTAAAATACATCACAACAAAAGACTCCTTAAAGTTTAATCCACACTGACTGTATGTTTTCTTTATGAAATAATTTTAACAGAGTCAATATGTACAATATAGATATAACCAAGTTCGAACATTTTTGCTACCAGTACTCCTACAACCACCAGTGTAATTACAGCCAGCTACCATCGTCATCACACATAAAAGTTTTAACTGCTCTTGACTTAAACATTAACACCACACAGCAGAAGCATATGCAAATATATAAAAACACGGTATGCAAACAAAGTGAGGGAGGACATGATAGGAGTATGTAAATGGTGATAAAAGGACACTCAGCATGACTCTTGGTGGGTGTTTACACTTGAAAACAGTCAAAGAACAGGAACACAAACAATAAAAGTGGTTTTCAATACGAAGCTATTAAATTACAGGCTCCAAGCTCCACCTCCAGCACTTTTTTCTCCCCTGTTTTTACCTGACTGGTGTCATAGCAGCAGTGGGATCTGGCAGACAGGCATCATAAAGGAACTTTAATCCTCCTCCCATCCAAAGAGGCCTCAGCGTATCACTGGTGGCCCTGCTAGTGTCAGCTTTGCTCAGCTTTCAGCCCACTTCATCATCTGCTCTCTCCAGGGGTTTCCCCTCTGTTAGTTATCTAGTTTGTTTTCACTTTAAGCTGCATCATGTTTAAATTTCAGCTTAATATCTTTACAGAAAGAAAATCCTATTAGTGAAAATGCAATATTGTAGGCCCAGTATTTGAAAATGAACACACACTGCAGGTTAAAGTAGGTACTGAGCCAACAGCTAGTACAACTGCAGAAACTGTAACCTATAGCACCAATGTATGCCTTTACATACTCTATGTATGTGTCTCATTTCAGGTAAAACACTGCTGACAGCACAGTATAGGAATCAGATCTTTTGTTTGGAGTCAGCTAAAACTCTTTTCTGTTTTTTTCACCCACATGCAGAAATATTTTTTTAACTTCTGAGACATTTTTAATCTGTCTTGCAGATGTAGCATTTTTAACATCAACCCACAGTTCTGAAATGATGTGAAGGCAGGAGACTGTGATGGCCACTCCAACACCTCCAGCCTTGTGTTTCTTTCTTCCATGAAGATAACGTGCACCACCATACTCATGTCTTAAGGTCTTTTGCAGTTACTGCAAAGTTGGGGGAGTTAAAGGTGCCTTCAATGGCTGTTTTTCAGTGACATTTCAGACAAAGACTTCATAGACTCCACTTAGCTTACATTTCAGATTATCAGTCAGCTGCTGAGAGTGTTACAGCAAAGTCTGAAGAATCAGAAAACTCCTCAGCTGACTCCTGATGATGGTGGTCGACCTGGCTTACAGTAACATTCACGTAGGGCTGCACGCACACTGTATATTTTTAATATGATTAGGCAACAAATAGACAGACAGTTTTCTCCATCACTGGGGTGCAGAGGGGGATGGGATGATGTGCAAATGGGTTGAAGTCACGGGAAATCAATAGTACACAGAGCTCACTGGGGGAGTCTGGGACTGTAATCTGATTTATGCTTATGAGAAGCAGAAGCAAAAATAACAAAAGCAGAGAGAAAGAAGCAGACCAGGGTTTTTAAGAAGCTACAGCAGGGGCCAGCAAATGCCAGATTGGAAAGAGTCAGAGGATAATAAGAGGAAAAAGACACACAGAGTCTGTGGAAAACAATAACGCATTCTCCTGTAAGACATGGGGAGCAACTAGCAGAAAGGCAGCTCAGATTACAAGGTTATTAGGCCTAATGGTAAACAACATCAGCCCTCTTTTTACTCATGAAGCATTCACCGAGATATCCATGAGCACAAATGTAACAATTTTATTGCATCTGTTGGTTAAAGATCTAACTCCTGTGTCTGTTTCTAATACATTACATACAAATGATTTACCTGGTTAGCTCCATACATCATCTTAACCTCTAGATTTTATAATAATTTTTAAAGATTATATTGTATTTTCACGCTGTTGTCACTTCACTGTCTCCTCAGATATCACACGGTATAAACAGCTGAACATGCGACCACAGTGCAGTCACACTTAGAGTCAGATTGTCAGGGAAGCTCATTAGTTTCACCCATCACGCATCACAGGGTTACTCATCGAATTATTCCGACTGGACAGCACGGTACTCCAACACAAACAATCATTCCTACAATGTGTCACTTTACCTGTGGAAGTGTTCGTTCTGTTTAAAGTTTTTTATGAAAACGCACCACATTGGTTTTGCTCCTCTAGTCACACTGCTGCACATTGCAAGCCGTACCTCACTAACACTGCATTTTAATGGGAAATGATCCTGGGATTGTAGAGTTTTGGTGGCTCATGCAGGTAAAGGCACAGGGAATAGAGGGGGTGGATTTGAAGGGCATTAGTGAAGGGCGTGTTCCCAGTCTCAGGGGACAGGACAAAGGATATTGCTGTGTTTTATTTCAGCAAGAAACATCTAATATGAGACAAACCCTGTTTTTGATGTATAAACTCAGTTTGGTCATTGAAGTGTTGTTGCAGCTGTGGATGTTCAGTAATCACAGGGCTGGAGGTTCTGTCCTCCTGCACCATGATACAGTGCAAAAACTGCAGCAGCTACAAGAATGCGGCAGCAATCACTCTGCAATTTCTGCTGGAATTTCACATTCTCCTTCTAGTAAAGCTGCAGGGAAACCACAGGATTAATGTTGTTTACTTGGCTTCATGTTTCGGGTTCTATTTTGCCACATTTTCTGTAATTCCTTAATGTTTTCTTGCTGGTTAATTTCATTTCAGCGACCTTTTCTGGAGCTGTGCAGAATTTCTGGCATGTGAAAAAACTAAGATTTTATTTTTAACAAGTGTTGTTTTTACTGTTTCACTCCCTGCTGTTAATGCTTTAGATATCAGCATTAGTTGTAGTTTCAGAATGCAGTGCTTGCTGTTTTGTTCGGCATATATCTGCTGCACATTGGTGGTTCCAAGGTCTGTCTGCAGTCAGAGGATTACCGTATTAAGACTTTGTGGACTTGCTGCTTTGAAAAAAGGACGTCATTGTGAACAGCTTTATTTAAAAAAATGAAAAAGGCAGTATGAGGGAAGTAGGCAGTTCTGTGTTTCTCTGTTAAGGCTTCTTAGTATCTGATTTTATGTGTATATTGTGAGATAAATTGATTATATAGACCTGGAAGAGACAAATTGCAAAGTACATTTTTTCTCACCCAGACACTGTTACTTGATGTAACCACACGAGGACATGACGCCTGAGTTTAGTTTACATTTTTGACATGTACAATGAAGCCCTGATATATCCTGAAAACACACTGCTTAAAAACTGATATGAAGAATTACATAACTCGTAGACAATGCTGTGATTCAGAAACACACAGTACATATAATATGCTGTTTCCCTTTTTATGAATGATAAAAAAATATATATATATATACAAATATTATATAACCTTTCACTTTTAGAAGAGTCTGTGCATTGCTTTACAGGTCTTTTTTTTCTCTTCTTTGTCTTTTATCAGAAATTCATTGAATTTGAGGATTCACTGGAAGCTGATAAGAAAGATTTGCAGATGCAGGTGGAGTTTTTGGAGCTGCAGGGGAAACAGCTGGAACTCAAGACAAAAAACTATGCTGACCAGAGTGAGTGGACACACTTCCTGTAATTTGCCGTGCATAGGTGTGTCACTGTAGGTCACCTGGATGAGCGGGTGACCCTTGTACTGAAGGCTAGAGCCCTTGCTGCAGTGTCCCAGGTTTCAGTCTGCCCTAGGCTGTCCTCTGCACGGCATTCCCCTTCAACCTCCCCCCATACCCTCCTATTTGTTCTACACTGTCCTATTTAATAAAAGGCCAGAATATTCTGAACATGTGGCTGTTGAATTGGTTTCTCTGAGCCTTGTCCAAAAAAACTGGAAACAGTGTTTAACAACTGTGTTTGGAAGAACGAAGACACCAGAACAGATAACACAGAGGATATTTTTCCACTCTAGCTCTGAAGGCAAGACGCAAAGGGAAGTAGACAAGCTGAGGATGTATTTTTAAACTTTTGGTGATTTTGAAATGAAACACTGATTTGCTTTGCTGTACATTATGAACACAGACATTCCACTGGCTTAGTGATTTACCACTAACTTGCAAAGTGGATAACGCTGATTATCTCTCCATTATGGCACCTGTTAGTTTGTGGGATATATTAGTGAGTAAGTGAACATTTTGTCCTCAAAGTCGATGTGTTAGAAACAGGAAAAATGGGTGAGCGTAAGCATTTAATTGAGTTTGACAAGGGCCAAATTGTGATAACTAGACGACTGGGTCAGAGCATCTCCAAAACTGCAGCTCTTGTGGGGTGCTCCTGGTCTGCAACGGTAAAAGGAAGGAACAAGTGGTGAACCACTGACAGGGTCATGGGTGGCCAAGGCTTACTGATGCACATGGGGAATGAAGGCTGGCCCATGTGGTCTGATCTAACAGACAAGCTACTCTAGCTCATATTGCCCAAAAAGTTAATGTTGGTCCTGATAGAAAGGTGTCAGAATGCACAATGCACCACAGTGTGTTGTGTATGGGGCAGCATAGCTGCAGACCAGTCAGGGTGCCCATGCTGACCCCTGTCACCCATTGAAAGTACCAACAATGGACACGTGAGCATCAGAACTGGACCAGGGAGCAATGAAGGAAGGTGGCCTGCTCTGATGAATCGTGTTTTCTTTTACATCATGTGGGTGGCTGTGTGCATGTGTGTTACCTGGGGAACACCTGGCAGCAGGATGCACTATGGGAACAAGGCAAGCCAGCAGAGGCAGTGTGATGCTTTGGGCAATGTTCTTGGGTCCTGCCATTCATGTGGATGTTAATTTGACATGTAACACCTACCTAAGCACTGTTGCAGACCATGTAGACCCTTTCATGGAAACAGTATTCCCTCTTTCAGCAGGATAATGCACTCTGCCACAAAGCAAAATGGTTCAGGAATAGCTTGAGGAGCACAACAATGAGTTTGAGGTGTTAACTTGGCCTCCAAATTCCCCAGATCTCAATACAATTGAGCATCTGTGGGATGTGCTTGACAAATAAGTCCGATTCATGGAGGCCCCAACACACAACTTACTGGACTTTTCCGTTGTTAAAACCTTGGTGCCAAATACCGCGGCACACCTTCAGGGGTCTAGTGGAGTCCATGCTTTGATGGGTCACGGCTGTTGTGGCAGCAAAAACGGGAGCAACACAATTATTAGGCAGGTAGTCATAATATTATGCCTAATCAGTGTATATTAAATAACTTGCTTGTATTTAAAATATTAGCAAGCAAACAGAAAATGAGCATTATTTAAATTTCCTGTCTTTTTCCTGCCCTGCTTCATGTTCCACCAGTTGCCTCAAAATTATACTTTTTATTCATTTAATTGGTGAAAAATCGTAAAGTGAGCTGGATGCCAAGGCTGTTTACTTTTCTTCTTGTTGCTCCTAAAGTAAGAGTCCCTGTTGATGTGTTATCCGTCTGCTTCACAGTCACTCGGCTGGAAGAGCGAGAATCAGAGATGAAGAAAGAGTACAACGCTCTGCACCAGCGCCACACTGAGGTGAGCAAACCTTCAGCCCAGGAAGACTCTATGCTCTCCAGTTAGTTAAATAACAAAAGTCAGACATTCTACTTAATAATTGTTCTTTATTTCTTGATTTTTAGCTATTATTACATATTAGTTACCATAGCTACATAGATACCATCAGTTTGGATATCTGTTATTTTATCAACCTTAAAGGTTACAGCCATCATGCACAATGTTTCAGTAAAGGAGCATATTGGTATTTTTTTTCACCAGTGCTACTTTTTTGGACATTTTCTACAAATTAGAGGCTTTAATCATAATCTTTCAATAATATTAAAAATAAAAGCCTGTGATGGACCTAACACAAGCAACTCCCTGCAAATTGTTCTCAAGTATCTATTAAAACAAAGGAGGTCAATGACTTGATTCTTGTACATTTTATATACATTTTTGTAATTAATATTAATAAACAGGAATATGCAAAAGACTTTTGAGTGCCTAAGTCTGGTCATCCATTAAATTAGCAAAATCCAGCATGTTGTAGATTATAGATTATTAATTGAATAACTCTAATCCTTTTCATGGACGTTCTTTTTACTCACTTCTGTTCTACATCCATGTCCTCACTCCAGATTCTCCTGTTCTCAGCTTGTTCTCAAAACAATTTTTCTTCTTGATGTCCCATATCACAGATGATTCAGACGTACGTCGAGCACATAGAGCGGTCCAAAATGCAGCAAGCGGGGAGTAACAGCCAATCAGAAGGCACCGGCTGTGGACGATCGTGAGTTGTTTTTATCCTGTGTGTGTGTGTGTGTGTGTGTGTGTGTGTGTGTGTGTGTGTGTGTGTGTGTGTGTGTGTGTGTGTGTGAGATTGTCATGGATCTTTCTGTAGATTTGAGCTGTCACTTTTGCCCGTCATCTTGTTGATGATGTTTTGTACAAATGTATTAGCCGTTTCGTGTTGCAGCATGTTTTTTGTGTTGACGCTGGCACTGGTTGTCAGGAGCCATGGTGAACAGCTGGCATGTCCCGTTAACAGAGAGGAGAGTCGATGTACAACACAACACAACACAACAGTCATTATGAAGCCCGGTGGAAAATATTTAGAAAAAACAGGAATTTTGGAGTTTATATGCCAGCTTGTTGTGCTGAGCTAGTGCCAATCCCATGGGCTTGAAAGCTAGAAGAGGAGTGGGACATCTGGTGTAGCTGCTGTGGCTGAAGTGCAGATTAGTCACCTTCAGCAATACGTTTACTAAATCCTAAAATATCCACACTTAGAGGCATGCAGAAGTTTGGTCCAGATTTCTGATAGTGTGAATAATTAAATGAGTACAAAAGGAGCTGATTTCCATAAAGCTAAACATGGCATGTTGTTTTAATATCTTATGCAAGATTGCTTTTTAATTTCATGTTTTACTCTTTCAAAAATAACAAAGGAGGAGAAGGGCCTAAAGTAATGCAGTAATGTAGTAAAAGCCTTTTCAGCAAGTATCAGTACGCTCTGTAGCCAGCAAATCTTTTAGCTTTTGTTTGGGTTTTTTGGCCCATTATTGAGAGATTGTGAGATCCTTGCATGCATGCTCTCTTGAAGTGTATCCACAAATTCTGAAAGATATTTAGACACAGATGGCTGTAAAGGCGATAGCAAAACCTTCAGCTAGTGCTTTTTTTTTTTTTTTTTTAACACACACTGTGATGCTTGCTTCCTCAATTTGCAGGTTTTAAACTTAAACCATTTGTCCTTCTACAAGTGGATGGCCAATGTCAGTGGCTGCAAAATGAGTCCAAAATATTATTGATTCAACCACATGATAAACAGTTGGAGAGATGCTCTCTTTGTGAAATTCTGGACCCCTTTCCCCCCTTTCTTTTTCCTTTCCTTTTTGCATTTGCAAAATTTTGATGCAGAACTTTGTGTTAAGAATGCAGGAAAATTTTTCCTCTAATAACATCTCCACGGCGCAGTAGTAGGGTGCACAGGGGTTTGATTTGCATTATTTATAGCATTTGAATAATTATTTCAGAAAATTTTCTTTGTTTTCCTGAGCTAAACCTAACCTCAGTCACTTTAAAATTCTTACTTCTATTAAGCTCCTGGGACAAGGTTTCAGGAAACAGAGTGTCTTATAAAGCTTTGACATTTACATCCCGTGGCCGTAGTCGTAACAGGCTGAGACACTGGAGAACACAAATATCTGTGTGGAGAACAAAATAATACAACAGTCTTGGTTTAAATGTTTTAAAGAATGTTTTATCTTTACCTCAGTTCATTTATGCAGCAATCAGACTTTTCACCAGGCATGCTCAAAGCTTTCCATGCCACTGTATGTAATATATCCCTACAGTCACTTTAGATACATTTCTAATGAAGAGCACCCCAATCCTGCAAGTCTTCATCAACTGTCAGAATTACTGGAGAATGAATAAGGACAGAGTTACAGATGCTGCTTCATTACAGAATGCATCATTTATAAAGAAAGTAAATGTTTGATTGAAGACAAGACGGTGAACGTGCAGGAAAAACTGTAGTCTGACTAAATGTATAAAATTGTGTGTCTCTGTGTGTTTTTGTGGTTTTATGTGTCTTGGCATGTTCCTGTCTCCTGTCCTTCTCTAATCAGTGTCTGTCTTGTCTGTCTTGCTGGCTTGCTCTCTGTGCTGCTGTTTGCACAGTCAACGACACACATGGAGGAAAAGGTAAATCCAAAATGATTCTTTGACTGCCTCACTCCACTTCCCTCAGCTCCGAACTAAAAATGTCCCTCCCTGTATATTTGCTATGCTTCCACACTTTATAGAAGGAAGTATTCCCTAATCCCTTTACCAGTTATCAGTGCTTTGAACATCTATTTATTATGTTGGATGCATTAGTGATATTGCATTTTAATAGTAAATAAAATAAGGAATGGAACAAAAAACATGTTAAGCGTATTTTCCAGATATCTCCACCTACCTTCTCCTCTTTCTCCCTCATCTGTTTGTGCCAGTCAGTCCATCCCTCTGTCTGCCTGCCCTGCTTGTCTGTTGCTTTGTCCGTGTCATATATAATCTTGTCTGTCAGGATCTGGGGATACTTTTTCTGGGGATACTTTTTGTGAAATGCTTTTATTTGTGTTTTTTCTTGAGATTAATGAGATCAGTGTGCTCACATCTGTACAGTAAATATGAGGTTTATGCCAAGGCTGGTTAGTACAGCTTCACACAAACACAGGGTGCAAATTACATTTGAAAGAGTTGTGAATGAGGGTGTGAGTCACTGTCCATAGTTTGACCCTTGACCCCAGGGATGGACTTAAAAACTGTCCAGGTTTTGTTGTGTTTTGCATTACATGCGTGCCAGAGCACTCCAGGAAAAAAGGGCATTAGAAATAATAAACTGATAACCAACAGTCAGTCTGACATTAGTCTCCACTCCCTCTGTGTCTCCTCTGACAGCAGCAAAGCGGAGCGCCCACCATCATTGAGCCTGTACCCTGATGGCATGGTACGTGGGGGTCTCGGGGGGGCTAGGATGATTCCCGGGAAAGACATCTGGCAGGTCAGCGAGCTCGGCCATTCTACCTTCAGCTCCGCCTACCAGGTGGGACAGACAAGCCCTGTCCTCCTCCACGACCATAATCGCAGCCTGGGGAGTGGAAAGGGGGAGGGGCCAGCATTACTGCTGCTAGCCACACCCACACAGACCACCTCCCCTCCCACGCCTGCTTGTGTCACTTTTGAGGAAACTATTTTTGCATTGGAAATCTGTTCTTTTAAAATAAGATTTTTTTTTTTTTTTTTTTTAGGTATAACCAGTATGTTGACCCAAGCAAGCAGGGATCATAATTTTTTTCTTTCTTTATTTTGTTTCACGCAGTTTTCTTGTGTGATTGTTTTACTGTGCAGTTGTGATGCTTCTTTCATGCGTTATCATCTTTTAGTTTACACTTTCACAGTAAATTTAAGTTTGTGTTTATAAATGTTCATACAAAGTGATAGCATACAGTGCTTCATAGTTTATGGGAGGAACCTCCTGAGTTCAGTCTGAGAGCACAAATTCATATTGAAATGCACAATTTAGGATTTAGAAGAGTGCAAATGTGACAGCAGCTTTAAAATACTCGGCAAGCTACCTGAGTCAACATTATTTTTTTATCCAGAAGAGTCTAATGTGGTTTGCCTCTCATATTTAGGCTCATCATTTAAGACTACTTGGCCTATTGTCCACAATAAGCAGTCAAAGTATTCATTCATGGGTTTAATAAAAAAAAAAAAAATTCCATTGTTACAATTAGAGAGCAAAGTAAGAGACATCCTTTCTTGTATGATGCTCAAATGTTATTTGTCTCTCACCAAGGAGGATGGATCAGAGTCGGACTCAGTGGCAGCCACACCCAGCAGCACAGGAAGCAAGTCCAACACACCCACCTCCTCTGTCCCATCTGCCACAGTCACCCCAATCAACGACGGCTTCCACCCACACGACTTTGACGTCACGCGGCCTGGAAAACACAGGAAAAGCGCCAAGCGCCTCAGTCGGAATATGGAGGTGCAGGTCTCCCAGGAAACCAGAAATGTCAGCATCGGTAAGATAATGTCACAGAGTAGGTCCTCAGGTGAAAGGTTTAATATCTGAGGTTATGACTTGCACCTTTTACTGCCCACTTTAATGTTCAGCCAACACTCAGTGCTCTGATCTTCCAGGTATGGGAAGCAGCGATGAGTGGTCCGAGTTTCAAGAGCTCATCGATTCTACCCCGGAGCTGGACATGTGTCTTGACCCCCGTGTGTATGGAGGAGGAAACAGGTACAAGCAGCAGTGTTCCTGCTTTAAGCATGCACATGTGTAAAAGAATATCAACATAGATGTTTTCCTGTTAAAACAAAGACAGCAAGAGATTCATGAATTCTTGAGCTTTGATGGATGGAAGTATTAGTCCTGCATGTAAAGGTTATTATACTTTAAAAAGAAATAAGACAAATAAAAACCGATTCTATTTTCATGTGTTTCAGCCCCTCTCAGGGCATAGTTAACGCTGCCTTTGGCATCAACACCGACTCTCTCTACCACGAGATCAAAGATGCCAAGTCGGACATCATTGGGGATGTGGATGCAGGTGCCGAGCTTCTAGGTATGAACGGGATTTTGGTTTCAGTACATTTTGATAGTTTTATAGGTTTGTTACTGACACCCTAATCTGAGAGCCCTGAAGATTGAAATATAAATCATTTCCTCATGAAACTGCAATATGCTGGTCAGCGGTACATATTTTACTTCAAAAGAGATACTTAAAAACAAATAAAAGCACCACCTTCACTTCCTCTCAGGCGGACTCTCAGTGTCTCCTGTTTACACCGAAAATCAAATCTGACCTGTACTGTAAGCTAGGAGGTCAGCGTGTGATAAGACTACACCCTTAGTAAAGAAATAAGGGCAGATGCATGTGTGTGTGTGTGTTACACAAAGCCAGCACTTGTATTTTTTTTTTTTTTTTTGCAGTGCGGGGTCCGAGCTCCATGTGAGGCTGTGCGAATCTGCCGCTGCACTAACTTTACATTCTTTGTCTTGCATGGGGGCGCTGCAGCACACGTCTGCATCACTGCACAGTCATCCTGAAAAAAAAAACCCCAATCTGACACCCCAGCTCCAGCTGTACATCCATGCAGTTTTTATTTTTTTTGTCTTTGTTATACTTTGCTTGTATTTTTATATCAATTTTAGGGGCAGAGGAACAATTAATGCAGCGTATCTCAGCAGACATTTTTGTGTTTTTTTGTCATTGTATTAATAAGATCTTAAGTGCAGTTTGTTTCATGTTTACATTAATTATCTTAGAGGCCCATTATCACACTCCATTTTGGGCTCATACACACTGGGGGATTCTGGCAGATTTTGTGTATCTCAGTCTTTTGTTACTGGACTCACTTTCACTATTGACTCACTATCCCTGAATTTTATGTTGCAGAAACAGGAATCACATTTTGACCCCTTTCCTTGTCCATCTGTTAACCTCTCACTCATTTCTTTTTCCCCCCCTTTTTATGTGCTTCTGCTGGTGACCCCCATAGGCGAGTTCTCAGGTGTGTATCTGAACACACGCTGGTTGGTATTGTTTTCTTTTTCTCTCTCAACTCCTTTCTACTTTTCAAAGTCCACATTTAAGAGTAGATGCCAATCGGTGGATAGAAATGATAAAATAGCACATTATTTTTGGACAGGGAAATTTGGAAATTGTTATAATGACCAGCATCAGTTAAGTTGCGGTGCAGCAGTATAATTCTTTCAGGTCGCACTGAAGTAATGTTAATAGTTTGTTACTACTAAAAGCTGTACCTGTTTAATTCAAGGGGTTTTCATCCAGTTTTATCAGAAACTACTTTTAAGGGTCCTGCCATGTTCTCTGAACAGTTTCAGTGGGTCTTTACAGTAGGTTTGATGGCATTTGAATAAATGTTGGGTTTCAGCGTGAAGGCCAGATTGTCCTTTAGTTCTGTAGCCAAAACCAAATTAATAA
Organism: Archocentrus centrarchus; assembly: GCF_007364275.1. Taxonomy (NCBI): domain Eukaryota; kingdom Metazoa; phylum Chordata; class Actinopteri; order Cichliformes; family Cichlidae; genus Archocentrus; species Archocentrus centrarchus. The sequence goes on along the minus strand of NC_044353.1, from coordinate 14,296,242 downwards.
ATGCTTATCAGCATCTTCTTTCTTCTCTTCCCGTTCTGTTTTTCTTCCTCATCTCTAATCTGCACCCTCTGCCCTTTTCTCTCTTCTCCTTTTTTCTCTCCACTTTTTCTTCTTCTTTTGCCTCCAGTCCCTGATGATTTCTTAGGTAAGGCACCCCATGCCTACGCTCATGGTCACATTTGCTTGCTATGCCATTCCCCAGGCTTTAGCTTTCATGTCCCCCTTGTTGCTGAGTTTCTGTGGCTTCTTATTTATATTTTCTGTCAATTTTTATACCTCATATAACTGACATTCAGTAAAACACTCTTGCAAATGAGCTTGCAGGAAACCTTCTGGCCATTTTAGAAAGTCAGAATAATCCAGTGGTAAAGAGATATTGCAGAGCTTTTATTTAAAAAATAATATAGATGTTTCAGAAGATAGATATAATAACAGAAGACTAACTCAGCTGGCTTTGATAAACTATTTGTCCTTCCATAATAGTTGAGTTAATGTGCTATACTGAACACCTCCAGTAGTGACATGAAGGGCTACATTGATTAACATAATAAGTAGAGAGGCTTGAACCATAAGAACAAATTAAGGTAAGAGAAATGCATGAGTTCACAGTCATGTGATTTACGTTCTCACGCAACTCTATGCAGTCCTGTGAAGAACTAACACCCTGTGATTCAGTAGTAATTAAGAGCATCAGTAGGAGCCAGGTGCTGATAATCAAATTCATTTGATGAGTCAGCAAGTGTGAGCATCTCTATAAAAGCAGTTGTTTTGGCAGTTTGCTGGTCTTGAGCATTCAGGTGTGTGTTTGCGCAATACCACAATCATTACAGGAGTGGATGTCCTAGCAAATTCACCTCAAGGTCAGAATGTGCAATGTTCAGAGAAACGGCAGAAAACCTGAGCTACATCTCAGACTCTACAGGCATCAGTTAGCATGTTAAATGTTAAAGTTCATGACAGTACAGTTAGAAAAAGACTGAACAAAAAGACTGGCTTTTTTTGGAAGAGTTGGCAGGAGAAAGCGTCTTCTCTCCAAAAAGCCCATGGCAGCACAAATTAAGTTTGCCAAAGTACAAAGGAGAGTGTGCTTAAATTCCTCCACACCAATGTGAGACTGAAAAAGTCAAACACAAAGAAGATTACTTCAAATTATTGCTTCTAAAAGCGGTTCTACAAGTTAATGAATCACGGGGTTACTTGGTTTTTCACAGGCCTGCACAGAATCCTGTGGAAAAACTCTTTTTCACATCACTGTGTCTTCAGGCTGTCCAAGACATGAGCAGCTGGAATAATTAGTTTTAGCTCATTTTAAATATGTTATTTGCTGTCAGATGTGTTAAAACATTAAAACTGACACCCTGACCCGAGGAATTATGTTTGTCTCTGCAGTCTAATCACATGCCAGGACATAAAACTTACAGACTTCTGATCCCAGAGCTCTTTACTGCACTATCCACCGTCAGTCCTTTGAAAGCATAAAGAGCCTTTGGCATTTTGTTTTGCTGGTTTTTGAATGTCCTCATATCTGAAAGTTTCTCTGTGTTAATGTGTGCTTGGCTTATGTTGCACATTGCTTACTGCTTCCATGTTTTATTTCGTTTTTTTTGTGTGCTCATTTCTGGCAAAACTCAGGATAATAAGAATAGTTTTTTTTTTCATGTTTAATCATGTTTAAGCATGTTAACACTAATACTTCTGTATAGATATCTGCGCTCGACAATTTAGCAATGTACGTTTTGTATTTCGGGTGAAAAAAAGCTCCAACTGGAGCGCCGGGGTGGCTCAGTGGTTGAGCAGGTGACCATATTCATATGATGCGTTGCGGTGCGGGCAGCACAGGCTCGAGTCCCGACCTGTCGCCTATTTCCCACATGTCTTCCCGTGTATCTCTCCACGTGATTTCCAGTCACTCTCTACTGCTAATAAAACCGCTGTGGCCAAACATTTTTTTTGAAAAAAGCTCCTACTTTATTCTGTCTACTTTCCAAACACAAATAATATGGATAGTGAGTTATTTTTAAGATTACTTAGTACGTTTCCAATATTTTACAAATAACTTTCCTTTGTTAGCTTAAATTATCCTTGTTGATAATACTAGAGCTTAAAGCATTAATCTGTCCATTAATAATTAACTTATTAAACCTTTTGTGTAGAAACTCTCATCCTTTGTCCCACACTTACTTTGATTGGCCTTGAAAGCTGCGTTAACATATAAACAGTTGCATTTTGTTCAATGATTGATTGATTGATTGATTGATTGATTTTATTATGATGTTTATTGTGAATGAGTAACAGAAATGTGAATGTGATTGTTTCAGGGATGAGCAAGGAGTGGGAAAACATGCTGGCGGAGAACAAACAGCTCTTACAGACCAAGTAAGAAACTCGGTGAAGCTCAATATGTGTCTTTTCTCTGAAAGATTCTGTCTTGAGTAGTGATTCACTCTGTGATTGATATTTGCTTTGGATATTTAACTACATCCTCCTTCTGTCCTCTTCTTGACAGAAATGCTCTAAATATTGTAAAAAATGACCTTATTGCCAAAGTGGACGAGCTGTCAGGGGAACGGGAGGCACTGAGGGAGGAGCTGGAGGCTGTGAGACAGTCTAAGAACAAGGTGGATGGCAGAATCAAGGAACTTGAAGAAGAAATCAAGAGGTGAAAATAGTGACGAGTGTTCAAGTACTTACAAAGACACAGGATGCTGTGCTGGTTTTTGTGTCATTTTTAGACCTCAATAGCTCATTTCAAGAGACACCTGACAGAGATCAAAGATCCTAAATAAAACAATAAAAGCAACTTACAGAAAAAGGAATGATTAATGAAACATGACGGCATTGTAACAATTGCATTTATATTTTTTTGCATTTGTAATTTTTGCATTTTTAGGCCTTTATTGACTTCAAATGTTATTATTTAGCACTTCTCTTGGAATAGGGTGCGAACTGTCTGATTTTTAAATGAAAATGACCTACTTTTCAGCTCATAGCCTTTAGTTGCATCCGCTTTCATCGTTTGACTAAAGCAGCTTCAGAAGTCTTGTAAAACATTTTTTAAAAAAGGCCTAAGCCCAGGTTTCTAATAAAATGTTGCACAATGCCAGTCATTCTCAACATCAGTTGATCACCAGCATCTGCTTCTATTCTGCCTGCCGTATGATTCAGTTCCCACAGGCAGAAATGAAAACGTGCGTCTGTGTTTTTGTTTGTTGGCTGCAGGTTACGAGCAGAGGCTCTCGGGGCTTCTCGGGACTCCAAGGATGAAGTTGGCGATGATGTGAGTAAAGCTGCCCCTGCCTCAGTGGTCATGAGACGTGTTCATGTCTCTATAAATACACTGCTCAAAAAAAAATTAAGGGAACACTTTTTAAGTATAGCATCAATTCAATTAAACATGCAGCAGTTTCTGAATTACTGCAATCTGATTGGCTGAATAGATATTTGTGTTAACAAGCAGTTGAACTGTTGTACCTAATAATAAAATGGCGAGTGAGTGCACAGTATGGACCACAGATTAGTTTTAGTTTGATGTAGAGAGAGATTTTCAAATTAATTCGATGGCTCTGTTCTCTCGTGTGACCAGTTTTCATCACCGATGCAAGACGGCGACATGACAATGACCCAGCGGCGACGATTTACTCGGGTGGAGATGGCCCGTGTGCTGATGGAGAGAAACCAGTACAAAGAGAGACTGATGGAGTTGCAGGAGGCCGTGCGGTGGACAGAAATGATCAGGTACACGTGAGAGAGCGCTGCTTTAAACGAGAGATGAGGATTTTGAAGGCCCACGGGAAGGGGAGAGCTTCGGGGTTTAAAGTTCACATACCAAAATAAAGATTCAGCGCTTTCTCATTAAATTTGAACTGATATTCTGTGTCAGTACTGTTCACATTCACATATTTATCTGTAATGTAATTTTGATTGTAGTAGCAAATCAGTGTTTTTACAGCGCCTAAACTCGACTTTGAAATGAGACTTTCCTGAGTGCAGAATCTGTGGCATTTTTTTTTTACCTGCACTCTTAAAACAGATGTGTTAATATCAACACAAGTGGTGTCAATTTATAACACATTACTGTGTCAATATAAGGACCACACAACCTGTGTAACATTTCACACAATCATTGTGTTGAAAATTTAACACAAGGTTTGTGTTAAGATCGTCAACACAGTAATTGTGTAAAATGTTACACAGGTTGTGTGGTCCTTATATTGACACATTAATGTGTTTTAATATGTGCTAATTCTGATCGGATTTTAAATAAACCAACACCAAACTGTACAAAAAGGTTAATATTTATTGTTCAGTTCTTTTACAACCATGGTCCTGAACAAAACATTTCATTCATTTTTTCCAGGCATAAAATCACCAGTTTTAAAGGAAAAACATCCTTCTAAAATTCCCAACATACTGTAACAAAATACACTTATAATACATTCATATTGTCATTTTTTTTCCCAGCCTACAATGTTAAACTGGATGTCAAATTACTTCCAGATTTTGAACATGCAATTCAGAATGATCTACAGAATTTTGTACCTGGGATTTAAGTAAAATCTGTCTCCCTCAAGACATAACAGGCTTAATGGTCTGACATCTGCAAGGTCACTTATGCTAACCACTTCAAATACATCACTTCTATCAACCAAGTAAGCATAGAAATGATCATCAAAACATTCAACTGATAAACTCTGACAAACAGCAATACCTCTACGTTCTCACATTGTGGAAGGATGTGAACTATTTCACCAAACAGGCGTTCGTTCACCTCTTATATCATAGTTAAGAGGCACAACACTGCCTGTTCTGTAGGTCTGACCAAACACACTGACTGTGTGTGCGACATGGACTGTGCTTAGAGTGTCAAGATCAACATTCTTTGCATGCAGCTTTTCAAGAAGCAGTTCACCATGTTCCAATAATCCTACAATGACAGGAAAAGCATTTGGAACGCATATTTTTCTCTCAAGTGGCTTCCCCCAATTTCCAGTTGTACATACTCTGTATTTGAGTCTTATAAGCCAGTGTTTTTGAAATATTTTTAAAGTTACAGACTACATGAGCTTGACGTTTCAAAGGACAGTGTTTACTTTCAAACCTCATGCACCATAGCTTCACAAGTGGCCCAAACTTAATCATCATTCTACCATAGTGAATCATAAAATGGTGCTTGGGGATAAGTGGTCTGTCTGGATACAGTGTCTTAAACAAGTTGTGGTGGTCTATTATCAACTGCTTTAAAAACACACTTAGTCCATTTGTAACTACAGGTGCAAATATTATGCTGCAGATTTCTCTAAGAAGAAGAAACAATTTCCAGTGTGCACTTTGCCTACTAACTAGGTTCCCTATCATGAGTGGTAAAAATAGGAGGAGGCACCACATTTGGCTGGCTGTCTGCTTAACAGCATGTTCACTTGTTCTTAGATTCAGAATTACAGATGGCTTATCCCTCTCATTCATGTAGCCATAATCAAAGCTTGATATTCGATTGTTAAGCTGCTCTAATGTAAACTGTTTGTCCACATATATGAACTGTCGCAACATCAATTTTACTTCCAAAGGCGCAACACCTTCCAACACATCATGCATGATGTCTACACAAACACCTTCTGTCACATGGAAATATTTAAGTGTGTTCAAACAAGAGTCATCTTTGATGCCTGTGGAACTGGGATCATTCACCATTACATGTTGCTGATAATTGACTCTGTCACGTGTTACAAGCTTATCTTCATCAAAGACATGTTGAGCAGTTTTTTTGTCTACTAAGCAGAAGTGACAAAATGTTTTAGCTGTGAAACTCTCCAAATAGCCACAAAGGGAATGACAAGCAAGGTTGTCTGCAGTCAATAGGCAAATTGTACCATAAAACAAGTAATTTTGACCTTTGACATTAACTGCAATACCTTGACGTTCAAGATACTTAATGTCTTCTAGCAATGGCTGTAGTATCTTGCTAAAGCCATATTTTTCTCTATCGATGGTATTAAAAAGAAGACACAAATGAACATTAGCCAGAGATGAGTTGTACTCTGCAGGCAGATTTCTCAAAGAAAAATACACAGCACCCATTTTGTGTATTTTCGTCTTAGAACCTAAGGGATTAGTGGTTTCAACATCATCAAAATAGAGCTGTATCTGTAATGCATTTGGATTTCTACTGTACAAAGGATGTGTTGCAAAATGTGCCCCATCGCAGTAGTCTCGCATTTTAGCATCCATACTTTTATTAGACTTCATGTAATGACTCTGAAAATTCTCACAGCTAAAAAGCAGTCTGATGGTGTCAAGAATAGAAATATATTGACATGTTTCTGAGATCAGCACTTGTGCCACTTGTCCATTCTTTCTGGCAGTATCTGCCCTGTGCCCCAAAAATATCTCTGTTGGTTTCACAAGAGACATTTTACCAGAGAAATATTTACTCATCTTATAGGGAGTGTCAACATCCTCAAACATTTTCCTCCCACTTTCCAAATCCTGCATCAAAGTTATGAAAGCATCATCATCTTGAGGTATGGAATGGGTATCTATGAAGGTCAGCATTCTCTCTTGAACCTTGTCCATAGTCCTGTCTATAACTTCCTTTGCACATGTAATGCTCCTCTGCACATCACTGAGAGTTGTATTGGGTGAGGAATACATTTGGGCTACAAATGCAGCAGCAAAGTCTTTAAGACTTGGTGAAACAGCTGTTACATCTTCATTTTCAAGAGCTGCTGTAGCTTCTACTCCAACAGGTTCATTACCAACGTCATTTGACATATTACAATGTTCCAATTGTCCTGGGACATAGTCAATTTGCTCATTTTTCAGCACTGTTGAATGGACTTTCTTGAGATGCTTTGCATAAGAGTTTAGATTGTGATATGTTCTTTGGCAGCTGTTCTGGCAACAAATAAGTTGAAAGTCATTTGAATCTGATAAGGCATGAAAGGCTCTGAGATGCCGAATAAGGTTCCTGACTTCTCCTCCAGTTTTACGCTTACACTTTGGACACACATACATGGTTTACTTATGAAATAGCCTGGAGTTTGGAGATGAGCTCAACAACTTTGGATCTCTTCTTACCAGAAATGGGAATCTCATAAATGTGCTCCAGAAAAGAGAAGAGAGACTGCAGCTGGATTGGATAAACAAGGTTGCAAACCCAATACATCTTGAACAGCTTGTCAACTGCACTTGTCAGCCCTTCGTCTCCAAGTGGAAGAGCAATCTTGTCACTTCTAGCGATGATCACATACTGTTGGGAAGTTCCACTAGGGTGTCCAAGGCAAATGATGACAGGCTGGTGGGTCTTTGAATCAGGATTTTCAAGAAGAGAAGAGATGCTTGTTCCAGTCTGTAACACAAAAAGTTTGAAAAACTACATTACAAAACCAGCAAATGGACACTAGCATTACCAAAAATCTGGAATAAGATGAATTATGTTCTACATTCAAAAAGCCAGAAACAGAAAGATTAAGACAAAAATAACATACTGGTACAAAGTCCAAGAGGTAGGAGATGGCTGATTTCACACTGCAGCGACTCCATCCTGCTCTCTGTCCCGAAGCAGTTGGTGGAAGAAGTTGCGTGAGCACCTGAAGGGCTCTAAAGCAAAGCATGTCTAAAAGAAAACAGACCTTTACCTTAGTCATGTTCAACAATTAAAATGACTGAAGTATATATTAATTGCATTAAAGCTATTAAATGGGTGCAACACAACATACCATCACTGTTGTTCTCAGGAGCTGATGAAGGATTTACCAGATCTTGAGGCAACTCCAAAGAACCAATCTTCATCAACCTGGGGATGATGTTTGTCTCCCATTTGCGAAGAAAAAGATCAGTCTTCCCCTCAAACAGTTTTCCAAAATCTGCATCAAGCTAAGATACAGAAGAAGATGAAACCGTTCTTTAGTCAGTTTCAATACATTTTGCTCTTGTTCCACATTCACTGAGGCATGGCTTCTTACAATCAAATATTCTGGCTGTGCTTCAAAAGAGTGACAACTGAAACCTGTATTCAGAAATTAAAGGAGATTATAGCATCAATGAGTTTCCTTACCAGAAGTGGCATGTCAATAAAACGTGGATACTGATGAAATATCTCAGCCAATGTTGGTGACTGTGTTGTTATCCATGTTCTTCGATGTGTATAGGTCTTGTCCATAGCATGTTTGATTGTTGAGAAGTTTTGAGGGGATGGCTTCATTCTTTTAGCCAGGGTGACCCACTCACTAACATCTTCATCCGTGTTTGTCATTATCAAAGTTACAGTGCTCGCTGACTTGCTCTTCCTGCGATATCTTCTCTGGCTCTCCTCCATATCCCTTCGAAGGTTTCTTAGTTTCATTTCAATGAAGCCACTGTGTGAGTCTGGATCATAGTAGTGCTCCTTGGCATAGTTCAAAGGAAGAAGAAAGAAAGTGGGAATGAGGCATCACTCATTACAACACTGTGCAACAGGAATGACAATTTATATTTACTTACATATCCTTCATTCTGCTCCTGGATTTTAACACTTAGTTTAGGGAAAATGGTGAAAATATTCTTGGCAAGGCGCATCTTTTCATCACTGGATGGATAACTGAAAATAGCAGACAGCAGCTTTTACCAGTCAGATCACTAACAGTCTCCAATCACGCTCACACACTGACTATAAAGTATAATACAGAAAATAGATTTAATTCCATTGCCATGTGTTTTTTTGTGTGTCTCAAACTGATACAGTAAAAACTTACAATCCTTGTCTCTCCACAAGATCGCTGACACCAATCCTAACAAGTAGCATTCTGGATTTTGTGCAGATGGTGCCAGATTCCTCATATTCTTTTAATATGCCTGGAGCTTTCTTTTGGATCAGTGCTCTAAGTGCTTCCCATCCACAGTCATCTTGATTCTTGCCATCACAGGCAGGTAAAACAGTAGTCCATCTTGGCTCGCTGTTTGACAAGGGAGCAGGCTAGAGAACATAAAAATACAACAAAATCCAAATTTTACAAGCCATTCATGCAGATTATACCTCCAGACAAACATATGATATGTCTTATTAAAAAACAAGACTACAGTAATATTGAAAAACTGAGAAGTCTTCTATTCTAACAGTCTTACCAGACAGATCCCTTCACTTGGTGCATTCCCGAACTCTGAATCCGACTTAAAAAAGATGTGGAATTTATCAAACTCTTTAATGTCTATGTCAAGATCTGAATCAATGAATTCATTGAAGTCTGTGTTGTACTTGAGAAACCTATCTAATGTGACTGCACAAGGCACTTGGGATTTGCTTGCATCAATTAATTCTGCAGGATTATGAAGTTCATAAACTTTTTTGCAGATCTCTTTGCCATCTAGAAAAATTGTTGCAAGGATTTTCTTCATTGTAGCATCCATTTGCTAAAAAAATAGAGAACCCCATTTTCAAACAAAGGTTAAATAACTAGGTACAAATGGGTTTTTAAAAATATTAAAATAAAACAGGATTAATACTGGAGATGTGTTTAACACCCTCAAAGTCTGAGGTGCAAAAAAGCATACAGGTTTTTACCCCTGGGCTTACAGCACTATTGCTGAATGCTGCTGAATGCTCCTCACAACAAGGCACACGCGGCTGCTGCGTTCTACACACACTCGTTGTTGAATACCTGCGCTCGCGGAAAGACATTTGCGTATATTGTTGTCTCACGAGTGACTTCTGACCAAATTATAATTCCACACTCATCTATCCACAATTTTCCAGCCAACACTCAAAATGGTGGCTGTCTGTCTTCGGGGGAGGGGCGGGCTCACAAACTGACAGGTCAAATGCAGACGTGCAGACCAGGTGGAGAAATTTTAATTTTAGATTTTCCAATGCATTTTCTTTCTCTGTTTCATAAGTGAACTATTAAGTCAATTTTATTTTAAAAAGCAATTACAATTTTAAGCACTTTCAAGCACTACTATATCCAAAATTTAAGCACTTTTCAAACCTTGAAAATACAACATTAAAATCCAAGCATTTTTAAGGATTTCCAGCATCCATACGATTCATTTAAGATATAGTATTCAAGCCTATGGTTTCTGTAACACCACAAATAACAGAATTCTGAAATGGAGGCAGGGGCACGAACTTCCCGCTGTTGAATTTCACCCCAGCCCGCCCCTGAATGGAGGTCATGGGCATGTTGCTAAAACAACATCGTTTCACAAAAAGCTTTTAAGACAATTGCTGCAGCACAAATGTGACTGAAATAAAGCTAAAATAAATATGGGATCAACTTCGTTTCAGCATAGTCACCATGCAGTTTCAAATCCTTCTGTCAGTGTAAAGATATAACTGGGGTAACTCAAGAATTGTTAAGTAGGCCAGACTAGCTCAGCATAGCCGCATTTGTTGGGGTGTATATAGAAAAAGCCAAGCCTACTAAACGGTTAGCATGATTTCTACTTTATCTAAGCTTTCAAGTTTTTCTTAGCTAATCTATTTATGCAAACAAGTTTGTCATGTTAAATTAGCTAGGCTGCTCCGACCTCACATAAGCGTTACATACTAAACATGTCAAGCATGCATGTAACATGGGGTGAGAGCATGATGATATGTATAGCAGAATGATCAAGTCTCCTTCTTAGTTATGCTTAACTACCGAAAACCTAAAGGGTGTTCAACGCTAACATTACATTCAGCAATAATGGTGAAAACTTGTCTAACCAAAAAAAAAAAAAAAAATTAAGCTTCACATCAACAAATACAATCCCTGTGTCGTTTTACTTTACTGTGGCGACTGTAATTTCAAGTATAAAATACACTTACCTTAGTTATTCTTCTTTGTTGAAATTGCCGTGACAGTTACCGTGCGTCCATTTTCAAAAGGAATTAAAAAAGAAAAATAGGCGGGCAAGTAGGAGTTAAAGAAGCAATGTGATTGGTCAGTGGTTTAACACATGATATGTGTGTCCCAGCATTTAGACCAGTCAACGCATACTGTGTAGAAAATAACACAATATGTGTCTACTTGGGAATAACACAAAACTTGTGTCATCAAACAACACATCTGTTCTAAGAGTGTGTTTCATTATAATTTGGTGATTTTCTTGTATTTCCCAGTTGTTTTCTCTTCATGTGCCCTATTCATAATGTTATTCAAAAGTGCTATACTACAAATAACTTTTATTATTATCATCATTAAATTTCCTTGGATTTCACACCTCTGTTTTCCCTCAGGGCGTCCCGCGAGAATCCTCCTATCCAAGAGAAGAAGAAGTCCACCATCTGGCAGTTGTGAGATTCTGCTTTCATTAAATTCATTTACTGACATAAAATAAGAAATATCTTAAGCCAACACACTAAGCACACTCGGGAAAATTAAAACCTCTCCTCCTCTTTCTGTCCTTCTACAAGCTTTGCACGTCTCTTCAGCTCATCGTCCAGCCCTCCGCCCGTCAAGCGACCGTACTGCAGTGTCAACATCCATTACAAATCTCCCTCACCGGCTGGTTTCCCTCAGAGACGCAGCCACACCATGTGTCAGATCTCCACCTCCAACCGCACCCTGGAGTTTTTCCCTGAAGAGTGAGTGGCAGCTGACCTCACCACACTCACCACATTAACCTGAACCTCCACATTTATCTGCGATTATCTGGGCTGCTTGCTCGCTTGTAGAAAGCTTCTGAATATTTAGCAGAGAAATGTGTTTTTAAAATTATGCACTGCTCCCATTTGAGGTTGGTTATCAGGGCCTTCGTATCCCGTCCAAGTACATTTACACCTTTTAGTACAGCTGCAGCTCAAGGCACTTTTATTTCCTCTGAAAATCTATTTCTTGATCACACGTTTTTTTGATTGTGTGCGCAATAAAGACACAAAAATAGCCCCATATATACCAAAACACCAACTTCGATATCATACAGACGCAGAGGAATGCATGAAGGACACTCAGACCTCCAGTTTTGTTCTTTTATATTTTAAAAACTCTACACTACACATTACTTTTAGTTCTATGAGATAAGAAGACTGCTTGGCTGGAGTTAGATGGAAGTTTTGTTTAACAAGTGCTACTAACTGCACTGCTGTTGCTTTTCCTTGCTTTCTCTTCATTTCTTTTTCTCTATTGCTGCTGGCTGGCCAGGCTGCTAACGCTTTGCTTTCTTCTTCTCTTCTCTTCCTGCCTCCCGTCGCTTCTAGACTGGCAAGTAACGGTGTTGCGTCTCTCCTCAGTGACTCGGCACTGTTGGCCCGCCGAGAGCAGCGGCGTGAACAGTACCGACAGGTTCGCGAGCACATGCGCCGCGATGACGGCATCATGCAGGCCTGCGGCTGGAGCGTGCCATCTCGATTCAAACAGGTACCCATGCGGCTCTCTGTGCACGCGCACAACAAAACACACAATAAACTCTGCATGAAGAGAGGAATGTGAACAAACCAAGTCACTGACTATCAAATGTTTGGTAAAACCACAGTCCTTGAAATGTTTTCTGAACATCATTTCAGTTACTAGTTCTTATTTGAACCTATAAAACCCTGTTTTCAGGCTAATTCTTACATGCGAAAGTGGACGGCATTAAACATTATCCTACAGCATGCTGTCAGTGTGAGAAGATTTCATTTGGTGATGTTAAATTGTCTTCCCGAGCTCCACAAAAAAAATTATCACTGGTTGGTACTGGCATATGTATATACAAGAGAAAAATTACATGTAAAAGCCAGTGGGATTTTTTAAAATCAGCTACTACATGCTGAGCCACTGAGATTCTTTAGTAAGATAACACTGCTTTTATTTTCTACATTCTTACTGGATATCAGTTATAATGAAAAGACAGAAACCAGCAAGTCCAAGTCAGTCTCTTAATACTTACAGGCTTTCCTGTGCTTTAGTGCTTTAGTTCCTATCAGAGGTTTAAGCCTTGAAAACAAATAAATCTTAAATACTTTTCCTAAATTAGTTTTGGCACTTTGAAAAAAGAAAATGTTTCCCAACAGAAGTAAACAGGATAGTTGGGAAATATTTTCAGCTGTGGATTCAAACACATTTGGTGCTCTAGTGAGTATTTACAGGACTGTATGCTGACTGTATGAGTGACTCACAGCTGAACTAATAAATCAATAAACTCCCTGTTTATTGACATAATAGAAAAATATCATCCGAAGACACAATGTGGAAACAAAGCGCTATGAGTTAAAGCAATAAGATCCCTCACCGGCCACTTCTTTAAGTGCTGCTGGGCCCCCTTTTTACCTTCAGAACTGCCTTAGTTCTTCGCAGCATAGATTCAACAAGGTGCTGGGAATATTCCTCAGAGATTTTGGTCCGTATTGACGTGATAGTGTCACACAGTTGCACATCCATGATAGGATGCTCTACTGGATTGTTATCTGGTGACTGTGGAGGCCATTTGAGTATACATGTTCAAGAAACCAGTTTGAGATTATCTGAGCTTTGTAATGTGTTCCATTATTCTCATCAGAAGATGGGTACATGGTCAGCAAAAATACTCAGGTAGGCTGTGGTGTTTGTGATACTAAATTGGTACTAAGGGGCCCAAAGTGTGCCAAGAAAGTGTGCCCTACATCATTACACCACCACTAGAAACCTGAACCATTGATACAAGGCAGGATGGATCATGGTGGCTTTTATCTAGATGGTGGTTTGTGAGGGAAAATCCCAGAAAATCAGCAATTCCTGAAATGCCAATAATCATGCCACGTTCAAAGTTACTGTAATCACCTTTCTTCCCCATTTTGATGCTCAGTTTTTCAGCACTTTGTCTGAACTGACTTGCTGCCATGCGAGTGGCTAATATTAGATATTTGGATTATCAAGCAGTTGAAGACGTGTACCTCATGATGTCACCCGTGAGAGTGTATCAGGTTTTGGGTATAATTGGTAGTAATCAGTTTATTCTGGGTTTTATGAGATTAGTTGATTTCCCTTTAAAGTGATCAAACAGAACTGAGATTAGCTGAAAACCATCAGTCTTTTTTATTTTCAAGCATGAACATGATTTCACAGCATGGGAGTATGTGCTTTAAATTTTGGCCAGCAGACTTTGAGGTTGACTATGCAGCTTGAAGGTCAGAGGGCAGAGTGTGTTGGTAGGCAGGTGGCTCTAACTCTGGTCTCCCACAGACTGGTGGTCAGACGGACAGCGCTCAGGACAGCCCGCTGAAGAGGCAGCAGGCAAGTGAGACCGACAGAGTGCCAGCATGTGCCTTTATGGCTTTCCCTCCCCTTTAACCTTCCAAACAAAGCTCTGACCCGTAGGTAGCAGCAGACAGCTAATAGCAGAGGAAAGACATGCAGATAATAAAGAAAGCCTTTAATTTTGTACCCAATGAGAGCTCCAAGTGAAGCTTTTTTAACAAAATGTATATTCTATGAAGAAAATGTCACCACTGTACAGTGTTTACTGTTCCTGTGGAAATGCATGGATATTTTCATTTTTTAAGCATGATGTAAATCAAAAAAAGCTGTATTTCAAAAACACACACATGTAACACACTTTGCTCTTGGATAAAGTCATTCCTGTGGCGTTGGTTCCAACTGATCTCCTTTCCTTCTGCTAGTGGTGTTGCAACCTTTTAAACCCTTAACCTCTGTCTGTCTCAACCTGCCCTACTTAACATATGGATGTTACTCCTGTACATTATCTTAGTATCTTAAAGGAAAAATCCACTCGTAAAAATTACCTACAACCACTAAGTGTAGGTTTTATTGATTATTGTAAATCTATCGGTTTTGTTTATTTTGTAAAATGCTAGTAAAATGAGTCCACTGCAAAATCTTTCAAGCAGTTATGGACTACAGAGCATGTTTTTGACTCCTTAAAGTTTTGTCAGGCCAAGATATTTATAAGCCTTTCTTCACCCTTGGTGTATTTTTCACATTTTTAGTAATAAAATTACATTGAATCTGGAAAACTTTGCAAAACTTTGCAGCTAAATAAAGATTACACTTTGGTACAAGAGTCAAAGAGCACAGAACCAAACTGTTTGTGTAAATGTACTGTACCAGTCAATAGAGCAGCAACAGCAATTTCACCAGCTTATAGAGGTGTTAATGCTTTGAATAAGTGGTGAAACGCTTTTCTTCTTAACAATATTTTTCCTCATCTCATACATAATGTACACATCGTCTGGGGACAGCCCTGCGGTATCCTGGGAAAAACAGGAAACTGAAGGAGGAGTTGAGACTATATCACAGATGGATGAAAGCAGTGGAGTTTTCCTTTAAAGTTTGCTGTGTATGTGCTGTATGTGTATACAGTGCATTCACAAACAGTGAATGTTTTTGCTTTCTTCAGTGCCCAGTAAAACTGGAGATGTTTTTATGGAACTGGCCAGTAATTCACTGCTTTGCTTTTCTCCTGACAACTTCTCACCTGTGCTTGTAGACAACCAATGAGAAAGAGGATAACCGCATGAAGAATGTTCCTGTCCCAGTTTACTGTCGCCCTCTGGTGGAGAAGGATCCCAACAGGAAGGTGGGAAAATCAGGAGGGATGAGGGGTTTTCTGTTCAAACGAACCACCTTAGCTTTGTCTTTAAACTACTTTTTATTGAGGTTTTGCAGACCATGACCACTAACCATGTGATGTTAAGTTGTCCATTATTTTGGATAAGTAGGATCAAGCAAATAAGACCCCAGTCACACAGATCTAGAGACTGCTCTGTGACTATCTGGCAACCAGTACTGGTTGCTGGAGGTTGATGGTAGTCACTGGGGAAATATTTTCTAAAGTCACAGTCATGCACGTCACTGGTCAGTGAAGGCCTGACAATCACATGTTACTAGAGAAAAAAAGTGTATTCCACATGGCAAAAACCTCCTATTGATTATTTTGATTGTTAACGGATTCCTGCAAATGGAGAAGGTTTCCCTTCAAAGTAAAAGTTGCACCTTTTTGAAACTTGCTGGCTACAGCGCAGAAGCACAACCTTTTCTTTTCTTTGAAGGCATTTTGGTTTATTTCATACTTTTCAAAAGTTTTTTTTCAAGTATTTGCAGACAAACATTAAAAATTACAGGAAACTGTGGCAATCTGCTAGCAACCAAAGCAATCACAAGAAAGTTTTTGGTGTAGCACCTTCTTTTCACCCAGAGAGAGCCAGAGACCTTCAGGAACCACGGTCAACAACCAGTTGGGAAAATAAATTTTTCCTACCATCTGCTGGCTGTATTATGTATCCTATGGCAATGAACAAATCTAATCTTAACAGTGTGGAATAATGCAGCAGAAAGAGAGATTCTGTTTTTGAAACAAGAAAGATTTATGTGACATCTCAGCCAGTTTCAAGGAAACTTCACACACACCCAGAATGGACTTTTCAGCAAAGGAGATCTCAAGACATCTTGTATCTTATAGTTCACCTTTTGCAATGATTACTACTGGGGAAAAGGAATGAAAGTACATGCAACTTTTTATGCAAGTATTACGGCACAAACAAATGATTATGCAAAGTAGATTATCTTCCATGTCTTAAATGCTCTGAAAACTTTTTCTACCACACGATTTGTTTTTGCTTTCTCACTGCAAGCAAACATTTTCATCAAAATCTGGTGACAGCTGGTGTTTGGTCACTGCCAATCAAATATGATCAGCCCACACTCACAGATTCATCAGGAAGCAGATGAACTGACTGTCTCTGTGCTAATCTCTTAGTATAACAAGTAAGAGCTTAATGTGTCCATTGTACTTTGCAACAGCAACTCTCTTAATCATTTATTCCACTTATTTAATTATGAATCATTCTCAGTCAGAAATGCTTGTCTGAAGGGCACGTTGCAAGATCCAAATTATGGCTCTGTGCCAAGAGCCACATTAAGCCTGAACAATGTCATTTTAAAAATGGCCACTGCTGCTTGCATTTAGAAGCCACAATCTCTATCTCTGACCAGTTTTACCTTTTTAAAATTTCTCCACATGTGTGTTTACATGTGTGTAGCTGTGGTGTGCAGCAGGAGTGGACCTGACAGGATGGAGAATCAGCAGTCAGGACACAGCAATGGAAAAAGCACCACCATGCAGCAGCGATCCTCTGCACGCCGAGGAGGACGGAGCTGAGAAGAAGAAGAACCACACCTCTCCTGAGAAGAGGAAGGTAGAGCAGCTGTGGAACCAGTCTGGATCTGTTTACAACTTATTTCAAAGCATGCATTCATGACGGCTAACACTGAACACTGAATTAATAACAATGAAATAATATGTGCAAGAATTATCCTCATGTTGGGAATACGTTTAAAAACACAGAGTATGATGCCTTTAACTACTCAGAACTATGACAGATAGCATACACATGAACCATGGATGTGGTCAGGTTTCTGAAGTGACCTGGAAGTATCTGGCGGCAGCCATTATAGGAGCAGGCTGAATTCTCTAAATACTAAAGAAAGGTGCTTTGTGTGCCTGTTAGGGGTAACCCTCGCTTCTCTTTTCTGAACTGAGCAGTTTCTGTCATATTTCAGGCCCGCTTCCAGAACAAACATTGTAGTTTCACAGCAGCAGATCCATGTCAGCAGCATCTGTAATCATATTAGTAAGGATCCTAGTGTAAGTCTAGCACCAGGGTTCTCTTTTCCTAAGACATCCTCATAATGTTTTCCATCTTAATTAAGGAAAAGTGATTAGGAAAAAACACACAGTAGGAAGTTTGGGGTTTTTTTTTTCCACAGTTGAAGAACAAACTATGACTGTCCTTTCTCTTCAGCATGTTTGTCTCCTCCTTCCTATGCTCCCTCAGTCAAAGGAGCTCCAGGAAACCGATGCAATGAGCAGTCGAGTGTGGATCCTCACCAGCACCCACTCTGCCAGCAAGGTGGTCATCATCGATGCCAACCAGCCAGGCTCACTGGTTGACCAGTTCAATGTCTGCAATGCTCACGTGCTCTGCATCTCTAGTGTGCCAGGTGAGAATGGAAGCGCTGCTCTTTTACATGTTTGATGTGACTGTCTTCAGCTTCTGGTTGCTTTGTGGTAAATGTTGGCTTTCTTGCCTTTTGGTATGTTAATGTGTGCCTGTGCGTGTGTGTATGTGTTTGGTTGCACACAGCTGCCAGTGAGACTGACTATCCAGCCGGAGAGATTGTGTTGGATCCAGGTGATGGTGGAGCAGGGGGAGGAGAGGACACAGGCGGTGTGGAGGGCATGTTAGCCGGCATCACTCTTGTTGGCTGTGCCACCAACTGCAGTGTTGCACGCAGCAACTGTTCCTCTCGCACAGATACGCCCATCATGGACAAAGGACAAGGTGGGCACATGATAAATACTCCTTTGTTGGTGTACTGTTAAGGAGATGAATGCATCTTATAGTTGTGTTTTGCTTTAGCTCCCACTGCTCCACCAATGAATGGGAAGATTCACCCTGCCCAATCAGCTGAGGAAGCCACAGAGGCCACAGAGGTTCCCGAGTCAACGGCCAACAACACAGAAATGAGATCCGGACCTCCAGGACCGTTTACTGAGCACGTCTTCACCGACCCTCAGCCTCGTCCAGCAAACGCCACGGATAGGTAGGAGGTCAAAGTCTGATAAGTCATCAGGAATGCCTCAGATAATTTAGAGGGAAAGAAACAGTTACATCAAGCACTCCATCAAAAGAGTCAAAAGTTCTCTATTTTGAGCCTAGAATTCTGTGTTTTTCACACAGGAGCTCAGGCCAGTCAAAGGAGGAAACATCACATCCTCCAGAGTCAGAGGATGGAGGTGATGAGACCAAAAACTACACCAGCGTGGCCCCCACCATGTGGCTTGGGGCCCAAAATGGCTGGTAAGTCACTCACAACTTATACTAAAGCCTTACAGTGTACATTATTAGTTTTGTTATTACTTTTTTGCAGCATGTTTGACACTGGGAAAATTTGAGTCATAAATAAGTTTGGCTTCACACTCACGGTAGAAAGATTCCCCAAAAGCTTAAGTCAACATTAGATGGATGATTTTCAGTAAACATAAAAAGCTTTACAATTACTTTACTGAGTTCTTGTATCTGCTAAAACACACAAATGACCTGCATCTCATGGTCTCTGTGTGCTTTTTGCTTGGAAGTAAACTTGCTTCTGTTTTTCCCCTCCAGGCTTTATGTCCATTCAGCTGTGGGAAACTGGAAGAAGTGTCTTCACTCCATCAAACTTAAAGACTCAGTGCTCAGTCTGGTGTAAGAAAAAAAATCAGTGCATTTCCTTATTTATGACACTTACATTTATGTATAGTTTTAAGCATATTTTTTTTTTTTGATGAATCTCAGTTCCTCCAACGATCTCTGCCACCTCTGTAATTGCAGGCATGTGAAAGGTCGCGTGCTGGTTGCCCTCGCTGATGGGACGCTTGCGATATTCCACAGATCAGAGGGTATCTGAACTTTAACAGAGCTCTTATACACCAGACTTTTAGTCTGTTACGGGAGGTTACGAAAGCAGTCAGGATTGGAGCGTTGCCACAGACTCAAAAAAACAAAAAAGATATTAAAAAAAAGAAAGCACCCAATAACTCCATAAATAAATTATCAAAGGCACCAAAATGCACATTAGAAATAAATGTAGGAATAATTTTAATGATAACATGTGGCAATTTGCTTCTGTATTGGTTAGTTGGTTAACAGTTAAAGTGTGTCTTGAAGTTTTGGCACACTGTCAGTGACAGCCGTTTTATTTAACTCATTTAAAGAAGCAGAAATGTATAAAGATGTACAAAAAATAATTATAAATAAATATACATAGAGAAAATAAAATTCACATAAACACATTTAACTCATGTGTGTGTTTCTGTGATCAGATGGACAGTGGGATTTGTCCAACTACCATCTCATGGACCTCGGCCGACCTCATCACTCTATCCGCTGCATGGCTGTGGTCCACGATAAAGTGTGGTGCGGCTACAAGAACAAGATCCATGTCATTCAGCCAAAGAGCATGCAGATTGAGGTGAGGCGTGAATCTGCTGTCGCATTTTGTGCTGAAAATAAAAAGTTTTGCAGCTTCTGTGCAGCAGCGGTGTTATTTCATTTGTAGTAATGCACTGATTTTATCCACTTCTAAATCCTTTCTGCATTGCAGAAGTCCTTCGATGCCCACCCTCGCAGGGAGAGTCAGGTACGGCAGCTAGCCTGGATTGGTGATGGAGTCTGGGTGTCGATCCGATTAGATTCAACCTTGCGTCTCTACCATGCGCACACGCACCAGCACCTCCAGGATGTAGACATAGAGCCATACGTCAGCAAGATGCTGGGTGAGTTTATCTTAGTTTGTATTATCAAATGGGAGATTTCACTTTTGGAGATTCTCTCATGCCTGTGATCTGTTTGCCTTATCGGGAAGTGGCATAACTCAAGTGCAACGTCCCACTCACTCTGGTTGTATCTTGTAGGTACTGGCAAGCTGGGATTCTCTTTTGTGCGAATCACAGCACTCCTGATTGGTGGAAATCGTCTTTGGGTCGGGACTGGAAACGGTGTCATCATCTCCATCCCACTGACAGAGAGTGAGTCTTAAGTTTTATTTATACAAATGAAAGACCACAAACTTAATATCTATACTCACTAAAAAGAAACTCCATCCCTCCTGATGCTGTCAAAGCATATATTTAATGCACTTGTTAGGCCTCTGTATGTCAACCAGCTCCACCCTCAGCTATAAGCAGTATAAAATATTTACGTGGTCACCATGATTTCACCCATTGTTTCTGGACTCTGCATTTTTTGAGCCAGAAGTTACCTTATGCAGGTGAAATGATGGAGTTCTAATTTATCAGCTGACACTAACTGTATGGGTGCGACATTGAAGCATAAACTGTACCACACAGAAAGCCACAACAGTTAAATAATGCTTTAAACATGCTCCAAAGGACTCCAACAGCACACACAGTGAAGAAATCCAGTTTAGTGACTCCAAATAGGCAGCGAAGCCTAACAGATGTGTGTTAATCAACGCGGCTGCACCTAACTCAGGTATCCAGGTGGATGTGTTCTAAAAATAAAATTAAAAAATTCACCTCTTGTAGAGTTGTTACACGTAAAAAGGATTTTTATCTGAAGTTCAGCTGGTAGGACTACAAAAAAGTTAACATGAACCAAATCTTGTCAAATGTTCTCCACAAAGGAAATTCATTATTTGAGTATCCACACAAACTTTCACTCTCCGCCACTGCAGCATTTCCCCGTTCTTCTCCCCATGAGCTCCCCAGCTATTCCCACCTTCTGTTTTTCTTGCTTCCCTCAGTGGTTTCACCTCTTTCACAAACTCCCAGTCGTAACTGTTACTGTGCTCTTTCTCCTGCTTTCCCTCCACCCTCCTCTGCCTCCCGTAGCGGTGGTCCTTCACCGGGGACAGCTCCTGGGTTTGAGGGGTAAGTGGGAGCGCTCCTAACCTCCTACTGTAGTGATCTACCTGTTTTCACCCGGTCAAGCCTTCATGTCTCCTGTACAATGTAATGTCTGTAGACCTCTTCTACAGCACATGCTGCTACACTTTGTCTACAATGTGCTTATTCTACAAGGGTTCATATCCAACACTCTTTCAACAGTGAACATTTAGCCGAAGGATGCAAAGTGTGCAACAATTTCACTGTTTACTGAATTTTAAAAGCAGCATTTTACTTGTGATTTGCTTTGCATGTCTATGATTTGTTTATTTTTATGTGTAACAAATTCATTGCATGCAGCGGGTGTCTCAAAGCCATCTGAGATTTGCTGAAACATCCTTTCTTTTCAGTTGATCTGTGGGCAAATATGCATTTTTTTTTTATTTGATTGTGTTATGCTACTGAATACGATTTGCTCATAAACGTTCGTGACTGATTGATTTCTTACCCCTTACCTTTGCTCTATCAGCCAATAAGGTATCACCTACATCCTCTGGCGGGGTGATCCATGTGTACGGTGACGATGGCTCTGAGAAGAGCAGTGGCAGTTTCATCCCCTACTGCTCAATGGCACAGGCCCAGCTCTGTTTCCATGGACACCGTGATGCTGTCAAGTTCTTCGTCTCTGTACCGGGTAGGCCTGAAACTCTATCTGCTTATCTCTGCCTTTATTTCTGAATTATAATGTGTTATTTTAAACGACACTAACAGGCATTTTTAAATTTATACATCTTAGCCTAAATGTTAAAAGACACATATCTAGACATCATAAGCCTGTGATAGTACTGTACTATGGCTCTGAAAATGTTAACGGCTAGTTTATAAACTGATGCATCTCTGCTTCTTTGCAAACTTTTACAGTATAACTTTAGATCAGGATCTTTAGAGATCTGCTTCAACAATCATTTGGTTATGATATATTAGACAGGTGTTAAATAATGAGTGTTTTTGTTTTTGTTGTGTTCAATGAAAAATGACGACACCTGCGATGTGATTTGCAATATATATTTTTTGCTTGTGTGACAGGCAATGTTCTGGCCACCCTAAACGGCAGTGTGCTGGACAGCCCGTCAGAAGGACAGGGCTCCACTGCACCCACAGAGACTGAGGCACAGAGTATTCAGAACGTGTTGGTGCTGAGTGGAGGAGAAGGCTACATCGACTTCCGCATAGGTGAGTAATAAAACCTGTCCACAAAATGATGACACCACTGCTTAGGCATGGTTATTTGATTTGAGAACTTGGAAATAGTATTTTTTTTAGTTTGGTTACTTAATAATTAAAGCTTGACAAAACCTACTGGCCTTTTTCAATCAATGTCACCAGCACAGCTGCAGTATGTAGCTACTGATGCCTGCTTCTTTACCACAGCAGCCCATGCAGATAAGTTGGTTTAGTCTACGCAAACAAGTCTGAGATGATCACTTACAAATAACGGACCAGACAGTCTGATTTGCTTAAACAGCAAATCTGGTTGGCTGTCTGTCTGAATAAACAATGTATATTTAGAATCAGCAGAGCTCACCGTAGTGAACGACTGCTGAGCCAGAATGAAATTAAAAAGTATGGGTGAAAATTGTCTGTGTAGATTCTCAGTTATCCAGGTCATAGTAGTCTCTGGAGCTTGAAAAAGGCGACTGGACTGGACTCTGGAACACAAACTTGGGGTGATCAGGACCCTACAACACCGTGCGGAAAGTGTTCCCTCTAAGGCAGAAGGGAAGCATAAGGAACACACACACATTAAGAAAGCCCTCAAAACATGCGGTTACCCCAACTGGGCCTTCATCAAATCAGCTAAGATGCACAGGAATGAAGGCCAAACACAAACTACAGAGAATGGGAAGGACAAGAGGAACAACATTGTCATCCCATATGTGTCAGGCTTGTCAGAGAAACTCAGAAGAATTTTCTCCAAGCATGACATCTCAGTATACTTCAAACCAAGTCACACCCTAAGACAAAAACTGGTTCATCCCAAGGACAAACCCGCCAAACACAAGATCAGCGATGTAGTGTATGCTGTTCAGTGCAGTGAAGAGTGCTCGGACCTCTACATTGGTGAAACCAAACAGCCTCTTCACAAACGAATGGCACAACATAGAAGAACCACCTCGACAGGACAAGATTCAGCAGTACATCTGCATCTGAAGGAAAAAGGGCCCTCTTTTGAGGATGCCAATGTCCACATTTTGGACAGGGAAAACAGATGGTTTGAAAGAGGAGTGAAAGAAGCCATCTATGTCCACTGTGAACAACCATCATTGAACAGAGGAGGTGGATTACGTCACCAACTTTCCCCCGCTTACAGTGCTGTCCTGAGCTCCCTTCCCAGACGTCTCAACCCCCATTCACACCTTTGTTCCAGTGACCTCAATAGGCCACAGGAAACAATGGAGCGGAGTCCTAAGTTGGTTTCAACTGAAACCACTGATTAAATATGACCCACGCCCCCTTCACACCTGGGCACATGTGTTCAAGCACATGATCAATAGAGGGTCATAACCACCTCCAGGGGACTACGCCCACAGGGGTTTAAATACCTGGGTCTCTCCACCATTTGGTTGAGAACTGAAGAAGCCTTTCGGATGAGAGGTGAAACGTCTTCAAGAAACAAAAAGAAGTCCAGTCGCCTTTTTCAAGCTCCAGAGACTATGGGTGAAAATTGTAACTGTACTGTTCCTTGGTGTGACCACTGGAGGGCAGTGAACACTCCTGATTCTGTATAGTCTCAGAGAAAATGTCATATATACACAAGCAGTCACCATCACATTTATACATCACATGAAATTAAAAAGAGTCAAACACATGCCTTTTGGCATCATGAAATTCATATTCCTTACATTTACACTGTTCCTACAAAAAAATAGTTTTAATAGCAAAAATAAATGTTTGTGGAAATAATATCTGTGTACAAACATGCAATTGTATGTTTCCATTCAGATGCATACATCCGCACCAACACTTGGTTAAATGTCCCTTAGAAAGTTGCACTTCGATCAGACACTTCTGGTAGCCATCAACAAGCTTCTAGCATATTTCTGGCTGGATATTTCACCACTCTTCTTGAAAGAGTTGATTTAAATTGGTTGGTTTCCTGGCACAGACCTGGCTTTTAAGGATAGTCCACAAATTTTCACACTGAGGTCGGGGTTTTGAGAAGGCCATTTCAGAAGTTTAATGTTAACCTGCTTCATCAATTCCAAAACCAGTTTTGATGTGTTTGGGATCATTGTCCTGTTGGAACACCCAACCATTTCTGAGTTTCATCCATCTATCTGTTGATTTGAGGTGAAGTTGAAGAATTTGAAGGTAGTCCTTCTCCATTATTCCATCCACTTTGTGCAATGTACCAGTACCACTGGCAGCAAAACAGCCCCAGAGCATGATGCTACCACCATCACAACTGACAGCTGGTACAGTGTTCCTAGGTTTGAAAGCCTCACTTTTACTCGTCCAAACATACTTCTTCTCATTGTAGCCAAATAGCTCAATTTTTGTCTCGTCTAACCATAAAACTTTTCTTTAGAAGACATTTGGCTCGTTCGTGTGGGTAGCTGCAAATTTCAGAATTCTTGCTCGGCACCCTCAGTCCATGGTGATGTAAAACCAGTTTCACTGTGGACAGTGATGCT
Source organism: Archocentrus centrarchus (assembly GCF_007364275.1). Taxonomy (NCBI): domain Eukaryota; kingdom Metazoa; phylum Chordata; class Actinopteri; order Cichliformes; family Cichlidae; genus Archocentrus; species Archocentrus centrarchus. The sequence continues at coordinate 14,271,289 of NC_044353.1, read as the reverse complement.
GGCGTTCCAGCAATTTCCAGTTCATAGCAAGCTTGAGCCTTGGTGGTTCCTGAGTTGTTCCTGAACATCCTAACCAGTGTCCTCTTCATCTGAGGGGGGCAGTATGGGTCTTCTTCCAGATCTTGGCAAAGTGGTGACACATCCAAATGACTTGTACTTGTGTAGTTGTTTGAACTGATGATCTTGGAATCTGCAGTTTCTTAAAAATGGCTCCAAAATCTACAATTCTCTTTCTTAGATCTTCACTGAGTTCCTTGGACTTTCCCCATTGTTCTGAGTATTGGTCAATCCAGTGAATGCTGTCAAATAAATAATTTTACACAGGCAAACAGAAACTACCAGCTGTAGTCAATTATGATCACAAGTCTTGTCAAGTTAAAAGACATTGCAGAACCTTCAGCACTATTTATTAAAAGATGTGGGTGTGTGTATATATTTGAGCCTGTATATATAATTTTGACCCTGCGTAGATGAGATAAATAAATAAATTCAAACTTGTGCACCCAAAGCTTGTTTTTTAAAGCTATTACAGATGTGTGCTGTACAATCACTCCACCCTGGAAAAAGAACAGTTCAAAGAAATCATTAAAAGCCCAAAACCACCATGGCATTCATGCCCATGATGACTGTATGCAAACCTCTGACCACAACTGTAGATCAGTGCAGTGCCTGTAAAATAAAATATCAATTTCAGAAAGTACAAGAATCACAGGTAGAGAAATAACTTTTTTTTTTTTTACTTTATCAGCACAGAGTGTGGCATGTTTTCATGGCTCTTAAATTCTGTTTTGTTTTTTCTCTTTAGGCGATGGAGAGGATGATGAGACAGAGGAGGGAGAGAACAGTGGTGGTGGAGCTCCACAGAATAAACCTACTCTGTGCAAAGCTGAACGGAGCCACATCATTGTATGGCAGGTGTCCTATGTACCTGAGTGACACCTGACATCTGCTTTAACACCTCACCCATCCACCCATTTCCTTAAAGAGATCTCTTCTCCCGCCCAGAAGCTTTCAGCTACCCAAACCTTGTAATTTATCCCCGGGTCATGTAAAAGTTCCCCCCTTTGGCTCTAAAATGGCCATTCAAGCTGTGTATTGTCCCTTGTAACTATTATACCCCCTTCTGCCCCATCACCTTGTAACTTTAATGCCTTGTAAGTACCTCCACTGATCGAGTAACCTGCCTGCCATCCTGTCTCTGTCCCACCCAGGGCACTGTAACGATCTTCATGAGCTTTGTAACCCAGCTTCATAACTACCTCCCTTCTCTGTACCAACCTTATATTCACCCTGTAAGCACACTGTATCTCCTCCTATATTTACCTCAATTATCCTGCATCTGCCCCACTCCTCAACTTGCTCCATTTTGTCATCTGTGAAAACTCCACCTCATTTTAAAGCAAAGCCCAGAGCCCCAACATGCACAAAAATAAGGACGAAAACAGCAGCCGGCACAGCAACAGGAAAGATAACACTGACATGTAAAAAAAAAAAAAAATCAATCGTACCAACAGCCAATTGGCAGTCTGTTAAACATTAGGGACTTTGTTTTATGCATTTACATATTATTTGACAGTGTGTGAGGAAACAGAAAGCTGAGGTCTTGGTTTAAGGTTGTAGTTCATGCAAACGTGTGGTGAAAGTTCAGAGTTTAATTCAGGATGAGCAGACACGGAACAAATAGGAAGCCAAAATTACTTCATGTCCAACTCACTGCAGAAATCTGGGTTCACCCAGCTGCTACTTGAAATACATTGCATCTCACAATGAGTTGCCTCTATTTGAAGTGTCCTGATGTGGCTCAAAAGCCAGATCGCGTCCACATCCAGTCATAGGAGTTGAGTTAAATGTGTCGAGGGTTCGGTCCAGATCTCATTTCTCTCATCTGCCTGGCTGTTGACGGGACGGGTGAGCAGTAGCGTGTTGTCATTGTATGTACAGGGAGCTATGTAAATCTCCACTGAAGCCCATCCTCTTTGTTCAGTATGGAAATTCTCGCATTGATCTCTGTGTGGATTAAATATTAAACATATTTGTGTGCTCAAAACAGTTAAGTTGGGTTTGTGTTGTTTCTGTGTGTCTCTCACTTCACAATAAGCAAAGCATTTTAAAAAAAAGTTAGATTTATTGCTTTTTGTATAATCTTAACACAGCTTTTTAATAACTGATAAAAGCATGAATGTGACAATCAGGTAAACATCGTTTAGTGCAGCACCACTTTAACAGGATCATTACAGTGCTTTATGCATTTGGGGAGCTAAAAACTTTACATTCAAGTACTTTAAAATGACAATCGTTGGACTTGGAAGGTATAGGAAACTAAATGTGTGCAAGGCAGTTCTTCTCTTCTTGTGTCATACATGACCTGTTTATATTAGTGTCTCAAACCTTTGAGTATTACCTTTTAATAGTCTGAACTGAAAACAATAAAATACACTGGAAAGAAAACAGAAGCCGAAGCCATCAAGTTTCTGCTGAGGTTAGTGCTCACTTAGTGCATCTTGCTCAGGTGTTGTCTCACCTCACTGAAGACAAAAAAACCAAATGAAACGTACAAAAAAGAATAAATCCAGGAAGGCAGAGACGAACCCCCTGTGTAGCTATAAACTACTAAAGCCAAAACATTCGATCTGAGGTATGATGTGATCCATCTTATGACATGAAAAACAAATAACAAAACAAAACATGGGTTTATGACAAAACGGTGTTCGTGCAGCATGTGCAGAAAGTCAGTTGTAGAGCCAGCGGCTGTTGCTGTTCTCCCAGCGGTGAAGCTCGCTCTGACGAAACCACAGACTGATTTCCTTCTGCGCGCTCTCCACGGAGTCGCTGCCGTGGATGACGTTTCTGCCAACAAACATGTCCAGAACATTGATATTTGACAAACTATGTGCATAAAAGAAAAACTCTTTCATTCATTAAAATAAATAAAAATAAGCAGGGGTCTGTGGGGCAGTTCACTGGTGTTTGTCACCAGTTAATTTACATTTTCTTTTTCCCCAAATAAAGATGGGTTACTTTTTTGAAGTTGATGACAATCTCAAAAGTCTGATTTGGGATGTTTAAACAATTCAAATTAGTTTTTATTTTATAAAGCACCAACTGACAACAGCTGTCTTTATATTGCAAGGCAAAGACCCCACAATATTGGAGAAAAACCCCAACAAGCTGATGACCTCCTATGAAAAGGAAACAAGAGAAACAAGGCCAAAGAAAAGCATGAAAACTTATTGCAATAATTAACAAGTACACTGATCAACTTATCATTTTAACTTCATCATCAATGTCTGCAACCTCTTGTTGCAAGAATACAGTCAAGTCAGTGACGGTTTTTGCCTCTGTACACCACCATAGTCGACTCAATGTACAATGTGACTGAATGTACACTCTCAGCTTGAATTGAAAGGTTTTCACAACAAGACCCCAGCCTTAACCCTTTTAGGAATTACAGCCATTTTTCTGTAGTCCCACTTTCTGCAGTAATGTAACAGGTTCAAAATTACTAATATGACTATGAGTAAGATGCTCTGTCATGCTTTACTGCAGCCAGAATCCTTCAGTTCAGGTGTTTGTGGGTCTTTCTGCCCTCAGTTTGGTCTTCAGTAAAAGAAAAGCATACTCAGCTTGGCTAACATTCAATGGGGCAATCCATGACAATCAAAATATCATTCTCCCACAAGTCCTCCTTTAGGAGCAGGAGAGTGAGATCGCTTACCTGCCCACCTCCACACAAAAATCTCCCCGGATGGTTCCAGGCAGCGAGTCTGCAGGGTTGGTCTCTCCCAACATCTTCCGCGCAGTCTTGACCACGTCCAAACCCTGCCACACCTGAACGATCAGAGAGTACAGCACATCTGTTATAATAGGCAGACGACCCCACGAACTGTTGAGAAAAACCTCAGCATTTCCCAATGTTTCCCTCACGCCAAGGAGTCTCACCATCGCAACGACTGGTCCCGAGTTCATGTAAGTTATGAGTCCACTGAAGAAGGGCCTGCTTCTCAGGTCCCAATAGTGTTCCCTAAGAAGCTCCTCTGAGGCCTGATATACAAACACAACACGTTAATGGGCAATACCATTCATGGTTCGCCACAATAAAAAATATTTTGGAAATATAAGGTTCACAATGGGAAATAAAACACCTGCTCCAGACATACCTGCATAAACTTGAGGCCCACCAGTTTGAAGCCTTTCTTCTCAAAACGGCGCACGATTTCCCCAACCAGTCTCCGCTGCACGCCATCTGGTTTCACAGCAACGAAGGTGCGCTCATTCACCCCAGTCCAGCCTAGAGTCAAACAGAACATGCTTACATTTGAGTTTAAATGAACACCAACAAAAATCTGGATCAGTTCTTCAGCGAAACAAGCACTTTTGTCCAAATCACCCGGTTTTTTACTGCATGCATTTTAAGGCCGGGATTATACTTTCCCTCATCGGTACGACAGATTTTAACATCAAACGACGAGCGCGAGGGTTCATGTGGATGTCCGCGTGCTTGCCCATTTTTTTTTGTGACGGCACTAAAAATTTACATTACAGTGCACCAACTACACATGCGCCTCAGGCGGCGAACTTCTAAAAAGTATGATGGGAACGACTACACAGCTGTCAGGTCTCCACCTATCCATGTCCACAATGAACTATAATCAAGGTCTAACCAAAGAATCGGGACTACACTGTTTCAAAAAATACTGGAGAAGAAAACGTAAACCTTTTTTAGTGAAACGCCAACTGGACACAAACTGGGCTTCACAAAATGAGTGCAAAAACAGCCATCATCATCACAGGTTATTTTGCTTTTGCAAAATTTCACAGAATGACTCTTTTTTTAGGGTTTTCCATTACGTGGTAGTACATGGTACTTTTTTAGCACCTATTCAGCCACGGTTCCAAACAATCTGAGTTGAGCCGAAAATGTGACGCAAGCAGAATGCATGCCACTGATTGGCCACTGAGTGACAACACTAGATGAGTCATGAGGGCAACTCTTTCACCAGAATCAAACCTGCCATTTTTTTAAACTTGGCAACGTGGGAAATGGCTACATACTAACCAACACAGGTGATTTTGTGCTTGGTGGCTGACAACAGACTCTAGAGGAAGCTAGATGGAGCAACCATTTGTTGCATACAAATGATGATTTTAGAGCCGTCTTGCTAAGGCGGTACTCAGTTGTAATGGAAAATGAACAAAACCAAGTGGAGTTGAGTCTAACTGAGCCAAGTAGCTACTAGTGGAAAAGAGGCAATATTCATCAAGAGAGCTGACATCCATAATATGGTAATTTCAGAAGCTCACTTAAGCCCCACCCACCTACTGTTTAAACCTCTTGTTTGCAAGGGGTAGCCAATCAGAAGAGAGCTGGCTTAAAGGGAGAGAGAATAAACTGAGGGGTTGCACCCAGATAAGTAAGAGATCAACAATGATTATTTAAAATTGTGAATCTGCTCTGGTAGATTCCAATAATAGAAGTATGGAGTTGGAAATATGCACAAAAGGTCCCCTTAAAAACCTTCACATGCATTAGTGCACACACATGCAAATGTTGATTTAACCACCCACATTTTCCACACCCATAAGGCCTGGAGGATAAAACGTAATGCCCTTGTCGGTATTAGTACAGACACGCTCAGCGGGAAGAAACTCCTCAGCCCTTCTGTCAGCTCGCGTCACAAACCTCGCGGTTACAGCTGGTTAGGTGTGTGCGTAAAGTATGTTCGCGTGTTTAGCCACCAAATCTTGGAGCTCGGACTGGTCCGGCCGTACCCTCTTTTTCGGCCCCATTGCAGAGCTGCTCCTGCAGCAGCCTATCAGCGCTCACACGAGCTATTAATAGGATGATGAATCAACTTTTTCCTCACGGTGAAGAGGACACATGGATCACGCCGCGTGTACCCGCGCAGGCTAGCCACTGTCAGCATAGGTTAGTTAACAAGCTGACGATAGTTTCACCCACAACTTCATGCTCGTACCGTCACAGAAGAAAAACTATTAGTCACTCTCCGCTTCTCTTGTTAAAGAAAAGTTAGTGGAAGCTCCATAACACCGCTGCTGTACCGGTTAACTGTGTTGCTGCCTGCAGCTAGCCGAGGCATCTGTCCGGAGACTTTCCTGCAAACTGGGAGGATATTATCCGGTAAAAGTCAGACCAGAGGGTCGGTGAATGACAGAGGAGGAGGTACAAACCGATTTATTACCAACCTGACTGAAAGATATGAGCAAATATGGACAGAAACAAGCAGATCATTGTCACCGGCTGATGGAGAACACTGTCAGGATGGAAAACGAAGAGGGAAGGCGGACGCGCGTGCACGCAGCCTGAACGCGGGCTCACGAGAGCGGCTGAAACTGCAAATCATGTGGCGCAAACGACCAATGGTATGCCGCTCCCGGAGCTCTCACATTTGCCCATTAGTTTGTTTTCTTAAACGATAATAACCTTGGTGTTGACACACAAAAATGAAATGTGAAGGATTTTTTTGAAACTTTACAAAATTGCTGAAATGGAGAAAAGTAAAATACTTGTGAGACTGCATCAGGAAAAAGACAAAGAAAATACATAATATTACCAATTTGATCATGTGCCTTCAAACACATATGAACTTGAGTGACATCCTATTCTTAATACTTGGGGTTTATTGTGATGTCGGCCCACCCTTTGCAGCTATAACAGCTTCAACTCTTCTGGGAAGGCATTCCACAAAGGTTAGGAGTGTGTTTTTGGGGAATTTTTGACCATTCTTTCAGAAGTGCATTTGTGAGGTCAGGCACTGGTGTTGGACAAGAAGGCCTGGCCGCAGTCTTTGCTCTAATTCATCCCAAAGGTGTTCTATCAGGTTGAGGTCAGGAATTTGTGCAGGTCCAGTTCTTCCACACTATATTTACTCATCTATGTCTTTATGGACCTTGCTTTTTGCAGTGGTACGCAGTCATGTTGGAACAGGAAGGGGGCATTCCCAAACTGTTCCCACAATGTTGGGAGTATGAATTATTCCAAAATGTCTTGGTATGCTGAAGCATTAAGAGTTCCTTTTACTGGAACTAAGGGGCCGAGCTTAGCTCCTGAGAAACAACCCCACACAGTACAGTGCAGTCAGATAAGTACAACGAGTTCCTGACTGGTTACAACCACCAAACCCAGACTCGTCCATCAGATTGCCAGACAAAGAAGCATGACTCACTACAGAGAACATGTCTCCACTGCTCTAGAGTCCAGTGGCGGCGTGCTTTACACCACTGCATCCGATAGTTTGTATTGTGCTTTGTGATGCAGGTGTGATGAAGGCTTGGATGCAGCTGTTCAGCCATGGAAATACATTCCATGAAGCTCTCTACAGACTGTTCTTGAGCTAATCTGAAGGCCAATATATTGTATATACAAACTGAGAACATAGCATCAACTACTGTATAGTTTAGTAAAGTCACGCTACATAGATCCAGCAGATACTTTATTAGGTACTGTTACAGCCTTAGCAGGCCCTGCTATGACTTCTTGACCCACTGGGTGTGGCTTGCTCTCTCCAGCCTTGGGTGGAGAGAGTAGGAGAGTGGATTTGTTGATTAACGCCTGTGTTTTGTTTTAACTTTTTTTTTTTTTTTGAAGGTGATAGAGGCCTGTCCGTCTCTTTTTGTTAAAGCATTAATAAAAATCTCTTATTTTAGCAGTTTTGTGTTCATGTCTCTTTTCTATCAATCCGGACACTTTTTGTTACTTCCCCAAACCCCCCTGGACTCTTTCGGGAACATAGACCTGGCTAGCCAGCAGGCCAATCGTCTTGACCTGGTAGAGAGGCAAATGAAGAGTGTTTTCACAACCCCAAATGTTGTCCATATGTGCTGGCTCAAAAACCCCTGGTGGTCCCATGAGACTTTACTTTGACAGTACTGGGAAAACTTCCTTCAGTGTTTTTGACCCATTGAGAAGCTATTGGCAAATTCCACGAGCTATGCCTAATCATTACCTTGGTGTTTTTAGTAGTGATGAGAGTGTGAAACCGAAGCTTCAATACGTGCTTCGAACCCTTGGCTTACAACTCCATAGAACCACTGCTTCGAAGCTTGCTTCAGGACGAAAAAATCACCTGACATATGACATCCCAGCAACTGAGTCAGGTGATTCATTCCGAGAACGAAGCATGGGCTCAGTCCCTCAGTTTCATTGTAAGGAACTCTTAATGCTGCAGCAAACCAAGATATTTTGGACAATTTCATGTTCCTAACCTTGTTTGGGAATGGCTGCTTCCTGTTCCAACATGACTGCATACCAGTGCACAAAGCAAGGAACATAAAGACATGGATGAGCAAGGTTGGTGGAAAAACCTGACTGGCCTGCACAGCCTTGACCTCAACCTGTTAGAACACCTTTGGGATGAATTAGAGCAGAGACTGTGATCAAGCGTCTGACCTCACAAATCCACTTCTGGAAGAATGATCAAAAATTCCCATTAACACACTCCTAAATTGTGGACAAAATCCAGCTGAGCTCTTAATGGCCACGAACTATGAAAAAGTAATTTGCCCACTGAGATCTGTACTTCATTTAAAATAAAGTAAGAGCAATATGTGATCTCTGTTTATATTAAAATGAAAGTCTACAATCTGAAAGAGAGCCTTGGAGGAAAGAGCAGAACTGTTGATGCATGACTTCCAAAATATTTTCTTTTTATTAAACTGATCTGATGTTCTTGATCTGGACAATAATAGTTTTTTTTTCTGAATTTGTTTCTTGAAGTCATAATGTCAGGAGCAAAATCAGTGAAGAACATGAAACAAATTATCTTTAAATTCTCAAACTGTCTGCAGCTGCATGATCAGGATGATATGACAGCAGATCGATCAGCTTGATCAGAAGAACCAACTTCTAGCACATCACAGAATTACTTTTGCAGGGACCCCTTGTTATCACATTTTTGTACTATTATTTCCTATATGCTGGTTACTGCTCAAGGACAGCATTTTGCTTTTTGGTTAAGTTTAGGCAAAATTACCTGGTAAAGCTGGAGCCTATCCCAGCTGACATAGAGCAAGAGGCAGGGTACACCCTGTACAGGTTGCCAGCCTGTCACTGGGCCAACACAGAGACAGACAACATCCACACTCATGCTCTTATTCACACCTATGAGCAACTTAGAGTTTCCAATTAACTTAACCCCAGTAAGTGCATGTCTTTGGACTGTGGGAGGAAACCCACACAGAAATGGGGAGAACATGCAAACTCCACACAGTGAGAGAGAGGCCCAGGCCAAGGTGGAATCAAACCCAGGCCTTATAGATGGTATTCTGAGGCAGCAGTGCTAACCACCACACCACCGTGCTGCCCTGAAGTAAAATTTGCGAAACATAATAATGATCTACATGTTTGATGAGTCTTTATATGTATAGAGTTTTTTTTTTTCACTTCTGTTTACTTTCAGGACATAGAAATTAACTGTGAATATATTAAAATAAAACATTATGTAGAAAACATAGAAAGAAGCCACACAGGTGCAGTATAACTTGCAACATTCTGGCTGCAGATTTCAACACAGTTTTGAAGTAAAAAAAGATGTTGTGACTGTGATTTCAAATGAGGATTCAAATGGGATTTATTCAAATATTCTCCTTGGAAAGATGGAGGGATTTATTTTACTAAAGAAATGAACATGGATGTCTGAATTTCCCAGGAACCTTTGAAAAAACAGACAGCATTCACACAAAACACACTAGTTCTACACTAAGAATATACAACCATTCAAGTCTTTGGTTTTTATTTTTTAGCAATATTGTTAAGGCTGATCAGAAGATGCTATTCAGTGCCAATAGGCACTAATCAGCCAAGGAGTCAGCTGATTTTAAGTATTTATCTTAGGTTTAATATGAATGAATAAAGTGATGAGCTAAAAAACATTGTATTATCACTGTTGATACTAAGTTTCCTGATCTCGCTTACCTTTTATGAAGCAGGCTACAGTTAAGGCCTGGGGACCTCCGTGTCCCGAAGATCTCCTCCATAGTGAATAGTTAATTTGAGCTTCTGCCTTAGATACAGGTTACTAAAGATGAGGTTAAACTGGTTTAAAAAAAAAAACTCAGGCCATCAATGTCATGTCTCCTGTCTCCCAGTTAACCACACCTTATGTTTCAGGGGCGGGACCCACTCCAGCTCCTGCCAGCTGTGTAACTCACCTGCTCTCATCAGCCAGTTCCGACCCCCTTTTAAGGAGGAGAAAGGCCTACAGTCAGTGCTGGATTGTACACTACATCCAGTTAGTGCCATGCCTCCCTCTGTGACCTGTGTACCTACTCTATCAGCCTTTCTTGCTGATTGGTTTTCTTTGTTCAGGATCCTCAGTGCTGAGCGAGCGGCTTAGCGGCGGAAAGGAGTCCCATTGGGGATAGGAGTGGTCCGGCTCAAGAAGCGACTAACTGGATAACCCTGGCTGCAATATTTATTACCTGCAAATTTTTTATTCTCGTCAGACCACTGAGTCTCATCCCTGACACAATCATGACAGAACAAGCCAGCCAACATGGACACAGAGCTGTTTTCCAGTGAGTTGGAAAAAACTGGAGGTTTTCTTGTTGGAAATCTTGTGATTTATCATTCTATTATTGAAGGACATTCAAAGCTTTTCTTTGGATTTTAGCTGCCTTTTATTCCACTCTCTGTCAAGATGAACCCACACGGATTCAATAATGTTGAGGTCATATATTGAGGATGATTGGCAGGAAGCCATCAAGGTGGTTAACTCGACCTTTATATGTAATAGACTTAGGGAGACACAGTATAAAATATTACATCGGCGACATATAACCCCTTTATATTGAATAAGATGGATCGCCAGCACTCCCCCCTATGCAATAAATGTGGAAGAGAGGTTGGAACCTATTACCACTATTTTTGGCAATGCAAACTTATCAAAAGATTTTGGGGTGCAATTTCTAAGGAGCTGAGTGGCGTGTTTCTAGTCAAGATCAGGTGTGACCCAGGACTGTTCCTCCTTGGCCTCCCATCAAAATCAGTCACTCTGACACAATCACACTTCAGACTTTGTGATAAACTGTTGTTATTGGCCAGGAAATGCATTTTGATAAGTTGGATTAAGGATAAACCACCGACTGTTACACAGTGGTACAGAGAACTATTTAGGGTCCTCCCCCATGAAAGGATCAGGGCAGTTCTTAGGGGCAATGAGAGATATTTCACCGATATGTGGTCCCCTGTGCTCAGATATTTACCTAAAGAATTGACTCAACTCGTGATGAGGGGACAGAATCTAATAAAGTGGTCAATCTTAGGGCCTAACCGGTGAACATCCTCCTCCTGTATTACTATGCTCGCTTTTTTGTTTTTTTTTGTCTACACCATAGCTGCAATCTCTGATTGTCTTGTTGACAGGCATTAAATGTGTATGTAAATGCCTGGCGATTACTATGACAATAAATAAGGCATAAAACCAATGAAGACACGATAAGACATGATCATGTGACAGTACAGTGGCAGCTTTTTTTTTTGTTTGTTTGTTTTTGGTTTGTTTTTGTTTTTTTTTTCTTCCCTTCACCTCTGTAATGTGACATAACAGTATGTTGTACAATTCTATGTTCTCTTTTTTTGTTAGTGAAAACACAAAACTAATAAGACTGTGTTTTAAAAAAAAATTAATAATAATGTTGAGGTCCACACTCTTGGGAGGCCATGACTGATAGTGTTTCATTGTGTGCTTTTCTATCCAGGTATGTTTTTACACACACACACACACACACACACACACACACACACACACACACACACACACACACACACACACACACACACACACACACACAAACAACTCTTTTTATTGTCCATTGATTATTAAAAAATGAATTCCCTAATTGTTTAAATAGAAGAAATTAAAAAGTAAATGAATTTACTGATATATAGTTTATTGCACTATTAATTAAATCACAAAATGCTTTATTTCAGTGTTGCGTAACTCTCCTGGTCCTCTAAATCATGTGTTTGTAAACCAGATCATTTAGTGCCCCCTCCTGGCAGATTTGCGTACATGCAGAGTGACTGCTTGATTGAGACTGCTGCAGAGAATCTTTGTAGAACCTGTGATGTTGCCTACACAAGCGGCCAATGCCGTTGCCAGCATTTATGTCTCATATCTTGTGGTTGTGTCCCATGTACGCTGCCAGCCACAATGGAAACAAATAAAATGATGGAACTGGAACAAACACAAAATCACTACTAGCAGATTATGTTGCATGATGTAGCAATCCGATTCTTTGCTTTTCTTTAATAGATGTTGAGCCTACAGTTAAATGTGTCAAAGGCAATTAAATTCTGTATTAGAATAAAGTTTTAAGCTGAGATAATCTAGAGATAAGTGTTCCAGCAAAAACTCTACAGCAACATGCAAATCAGTGTGACAACAAGCAATTCACTGTGGGGTAGAATATCAAGATATTGGTTTGATGGCACAAGTCTTCTCATCCTCTTCCTTCTGCTTGTCATCCTTATGGAAGATTTTTCCATCAGGCAGCTTCACCCAGTTTAGCTCAATGTCTCCACACATGCTGTCCTCCTTCAATTTCTGACTGAGCTGTGAAACACAAAGACCTTATTTTAATCCTGATTAATGTATATATGATGAAAATAATCTGTAAATTTTCCCAGTCTTGTTATTGAATCACCTATTAAAGGGAAAGACAGTCAGGATAAACTGGAAGTAATTTTTCTCTTTTGACATGGTGCTGAGACAATGTCAAAGACCAAATCCTGCTCTGAAGTTTGGTTCAAAACACCCACGTCATGTGACCACAACTAACTGAGGTTTTGGTCCAATTCACCTCTGTTTTAGCAGGTGGCTTACCTGCTGCTTTTGGGTTTGACTGACAGTGTGTAAAACAAACCCCCACAAAGTCATCAGCAGCAGGGGCAGTCGCCCCGGGGAACAGGTCCTAACTGTTCAGAGTACCCACCCGTCTTGAAGTTGCTAGGTGGAGTGCGCAAGGGTGCGCCATCCGATGACTCCATCGTCCAGCTGGGAGACTTCAACGCTCATGTGGGCAATGACAGTGAGACCTGGAGGGGTGTGATTGGGAGGAACAGCCTGCCTGATCTGAACCTGAATGGTGTTTTGTTATTGGACTTCTGTGCAAACCATAGTTTGTCCATAATGAACACCATGTTCGAACATAAGGATGTCCATAGGTGCACATGGCACCAGGACACCATAGGTTGCAGGTCAATGATCAATTTTGTAATTGTATCACCAGATAGGCAGCTATATGTTCTGGACACTCGGGTGAAGAGAGAAGCTGAGCTGTCAACTGATCACCACCTGGTGGTGATTTGGATCTGGTGGTGGGGGAGGATGCTGGACAGACCCGGCGCACCTAAACATATCGTGCACTGGGAACGCCTGGCAGAAGCCCCAGCCCACAAGATTTTCAACTCCCACCTCCAGCAGAACTTCAACAGCATTCCGAGGGAGGTTGAGGACATTAAGTCAGAGTGGACCATGTTCCACACCTGTTGAGGTTTCTGTTCAGAGCTGTGTCTGCAAGGTGGTTGGTGCATGTCATGACGGTAATCCCGAACCAGATGGTGGTCACTGGAGATGAAGGGAGCCATTTATCTGAAGGAGTCCTATCTGGCTTGGTTAGCCTGTTGGACTCTGGAGGTAACTGGCAGGTACCAGCAGGCAGAGTGGAACACGGCTCAGGTGGAGGCTGAAGCAAAATCTAGAGTATTGACAGGGGCTAGTAAAAAAGATCATATTTCTCCCATATTGGCTTCTTTTCATTGGCTCCCTGTTAAAGCCAGAACTGAAAATCCTTCTCCTCACATACAAGGTCTTGAATAATCTTAACTTGAAGACCTCATAGTGCCATATCACCTCAATAGAGCACTTCACTCTCAGACTGCTGGCTTACTTGTGGTTCCTAGGACACTTAAGAGTAGAATGGGAGGCAAAACCTTCAGCTTTCAGGACCCTCTTCTGTGGAACCAGCTCCCAGATTGGATTTCGGAAAGACACCCTCTTTATTTTTAAGATCAGGGTTATAGTTAGGGCTGGATTAGGTGACTCTGAACCCTACCTTAGTTATACTGCAAAAGACCTAGACTGCCAGGGGGTTCCCATGATGCAATCTAGCAGAAAGCTCTCTAGAAATGTGTGCATGATGTCATGAGAGAAACCTCAATACTCAAAAATCATTACCCTTTCCAAGATGTCCTCATTCAGCTCCTCCATATCCACAACAGCATCAGTTTTCTTCAGCTCCACCTTCAGCATCCTCCTCACCTTCATAACTGTTTTCAAATATAAGAACCAAAAGAATAAATTCCATTTGAATTGTAAATTAATTGTAAAAGTTAAACATAACAATTAAATAGAAGCTTTGTGACCATTAAATTCTTCTTTAAAACTGAGAACATGCAAATCAGAACTCACCAGTGTTACAGACAAAGGGCCGGAGGTATTTACATTCAGAGTTGAGCCACTTGCCAAAGAAAGCCCCACAAGAGGCTGTGACTAGAGGAGATGGTGCATCTATAGCCCAGTTAATGAGTGAATATGCACTCCCATCTGACCACCTCCATGAATTCCTGTAGAGACCGATCCATGTGTAAGAAGTCACCATCATCTTCAGCTGTTCATTCTCAGATTGGTTCCTCACAGTGGCCAGGTCAGTGTAGTTCTCCCTGCAGTAGCTTTGAGCATTGTTCCAGGACTTAGCCACATTCACAAAGATGAAGCTTGATGTGTCTGTAAAGATTCAAACAGAGTTTCACTCAAAATTAATTACAAATATCTGAACCATGTTACCTTTAGCTACTTATTTTGTCAAGGTGCTTTAAACCTGCACTTAATCATTTTATCATTAATATATATATAAATAAATAAATACATTTCACTAATTGCTTTATTGGCTTAATTGATAGTGATTAATAGTGATAATATAGTGATTCATTACTTCTGTTGTAGCAGAAGAACGGGAAAGTGTTTTCACACCCCTGATCTGTCCATTTCCCATTTGCAAGCATTGCCACACACGCTTTATACGTTCCTGGACCGTCATTGGGTTCACCATTGTTCCACTGTCTGAATGCAGCTTCTCCTTCACCATAGTCATCCAGAGACCACCTCCATGCTTCAGTGTCAGTCTGGAGCCCGATCCAGGCAGTGCTAATTGAGTTCACCTTTACGAGTTCAGTGAATCTGGCCAAGTCTTGCTCATTATCTACACTGGCCAGGTCAATGTGATTCTTCCTGCAGTAATCTTGAGCTTGAGTCCAGTTCATTTGAGTTTTAACAAACTGGTAGTTGTGAGGAAAACAGGCAGGTATGAAACACAGTCCTGTGGTAATGACAAAGATAGTTTACTCACAGTTTATGAATGAATATGATGTCATGGGTCCACTCATTATTGTGTGTTCAATGTGGCAAAAGCAGATTGACACATTGTTAATTTAAGACACTCAATTCAATTTTGCTTGATTTTGGAAAAAAAAATTCCTGTTATGGATTTATATAAATTAATGTGAATTTTTTCGGTTTGTAGAAAGACATGATTTACACTGACCTGATAGGACGATCACCATAACTGCAGTCATGATGCTGAAAAGCTCACTTATGCCTTGAACTGATGAAAGTCAGTATATCAGTGTTATTTTCTGTGGTGGGAGACAAAATATAGCATAAGTTGCAAAGTACAGTCCCAGTATAAAAATGACTGATACAAGAGAAAGTGTTGCATTTAAAATAATAATAAGTACCACTCTTCTTCTATTAAAAGTAAAAAAAATAAATAAATAAAAAATAAAGACTGATTCTCATCAACAACAAGAGCATTAACATTTTGATTAACTGCATTACATTTAATACACAAAACATTGATTATTTTATTAAATACATTCTTTGTGCTTACCTGAAATAAATATCAGTTACCAGTGAAAACCAAGCAGCTGAAACAAACACTGTAAGCCTCTTTCTATCTGTGTAAAGGTTGCGTATTCTCAGTGCAGTCCTTAGATTGGAAAGAAATGCTTGTTTTGGAATTGTGTGTTCTACTAAATTAGTGCGTAACATCTGTCCTTAAAGAGGACCTGTGACAGCACGGGGGATGAGTCAACCAAATTTTGTTCATTTCCCCAGCACAAAATGTAAATAACTAAATCCCTGTTCTATCCAGTTTATTAGGAATGACTCTCCTGGGACTGCACTCACCTTCAAACACAACCTTCTCGTTGATCTCAATTACACACCTGTGAGATTTTGTTGATGGTGGTGTCTTTAGTCTCCCTCTCATTTTCTGCTGGGTTGTCTGTATGGCTTTAAAAGCACATTATTTTTAATACTTACCCAAACATTCAAAAATTGAATGAAATTCAAAAAGAGGTTTGTTTGATCTTTAGCTGGATTTTTTTTACCCACCCTTCAGTAAAAAGGAAACTCATACCCTCACGTTAAAATCTATTTAGGCATGCAGACCTCCATATTTACATACAAATTATTTTCTTTTTCTCCTTAATTAACTAAATGAAAGCACTGCTCATATCTAGATAAATTCTTACAGAATGAAATTAAATATAAAATGTGGCAAAAGAGGAACAAGATTTACCAAAAGAAGAACCCACAAGTACATCATGAATCTGATCTGCACTTTTCTCAGGACTTTTCTGTAAAAGAAAAAAAAAAAAACAAAACCAAAGGATGAATACTCATTTTATTTTGTGCACTTGTTTCTATTAAAAGGTCATTTTGATTTTTTACCAAATTATAAATAATGGTTTGTTGACCAGAATTTTGCTTCAGTGTATTGATTTGTGATGACTTCACAATAAAGGCTAACCATACCAGTAGCAGTGGTAGTAGCAGGTGTGTAAAAGTGCTGGACAATTAAGTGTTTCTATTGTTGAGATGAAATGACCAAATATTTCCCACAGTCATGAACATGCTGGACTCCAACAACAAAACTGCACTGAGAGTAAAATGCATGTTAAATTCAGGTAAGTTGGTGATTCATAAATGTGTGCTCCATTAACAAAATGGAGATGCACATGCTTGTGTATATCGACTATGCTGGCAAACGTATATTCCCATCCAAATAATTGAATTCAGATGTTCCAGCTTCCACTTCCATGGCCACATATATATAAAACCAAGCACCTAGGCATGCAGACTGCTTCTATAAACATTTATGAAAGAATGGGTCGCTCTCAGGAGCTCAGTGAATTCCAGCATGGTACTGTGATAGGATGCCACCTGTGCAACAAGTACAGTCATTAAATTGCCTCACTACTAAATATTCCACAGTCAACTGTTAGTGGTATTATAACAAAGTGGAAGAGATTGGGAACAACAGCAACTTAGCCACAAAGTGGTAGGCGATTAAAAATGACAAAGCGAGGTCAGCGGATGCTGAGGCACATAGTGACACATAGAAGTCATCAACTTTCTGCAGAGTCAGTCACTGCAGACCTCCAAACTTCATGTGGCCTTCATGTGCCCTGTCCTTTATACCACTGCATCAGATGGTATAAAGTACACCGCTACTGGACTCTAGAGCAGTGGAGACATGTTCTCTGAAGTGACAAATCAAATTTCTCCATTGTTTTTCAGGAGTTGGGGTTTTTTTTTTTTTTTTAGCATTTTTGGCCACAGCAGCCTTTTGACAGTGGAGAGAGACAGGAAACGGGGGAAAGATACAGCGAACCCGCGCTGCCCACACCGCAACGTGGTGTGTGTATGTGGTCGCCGGCTTCACCACTAAGCCACCCAGTTGCCCCAGTGAAAGGAACTTTTAATGCTTCAGCATAGCAAGACATTTTGGACAATTTCATCCTCCTAACTTTGGGGATGGCGCACCACAAAACAAGGGCCATAAAGACATAGATGAGCAAGTTTGGTGGAAAAACTTGACTGGCCTGCACAGCCTTGACCTCAACCTGATAGAACACCTTTAGGATGAATTAGAGCAGAGACTGTTATCAAACATCTGACTTCACAAATTCACTTCTGGAAGAATGGTCAAAAATTCCCATAAACACACTCCTAAATTGTGGACAAAAACCAGCTGAGGTCTTAATGGCCACGAACTATGAAAAGTCATTGACCCACTGAGAACAGTATTCTATTCAAAATAAAGTAAGAGCAAAATGTGATCTTTGTTTATATTAAAATGAAAGGCTACAATTTGAAAGAGAGCCTCGGAGAAAAGAGTAGAATTGTTGATGCATGAATTCCAAAATCTTAACTTTAATTAAACTGAACTGATGTATTTGATCTGGACAATAATAATAATTTTTTCTGAATTTGTTTCTTGAAATAAAGTAAGTCATAATGTCAGGAGCAAAATCAGTGAAGAACATGAAAAAAATTATCAATTCTCAAACTGTCTGCAGCTGCATGATCAGGATGATATGACAGCAGATCGATCAGCTTGATCAGAAGAACCAACTTCTAGCAGAAGTTGGTTCTTCAGCTAGAATTACTAGAATTACTTTTGCAGGGACCCCTTGTTATCACATTTTTTGTACTATTACTTCCTATGTGCTGGTTACTGCTCCAAGATACCATCTTGCTCTTTGGTTAAATTTAGGCACAAAAATTACCTGGTAAAATACGCTGACAAACAAATAGTTAACTTGGAACTACCAATAATTTATATTTTTCTGCACCTGGATTAGATAAAACGGTGAAGCCACAGCAAACATCAACTGCTGCCCATTACATTAAGTGAAGGGCTCACACTTGCCTTTCCAGTAGGTGACTGGGAGTTGTTTCATATATTGGTTTTGGAATGTTTGTATATTAGTTTGAAGTTTTGAATAAATGAAAATAAAACATTATGTAGAAAACATAGAAAGAAGCCACACAGGTGCAGTATAACTTGCAACATTCAGGCTGCAGACATAGTTTTGAAGTAAAAAAACAGATGTTGTGACTGTGCTTTCAAATGAGGATTCAAATGGGATTTATTCAAATATTCTCCTTGGAAAGATGGAGGGATTTATTTTACTAAACAAATGAACTTAGATGACTGAATTTCTTTACATACACTACTTCTACACTAAGAATACACAACCATTCAATTCTTATTTCTGCTTGTTGTTCGATATATAACATATGAATTTCATTTGAAGAACAAATTATCCAACAAATTGACAGACAAACTTGTTTGTGGAGTCCTGTAGCACATACAGTGTAGTTACAGGCTATGTTTTGGTTTTTAGTTTTTAGAAATACTGTTAAAAATGTAAAACAAACAAACAAACAGACAACTGGTGAAATGTTAAGTGCTGATTCAGTTTCTTTGCTCCAACTCCCATATTATTATATTAATACAAGGGAATACAAACTTTATATCAACCAAAATTCAAATTTACTCAGTCTGAACATCTTTTATGTAGAACAAGAGCAGAGTAAATCAAAAGGAACAACAAGAAGAAAACCAAGGAACTGAGAACGCCAATCGGCAGTATTCAAACTCTAATGGAGAAATAGAAAATGAGGGATTCTGTTGAAACTAAGCCAAAAATATCAGCCACAACTGCCAGGAAAAATGTTCAGGATGCAAAGAAAAAAGCCACAAGTGTGAGCTTCACAGGCAAAGGATACCTGATTGAGGGGGTGGTGGTGTAGTGTGAAGGGGCACTGTTGCTCAGTGATCATATTACATCTGTCCCTCCAATTTTAATATCACTGTAGTTTTCACACAGTAATACACATTCTTCCCACTACATACACGCAACACATCACTCCAAACAAACAAACTTGGCGTGAGGCAGGGGGAGCTCTGCTGGGTGTCAGGTGGTTCTCAGGCACCTTGGGCCTCTGGGCTGTGTTCTCGGCTCGTGCTGGGGTTACCGGCCTACGGGGGGGCTGCTCATTGCCTCTGGACTCTTGCCCTTTGACCATGGGGGCTCCTTCTGGGGTCTCCCTCCTTCCTCCTGGGGTGTCATCGGGATGTGTGGCGTCAGGTCTTCAGAGCTCAGTGGATAGACCGGGTCCCCTGGGTCCTTCCTTGGTCACAGGGGCGTGATCCAGAGGCAAACCAAAGCAAGATTGTGTGTATATGCATGTGTATAGATATGTGTATGTATGTATAGCTACCTTTCTTCGATTATCTCTCCACCTGTAAGGCCTGGCATAAATAAATAAAATTAAAATTAAAATACAAACACTGACAAGAGTAGCCTGTAGAAAAATTATTCTTGTAAAAGCAAATATGTTTGGTACAAAAGTGCATTCGGATCATCATTTCGATTGCAAAAACTGCCAGACATGACAGGCTTAAAATAAAAAACATAAATAAATAAAGTGAGAGAGAGAGAGGAAAAGCAATGGCAGATGATGAGGTCTTTTGACTCAACTAATAAGTGAGAGCAAAACATTTCCTGGTAGATTACCTTGTAAAATGAATGCTGACATTTTGATGTTTAAATAGGAATTGAATTTAAGTGTGTTCATATCATAGCTGTTTTGTGTGTGTGTGTGTGTGTGTGTGTGTGTGTGTGTGTGTGTGTGTGTGTGTGTGTGTGTGTGTGTGTGTGTGTGTGTGTGTGTGTGTGTGTGTGTGTGTGTGTGAATTGGTGTGCATGAATCTGGGCGTTGGCATCTGTGTGTGTCTGTGTCTGAGTTCATGTGTGAGAGGAAGTTCTGATTCTTATGCATGAGGTTGCTTATTGGTTATTTTTGACCAATCTTTTCAGATAATGGGAATAATTTATTAAGCTGATCAGAAAATCTGCAAATGCATATATTATGAATGATAATTTTTAGGTTAGTTTAAACCCAAGGAAAAGACAAAAGTGGAAAAGTGGTTACGTTATAGGTGTTTTAAATTTTCAAGGTTGTGGTTTCAGAATCCTTTTTTATTTCAAGCCTGGTAATTTAGGACAGAGTGTGATTAATGATAATTATAATAGTAATTGGGGATGTCAAGTCTGTCTAATTGATTTTCCTAAAATGAAGCAAGTATAACAGAGTAATAATGCCTTAATCATTTCAAAATTGAGGTATTCTATGCAAATGATCAATATTTATTTGAGGCTATTGTTTTCACTTATGGTTGTCAACTTTCAAGAAATAGTTTCTGAGAAACAAAGTTTTACTAAAACCTTAAAAAGAAAAATTTGAATAAGTAAAGATGTGCTTGTGAATATTTTGTGACCACAGCTGAGTTGGGCATACAAAACAAGCTGCCAGACCTTGAGCTGCCGCTCTGCTGCAAAGCAAAACACTGAGAATTGAAAACCTATTTATGAAAATAAATAGTATCCTTTTGTGCATGTAGGTTTATTTATTTATTTGGCAGATTTTTTTATAACCATTATTTGAATGATTATAAGAAGTGAGAGCACTGATCATTGTGAATTTTGAGTTTGTGAACAAACTGATTATCAAAATAAATCAAACTTTGAAGAAAAAATCCAGAGAGGTAAAAATACAAAAAGTCAGTTTAACTTTTGATAAGCTGAATTATTGAGACATAAACAAGGAGGGATTTATAATAGGAGAAATTGAAATTTTATTTTCATGATCTATTATGCAATTCAAGACCTGAGAGATGAAAATGTCAACTAATAAATATGTAATATTATGTAATAACGTACAATACACACGCGCGCAATGAGGACCAGCTTACAAGCATAAACATAACTATATTTCTCAATGATGCATTGTTTAGAGACATTTGCTGTAACTAACTTTCTAGGTGCATAACAATAGGTTAACTTTTTAGTAAAAAAAATGTTGTTGTATAGCCAGACCTGATCTGACCACAGTCTATATTCAAATTTAAATACTGACCCTGAAGGCCTGCAGTCACATGACTCAACCTTTTTTACTAGACAGTAGGAAAATCAGAACTGTTCTGCACTGGACTAATTCTTTCCATGGATGCCAGGAACCACTCCCTGACATTTATGCCCTGATATGGAAAATGTGCCTTTTTTACGAGGAAGAATGCGTGCCTCAAAGTAGGACACCTGTCTGTCCCACAGGGATGGGAATATTCCCAGTGTGACAGGCCTGGTCATTACGATAAATGGCTTTAACTCTCCCTGGTTTACCAAACAGAAGGCTGGAAGGCGTCTGGTTATTGAAAGCTTTTGAGACCGTGGATCATGATATACTAAAACTTAGATTCCTCCATTCAGGTTTCTCAGAGAATGCAGTTGCCTGGTTCACAAATTACCTGAGTAATAGAACACAGTGCATCAAACATGATGACCTTTGTTCTGATCTTGTTACTGTCCACAAGGGGGTGCCCCAGGGATCTATACTAAGTCCTCTTTCATTCATTATTTATGTCAGTGACTTAGATTTAAATATGTCAAATTTACATTTTCATGCTGACGACAGTTATTATGTCCAACTCTTATTCAGAATCCCTGCAGCAACCATTTGTTGCTGTCCAGCATTCATTAATTAACTTAAAACTTGTTCTCAATGTAGATAAGACTAAGTTAATGATATTTTCAAACTCCAGGAAGAGGCAAGAACAAAATCCCTTAGTGCTCACTCTTGTGCAACACAAAATAGAGTTGGTGCATACTTATAAATACTTGGGTGTTCTACTTAATGATTCTCTTACTTTTAAACCACATGTGGAATACCTTGTAAAGAAGTTGAAGCTTAAGCTTGATTTTTATTTTTGGAACAAGTTGCTTTTCTTTTAGTGCAAGAAAACGTCTTGTTGCGGCAACTTTCTTGGCTATATTGGCTTATGGAGATTTGCTGTATATGAATGCCTCTGCACAATGCCTTCAGATGGTTAATGCTGTTTATCATCCCTCTCTGAGGTTTATCACCAAATGTAAGGTATTGACTCATCACTGATCTATATGTTTGGGTGGGGTGGCCTGCTTTGTCAATCCGTAGGTCCTGTCACTGGTACACTTTTACCTACATTACTTGGGCTACTACCAGCCTATATTTGTGGTTTAATGACACTGAGAAGCAATATTCCTTACTTATTTTGTTCTCAGAATCTGTTGCTGTTTTCTGTTCCTTTTGCTCACACTGACTTTTTTGGGGGAAGGGGGGGGCTTAGGTTACATAAAGATTGGAAACTGACAGAATTAATTTCATTGAGTGCCTTTAAATTGAAACTGCAAACTTTTGTGTCTGATTCCATAATTTGTACTTTTTTCACTTAATTTTTTTAAATTTTAATTATTTTATGTCTTTGAATGTGTATTTTAACTATGTAATATTTGTAACATGTTTTACTTACCTTTCTTGGCCAGGACTCTCTTGAAAAAGAGAGTTTTGTTTAGTTTTATTTCCCCTTGTCTCGTCTGGTTAATGACGTTCGGCTTTGCCCCTCACCTGTTGCCTGTTGCCTGATTACCTAGTGTGTGTATTTAAGTGCTCAGTCTATGTCTGTTCCTTGTTGTGTCGTTGTCTTTGATTCCTGCTGTGTGTCTCCCTGGTTCATAGTGATGGGCAAAACGAGGCTTTGTGAAACACTGAAGCGTTCGAAGCATTTGTGCCGCAATGGTATCGAAGCTTTGAAACAATCTGAAACCCATGTGCACAGTGACACCTGCTGGACAATTTGGTTATCGCCACATCTTGATAATGCTGTTCAATGAAACAATGACACAGGCACGCCCTGCACAAGTCCAAACAAAGCTACTGATTATACCTGACTATCAATAATTATGATCAACACATAGTCTGGAGGAACGAGGAGACTTTTAAAGACAGCGAGCTGTGACTATTTTCACTCTGATAACATCCGTGAGCCTGTTAAAGTTTTTTTTTATTAATTCACTAACGCACAAACCAATTTATAAAATAAAAAAATACTGAGGAAAAAATGTTATGTTTATTGTGATAACCACACAACTGTCTTTGGGCTCAGTTGGCTTCATTTTTGCCAGTCTTGGGGGAAAAAACAAAAGTTTGGATGTGTTTGGTTGGCTTTAAGCTTTCTGGGAGTTCATGTCATCAGGTTTGTTCTACACACAGTGAAACAAACGCGTAGCATTAGGCTTTATGTTCTGTTAATTCAAAAATAAATGTTTAAATTAAGAAAAAGCGAAATATTTATTTTTGTTTAAAAAAAAAAAAGATGACTTATTAAGTTTTAATGGTAAAATTCGCAACAGTCATTTTCACATCTTCACACTGACCAGTACCTTTATGAATCTGAGGAAACACGCCGTCCTCCAATGAGCGACCCCTGAAACATGAAGAAACTTTCCTGATCTGTGACCTATACTTGTGTGGACATCGTATCTGTGACATGACCGTGATGTTTGACTCTGTCTGACGCCTTGAACCTGCAGCATTTGTCCTACTGTTTATGGAACATTTACACCAGAAACCTCAGTGGGAATAAAAAAGAAAAAAAAACTCATTTGTCATGAGAATTAAGAAACAGATCACCTAGACGCGGTTTTACTTGATGAAAAAATATCTGTTTTCAGCAGGAATCCTCCTGCTGTGCAGTTTGCAGGTCACAGGTTGCAGTGTCAGCTTATGGATGGGTTTCGCAGTTCAGGCCTGTCCAGTCACTGTGCCCCCTGAAGCTGAATTCTACTGATACGCTTCAACTATAAGTTACACAAATTCATACAACTTGTTAATGAAAAACTTGAACAGCCACGTCACCGGGGGGGGGGGGGGGGTGCCTTTTGTACATGGCTTTATCGCTGATGGAAGAAATCTGAGTCATGAGAACCAGCAACTGGACGAGCCAATGACAAAGGCTAAACCGCAAGAGAAGTAAAAAAAGCCATTTATGTCCACTATAATTGAACAGAGGTGGTGGCTTACAACGTCATCTGTCAGCCACCTACAATGCTGTCTTGAAATTTCTTCCTAGGCACCTCAGCCCCCACTCACACCTTACTTTAGATGACCTCAATATGTCACATGATAGGGTGAGCCAAAGTCTCACTGTGGTTTCACCCAAAACACCCCAGGGCATGGATTGGTTTATATTCTTTGGGCAAGATAGAGATAATTTTGCAGAGATAGTTTTGAAAAGTCAGTCAGCTAGATGATGGTTAAAAATCACAGATTTGTGGTTGATGGGGAGCTGATCCTGTGGTAGACAGCATTACTGCCCCTCAGTTTGTGAATATGTCAGGTAAGCCTACACCTACTTTCTAATATTTGAATTGTGTGAAAGGTATTTTTAACCAGTTATATTTTATGTATATTTACAAACATTGTGCAGTGATACAAAAATTTATGACTGTCACATTGGTCATTATTAAACACTTCTAAAATGTCATTAATTGAAGCTAGCTTGCTAACATGACTGATAGATGACAGCCGGATTGTGTTCACTACAATGAGTCAGGGAAAGAGAGTGGGACAGAGACACATATTCAGAAAATCCACAGATCTGAACAAGTATGCTCCTTTCATAATTTCTTTATTCACTTTTTGCATTTTTCTTTTGTAGATGAGGTGACTCAGCAAATAAAGGCAGTGTCAGTCTGAGAGTTTTCCTTCACTTACAAGCAGATCACAGGTGTGGTCCAAACCAGGCGGAGCAGGGCATCACACAATATAGGAGAGAATTCACCCGAAGTGGTTTTAAACTAATCGTGATTTAATAAATAAACATTTTAAATGATGTAAAGTTGTCTGTCATTTACATGTTAAGACTAATTCCAGATAATGTCAGCACATTTGGGAAATCACCATTTACTGCATGGCACTCAAGGGCGTAGGAATGAGTTTACTATTGGGGGGAAATAGTCCAGAAACCTGACATATCCGTAAATACTCTGACCAAAACATAAAAAATATGCTATTTCATCTTTTGCTTCTTCTTTTTCTAATGTTTCTTGGAAAAAATAGTGTCATGTACACCTATATTTTTCATGTATAATTTACATATGTATATGTTTTATAATTGAAAGACGTGGGCAAACCACCAAACAAAATGGCTTGAGTCTTTTATCAAGCATAATGACCATGTCATTCCAGGGTTGTATGCTTACTTTAGCAGGTGGGTGCACTGGTACTAGCAAGCTAAATCAATCAATTTTTTTACTTGGTTAATAGATGCTCATCCTAGAGCTAAATGTGTGAAAGCCAACTAAATTCACGTATTAGCATAAACATTATGAGCTGATTTAATCTATAGGATGAAAATCCTTTAAAAAAGGATCCATATTTAACATTCTGGCAAAAAAACTCTACAGCAACATTCATGTGACAACAAGCAATACAGTGCAAGGTGGAAAATTAAAATATTTGTTTGACGGAACAAGTCTTCTCATCCTCTTCCTTCTGCTTGTCATCCTGGTGGAAGATTTTTCCATCAGGCAGCTTCACCCAGCTTAGCTTGATGTCTCCACTTGGGCTGTGCTCCTTCAATTTCTGATTTAATTGTGAAACACAAAGACCTTATATAATATATATAATGGATTTAATACAAAGACACACACCTTAAAGACACCTTGAAACTTTTCCTTTTGATAAAGCTTATAGTTAGGGCTGGATCAGGTGACCCTGAACAATCAGAAATGGTCATAGCAATATTTACCTATAAGTATTGTTTTATTACCAATAAGTTATTGTCACATGCTAGCCATGTGACACTGGCCATTTTGGATGTGTGACAATCATGATGACAGTGCAGTCAAGTGAATAAGGCCCCAGTCACACAGGACTACAGACCAGATAGTGACTATCTGGCAACCACCTGTCACGTGGAAAAATGAGATTTGCCCTGAGTTCCTGAAGGCTCTGGATGTTGTAGGGATGTCTTGGTTCACACACCTCTGCAACATCACATGGAGATCTGGTGCAGTGCCACTGGTCTTGAATAATTAAGTCCCATCTTATCTTAAAGACCTCATGGTACTGTATCACCCCCCAACAGTGCACTTTGCTCTCAGACTGCTGGCTTACTTGTGGTTCTGAGGATTCTTAAGAGTAGAATGGGAGGCAGAGCCTTCAGCTTTCAGGACCCTCTTCTGTGGAACCAGAAGTTTGGTTTTGGGAGACAGACACCCTCTCTACTTTTAATATTCTGGTTAAAACTTTCCTTTTAATAAAGCTTCTGGATCCCTTAGTTATGCTGCAATAAGTTTAGGCTGCTTGGGGTTTCCTTGATGCAATATAGCAGAAAGCTCTCTAGCAATGTGTACATGGTGTCATGTGTTTTTACAGTCAGAGTTGACCCACATGCCCACACCAAAGAAAGCACCATAAGAGGCTGTGACTAGAGTAGATATTTTGTTACTCCAGTTAATGAGTGAATATGCACTCCCATCTGACCACCTCCATGAATTCCTGTAGAGACCGATCCATGTGTAAGAAGTCACCATCATCTTCAGCTGTTCATTCTCAGATTGGTTCCTCACAGTGGCCAGGTCAGTGTAGTTCTCCCTGCAGTAGCTTTGAGCATTGTTCCAGGACTTACCCACGTTCACAAAGATGAAGCTTGATGTGTCTGTAAAGATTCAAACAGAGTTTCACTCAAAATTAATTACAAATATCTGAACCATGTTACCTTTAGCTACTTATTTTGTCAAGGTGCTTTAAACCTGCACTTGTTTAGTTCATCATTATATCATTAATTTATATATAAAATGACAAGAGATAAATTATATATGTTCACTATTTGCTTGATTGGTTTAATTGATAGTGATTAATAGTGATAATATAGTGATAATAGTGATTCATTACTTCTGTTGTAGCAGAAGAACGGGAAAGTGTTTTCACACCCCCGATCTGTCCAGTTCCCATTTGCAAGCATTGCCACACAAGTTTTATACATTCCTGGACCGTCATTGGGTTCACCATTGTCCCATTGTCTGAATGCAGCTTCTCCTTCACCATAATCATCCAGAGACCACCTCCATGCTTCAGTGTCAGTCTGGAGCCCGATCCAGACAGCGCTAATTGAGTTCATTGCTACGAGTTCAGTGAATCTGGCCAAGTCTTGCTCATTATCTACACTGGCCAGGTCAATGTGATTCTTCCTGCAGTAATCTTGAGCTTGATTCAAGTTCATTTGAGTTTTAACAAACTGGTAGTTGTGAGGAAAACAGGCAGGTATGAAACACAGTCCTGTGGTAATGACAAAGATAGTTTACTCACAGTTTATGAATGAATATGACATCATGGGTCCACTTGTTATTGTGCATTCAATGTGGCAAAGGCAGATTGACACATTAACTTAAATTTTGCTTAATTTTGAAAAAAAAAATTTCCTCCTCTGTTATGGATTTACGTAAAAATAAATGTGAATTTTTTCGGTTTGTAGAAAGAAATGATTTACACTGACCTGATAGGACGATCACCATAACTGCAGTCATGATGTTGGAAAGCTCACTTATGCCTTGAACTGATGAAAGTCAGTATATCAGTGTTATTTTCTGTGGTGGGAGACAAAATATAGCATAAGTTGCAAAGTACAGTCCCAGCATAAAAATGACTGATACAAGAGAAAGTGTTGCATTTAAAATAATAATAAGTACCACTCTTCTTCTATTAAAAGTAAAAAAACAAAAAGACTGATTCTCATCAACAACAAGAGCATTAACATTTTGATTAACTCCATTACATTTAATACACAAGACGTGTGATTATTTTATTAAATAAATACATTCTTTGTGCTTACCTGAAATAAATATCAGTTACCAGTGAAAACCAAGCAGCTGAAACAAACACTGTAAGCCTCTTTCTATCTGTGTAAAGGTTGCGTATTCTCAGTGCAGTCCTTAGATTGGAAAGAAATGCTTGATTTGGAATTGTGTGTTCTACTAAATTAGTGTGTAACATCTGTCCTTAAAGAGGACCTGTGACAGCACGGGGGATGAGTCAACCAAATTTTGTTCATTTCCCCAGCACAAAATGTAAATAACTAAATCCCTGTTCTATCCAGTTTAGTAGGAATGACTCTCCTGGGACTGCACTCACCTTCAAACACAACCTTCTCGTTGATCTCAATTACACACCTGTGAGATTTTGTTGATGGTGGTGTCTTTAGTCTCCCTCTCATTTTCTGCTGGGTTGTTTGTATGGTAAAAAAAAAAAAAAAGTTTGATGTACCATTTTAAAATGAATACATTTTCTGTATTTTTTATTCATGTAGACCCTCACTTTAAAATCTATTTAGGCATGCAGACCTCCATATTTACATACAAATTATTTTCTTCTTCTCTTTAATTAACTAAATGAAAGCACTGCTCACATCTAGATAAATGTTACAGAATGAAATTAAACATAAAATGTGGCAAGAGAGGAACAGGATTTACCAAAAGAAGAACACGCAAGTACATCATGAATCTGAGGTGCACTTTTCTCAGGACTTTTCTGAAAAACAAAACAAAACAAAACAAAAGGATCAATACTCGTTTTAGTTTGTGCACTTGTTTCTATTAAAAGCCACTTTCATTTTTTTTTTTACCAAATCATGATAATAGTTACCAAATAATAATGGTTTTAAAAAAGGTTGTTGACAAGAATTTTGCTTCAGTGTATTGATTTGTGATGACTTCACAATAAAGGCTAACCATACCAGTAGCAGTGGTAGTAGCAGGTGTGTAAAAGTGCTGGATAATTAAGTGTTTCTATTGTTAAGATGAAATGACCAAATATTTCCCACAGTCATGAACATGCTGGACTCCAACAACAAAACTGCACTGAGAGTAAAATGCATGTTAAATTCAGATAAGTTGGTGATTCATAAATGTGTGCTCCATTAACAAAATGGAGATGCACATGCTTGTGTATATCGACTATGCTGGCAAGCGTATATTCCCATCCAAATAACTGAATTCAGATGTTCCAGCTTCCACTTCCATGGCCACATATATATAAAACCAAGCACCTAGGCATGCAGACTGCTTCTATAAACATTTATGAAAGAATGGGTCGCTCTCAGGAGCTCAGTGAATTCCAGCATGGTACTGTGATAGGATTCCACCTGCGCAACAAGTCCAGTTGTGAAATCTCCTCACTACTAAATATTCCACAGTCAACTGTTAGTGGTATTATAACAAAGTGGAAGAGATTGGGAACAACAGCAACTCAGCCACAAAGTGGTAGGCGATTAAAAATGACAAAGCGAGGTCAGCGGATGCTGAGGCACATAGTGACACATAGAAGTCATCAACTTTCTGCAGAGTCAGTCACTGCAGACCTCCAAACTTCATGTGGCCTTCATGTGCCCTGTCCTTTATACCACTGCATCAGATGGCATAAAGTACACCGCTACTGGACTCTAGAGCAGTGGAGACAATCTGATGGACAAGTCTGGGTTTGGTGGCTGCCAGGAGAACGGTACTTCTTTGTCTACACTGTGCCAAGTGTAAAGTTTGGTGGAGGGGGGGGCTCAGGAGTTGGGCTCAGTCCCTCAGTTTCATTGTAAGGAACTCTTAATGCTGCAGCAAACCAAGATATTTTGGACAATTTCATGTTCCTAACCTTGTTTGGGAATGGCTGCTTCCTGTTCCAACATGACTGCATACCAGTGCACAAAGCAAGGAACATAAAGACATGGATGAGCAAGGTTGGTGGAAAAACCTGACTGGCCTGCACAGCATTGACCTCAACCTGTTAGAACACCTTTGGGATGAATTAGAGCAGAGACTGTGATCAAGCGTCTGACCTCACAAATCCACTTCTGGAAGAATGATCAAAAATTCCCATTAACACACTCCTAAATTGTGGACAAAATCCAGCTGAGCTCTTAATGGCCACGAACTATTAAAAAGTCATTTGCCCACTGAGATCTGTACTTCATTTAAAATAAAGTAAGAGCAATATGTGATCTCTGTTTATATTAAAATGAAAGTCTACAATCTGAAAGAGAGCCTTGGAGGAAAGAGCAGAACTGTTGATGCATGACTTCCAAAATATTTTCTTTTTATTAAACTGATCTGATGTTCTTGATCTGGACAATAATAGTTTTTTTTTCTGAATTTGTTTCTTGAAGTCATAATGTCAGGAGCAAAATCAGTGAAGAACATGAAACAAATTATCTTTAAATTCTCAAACTGTCTGCAGCTGCATGATCAGGATGATATGACAGCAGATCGATCAGCTTGATCAGAAGAACCAACTTCTAGCACATCACAGAATTACTTTTGCAGGGACCACTTGTTATCACATTTTTGTACTATTATTTCCTATATGCTGGTTACTGCTCAAGGACAGCATTTTGCTTTTTGGTTAAGTTTAGGCAAAATTACCTGGTAAAGCTGGAGCCTATCCCAGCTGACATAGAGCAAGAGGCAGGGTACACCCTGTACAGGTTGCCAGCCTGTCACTGGGCCAACACAGAGACAGACAACATCCACACTCATGCTCTTATTCACACCTATGAGCAACTTAGAGTTTCCAATTAACCTAACCCCAGTAAGTGCATGTCTTTGGACTGTGGGAGGAAACCCACACAGAAATGGGGAGAACATGCAAACTCCACACAGTGAGAGAGAGGCCCAGGCCAAGGTGGAATCAAACCCAGGCCTTATAGATGGTATTCTGAGGCAGCAGTGCTAACCACCACACCACCGTGCTGCCCTGAAGTAAAATTTGCGAAACATAATAATGATCTACATGTCTGATGAGTCTTTATATGTATAGAGTTTTTTTTTCACTTCTGTTTACTTTCAGGACATAGAAATTAACTGTGAATATATTAAAATAAAACATTATGTAGAAAACATAGAAAGAAGCCACACAGGTGCAGTATAACTTGCAACATTCTGGCTGCAGATTTCAACACAGTTTTGAAGCAAAAAACAAATGTTTTGACTGTGATTTCAAATAAGGATTCAAATGGGATTTATTCAAATATTCTCCTTGGAAAGATGGAGGGATTTATTTTACTAAAGAAATGAACATGGATGTCTGAATTTCCCAGGAACCTTTGAAAAAACAGACAGCATTCACACAAAACACACTAGTTCTACACTAAGAATATACAACCATTCAAGTCTTTGGTTTTTATTTTTTAGCAATATTGTTAAAATGTAAAAAAAAACAAAAACAAAAAAAACTGAAAACCGAAAACGGGTCAAATGTTAAGTGCTGATTCAGTTTCTTTGCTCCAACTCCCATATTATTATATTAATACAAGGGAATACAAACTTTATATCAACCAAAATTCAAATTTACTCAGTCTGAACATCTTTTATGTAGAACAAGAGCAGAGTAAATCAAAAGGAACAACAAGAAGAAAACCAAGGAACTGAGAACTCCAATCGGCAGTATTCAAACTCTAATGAAGAAGTAGAAAATGAGGGATTCTGTTGAAACCAGGCCAAAAATATCAGCCACAACTGCCAGGAAAAATGTTCAGGATGCAAAGAAAAAAAGCCACAAGCGTGAGCTTCACAGGCAAAGGATACCTGATTGAAATTGGTGGCAGGATGAATGCAGCATGTTATCAGAAAACACTGAAGGAAAATTTGCCCTCATCAGCCTGGAAACTGCACATGAGGTGCACTTGGATGTTCCAACATGACAATAATCCAAAACACATTTTATCATCTGAGCAAATAAAATGCCTCATCCACAACGACCACAAAAAACTTCAGGCTGTCATTGATGTCAAAGGAGGCAATACACAGAATTAATAACTAGGGTATGAAAATGGTTGATAAGGGTCAGTTGGGTTGTTTCTGTTGTCATGGTTTAACAATAACAACAAAAAAAAAACCCCACAAACACAATTTTTTGATGATAAATGGCTTTACCACAAACAAAGCCAGAAAGGTTGGTATGGATGGGGTTATAATGTTTAAATTTCTGTCCATTACAGAAATCTCAACTTACAACAGAAGGTGCACCAAATACCAAATGGTGTACTGGTACCCAGAGTGGAGAGATGGTCTGCATAATTTCAATAACCATGTTAACTTAACTCTGCAGCTTTTTCTGTATCTAAGGCACAGTCTCCAGGTGTGTGTAAAACAGGGGTGATAAACAATACAAATTGTTGTTACTTATGTTGCCACAAATATTTATCATTAAATTTTCATGGTTCAAACATTGTTGCAAGATATCAGATACTATCTTACTGTTCCTTCAATCATTACTTGGATTTCTGCTGCAAATATATTTACCTAGACAATGATTTCATGGTATAGTGATAGTATTTGAACATTTTTAAATTTTGTTTTGTCATTGTAGTCATGGAAAAGTCTTTGGACAAAAGAATGTGAGGAGTTCCTTTAGTGCTCAGGCTGAAGAGAAAGCATGAGCGGGATACTGAGGTTAGTTATCAAGAAGGGTCTTAATACACATTATTGACATTTTAAGTATTTAAGTCTCGTGGAAACTTAATTTAACACATTTTGCCTCCTTTGGCCTCTTTTTGAAAGAGAGCTGCTCTCCTTCTCTCTTTCTCTTCTCCAGGTGCTTCCAGCCTAATTGCCACAGCTGAATAGGTATTTAGGTATTGTTTTTTGTTTTAACCCCAAAGATTAGTACTGTTTTTGTGTCTGAAAAGGGAGGGCGTTTTCAAGTGTGCAAGATCCTGTTTGTGTTACGCTCCCTGCAACCCCTAGACCCTTCCCACAGGGGGGGCTGTAATATAAGTGAGGGCTTGTCCGGGGTACCTTCAACCATGGTTTTTAGTTTGTAGCCCTACATTAGAAGTATGATGCAAGCCATGAGGATGACCTCTGCGCTATTGCTGTCAGCTATGACATCTCAGTGTCTCGGTCTTTGGTCAAGCAAGAGTTGAAGCTAGTTGTGTTAAATGATTTGGAGTTGGGGGTGTTTCCACTGGATGAGATGGGGGAGGAGGCTGCTGCTTCCTTGGAAACCCCTGTGGAGGGCATTTCAAGTACCCCTGCTGCTGTCAAACCAGATGAGGGAAAACTGCCACCTTCCCTGCATCAGTTTGAACCACTCTATTGGGTCATTGCTCTTGTCTAATGCTGATGCATGCTTAAAGGTACGTCTAGCCCATCTTGACACTGAGGGCAAGGAGAGATGTAAGAATGTGCTTGAGTTCAAGTTAAATTGCTTGAAGCTGAGACAGCTGTCAGAATCTGGCAGCTTTAGTTATTCCTGAAAGGTCACTAAACCCTTTCTAATGCCATCCTGTACTCAGGAAGCTGTTGTTGTGTTTCTTCCTTCAACAAACCTCTTAAAGGAACTCTGTCATTTCCAAAGTCAGAGAGGCAATGTTTCTATTGTCATAAAACAAGACATCTAATTGCAGAGTGCCTGGCTCTTAAACATAAGCGGCAGTCCCAGAAAAATAAGTTAAAAATGTAAGTCTCATTAGGAGGGTGAGTCTTGCTGAGTCTCTGCCTGAGCCTGATACCACTCCTGCAATGATGAGGTGTCAACAGCATATCCTGAGATATTCTGTTAGTATGCTTACTAGGTCTCAGGCTCATAAGATAGAGGCGATAAACCTGGCTAATTCTGTGCTTGCACCAGTTCTGCCAGATAATCAACCTTCTGTCGGTCTATCAGAGGTCCTCATCCGAACAGAATAAGGCTAAATCCTCAGCTGAGAGTCTGCCACTGCCTGTGTCGCATGAGTGTCTGAGCCACGCTCAGAAAACTGATGCTGCGCTCACTAAATGTTTTTTCAGCAGTAGCAGAACCAGCAGAAGAGAAAATGGCCCAATCCATTTTCTTAGAAGATGATTTGCTAATGAGAAAGTGGGCTGGCTGTGGCTCCGCATCACGTGCCAAAGTTTCCTTGGGCAAGATACTGAATCCCAAGTTGCTCTCTGCTGCAAGCATTGGAGTATGAATGTGTGTGAATGTTAGACAGTGTTATGACATGTTTTGACATTTAATATATTAAAGAATCAGAAGATATAACCAATGTACATGTGGGACTCAGAGTTCAGGAAGAGACAGGCCTGTGTGTGCTCTGTCTCCCTCCCCTCTGAGCCCATGTTCCTCACTAACCATAACATTTTTATACTGCCACTATCTACACAGGCTGTGTGCTGCGGTTTGGCCTTCGTCATTGGTCTGTCCGGTACTGGTTCTGAGATTTTCTTCCATCAGCAATAAAGCCTTGTACAAAAAGCACATCTTCTCCCCTGATGTTTCAATTGGTCAGTACAAAGCAATCTAATTCAGATTAATAACAGAACATGGCGATGTTTTAATTGTATGTACTGTGGCCAAACCTTCAAGATAAGACACTGAGGAGTTAGTCTGGCACTTTCTACTGTATTTATTGTCTGTTTGCTTCAGCCACTGTTAATTTCCTGGAGTCTTAAACATTTGTCCGTTTGTCATTTTATTCTTTGGGTAAAAATAAAACTCCAACAACAGTAAGCACTTGGCTACATACGGAAGTGCTTGTATAAATGGGTAAATGCAAATGTGTTGTATTTAAAAAAGAAGCAGGATATAAGAACTAGTCCTTTACCATTTGCCTGACCAAGGTCAAAGCAGGAGGGGGGAAGAGGAAGACTGGAGGGGTGGTATGTCAGGTGGTGGTTCCCAAGGGATACAGGGACAGTGTGCTGTAGTTAGCCCATGAGCATCCATGGTCTGGTCATTTGGGGGTCACAAACCTATGACCACATTGTTCAGCATTTCTTCTGGGAAGGTTTAAAAATATATATGCTCCCAGGTTTTTTAAAACTTTGCTCTAATATATATTAGGGCAAAGTTTGATAAAACCTGTAGCATTTGCCAAATTGCTTGCCACTTGTTTCTGAGTGGGGCCTTGGAGACCCTGAAGTCTGATATGCTTCCTTAGTTTGTTCTTATTTTGGTTTGTTTGCTTTGTTTTGGATAATGCAGGTTGGTTTGTAAATGGCTATTTGTAAATAACTGTAAAACCTTTTAAGTGTGTGCAAGATCCTGTTTCTGGTTTAACTGTTTCTGTTATGCTCCTTGCAACCCCTTGGGTTATAAAACAAGTTTATTTTGATTTTCATAATATTTGCTAAATGGGTGTGGATGTAAAGTTTTTAATTTAATGACTCAGACAACCATGGCAGAGAGGGCCTCTGATATGGAACAACGGTGCACGGCTGATGCTATGAAGTTCTTTTTGTTTTTCCAGACTTCTGAGAGCACAGGAATGAGGTGGGT
This sequence comes from Archocentrus centrarchus, assembly GCF_007364275.1. NCBI lineage: Eukaryota > Metazoa > Chordata > Actinopteri > Cichliformes > Cichlidae > Archocentrus > Archocentrus centrarchus. Next base: position 14,235,293 of record NC_044353.1, on the reverse strand, counting down.
TTAAAAGTTAACCAAAGCAAAATTTGGAAGTGCTTTTCTGTGTTTTTGAGAGTGACACGGGAGTGATGTCTCATACACAGACTTTGTGAAAAGGCAACAACAACTCTGAAATTAGACAGGAAAGTTATCCTTGGTCAAACAGAAAATGTCTTATGTTGCAGACTTATAACCAAATGAAATGCTGGAATGTGGTCAGTGTCATGTGTGCAAAGGCTGGCTGCATACAGATAGTGGGGGGACTAAGAGCATCTAAGAAATGAGTCATTCAGCTGTGGATGCACAGATTCAAATGCCAACCCAAGGTACTACGGCATGTACAAGTTCATTATGTGTAGTGTCACACAAAGATCACAAACATTCGGCTGACACATAGCTTTTCTTTAAGAAAGGTTTAGTGATTGTTTAAACACTGGAAAAAAATGCCGGCTTGGAGAGAAATATAAACCTAAAAAAAGATGCTATTCAGTGCCCATAGGCACTAAAACAGCCAAGGAGTCAGCTGATTTTAAGTATTTATCTTAGGTTTAATATGAATGACTAAAGTGATGAGCTAAAAAACATTGTATTATCACTGTTGATACTAAGTTTCCTGATCTCGCTTACCTTTCATGAAGCAGGCTACAGTTAAGGCCTGGGGACCTCTGTGTCCCGAAGATCTCCTCCATAGTGAATAGTTAATTTGAGCTTCTGCCTTAGATACAGGTTACTAAAGATGAGGTTAAACTGGTTTAAAAAAAAGAAAAACTCAGGCCATCAATGTCATGTCTGCTGTCTCCCAGTTAACCACACCTTATGTTTCAGGGGCGGGACCCACTCCAGCTCCTGCCAGCTGTGTAACTCACCTGCTCTCATCAGCCAGTTCCGACCCCCTTTTAAGGAGGAGAAAGGCCTACAGTCAGTGCTGGATTGTACACTACATCCAGTTAGTGCCATGCCTCCCTCTGTGACCTGTGTACCTACTCTATCAGCCTTTCTTGCTGATTGGTTTTCTTTGTTCAGGATCCTCAGTGCTGAGCGAGCGGCTTAGCGGCGGAAAGGAGTCCCATTGGGGATAGGAGTGGTCCGGCTCAAGAAGCGACTAACTGGATAACCCTGGCTGCAATATTTATTACCTGCAAATTTTTTATTCTCGTCAGACCACTGAGTCTCATCCCTGACACAATCATGACAGAACAAGCCAGCCAACATGGAGACTCAGCAGACTCAGTCTTTGGGCATCACTCTTTCGCTCACCTCACAGCCCAACTGGATCAGCATGAAAACATGCTTCATCACTTCTCGGGACAGTAGGTCGTTATTGCCCAGCATCTAGTGGAGTTAAGAGGTATGCTTACATTACCTGTTCCCCTTTCAACAACCTCCAGTGAGCCTTCACCTGCTGCACCACCTTCCCAACTGGAGCCGGCCGCTCCTTCCCCTCAGCCCTCTGGACCCTCAGCAAAAGCCCTCCCCACACAGAGCTGTTTTCCAGTGAGTTGGAAAAAAACTCTCACACTCTTGGGAGGCCATGACTGATAGTGTTTCATTGTGTGCTTTTCTATCCAGGTATGTTTTTACACACACACACACACACACACACACCCACACACGCACACACACACACACACACACACACACACACACACACACACACACACACACACACACACACACACACACACACAAACAACTCTTTTTATTGTCCATTGATTATTAAAAAATGAATTCCCTAATTGTTTAAATAGAAGAAATTAAAAAGTAAATGAATTTACTGATATATAGTTTATTGCACTATTAATTAAATCACAAAATGCTTTATTTCAGTGTTGCGTAACTCTCCTGGTCCTCTAAATCATGTGTTTGTAAACCAGATCATTTAGTGCCCCCTCCTGGCAGATTTGCGTACATGCAGAGTGACTGCTTGATTGAGACTGCTGCAGAGAATCTTTATAGAACCTCTGATGTTGCCTACACAAGCGGCCAATGCCGTTGCCAGCATTTATGTCTCATATCTTGTGGTTGTGTCCCATGTACGCTGCCAGCCACAATGGAAACAAATAAAATGATGGAACTGGAACAAACACAAAATCACTACTAGTAGATTATGTTGCATGATGTAGCAATCCGATTCTTTGCTTTTCTTTAATAGATGTTGAGCCTACAGTTAAATGTGTCAAAGGCAATTAAATTCTGTATTAGAATAAAGTTTTAAGCTGAGATAATCTAGAGATAAGTGTTCCAGCAAAAACTCTACAGCAACATGCAAATCAGTGTGACAACAAGCAATTCACTGTGGGGTAGAATATCAAGATATTGGTTTGATGGCACAAGTCTTCTCATCCTCTTCCTTCTGCTTGTCATCCTTATGGAAGATTTTTCCATCAGGCTGCTTCACCCAGTTTAGCTCAATGTCTCCACACATGCTGTCCTCCTTCAATTTCTGACTGAGCTGTGAAACACAAAGACCTTATTTTAATCCTGATTAATGTATATATGATGAAAATAATCTGTAAATTTTCCCAGTCTTGTTATTGAATCACCTATTAAAGGGAAAGACAGTCAGGATAAACTGGAAGTAATTTTTCTCTTTTGACATGGTGCTGAGACAATGTCAAAGACCAAATCCTGCTCTGAAGTTTGGTTCAAAACACCCACGTCATGTGACCACAACTAACTGAGGTTTTGGTCCAATTCACCTCTGTTTTAGCAGGTGGCTTACCTGCTGCTTTTGGGTTTGACTGACAGTGTGTAAAACAAACCCCCACAAAGTCATCAGCAGCAGAGGCAGTCGCCCCGGGGAACAGGTCCTAACTGTTCAGAGTACCCACCCGTCTTGAAGTTGCTGGGTGGAGTGCGCAAGGGTGCGCCATTTGATGACTCCATCGTCCAGCTGGGAGACTTCAATGCTCACGTGGGCAATGACAGTGAGACCTGGAGGGGTGTGATTGGGAGGAACAGCCTGCCTGATCTGAACCTGAATGGTGTTTTGTTATTGGACTTCTGTGCAAACCATAGTTTGTCCATAATGAACACCATGTTCGAACATAAGGATGTCCATAGGTGCACATGGCACCAGGACACCATAGGTTGCAGGTCAATGATCAATTTTGTAATTGTATCACCAGATAGGCAGCTATATGTTCTGGACACTCGGGTGAAGAGAGAAGCTGAGCTGTCAACTGATCACCACCTGGTGGTGATTTGGATCTGGTGGTGGGGGAGGATGCTGGACAGACCCGGCGCACCTAAACATATCGTGCACTGGGAACGCCTGGCAGAAGCCCCAGCCCACAAGATTTTCAACTCCCACCTCCAGCAGAACTTCAACAGCATTCCGAGGGAGGTTGAGGACATTAAGTCCGAGTGGACCATGTTCCACACCTGTTGAGGTTTCTGTTCAGAGCTGTGTCTGCAAGGTGGTTGGTGCATGTCATGACGGTAATCCCGAACCAGATGGTGGTCACTGGAGATGAAGGGAGCCATTTATCTGAAGGAGTCCTATCTGGCTTGGTTAGCCTGTTGGACTCTGGAGGTAACTGGCAGGTACCAGCAGGCAGAGTGGAACACGGCTCAGGTGGAGGCTGAAGCAAAATCTAGAGTATTGACAGGGGCTAGTAAAAGAGATCATATTTTTCCCATATTGGCTTCTTTTCATTGGCTCCCTGTTAAATCCAGAACTGAAAATCCTTCTCCTCACATACAAGGTCTTGAATAATCTTAACTTGAAGACCTCATAGTGCCATATCACCTCAATAGAGCACTTCACTCTCAGACTGCTGGCTTACTTGTGGTTCCTAGGACACTTAAGAGTAGAATGGGAGGCAAAGCCTTCAGCTTTCAGGACCCTCTTCTGTGGAACCAGCTCCCAGATTGGATTTCGGAAAGACACCCTCTCTATTTTTAAGATCAGGGTTATAGTTAGAGCTGGATTAGGTGACTCTGAACCCTACCTTAGTTATACTGCAAAAGACCTAGACTGCCAGGGGGTTCCCATGATGCAATCTAGCAGAAAGCTCTCTAGAAATGTGTGCATGATGTCATGAGAGAAACCTCAATACTCAGAAATCATTACCCTTTCCAAGATGTCCTCATTCAGCTCCTCCATATCCACAACAGCATCAGTTTTCTTCAGCTCCACCTTCAGCATCCTCCTCACCTTCATAACTGTTTTCAAATATAAGAACCAAAAGAATAAATTCCATTTGAATTGTAAATTAATTGTAAAAGTTAAACATAACAATTAAATAGAAGCTTTGTGACCATTAAATTCTTCTTTAAAACTGAGAACATGCAAATCAGAACTCACCAGTGTTACAGACAAAGGGCCGCAGGCTTTTACAATCAGAGTTGATCCACTTGCCAAAGAAAGCCCCACAAGAGGCTGTGACTAGAGTAGATGGTGCATGTATGGCCCAGTTAATGAGTGAATATGCACTCCCATCTGACCACCTCCATGAATTCCTGTAGAGACCGATCCATGTGTAAGAAGTCACCATCATCTTCAGCTGTTCATTCTCAGATTGGTTCCTCACAGTGGCCAGGTCAGTGTAGTTCTCCCTGCAGTAGCTTTGAGCATTGTTCCAGGACTTAGCCACATTCACAAAGATGAAGCTTGATGTGTCTGTAAAGATTCAAACAGAGTTTCACTCAAAATTAATTACAAATATCTGAACAATGTTACTTTTAGCTACTTATTTTGTCAAGGTGCTTTAAACCTGCACTTAGTTCATCATTTTATCATTAAAATATATATATATTGAAAAATATATAAAATGACGAGATAAATTATATATGTTCACTAATTGCTTTATTGGCTTAATTGATAGTGATTAATAGTGATAATATAGTGATTCATTACTTCTGTTGTAGCAGAAGAACGGGAAAGTGTTTTCACACCCCTGATCTGTCCAGTTCCCATTTGCAAGCATTGCCACACACGCTTTATACGTTCCTGGACCGTCATTGGGTTCACCATTGTCCCACTGTCTGAATGCAGCTTCTCCTTCACCATAGTCATCCAGAGACCACCTCCATGCTTCAGTGTCAGTCTGGAGCCCGATCCAGGCAGTGCTAATTGAGTTCACCTTTACGAGTTCAGTGAATCTGGCCAAGTCTTGCTCATTATCTACACTGGCCAGGTCAATGTGATTCTTCCTGCAGTAATCTTGAGCTTGAGTCCAGGTCATTTTAGTTTTAACAAACTGGTAGTTGTGAGGAAAACAGGCAGGTATGAAACACAGTCCTGTGGTAATGACAAAGATAGTTTACTCACAGTTTATGAATGAATATGATGTCATGGGTCCACTCATTATTGTGTGTTCAATGTGGCAAAAGCAGATTGACACATTGTTAATTTAAGACACTCAATTCAATTTTGCTTGATTTTGGAAAAAAAAAAATTCCTCCTCTGTTATGGATTTACATAAAATTAATGTGAATTTTTTCGGTTTGTAGAAAGACATGATTTACACTGACCTGATAGGACGATCACCATAACTGCAGTCATGATGCTGAAAAGCTCACTTATGCCTTGAACTGATGAAAGTCAGTATATCAGTGTTATTTTCTGTGGTGGGAGACAAAATATAGCATAACTTGCAAAGTACAGTCCCAGTATAAAAATGACTGATACAAGAGAAAGTGTTGCATTTAAAATAATAATAAGTACCACTCTTCTTCTATTAAAAGTAAAAAAAAATAAATAAATAAAGACTGATTCTCATCAACAACAAGAGCATTAACATTTTTGATTAACTGCATTTAATACACAAAACATTGATTATTTTATTAAATAAATAAATTCTTTGTGCTTACCTGAAATAAATATCAGTTACCAGTGAAAACCAAGCAGCTGAAACAAACACTGTAAGCCTCTTTCTATCTGTGTAAAGGTTGCGTATTCTCAGTGCAGTCCTTAGATTGGAAAGAAATGCTTGATTTGCAATTGTGTGTTCTACTAAATTAGTGCGTAACATCTGTCCTTAAAGAGGACCTGTGACAGCACGGGGGATGAGTCAACCAAATTTTGTTCATTTCCCCAGCACAAAATGTAAATAACTAAATCCCTGTTCTATCCAGTTTAGTAGGAATGACTCTCCTGGGACTGCACTCACCTTCAGCACATTATTTTTAATACTTACCCAAACATTCAAAAATTGAATGAAATTCAAAAAGAGGTTTGTTTGATCTTTAACAGGATTTTTTTACCCACCCTTCAGTAAAAAGGAAACTCATACCCTCACGTTAAAATCTATTTAGGCATGCAGACCTCCATATTTACATACAAATTATTTTCTTTTTCTCCTTAATTAACTAAATGAAAGCACTGCTCCCATCTAGATATATAATATAAAATGTGGCAAAAGAGGAACAAGATTTACCAAAAGAAGAACACACAAGTACATCATGAATCTGATCTGCACTTTTCTCAGGACTTTTCTGAAAAAGAAAAAAAAAAAACAAAACCAAAGGATGAATACTCATTTTATTTTGTGCACTTGTTTCTATTAAAAGGTCATTTTGATTTTTTTACCAAATTATAAATAATAATGGTTTGTTGACAAGAATTTTGTCTCAGTGTATTTATTTGTGATGACTCAGAAACTGATGTTTGCTTCACAATAAAGGCTAACCATACCAGTAGCAGTGGTAGTAGCAGGTGTGTAAAAGTGCTGGACAATTAAGTGTTTCTATTGTTGAGATGAAATGACCAAATATTTCCCACAGTCATGAACATGCTGGACTCCAACAACAAAACTGCACTGAGAGTAAAATGCATGTTAAATTCAGGTAAGTTGGTGATTTATAAATGGGTGCTCCATAAACGACATGGAGATGCACATGCTTGTGTATATCGACTATGCTGGCAAGCGTATATTCCCATCCAAATAACTGAATTCAGATGTTCCAGCTTCCACTTCCATGGCCACATATATATAAAACCAAGCACCTAGGCATGCAGACTGCTTCTATAAACATTTATGAAAGAATGGGTCGCTCTCAGGAGCTCAGTGAATTCCAGCATGGTACTGTGATAGGATGCCACCTGTGCAACAAGTCCAGTTGTGAAATCTCCTCACTACTAAATATTCCACAGTCAACTGTTAGTGGTATTATAACAAAGTGGAAGAGATTGGGAACAACAGCAACTCAGCCACAAAGTGGTAGGCGATGAAAAATGACAAAGCGAGGTCAGCGGATGCTGAGGCACATAGTGACACATAGAAGTCATCAACTTTCTGCAGAGTCAGTCACTGCAGACCTCCAAACTTCATGTGGCCTTCATGTGCCCTGTCCTTTATACCACTGCATCAGATGGCATAAAGTACACCGCTACTGGACTCTAGAGCAGTGGAGACAATCTGATGGACAAGTCTGGGTTTGGTGGCTGCCAGGAGAACGGTACTTCTTTGTCTACACTGTGCCAAGTGTAAAGTTTGGTGTGTGTGTGGGGGCGGGGGGGGGGGGGGGGGGGGGGGGGTGCAGTATGGTATGGAGTTGCTTTTCAGGAGTTGGGCTCAGCCCCTTAGTTTCAGTTTGTTTGGGAATGGCTGCTTTCTGTTCCAACATGACTGCGCACCAGTGCACGAAGCAAGGACCATAAAGACATGGATGAGCCAGTTCGGTGGAAGAACCTGACTGGCCTGCACAGTCTTGACCTCAACCTGTTAGAACACCTTTGGGATGAATTAGAGCAGAGACTGTGATCAAACATCAGTGTCTGACCTCACAAATCATCTTCTGGACGAATTATCAAAAATTCCCATAAACACTTCTAAATCTTGTGGAAACCCTTCCCAGAAGAGTTGAAGCTGTTATAGCTGCAAAGTGTGGGCCAACATCATATTAAACCCTATGGATTAAGATTGGGATGTCACTAAAGTTCACATGTGTTTGAAGCAAGAGGAGCAAGTACTTTTGGTAATATAGTGTGTTAATGGCCATGAACTATGAAAAAATCATTGTCCTACTGAAAACTGTACTTTATTCAAGGTAAATCAAAAGTAAAATGTGATCTTTGTTTATATTAAAATGAAATTGGCTGCAGCTCACAGCTTAATTTGGCATGAAATCAAACCAAATCAAAGCAGGCTACAATTTGAAAGAGGACCTCGGAGAAAAGAGTGGAATTGTTGATGCATGAATTCCAAAATATTAACTTTAATTAAACTGATGTGTTTGATCTGGACAATAATAGTTTTTTTTCTGAATTTGTTTCTTGAAGTCATAATGTCAGGAGCAAAATCAGTGAAGAACATGAAACAAATTATCTTTAAATTCTCAAACTGTCTGCAGCTGCAGGATCAGGATGATATGACAGCAGATCGATCAGCTTGATCAGAAGAACCAACTTCTAGCACATCACAGAATTACTTTTATAGGGAAACCTTATCACATTTTTGTACTATTATTTCCTCTGTGTTGGTTACTGCTTAAGGACAGCTTTTTGCTTTTTGGTTAAGTTTAGGCAAAAAAATGACCTGGTAAAGTATGCTGACAAACAAATGTTTAACTTGGAACTACCAATAATTTGGATTTTTCTGCACCTGGATCACACAAACAAGTGAAGCCACAGTAAACATCAAATGCTGCCCATTACATTAAGTGAAGGGCTCACACTTGTTTTTCCAGTAGGTAACTGGGAGATGTTTCAGATATTGGTTTTGTAACGTTTGTATATTAGTTTGAAGTCAAATTTGCGAAACATAATAATGATCTAGGGTTGAGATGTTTTTATGAATCTTTATATGTATAGAGTTTCTTTTCACTTCTGTTTATTTTCAGAACAAAGATATTAACTGTGAATATATGAAAATAAAACATGTAGAAAACATAGAAAGAAGCCACACAGGTGCAGTTGAACTTGCAACATTCTGGCTGCAGACTTCAACTCAGTTTTGAAGTAAAAAACAGATGTTGTGACTGTGCTTTCAAATAAGGATTCAAATGGGATTTATTCAAATATTCTCCTTGGAGCGATGGAGGGATTTATTTTACTAAACAAATGAACATGGATGACTGAATTTCCCAGGAACCTTTGAAAAAACAGACAGCATTCACACAAAACACACTAGTTCTACACTAAGAATACACAACCATTCAAGTCTTGTTTCTGAATTTCATTTGAAGAACAAATCATCCAACAACTTGACAGAAAAAACTAATTTGTGGAGTCCTGTAGCACATACAGTGTAGTTACAGGTATGTTTTGGTTTTTATTTTTAGTAATATTGTTAAAAATGTAAAAAAAAAAAAGAAAAAAAAAGTGCTGATTCAGTTTATTTGCTCCAACTCCCATATTATTATATTAATACAAAGGAGTACAAACTTTATATCAAACAAAATCCAAATCAGTTTGAACATCTTTTATGTTGAACACAAGCAGAGTAAATCAAAAGGAACAACAAGAAAACCAATGTATTAAGCATGCCAATCAGCAGTATTCAAACTCTAATGGAGAAATAGAAAATGAGGGATTCTGTTGAAACTAAGCCAAAAATATCAGCCACAACTGCCAGGAAAAATGTTCAGGATGCAAAGAAAAAAGCCACAAGTGTGAGCTTCACGGGCAAAGGGAACCTGATTGAAATTGGTGGCAGGATGAATGCAGCATGTTATCAGAAAATACTGAAGGAAAATTTGCCCTCAGCCTGGAAACTGCACATGGGGTGCACCTGGATGTACAGGGGTAGACTTGTTTTTGCAACTAGGAGTGTGTGTCCCCTCCCCCAACTGACAGTCAGATTATTCTCAGACCCAGGAGCTGCATCCATTTTCCAGACAGTCCATAGGGAAAATAAGGCTACAACTTTTTCTAATGACTTCAGACTGCACACTGTTCTCACCTGGGTATCCAGCAATAGACATGTTAATTTTAAAGCGGTTCAGGTGAATAGTTGTTGAGATATGCAAAGAACACAGAGATTTCTTCATTTATTAGAGATATCCCTAATTTGACCAATGGTACAACAAGCTCCACTGGATTAGGTTAATTTTAATGTTAGCAGAATCTCATTAAAACACAAGTGACAGGCAAGTACGATAAACCAGCAGCATACTGAAACCCAGCAGGGACTGTTTGACATGTTTAAAATGAGTATCAGGGTTAGCCTTGTAGCAAATGCAGCTTCAGAGAAAAATGTAGGGATGGGACGCTCGAAACAGACGCTTCGACACTGTGTCGAGCTTCCGAAGCGCAGATGTTTCGAAACACTGCTCCGAAACCTGGTTCGAAACACCCATGTCACGTGACCGTGGCAAAGCGAGGCTTTGGTGCATTTCACAGTAGCTGCGATAGGTGGCTTACCCGCTGCCAGAAGCTTAAAAGTCAACCCAAACACATCGAAACCTCGAGGGTTTTTTATGAGATGCGAGAGGTTTTGAGAGAGGAGGAAGAATTTGATATAGTGACATTGCAATTGATAGCGTGATTTAGTGAGTGATAGATTAGTCAAGTTAGAATATTTAATCATAGGTTACTTAAAAGTAGACAGGTAGGATTATATTAAATTAATTCAGTTTAAAATATAGTTAGTGATAGTAGCAGCGAGACAAAGATAGGTACGAGATAGTACAGCAGTTTCAGGTGTAGTCACATAGACTAGATAGATTAAGATGTAAGAGATCCCGATCTGTAGTGTGGGAGCATTTCCATTTGGAAACACCAAATAAAGTCAGGTGTATGATTTGTGCTAAGCAGCTGGCCTACTGCAATAATACATCTTCTATGATGTGCCATTTGAGGAGTGCCCATCCTGCCATTTTAGAGGGTTCAGAGGGAGGTAATGTTCCCGCTGTACGTAGGCCTGCTCCTGGGCCATCTAATTAAGGTATGCATTGTTTGAAAGATTATTTAGATTGAGCCTGAATGCATTAAAACTCACTAAGAATGGCCACAGTTTGAAATGGGACCAGTCCATTGTCAACACTGAAATAGCAAACAAATGCTGATAAATGAGAATTGTATTGAATCAGTATGTTTCCTGTCTGTATTTATGCAAAAACCACCAAAGGCACAATATGTTTGTGTCTGTGTGTATTTGACATAATATTAACTGTAATTCCCAAAGACTATAGTATTTTCAGATGGAAATGTGACAGCACACTGAACAGAAACTCCCTATAACACAGCTTGGTTGTTTAGCGTATTTTGGCAATGCTGTTGTATGGCCAAGTAACAGCCTCATACCCAAAACGGTTTTTGAAGATACATTTAGTTTTACGCTACATTTACTCTTTTGGGATTGATTTTATGTTCTCTTTTAAAAGGCAGGCAGAAAGAGTTGGATGAGGCTCTGGTGAACTTGGTGGTGAAGGATTTGAGGATGAAGGTTTTAGGGCCTTTGTCCAAAAGCTTGACCCCAGCTACAACCTGCCATCAAGAAAAGTACTCAAAGAAATGGTGGAGGAGCAGTACAAGATCACAAGGAGAAAGTGAAGGCAGCCTTGTTACAAAATATTTTATTTCATACATTTATTTGTTTTGCATTACACTGAATTAATAAGCAACTGAAACACATATTAAAACACAGTTCTTTACAGTCACAGCATGCGGTCTTTGACAAGAGTTTTTCTTGCTTTGTTGGATGGCAGTTTCTCCCAAAACATGTGCGGATCATAATTATTAATAGTGTGGTGTAATGAGTACCCTCGCTTACAATTGTTCAGCACTTGTGCGTTTCATTGTTTCAGAGAACGTCATTATACAGATGTGGAATGAGCTAAAGTAGCCACTGGATGTCACTATAGAGATGTGTTTCAGATTGTTTCGAAGCCTTGACACAATTCGCTTCAAACGGTTCAGTGTTTCGGAAAGCCTCGCTTTGCCCATCATTAGAAAAATGTTTAACTGCACTGTATGAACTGCAAATGACCCCTGCAGTAGCTTTAACCGTAATATACAAGAAAACAACTATAGGCTACTGCTTACTATGACACTCTAATGAGGCAGCTGGGCTTTAAGAATTTATTTTTGCTTATTAATGTACAACAGAATACTGTCAATTTACCCCGTGTACATAAGGTATATTCACTAACATATCACATTATATTTGGGTGGCTTCATGAACAATTAAAACTATGTTCTCCTGCACAAACACGTGCAAGAAAAACTAACAAGAGTGACGATGTTGACCTGCTTCAAACCATTTTCACACAGTCTGGATTAAGAGTCTAACTAGATGAGCCAGCAAACTAGATGAGTTTGCTGAGCAATGTAAATGCTACACAGCTCAATTACCTGCACATACAAAACCATTTATTAAAAAAAAAAAAAAAAAAAAAAAAAAAATCACCACTTACAAGGCGCCACAGTTTATCTCATATTTAATATTCAGCACAGGACACCACACACATACATGAGGTCCTGCATCAGATGCAAAAAGACGTCATCAGGATTAAGCAGGACACTGAGACACTGTCAACACTGATCTGGTCCAGCAATGTCCAAAATGAGTAAACATTTAGGTTCAGCTATCACACCGCTGTCCCCTCTTTCCTCTGTTGCTCTTGTTCCTGCCTGCGGAAATAATCTTTGCTCAGCAAAATGTCCCTCTTTAAAGGCAAGAGAGGCTCCTCCATCGCTCTGGTGCCTTCTGCTTTCTTCTGCTGTGCCAGCAGCATGGCACGGAGCAGGGGAGGGTAGGGGACATTTCGGACGGGCGGCTCAGGAAGGGGCTCAAAGTCCTTAAATTGCTGCTCCGTGTGTTTGGGAATCAGGCGCCAGTCGTGGTACATCACCTTGTCCACCTCCTTGACCTCACTCTCCTGTTTCCCTGCAAACGATAGTTTTGAGAATATTTACTAAATCCACACAGGTGTTCATACTGAGCCCAAAACAGATCACAATGACCTATAGGATGCATGTGAAAACACTAATCTTACCTTTGTAAGTGAGGATCCCCCATGCTCGGCCATGATCCATGTTCTACAAAACACAAGAAACACCCCATCCTTTAGTTACAGGATGCATGCCCACCCTACCAAACATGTCTCTCACTTGTATCCAGCATGACAACATGCAGGGATCCACACTCTCACCTCTGCTGTGTAGTCCACCTTGACCTTGGTGATCTGCCAGTAGCTGGGCTCCGAGTGGTCCTCCAGCCAGGACTTGCGGGTGAAGAGGCGGCCTACTCCGAACATCCTCATCCCGGCCAGGAGGGAGAAGAGGCGGCTCTCCCTGCGGACATCCTGCCAGGCCAGCACAGGTAGCATCTTCCCCGTGTGCGGCCGTTTCATCGTCTCATAGTCCAGGGCGTACTTCTGAGACTCCCGCGGCCGGGACTTGAGCTCTCTGTACGCCCGAATCTTCCGAGCCATTTCCGCTATGAGGCGAAGTCTCTTTTTCTTCACCATGACGGCAGCTTCTTCCTCACGTCACCTACCTACGTACACCGGTCAGCGATTATCCTGAAAAACACGGAATTTGTGTAATTGGCCGGCTCCGTGCAAAATAAAACAAGTAATTAGTCGTTTCGCACACTGGTTCCAACAGACAAAGGTGCGCTACCACTGACAGCGTTTAAACTCGGCAGTATCGATATTAAATACCTGAAAACTCCCTGAAGCAGCGGCGCGGATACTTGACCTCCTCAAACAAATTGCAGCGCTTCCGGTACTTACTTTGGTCCAACCCTAAAAGTCTTCCGTGTGATCAGCCATTGTGCTTTCGTTCCGTTTAAAGAAGATTTACACGTGAAAGGAGAAGGCTAGTCTTTAGAAAAAATATAATAATTACAAAATTTATATCCAGATAAACTAATTGGCTCTGCTACTTTATTTCTTTAATTTGTCACAGTAACCACTGTCAATGTGCCAGTGTCAGGAAAATGCCTGATTTGCAGCTGTGAGAGTCATTAAAACAGTAACACACACCAAAAAGGTAAATACATATTATTTTAAATACGTAACAACTATTTACTAAGTATTTAAAATGCCTTACATTTACTTGTTTTATTAAACTGCTCAATAAAAACTTTATTCATATAGCATTTAAGGAGAGATAAAAGTAATACAGCATAAGGTATGGGAATACTGGCAGCACAAGGAGATAAAAGAGAGAAATAAAGCCAAAAACCGGGTAAATTTAAAGCAAATATTGAATTTTTTTTTTTTTAAATCAGTAGGAGAAGATAATAAAAACAATCATGAAGGACGACAAAAACATAACTCACAGTGGAAGGGACAGAAAAAGCCTGTTTATAAAAATATATCTTTGAGAGGGCTTTAAAAGATGATAGTGAGCCAGACTGGCCTCCTCACATATACAGTTTATTTCTAAACCTAAATGGACAGAAAATTTAAAATAAACATTTTTGTGTGAATCATATTCAAAAAGGAAAGTGCTCAGCTGCATGTTATATTGTTATCCCTTTTAAATAAACATTTAATAATCAATACTTTCTTTCTAGATTGCTGTATTGATGATAGTGACAATTTTTAAATAGAAATTACAAATGGTTAAAGAGAAAAATATACATATACTTAATCAAGAAATTGTCTGTGAAATCACAGACATCTATAAAAACCTAAATTAGCAGTCAAGTGCATAGTACCACACTCACCAGGCAATTTGTTAGGTGCACCTAACAAGTTCAACTCCTCGTTAACGCTAATGTCTAATCAATCGGATGGCAACAGCCCAAGTGCATTTATGCACATAGACAAAGTTGAGAAGACCTGCTGGGTATCAAGAAAGGTGATTTAAGCAACTTTGAACTTTGGCTGTTGGTGTCAAAAAACTGTTGATCTGCTGGGATTTTCCAGCACAATCATCTCTAGGTTTTACAGAGGCCTCCACAGTCACCAGACCAACAGAGCACCTTTGGGATATGGACTGCTGAATCTCTGCCGTGAAGAAATAATTAGCTCTGAATGTACAAGGGGGTCCAACCCAGTACTAGTAAGGTGTACCTAACAGAGTGGTTGGTGTGTGCACAGATTAACACCAGGCAGGAAATCAAGAATGTATCTCCATTACTAAAGAATCTCAAAGCTGAAGTGCACATGGGACAAGAAAGATGACTATGCTGTGAGAAATTTGACACAAACAGCAGTGACTCATGGTCAGCTGCAAACACATTGCTGTCCTGCTGATCTGCCATCAGTCTGAACATTAGCAGCCCCCAACCCCCACGAAAATACCAAACATCACCGGTATTAGATGAACAAATACAGTCCTTGCTGCATATTTAGCATTCAATTTATTTTCAGCTGAAAATCATGCTGATACAGAAAAAGGCAAGTAAAGGTCTTCACATACAGTATTAATAATATGACACAGTATAGAAGAAACACTTAGAATTTACATTAAAACAGTAAGAAAAAAGTGCTTTTATGCATCAACGTGTGGACAAATTGATCTGCTGGGTCACAATTAACCTCTTGGTGGTTACATTAATCCATCTATATGTGGGGAGGGGAGGGGCTCTGAGGGTTTTCACCCAACTAGACGATGTGTGACTCATGAGCGATGAGCGTGGTCCTCTGGTACTATCCCTGCTGCTCCATAACGACTCCCTAAAACGCCCACTGTCCCAGATAATTCTTGTGTTGCATAGTACCTTAGGCCTTCATAGGACTGTATTTAAACCAAGAATTCTGAGGAGATCGGAAACGGGTGCCTGACACATGCGCCAAATGTTACATTATTATGGTTTGCTACTACAGAGAAACTAAAAGTAATTATTTACATATCTGACCCACATGTATCACGGTAAGCAATTCTGTCATTCGTCACACTCAAATCTATCGAGTACCCTCAACTTCTCTATAGTGAAAAACGGCTATATACAAAAGGTGGTTGTATATACTGGGACAAGCAGCATCCACATTTGCATTCTTCTGGTATGTGCCCACCATCAACAGTATAAAAGATGGACGTAGCCTCTTGGCTATGAAAAGTGAATCTCCACTAGGGGGCGATACCTGTGGTTGCTAAAAGACTTCTGGTCCTATAGCAGTCTATGGAAAAATGGCCCTCTGAGTTTATGGTCTCAGTCACTTATTCCAGGTTATATTGTATAAAACTTTATCCCTTTTGTAAATTCTAGTCATTCTAAGTATCATAAAGGAGGATTATCCAGAATATGCTTATTTTTAATCCAATGAGCATGTGGTTTCAGTCAGCTCTCGTCACATCTGGTTTCAAAACAGTGAGATGGCAACAGCGAAAAGGCTGGGTGTCATGATAGCTACGTCCATCTTTAATACCATCTATGGTCCCAGCTGATTATTGGAACATGCCATTTTCTAAAAAGGCATTATGTCCCAATGATTGGTGATAGGAAAACTTTGCTACTTTTTGGCCAGTGATGCAGTTTAGGTGATGCTGCCTTTGTCCACTGCTTGAGTGGATAATAAGGAGCTGTAGATTTGGATGAAGTAACAGAGAAAAAAGCCCGTCATGACCTTGAAATTGTTTGTCAGTTAAACTGACTATTTCCATGAGAATATGGAAAAAAAGACTGTTAAACCTCCTGAATTCAAACCTGAAGTCTAAACTTCAATCACATCTTGACTGCTTCATTTCTTTTCCAGACTCTCTGAACTAACTGTGTACGGTCTCAGTTACAGTGGTGATTATAGGGGTAGTAACAGTGGGTCTGTAATAAAGATGACACCTTTGACCACATAAAGCCATATTTGGACAAATTTTTTTTTTTTTTTTTTTTTTTAAAGAACCATATTCATATTAAACACAGTTTTGAGAGTGGATTAGACCGCAGGAGGATGGATCTTTTTGTACACTTTTTAGTATCTATTTTCTGCTAATGCACTACACTAGAAAGGATTTACAATAGTTTGAACTTAATTTAGGTCCAGAAGAGACTTATAAAGGAAAAAGAAAAGTTGCATAAACAGATCCATACCAAAATAAAAGCTTGACATTCAAACTATTGTCTGTTAAAGAAAATGGAAAAAGTATCAGCAATGAAAAGGCTTTTAAAAAAAAAAAAAAAAAAAAAAAAAAAATCAGAGTTAAAAGAGCTATACTAAATGATGCATACTGTGTTTTAGAAAAGACACTCAACGAGTAACAACTTTCAGAAGCTGGTGGCTAGATGAATGTACCATAACAGGTTTATCAAGAAGCGAAGCTTATCTAACGTGTGACTTGCTCCAAAATTATCGCTGTTCCATGAAAAACAAATAAGGCTGCAAAATGCATCCAGGTTAATTTAACTTGTAATATTTAACTTTTAGCATTCACGGAGTGACCAGTAGTTACAAAATACAGGTGCTGGTCATAAAATTAGAATATCATGAAAAAGTTGATTTCAGTAATTCCATTCAAAAAGTGAAACTTGTATATTATATTCATTCATTACACACAGACTGATATATTTCAAATGTTTCTTTTAATTTTGATGATCATAAGTGACAACTAATGAAAACCCCAAATTCAGTATCTCAGAAAATTAAAATATAGTGAAAAGGTTCAATATTGAAGACACCTGGCGCCACACTCTAATCAGCTAATTAACTCAAAACACCTGCAAAGGCCTTTAAATGGTCTCAGTCTAGTTCTGTAGGCTACACAATCATGGGGAAAACTGCTGACTTGACAAAAGACGACCTTTGACACCTTGCACAAGGGCAAGATACAAAAGGTCATTGCTAAAGAGGCTGGCTGTTCACAGAGCTCTGTGTCCAAGCACATTAATAGAGAGGCGAAGGGAAGGAAAAGATGTGGTAGAAAAAAAGTGTACAAATAACTGCACCCTGGAGAGGATTGTGGAACAAAACCCATTCAAAAATGTGGGGGAGATTCACAAAGAGTGGACTGCAGCTGGAGTCAGTGCTTCAAGAACCACCACACACAGACGTATGCAGACATGGGTTTCAGCTGTCGCAGTCCTTGTGTCAAGCTATTCTTGAACAAGAGACGTCAGAAGCATCTCGCCTGGACTAAAGACAAAAAGGACTGGACTGATGCTGAGTGCTCCAAAGTTATGTTCTCTGATGAACGCCAGACCCAACAATTCAGAAGAGCTGAAGGCCACTATCAAAGCAACCTGGGCTCTCATAACACCTGAGCAGTGACACAGACTGATTGACTCCATGCTGCGCCACACTGCTGCAGTAATCCCGGCAAAAGGAGCCCCAATTAAGTATTGAGTGCTGTACATGTTCATACTTTTTAGAAGTGTTGGCCAACTGAAATCCCTTTTTTTGTATTGGTCTTAATATTCTAATTTTCTGAGATACCAAATTTGGGGTTTTCATTAGTTGTCAGTAATAATCATCAAAATTAAAAGAAAACATTTGAAATATATCAGTCTGTGTGTAATGAATGGATATAATATACAACTTTCACTTTTTAAAATGGAATTACTGAAATAAATCAGCCTTTTCATAATATTCTAATTTTATGAGCAGATTCTGAGCAACCCAAGAGAAATTTACAGATGCCAGTAAAAGAAGTGATAGACTCCTCTAATGACTCACTGACAACACTGAGGGTGAGAACAACATACATTAAAAGCAGGATACAGGATGAGAATACAGAAAATATCTATACAGTTTTTTTTTTTTTTAAACCATCCCCTTATTGATTAAAACCAAATCCACCCATAACAAAATAGCATGATATATTTTCACCTATTACCGAAGCTGGTTTGGATACTCAACATGTGATGAGCATGAAGTATGGCATGAGAGGAGATCATAGTTTTCCGCTTGACCGCCATCGTTATTTTCTTCACTACTGGATGACACTGATAATAAAGAAAGCTTGAGGCAGGTAGGTAACACTACATCAGGTGCCAAAACACAGTAACGTCTGCCAGTGTTTAAGAGGAGGTAAGGTTCGAGCTACTCAGTCATGTCCAGCGGCATCTCTTCCTCTGACAGGCCTCTGGATCGGACGAACAACCCTCTGAATCACTCTCAGAGGAGGAAGGTCCTGCCAAGGCAGGGACAGGCAAACGTGAAGACTGCTCAGGCCCATCTGGGGTTTCTTCTGTTGTGCCACAATTGAGACTGAGCACCCAACCCAGTTTGTTGTGGAGCAAATGACGCAGGCCAGGTGGTAGGGGTAACACATCCAGGATGTCTATACAGTCTGGCACCAACTGGCGAAGACGAGCACAGCACAGGTACAGCAGGGAGGTGGGTGCAGAGCAGGATCTGATGACCTTCATGCTGCTCTTCGCTGCTGTGGAGCACGCCATTGGGTAAAACCGCTTATTCTGCAGCTCTGTAGCAGCAACTCCTGAATCAAGAAAGGTGAGAAGTCTTTATCATGTTTTGGCACCACACTCCAGTTCATATTCTTATAAGAGCAGAATCCCCACTAAATAGCATCTTTTTGTTATGTTTACAAAAGCTCCTTCGCCTTTGCATGTCCACCTATTAGGCCTCAGTCACACAGGCTTACAGACTGGTCAGACTAGTTCTTGAGTGACAAATCAACATCTTCCATGCAAATTAGGGGTGATCTTCCAGCAAGTAAAGCAATCAAATGGTTTTTGCTACAGTGCTATATACCTCGTTGCAAACAATTTTACATTACAACTGTCAGCAACCATTCACCAACCATTCAGGGAACACACATTTTTCCCCTCACAGGCAGTGGTTCACAGCCAGTCTCTAGACCTATGTGACTAGGGACTTATAGGAGTAGGACCACAGCAGAAATAAGTACTGATCAGCAGAAAACTTTCTACAAACCTATACATTTTCGGTTTTTGAAGAAAGTAAGTGTGCCGTGCCACGTGTCCAGATGAACACCAATGATGGACCCTTGACCAAAACGGGAGGAGAAGTTCATCTTGTCTCCTTTATGATGCAACAAGCCTGGAAAATGAACAGAATTAATGATGTCTAATATAACAACCCTTTTGAGCAATTTACACTACATCACAGGAGGCTATCTTGAAGTTACCAGTGTAAGAAAGACCCCAGCTGTCTGCATCTTTTCCCAACAGGCTGCAGAAGGTATGTCTGTATTTGTCCAGATTGACATCAGATGTACCAATACCAACCATCTGTACCAAAACAAATAAAAATTTATGCACAAATAAACATGTGTCCCATTTCTAGGATATTTTTTTTTTGAGTGACTGCAAGGAACGTAAGAAGCAGAGGTTTACCATGTCTGTTCCATACACTGGGGACGTCATCTTAATTTCCCAGAAGTGCTGCCCGTCTGCGAGCTCCTTGGAGCCACGGATCGCAGCTGTACCACAGCTGTATTCAGAGTGGAAGTTCACTTTGCGATTGTCGCAGCTCAGTAATGTTGCCGTTGATCGGCCGTTGGCATCCCAAACCCAATCAAAATCTAAAACATCACAAGTCATGTGTTTACAGCCATTGGCATAAGGAATTTAAAGTTGATTGTATACTGGTGTTTACTGAATATTAATGAGCACACAATGAGAATAACAGAAGATGGTGTACAGTGGTCTAGCTCAGTCCTGCCCCAGCTGTCTTGTACCTTGGTCATCCTCTCCACAATGGCAGTCTTTAACCTGGTGAAAGCCTCGCAGACGAGGGTTGTAGCTGGTCTCTGCCTGAGAATCACAACCACAGTAGGACTCTCCAGTGACGGGTACTGCACTGGGGACTGGAGGGACCATCACTGCTGAAAAGTCCCCCTCAGAGTCTGAATCACTTGCGTACTTTGGAGCAACAATGAAGAAGAAAGGAAAAAAAATAAATTAATTAAAAAAAAAGGCACAAAAATCAGTGTCAGCAGTGTTATTTATGCAGCCGTAAACACTAAATGGGAGCCGCTGCACTGGAGGAAGCAGATATTACTTTCCTTAATATTCTTTCTGCAACTGACCCTGATGCTTTAAGCATCAAACAGTGGCATTTGCAAACGCATATAGCTCATAACAGCCAAGTTAGATGCTTTCTGTCTAGCGGGGATCCACATCTTAGTTATTTACCTCAAGGCGGTCATAGTTCCATTCTTCACTCTCAGAAGCCAACACGAGGGCCCGGGCATCAGCATCCCGCCGTATCCCACCCCACACATATCGCCACGCACGACTGTTCCTGCTTCGCCGGGACATAGCAGCTACAGAGTCTCACTGTTAGAAGAACCCGCCAGTCTGCTGAGGTTTAATCCAGATGTTGGAAGAACAGCATCAGTCCAGCTGTTGAAAGACAACAAATCTTTAAACAAATGTACTCAAATAAATTGGGTTAGGGTTACTGCCGGAGGCTTTTTGTACAAAATGACAGCATCTGCATCTGTCTGCAGACTGTGTGACTTACTGTTTTATTCATGAATGTGCCACACTATGCTGTATATTAACAATTCCTACATCACTAATATTCCCTGCACATTTTTAGTACTTTGTCAATGCTGCAGCCCCAACTCTCAACTCATCTTTAACTTATTTAGCACATTTCTAAGGCAGCGTTAGCCGCATCGCACTGAAACATCGTCTCCAGCATAACATTTAGCTAACTTAGTGATAACAGTCCACAAATCACTGGCATCCCCATTAGAAATTATTACCACCTTTTTGATGTGCGATGTTTTTTCTCAAATTGCATTTTAACCTGGCTAACAAAAACAGCCAATGCTAGCTACCTAGCTACCCCGCATGTATCAGCATGTTAGCTGATAGGTCAGAAGCATTATAGTGCTGGGTATGGATACCAATTTGCACATTAGCATGGTAAATACCTCTAACGAACGTAAGGTGGTAAATTATTTGATGGCATGCATCTAGAAAAAGGTGAACCCTATTTAGGCTAGCTAGTTAGCTTTCGTTAGCTGCTCGCTGCTACCATTGCAAGAAAAAATACAAGCGTGTCGTTCGTGTTACCTCCGCGTCGGTCACATCCAGTATTGGCATAAAACTCGATAATAAATACCGCAGAGGTGGCGTCCCTTGAGGTCCCGTATTACTAGATAGCTCAGGCAAGACAGCTCGCCGGGCTTCCCTTTTCCATGACCTACTTTTCATGAGTGCGACCGTAAACAATAATAAGCAGGCTGAGCGGAGGAGCTGCGGCGCAGGAAGTTTTCAGCATACAGCAGAGACTCCTGTCATCGTCACAGCAGCCGGGGGGACTGGATTCATTAAGTAAACACCCTGCATTCACAATGGCAAGCTATTATTATTAACCTATATATTCATGGACTTCATTAAATTAGTGTGGTATAACGGTTGAAAATAATCCTTATTTATCTTAACTGTTCCATTTCCCTTTAAGATAGCACTCTTCTTATTGGCTGCCTCTCACAAACAGAAGGTTTGAACAGTAAGTGGGTGGGACTATATTAAAATAAACAAAACACTGCTCTCACTGACGTCATACAGAGCCAAGTGTAGAAATAAACTTTCTGAAACTGAGTGGTTAAACCAGCCTTAGACCCTAGGTTTGTGATTATGTAGATAAACCATAATAAATCCACTTTAAGTTAAAGAATTTATTATATTCAGATGTACTGAGGTGAATGTGTCCTGGGGTCTGATGAATCAAAATCCCAGCAGATTGGCAGTTTCTCAAATGCTCAAACCAGCACCAACAACCATGTCACATTCAAAGTCACTCAAATCACCTTTCTTCCCCATTCTGATGCTCGATTTGAGCTTCAGAAGGTTGTCCTGACTATGTCTACATGAATAAATGCATTGAGTTGCTGCCATGTGATTGGCTGATTGTTAACGAGCAGTTGAAGAGATGCCCCTAACAAAGTGTATGCAAAGGATCAAATGATCGCTCAGTGGATATTCACTTTGAAAGCATCAGAAAGAGAATTTTACCTTTAGCAGAAGATTCAGCTGGTCCTGTTTATAGAAGTCTATGAATCCATCCATTCTCTTCTGCTTTATCCTTTTCGGGGTCATGGGGGTCTAGAGACTATCCCAGCCGTCATAGGGCTAGAAGCAGGGTACACCCTGTATAAGTCGCCAGCCTGTCACAGGGCTAACACAGACAGACAGACAACCAACCATTCACAACTACAGGTAATTTAGAATCACCATTTAACCTAAGCCCACAAACTGCATGTCTTTGGACTGCGGGAGGAATCCGGAGTACCTGGAGAGAACCCACACAGACTCGGGGAGAACATGCAAACTCCACAGAGAAAGGCCTGGGCCAAGGTGGATTCAAACCCAGACCTTTAAGCTGTGAGGCAGCAGTGCTAACCACTGCACTGCCCAAGTCAATGAATGTGTGAGTTTTTACAGCTTCCTTATAACTGATTTGTTTAGACTACTTACCATTTTGGCAGAACGATTATTTTAAAATGCTGTGGAACAGAAAATGTAGTTTCTTGGTTTCTCATATTTACAGACCATAAATCCACTTGTGCAGTTGTTCCCTACCTTGTCACCCTTTAAAATAGTTTTCTCTGTTAATCCACTACAACACACTGATTGGTGTGAATGAGTTGCAGGTGCTTCCACTAAAAAGGGTTTCTCATATTGTTCAAGAGCTTTTTAAAACCCCTGAAATTAATAGGATATAATTCTAATCTTTAAAAAAAAAAAATCCTTATAGTATAAGTTATACTTGGAAGACCTATTAAACATGTCGTGAGCTGACAAATAATAGGCCAAACTTATTGTAGTTCATCACCACTTTGACCTATGACCATAATGACCTATGACCATAATTAGTTCAGAGAAAATGTTTTAAGAAACTGGCAGAAATACCAGTTTCCACAAAAATGCACTGATTTGACACCACTTTAAACAAATGCATGTGAATGAAGAAGACCATTTGTCATTATATGTAAACACAGGTTTAAAAGGTTAGAAATAGGATTTCATGACAGTCAAAATTTAAATAAAGTATTATTGTTTTCATGTTCTGCTTAAGACTTTGCAATTTCAGGGTCAGGAACGTTCAGTTAACCTATTTGGATAACTTTAAATACAGAAGCATATATTGATTAATTTCATTTACATTAAGTATTCACTGACTCCTTTCTATTTGCTGCATTTGGCCACTATATAAATAAATATACTTTAAAAAAAAAACAAAAAACACTGAACAGGGAGATTCTGGAGGAGGTTGAGTTTTATTTGGAAATCTGACAGGCATGGCTGAACAGTGAGCTCTCACCTTTGACAAAATAAAACAAATCAAGACAGCAGCACTACAGGTAAACAATACAAGTGTGAGGATGTCATATTAAACATAAATCCACTTGCATACTTTATGCATTCAGATCATTCACGCACACACACTGTCAACTCCATATGAACATGTGGACATCCTCCATTAATATTCACACTACATCCAGAGGAATTCCAAGCACTTGTAACAATTACCCACAGTGCAATTAATCTAACTATACACAGATAATTTTTATATATATATATATATATTTTTTTTTAATGTATATAGGGTATTCAATAAACAGTACTCCATGTAGACAGTTTTAAAATCTTCATAGCTTTTCCATAAATAGTGAAAAAAAATGTTTCAAAATGGTCCCAGAAAAGAACATGAAAAAATAAAATACTAGTGTTCACGATATTTTCAGCAGTCTTAAAACAGAGGTTGCCAATAAAAACAACAAACAAAAACAAAACAAAACAAAATCAAAGAATAAATAAATACATAAATAAATAAATACATACGTAAATAAATAAACCAAAAGGGGGGAATGGGCAGAGGGGGTAAACGTTGATACTCACACTCACAGCACAGACTGGTTACTACATTTACTGGGGGAATGGGGAACTCTGGATCACTGTACAGTTTAAGATCAGACAATAAATCAGGCAGACTGTCCACACATCATCCCACAACACACAGTACATCTTCATGCCCGTTCTGTACGCACAGGACCTGACACAACTGGATGGCTTTAAACAATATGGATAGACATCTATCTGAGGACAGAGCGGTCAAAGTCGAACGCCAATGTGTTTCTGTCGCCATCCCATCCTGTCAGACCCACGGGGTGATAATGGAAGTAGGTGAAAATCTCCTATTTGTTCTTGCTGCTCTGATGTGGAATGAATGAGATGGTGCATGATGGACACACTTATTTTGTAGATAGGATGAGGGCCACGATAAGGCCGTAAAGCCCCAGCACCTCGGCGAAGATCAGGATCAGGATCATGCCCACGAAAAGCCGAGGCTGCTGAGCGGTCCCTCTCACACCGGCGTCGCCCACAATGCCGATGGCGAACCCGGCCGCCAGGCCACTCAGGCCTACGCTCAGACCGGCACCGAGATGCAGGAAACTCCTGTTGGAGAAAAGCAGGAGAAAATACTTGTTTTTGTGAAGCTTGGGGCATTCACAGAAAAGGAGTCTCAATTTTTTTTAATCAGCAAACCTTAAAGAAGCACAAAAGCAGCTTATTTGTCCATATGTTGGAAATGCTCAGTGAATTTTTGAGTACACAGAGTGCTTTAAGCATAATATTACTTCTTCACCTAGTGTGAGCATATCATGGGTGCATGAGTTTAGATGTAAGCTGGTCAAAAGCTTGCAAAAAATATTGTTTACTAAAATATTGTGGCTCACTTCTCAGTTTTCTTCCTCCTTTTAAACGAACATTAAAAAAAAAAAATAGGAAGGATTGTGCAGAGATCAGCAGTCTCACTTCACAAAGTTTTTCCAGCTGACTGCTGTCAGTCCAACAAATGGTTGATTGCCGATATTAGCTGGTATAGGTTGGACCTATCCAATCACCCAACTGCAGTACCAAACTAAAAAGAAACAAAAATTAAGATAACTGTATCATCCTTGCTGGTCTGCTGAGAGAACTGTGTGATCCAGGCTGCTACTGGGAGGTTGCTCCAGGACGGGTCGCAGGGGCAGCAGCCTAAGCAAAGAACCCCAGACCTCCCTCTCCCAAGCCACCTTCTCCAACTCATCCAGGGGAACACAGAGGAGTTCCAAGGCCAGTCGAGAGATATATTTCCATTGTGTCCTGGGTCCTCCTCCCAGTAGGACATGCCCACAACACCTGACCCAGTAGGCATCCAGTCAGATGCCTAAACCACTTCAACTGAGTCTGATGTGGAGGAGCCAGTTGAGGCGGTTTAGGCATCTGACTTGAAGCGTAATACTACAACTCAACTGCATACTATTACTGTGGTGTCCCTGCCCACAAACACTGTGCTATCGTGTCTCTGCAACATAATAAAACTGCCGCAAGGAAACAAGTCCTGATATGTTAACCGAGACCTGCCCAGGAACACACTGAAGAGCCAGATGAAACAAGTGGACCGTGAAGGAGGAGATTTAACAGTCAGTAAGCTCAGGTCACACAGGTTTATATTTTAAAGAGTTGGCAGAGATTATAACAGACCTCAAAGACCAGAGATGACTGCCCATTTTTTCCCCTTCAGCCTTTTGTAGGCTTAAATCTTCCCTTTTTTGTGCTGTTTTGAATTCAGCTGTGTATGCATATAATGTGACTCAAGCAGAAACTAAAAACCTGACATGACTCTTCAATTTACCCACTCAGCATGATTTAAAAACAAAAAAACATGCCAGCCAGAGCTAAAGAAATTCAGATTGCTGTTTTACTGTAACCTCACTACAAGACAGACAAAATTCAGAGTACAAGAAGTTCATCTTACTTGTACAGAGAGACTCTCTCCGATATGTTGTTCGCTATCAGCACAGCCACCACCAGCCCATAGATGGCGATGATACCTGCCATGACCACAGGGATGATTGACTTCATGATGAGCTCCGGTCGCATCACAGACATGGCGGCGATGCCTGTGCCGCTCTTTGCCGTCCCATACGCTGCTCCTAATGCTGAGAGTGAGAGATGAAAAGTCCCCGTTGAAATGCATCTGTTCAGTCTTTGTTATTCACTGCATATAAACAACCTGAAAAGCTTGGAATTTAATTTTTAATTAAAGCCAGAAAATTATGAAAATGTAGAAGGTTATCTGAAAACTCAGATCCTCAAACACATCTTACAGGCACGATGCAGGATGATAGAAGACGGTCGACTGCCAGCTCTGTTTTGCATTTCACACCTACTTTTAAGCTTTAATCACAAACCATCTCTGAAAAATTACATGAAAAATACGTTGTTACATTGTGAAGTCTCGCTGCCCAACATCACCGCCTACTTCAGTACTTTATTATATGACCGTTTTCATGACTAATATTGCCACCGATGGGCGCCCGTCCAGCAGTTTTTCCCTCAGCTCTGCTGTCGCCTCACGTTTCACTGATGCCTGCACTGCTTGTCACACTGCTGTGAATGCTGCACAAATGTTACACTTACAGTTTATATGTCCACAACAACTATAGCAACTCTGCAATAATCCCAGCCACTTAGAGTAATCTCAACCTGTTATTTTATCTGTATTTTCTTCTGTTGCTGATCACAAGCTGCCTCTATCCCTTTGCCCTTTATCATTTCTACATGCATTTTCAGCAGTAGTGCACTTACTCAAAATGTATTGTGCAAAGAAAGATTAGAAATGGTCGTGTCATCTAAAAATTATGTTTACTTGTGATGACTATCAGAGGTGATGTCTGGGCTATAAGTGGCAGAGCAGTGTATTTCAATGGGGGGAATTATGTGTATATTTATACTACATTTGACAATTTTACAATCCCACCACAGGCACTATAAGGCTATATGAACATAAAAAAATTTTAAATGAGGAGTTGATTACTTGCAGGTCAGACTCTCTAACCAGAAAAAACAGTTTTGCAACTGAGTAGTCGCGTTCACATCACAAATGTCTTGTCCACAGTGTTCAGAAGCTATTCTTCGTCACCTGGAGAGCGCCGATTGGTGCTGGCCGATTCCTGATCGTTACATGTGACTTTGCTGGCCACAAGCAGTGAGCAGCTGTGAACATGGCATGCTTGCAAAGAAGACTCGCTCGCTGGGGTGGATGAATAAATAAAAGTCACAGTAACACAGAGCTTTCACCACTTCTCACTTGGTTGGCTGTGCTATCACATTTGCAAGGATTTAGGCTCAAGTTCTTCTATTTTGTGCAAATTTTTAACACACAAAGGGGCCAAAAGATAGCACATTCACCTTTCGCAGCAAGAAGTGCTGGATATGATAAGTGTCTTCAGCTGCACAGGTGTCAACTATTAGATTCCTAATAGTGATTCTTTTAGGTACTAGATTTCCAACCCTTTTTATTAAAAGCAACATCAAGGCTTTGGTTTCATTCTGCTGCCAACTTCTCCAGAGCCTAGACTGGATATATGTCTCCAATCAACATTTTACTGAGACTAACATGACAAAACTCAAACAGCACAGATCTATCAAGGGGCTCCTAAATGCCCGTGGTGTATAAAACGATGTGTTACTGAAGTGCAACCAATGCAGTTTGTGCTGAAGAAAGAGGACACCCAAGGTTATTTTTTTTTAAAACAACAAAAATCACAAATTTTTAACTAATTTATGGATCATTAAGTTAAATGTTAATATTAAACAAGATGTCAGCCTCATTAATATGTTTTGCGATTCAGTGCAGGCCAAAAACCAGCAGGTCCCAACTTACAAAGAGGTATGGACAACTTAGGCAGCAGACACATCTCAGTGTGTAAGGAAGTCTTTAAACTCATTTAGATCTTATTAGGACACACTGATCCAACTGGGTATAGGCCTTGATTTCACCAATCTACATTCACATCATTCTTGCTCAAAATGACCCTTTCGGAGGTGATTATGGACATAAGCATGACTGGTCTGCATATAGTTAACAGAGGTGTATCCGCCTTTGGGGAAAGTGAGTTAACCCTGCTTGGGGGAGGGGAAAAAAAAAATCACAGTCCTGGTGAAAACATCTTTGGTGGGTGCACATATCCAGGGCCACCAACCAAATTTTAATGCTGGAGTGCTTCCTGACCTAATGTTGAATATATGCTGTTGTTTCATTACTGCAATTATACACGCATTATCTTAAAGTTAACAAAACCCAGCCCAGTCTATCACTAACAAAAGCAATCATGCATGTGTAAAACGCAAATTTCTTGGATCTGCAAGAAGTGAAATCGCTTTTTTGGTTCAACCTTGCCAAAATTTCTTTCCATCAAGAGCACAGTGTGAACCTTTAGTGGCTATACTCCACACTCCGTGACAGGTGGTGCAAATGAATGCGTGGGTTTCCCCTTTAATTTCTCCCACTGATCTTTAGGGCCTCGACGCTGCCTCTCCTGTAATACGGCTAATTTAAACCAATAAGACCTCAGCAACCTCAGCGAGGATGGCATGTTAACTTCATCAAGCTCTCAGGCCTTCCGGTTTCTGTGAAATAACCCCATTATGGCATCTTATAGATGGCCCGACCAGGTCAGCTGCCACCTCCATTGATGTTATGCGTCACCAACCAGCAGCCACCGGGACACATCGTTACAGCCTGGCTCACGCAGAGGGAGGCAGCCTACGAGAGCAACGTGAGGACAGCAGCTTGCCGTCGGTGGAAACCCTCCCCCGCCTCTCATTCGCATCCCTGGCAGGTGTGCGAGCCGAGAAAGCACCGCGGCTTCTCTCCACGCAAACCCCCGCTGTCGTCGTTTCTAAGACCGCCTTATAAAGTGAACATCTGTCCGAGTTAACTCGCCGTTAGCGTTATGACAGCGAAACGAGGATGCCAAGATGAAGAAGCTGGTGTAGTTACCGCTGAAGACCATGGCCGCAGATGCACCCATCACTGCAAAGAAAGGCGAGTACTCAGGGCTCTCCTCAGAAGACATTCTCGCTCTTTTTCTCGGGGCGATACGGCTACGGAGCAGACGGTCTTCTCGTCAAGGTTTCCCCTATCCCACCTTGGGCTTCGGGCAACTTAAAACACTGGGAGGGGGGCGACAACGTAGCGGTCAGCAAGAGGACCGGTGTAGAAGAGGGAAAATGGCGAAACGGAAAAAACCACGTGACCTACCATCCAGGAAGGTTCCATGTGGGTAGTTCCGGGGGGGATGCTCGATACAGACAGGCGTAAAATAACCAATGGTGCTGTTAATTACCTCATAAAAGGTCGTGTCTGAATTAACGCAATTTTAAAGTAAGCTTTACACTGATTGTATGTCAGCGGCTTTTTTAAATTAAGATGTGTGATATGAGTATTTTGTCCCGTCCGTGAATTATGGTATGTTCTGCTGCTGCTGCTGCTGCAAGTCCGCTGACTGCGGTTGAAACGCTAGCCGTCACTGTACGCTGGCGTATTAATAATTAGGTTTAGAATAGACAGCAAACTAAAACATAAACAGCGTCTGTTCCCTATAGTTAAAAAACCGCAACAGCAAATAAACAGCTTAATGTAGACACGGTGAGAAAACACAGCAACACTACGTCCATATTAAGCATCCATCCATCCATCCTCCAGCACAGGAGCCTGGAGGGTATGTCTGTTGTGTGCTGTTTTGAGCGTGGAATACCTCTCGAGGAAATTTTGACTTAAAACAAGAGTAAACTCCCTTTAGGAGACAATCAAATAACGAATGACTAGACTTAGCAAAGCCTAAAGATGCATCCAGGAGTCGCTTTTTCAAGGTGACACCCAAATGGAAATGGGTGTTTCTGATGTCAGCTAAAGGGATATTCCACTTCAAAATGTAGCTCAAATCAAATTTTGATTTTAATAATCTTTAACTTTAATCAGATCCTGATTAAATCTTTGTTTACTGTAATTAATTTACCTGGATGAATGATAAACTTTAAAAAACAAAGGAGCTGGTTTTGTTGATTTATTTTATTTATTTATTTTTTACAGCTGTATCCTACCAATATCAGTAAGGGTCAGTGATAAATCTGTGTGGATCACAAGTAAATGTTCACATATTTGAAGCCCATTTTACATTCCCATGAAAACCACGTCCCGCTGAACTGTCTTAAAATCTAATCTTTCCTCTGACACTTTTGGGTCAAAATCTTTCATAAAAAACATTCATCAGTTTAAATGGTGTGTTCATCACATATTAACCCATAGTTTCAATTTTGATTTCATTCTCATCTACAAAACATGTATTGTGTGACTCAAGCAGCACTCAGCACCAGCTAAAATGTCCAAATTTAGATGACTTTTGTAAGTTATTTTGCCAAAAAAATGTACACATATTGTAAAGTTGTAACGCTAATCCAGCACCTTCCAGCTCCAGCACAGGGTTTGTGAGAGAGATTTAGCTTTCCTTTTAATTCTCCCAAAGGATGAATTTTTATTTTCTACATTATTTCAAGTTAGGTGTGTGGATTTATATGTAAGCCTACCCCCAATTTACAACTTTGTTTATAATATATAAGAATTAAGAATTCAGGAGATCCTTGATCTTGTTCAGTTTTCTCACATGAATCAAAAGACTTTCAGGAATAAAAAGGTGAAAGCAGAGCAGCTGAAAATGCACTGAATACACATGACTGTCAGCAGCCTCTCCAGCAAAGGATTAGTTGTATGAGCTCATTCATGTGACCTGTTTCATGCCTGTTTCACGATCACCACTTCTTTACATTTTTATTCTCTTCGGGGAAATTTGACTTCTCAGCATAGTGTATGGTGTAACATCCTTCTTTACTTTTATATTTATTTATTTAAGCTCCTTTTTTGTGGGCCTTTTTTTTTTTAACCCTTCTGAGTGATGTTGTAATAATTTTACTGAGCTAAGTTGTTTTTTTCATGTTGTGGCTCCATCAGACACAGATGTAATAACAAAGAATTCCTGCTGCCGCAAATTGATTTATTGCAAAGCTATAATACACCTGAAAAGTTGCAAGTTGAATGCACAAAAATACCTTCTTTTCAGGGTATTTCTCATCATTGTGTTTCTTTATGAAATCCCCTCACAGAGAGTGCAGTAAATAAATCCAGTTGATATTTACTGTCATTGGTTCTCCTGTAGGTACATTTTTAGTTTTACAAGGCAAGCACAGGTTGTTCCCAACATCTCTGTGAACTCGCCACAGTTTGGATTTATTCTGTCTCAGCGTCTTCTGTGTCTTCATATAATCCCAGAGATCAGGGCTCTGTGGAGGCCAAGCCATCTGTTGCAGGACGAAGCTACTTGTTCTTCTCACAGCTGAACACAGTTCTTTAGGCCTCTATCTGTATTTTGAGCTCCTCGTCATGCTGTAGAAAGAATCTGAGACTGATTCTGGGACTGATCGGATTTTATGATGATGAGAGGGGTCAGAATCAAAAGTGATAAAGTCTGTGCACACCACTGGTGTCTAAACATAACATGCTAACATGCGTTAAGAAAAACAAAAATTTTTCTTAAAAATTGCAGCTCCTTTTTCAGTGCTGTTACGCCATAAACACCAGCAGATACTGACTCAAAAGGAAGCTAAAGTCATTCTGTTAGTCTGAAAGTTATAGAGGGTTTCACTTCAGGTGTATGAATTCACTAAACATCTCATCACCAGAAGTCATCCTGAATAACCTTCTCATATTGTGCAATTAAATGAGCACTTTTGGTTTTACTATTTCGGTCAGAATACTGCAAACTTTTTTAAGTCTATACCAACTTTTACTATCAAAAGACTAAAAAACTTGAGCCTTACAATAAAGGCAACACAGCTTATTAAGTAGCCATCACTAATATTTATAATATCTATTTAAACTGTTTAACCACATGTGACAACTCTAGTGGGATATTTATGATGTTTGTTACTTTGTTACTTTAAAGATGCATTTTCACTTTACTATCACCACGGTTTTGATGCTTTTATAAAATTGTAGAACTGAAGTATCTGTAAAACAGCTAACTGATCATCTAGAGGAATGGTTTATTTGAAGAGTTTCAGTCAGGATTCAAAATTCATCACAGTACAGAAACTATCAGGATGTCCTAAAAGCTCCCTGAAAAGCCTTCAGCTGATCCAAAATGCTGCAGCTAGAGTACTGACAGGGACTAGAAAGAGAGAGCAGATTTCTACCATATTGGCTTCTCTTCACTGACTCCCTAAGATTGGGCTTAAAACTTTCCATTTTGTTAAAGCTTATAGTTCGGGCTGGATCAGGTGACCCTGAACCATCCCTTAGTTATGCTGCAATAGGCCTAGGCTGCATGAAGTTTGGACGTCTGTAGTGATTGTCTCTGCAGAGAGTTGGTGACCTCTGCTCACTATGGGCCTCAGCATCTGCTGACCCCACTTTGTGGCAGTTACTGTTGTTCCCAATCGCTTCCACTTTGTTATAAAAGCACTAACAGCTGGTATTTAGTAACAAGGAAATTTTCCAAATGGACTTGTTGCACAGGTAGCATCGTATCATGGTACCATGCTGGAATTCACTGCGCTCTATTCTTTCACAAATGCTTGTTGAAGCAGTCTGCATGCCTAGGTGCTTGGTTTTATATACCTGAGTTTAATTACACTGAGGGAAAACTTTTGGCAATATAGTGTATGCTTCTGAGTTTTCATTTAAGATAACACTGATGCAATCAGATGTATGACCTACAGCAGGGGTATTCAACTACATTTTTCTATGGGCAAAATTGTCATGAGGTTATTTGCCAGTGGGCCACACATTCCTCGGGACTCTTACTCTTGTGCATACTTATCGGTCCAGTTGTTAAATTTTCTATTTTCGCAGTCCACCTCGCGTCTCCTCTCTCTTGAATGCGACATGTTTGCATCAGAAACTGCGGTCTGGCCTCCCGCCAACGGTGTAAACGGCAGTGCTGCATGTCATAAAATGTTGTAAAGTGCCGTTCTTCTTCTTCTTGAGTTTAATGGCGGTTGCTAATCTATGGTGCGTTACCGCCACCACATGTAAGGAGTGTGCACTACATGCCGTGCTTACAGTTTAGTCACAGCTTGTTAAAATTTTTCTTTAATAATAGAGGTAAATGGGCAGTGGGACGGTCCAAAATGACTGATGGGCCGGTTCTGGTCCTTGGGCCACCAGTTGAATACCCCTGACCTACAGCATACATCACAGTGAGTACTTTTAGTTTCCACCCAAAACTGATCAAAACTAGTTCTGGCTGATTTGTGAATGTGGCCCCCACACGTTTGTGTTGTCTCTGCTCTTTGAACACAATCTTTCTCAACCTGTTTTATCTGTTTTTGACTACAAAGAAAAAAATTTGCTTGCTGAGGAAATCAGAAGATTAGATAAACCACAGTACATAATAAAAAATGTTACTGGCACACTGAATTTTAATGAAATATCAGGTTAAAAAAACAAAACAAAAACAAAAAAAAAACACTTTAATGAGAGAAGCAGACATTGTGGGGGAAGAAATCACCATAAATATGCTACATTACCCGAATCACACTTTGCTCTAGCACAATCTAGTAAATCTAAGGTCAGCTTAGTGTTAGGTCATACACAAACATATGAAGGATCCGCATTAAGAGTGTAGATATCCCAAATGTGCAGTGGAAAAATCTAAATGTGAATCAACTCCAGATTAATGCTTCTCAACACTGTCCAGCTTAAGACATATGAGCAAACACTGCACTCATACACACTCTCACCCAAACACACACACACACTCTTAAAAGTATACCTGCAAGCAGAAGACTCACTCCAGATTATGAATTACAAGACTTTTGTGGGCTTTTTGGCAAAATATGAACAAGTGTTACTGATCTTAAAAACATAAATTTAACTCATTAAAAAAAAAGCCCATTCTGCTCCTCTAGGCATTCCCATACCCTTGTATCACTCAAAAAAAAGGAAAAAAAAAAAAAAAAAAGGCTCTCTGGGTTAAACAAGCCTAAATAATTCACTCAGTTTGGGTCATTTACATGTAAATATGAACCATAAAGTCAAGAGAAAACCCAAATACCTGCATACAGTGTATAAGAAGATCAAATTATCTGACTTGCACTGGCCTGCCCACCACAGGGCGAGGCTGCTTACTGGTTTGATCATTAACACACATGCTTAAAATGTGACACTCCCTGGTGCCTGTGACTACATCTCCCAAGTTTTCACACACAAACCCTGCACTCATTCAGTCCATGTCCCTGCACGGCTAGCACTTAGGACAGCATTATCAGCAAATGTGTTGTTGTGGTTGCTGAAAAAACACGAAGAACAGATAAAGATAAGGCATCACATGCTATTCTTGGCAAAGCTGTATGAAGTGAAAGTGTGGCACAGCGATGGCTCAAACGTGGGATGAAGAAGCTACACTGGAACCATTTCGCAACTTGTGAAAAAGTCATGACGAAAGATGAAGATTTTCCCCTCAGTCCCAACCGTTGTCCTTTATCATGTGGGACAGCTCAATGATGTACTTCCCCTCCTTGTACTTCTGACTCAGTTCAAAGGCTTGTTCCTACAGGAGGAAGGTGAATGGGAGATGTTAGGCTAAAAAGTAAAAAGGTATTATCCAAAAAAAAGTTTGAATGTTCTTTTCAGCCAGCATCACTAAAAGGGCAAATTTCACTGGCTGACTGGCCAGACAGCAGACTTAGGTGTGTGTGGCTGTGCTGAGTCGAGGGGGAAGGGTTCCCCTCACAGCTGAAAAGTTTGCTGGACGAGGATTTGGCGTGATGTTTATTTGCAGTTTATGCATCAGAAACTGTTCAATAAACTACATTTTTCAGACAGTACTGACAGATAATGCAGACAGTGCAGTTAAGATAAACACAGGAACTACTGGAAAGTCCAGTTGTTGATTGCATCATTGCTTGGCTGTTTTTGTGCACAGCCAGTTTCTCAGTCTACATCTTATGGAAATATTCCAAGTGATTTGGGTGTGAAGCCCTTTTATACTTTTTGGACTCTCGTGTAGAATCTAATGAACTTTTTTGCCTTTCTACTTAAAAGAAATATAGACACTGAATGTGTTAATCTACTCAATATTTTCATTTATTTCAACTATAATACAATAAGTTTGTATTTTTTCCACCCAAACATTGCAGCATTTTAAAAGCAGGAAAAAAAATATTTGGAAATATGTGCTTCCCTTACTCTAAAAAAAAATACTGTCTAAAATAACTCCAGAAAAATGATCACAACAGCATCATACAGTGTGTATTTGTAGCAGAGCTTTACAGAGCTGTACTGGAGCATGTGGACGTTATCACTGCTTTCCATCTCAGTGAATGAAAAAACAAAACAAATACACTGACGCAATTTAATGATTAATAGTTCAGCACTGCATTTGCTGCAGGACATACGTACATATTTCCAGCCCAGTGTGGTGTGACAGTTTTCGCAGTAAATGTCGGCCACTGCGTGAAGTCCTGTCAGCAGCAGTCTCTCCTCAGCTGGACCGCAGCCGATGTTGACCCTGAAGACAAAAGCACAGACGCACTGTGATTAAACTGCTCTCCTCTCATCTTTGCACTGCTGTAATCACACTGAGAGCCGCTCCTGCAGAGCTACCATAAATTCCTTTAGGAGAAAAAGTTCATGAAACAGTGATTGGAGTGGGAGATTGGGTCACCTTACTATTTAAATCAGAACTTCCCCTGAACATGTCAAGGTTTAAACAGAGTGGAGTTGATATTAAATTAGGAGCTACAGTTAATGTTTAATGGGCTAACAAGAGTGTATTACTGACCCACTAACCCAGGAGGAAAGTGAGCTCACCCAACTACAAGGTCCAATCTAGAGCAAATTGTCTGTTGACAGTGTGCTTTGAGTAAACATGTGTGATACTAGGAATGTGTTTTCACAGAGAAACAAACTATTCATAAACTTATTTGCATGAACAACTACTAAGATTTATTTATTTATTTATTTTTACACAAAGTGGTTTTTAAAGTTGTTATAAAAATAAAAGTTCCCCCTTCTCCTATCTACACAAAGGTTATGGATATGAGAAATGAGACTGCAGACATAAAATGAGATAAGCTGCTTTTGAATACTTACACAGAGTTGAAGAGGTAGGCTCGGCCCTGGCTGCCTTGGAAAGACTAGGAGACAAGGTGGGAAAAAAAAAAAAAAAAAAAAGTAAGTCAGCGGAAGACTGCAAATGCAACTCTGTGATACATCTTAGATTATATACTTTACAGTTTCTCCTTTCCAGAAGCAGCATGAACAACAAAGCCTGGTGGAATACAGACCTTGGAGATGAGATCGTCATGATTGGCCAGATGAGCACGACAGTGCACACAGCTGTAACGACGGTGGCAGGAGTCCAGATAAGCCTGGAACGTCTTAGCTTTTGTCAGCTTCACCATGTCTGAGTAGGACCAAAAACACAGGAAGACACAGGTTTTATTTTATTGTCTGCATGTGGCATGCAGGGCTTCCATCTGGTTAACCATCAACACAAAGAAGGCCTGTGGAAGGCAAGTTGCTTTCCTTTTTAATTTTTAGCCTTAGCCCAATCACAAAGCTATAAAGCTTTATCCTGACACAATGTGACACCAATTAAAGTTAAATAAAACCAAAAGTAGGTATGCAAAAACACGTTATCACGTGCTCACATGTGTATTGAGACTTGAGTATGTCTACATTACTTTGAACTGCCTTCACAAAGTGCTATGTTTGTACTGTAATCTCTTAAACCAGCCCCTGATAAATCACCCCTCCCCAAATCGAAGACCAAGCACTTTCAAATTGCAATTAGGTTATCCACTCTGAATGAAAGAAAAATAACTAATAAGTAAAGACCAAACTTTGACACCAGAGGCTGGAGCTAGAGCAAATTAGTTGAAACCCTGATCAGATGTGGCCCAGAATAATCTATGACCAAAGTCCTTCTATTACATGAAAATTTAAGCAAGCATTACAAAGGTGCAACTAACACCCCCAAACCTCTTAAGTAGCATTTCAATTTAGAGCTTATACCTAACAGTTATCCATTTTTATTAGGATTTATGGTTTTTCATACCTAATGGCGCTATCTGAGGTGCACTCTTTGTGTGCATTAATTATCCATCTTTCCACTGTTCAGACCGTCAGAGAGTGAATTTACAAAGTATGTATGTATGCATGCATTGTTAGCTGCGACTAGTCAAACATAAGAGGTTAGTTAACCCGACAGCTTGCTTCCTGGTTCCTAACAGTACAGATGACCCTTACTTCGATAAATGCAGCAGTTCAACCAAATTCAAAGACTGACTAGACTTGCGGCACCTTTTGTGAACTGGTGACCGTGTGCTAGTCGCCATATGAGCCCCTAAACGGACTGACACCGGCCACTAGCTCTGACCTAGCTTTGTGCGTTAGCTTTCCCGCTAGCTCCGCACTATCAACACGGCAGCAGCAGATGCGCATTGCAGGACATTTCTCGGCGTCCGTCCACTCACCTAAAAAACACCGAAGCTCTTCACAGCGGACCGATGTGGCTGACGGCTGCAAACCACCAGATGAAACGCCGGTAAAAATGGTCAGTTTGGTGAGAAACAGACGACCACGCGCTGGCGGCTAGGACCAAAAAAACAAAACAACAACAAACGGACAGACAGCGGAGCTCGTTTACCCGCGTCTTTCTCGCTTTTTGCCCCCGTTTGAATCCGAACCAGCGCTCAAAGTTCCGAAACGACCTTCTTTTAAAGTGGAGCTGGACGCCGACAATACTGGCAGGCTGACAGAGAGCGAAAGCGGCGACCTCGACGAAAGGAAAAATGCGGTTTGTTTATGAAAACACGCAGAGGAGGAAGTCTGGATAGTGCAAAACAAATCCCTGCCGACCAATCAGAGCCTCTGAGTGACGTAAAAATGTGGGTCAACCAATCAGATTCCACCTCACCGGGGCCTTTTATGGCTATCAGTTTGATTGCTACTGGTACCGTTTCATAAATGCTGAAAGTGTGTTATCATTTCCTGGTTGTGGGTTTGGGATTAAAAAATAAATAAATAAACAGATTTCCAGGAATTCTTGGAATATAGGGAATATATAAGGAGGGGGAGGCTCTCATGTCTCACTCAAATCTGTATGTTTACTTTTTTCAGTGTGTATTTTTATGACACCTAATCAGGAGATCCACCCTAAGAGAGTGCAACAACCCCTTAACAATACCTCATATGGATCTGGATTTTGTTATTAAATGGTTTGGCTATAATTGTAGTTTCCTTACAACAAAATATAATATTAAATGTTGTTTGAAGGGCCAGACCTATGGTGAGCAGATCCCAGCTATAAGCTATAAACTTGACATTTATATATTTACAGCTTTCTTGCTATGTAAATACAATAAGGATAAGAGGAAGTTGAAGTTTGTTATTATGGTCATGTGATAGTCTTTATGCATGTATTCTTTTTTATTTCACTGTCATTTTATTTCACTGTCATTTCTTCTGTCTTTTCTTTTTTAAGGCATATTTAAGGCAATTTTATGAATTTTTATCTTATTATGACACACATTCTGTGCCGGTTCATTTTCTTCCAAGTAGTTTCCATCATATTCAGGAAAATCTGCAGGGGTGGACTTTTTTGGTGACTTATAACTTTCCCTGGTGAGTAGGCTTCTTCTTACTTTAATAGACAACCTTCCTTTCATGTACATTGGGTAAAAGCCAGAAAGCGCATGCCCTGCAGAGCAAGTCAAAATATGGGACATTTTCTCAAGATGTGGAGAATTTAATCATTTGGTCTATAAACAATCAGGAAATTGTGACAAATCTTATTGAAAAGACCCCTTTTTTCAGTTGTTTTCCTCCAACAGGCACTCAGTTTTAAGATATTTACTCACAGTGTGTGATTTATGGGAATAAAAATCCACAAACTGTCAATAATCCTAGAAATATTACTATTGGCATCTTCCCATTTTATTGCCACTTTGTTCTTGCTGCCTGCTGTAATTAATTTTTGAGTCCACTTATATCCCATTAACTCGTAATACTGCCAGGCCCAGCTAACCTAGTCAGAAAAATGCACTCTTTGTTTCACCAGCAGACTGGTTGATAATTATCACGGCAGGGTGGACGGACTTTGACCGTGGCTGCCTGGGAACACAAGGATACAGGTGAGGTTTGCTGCACATTTGCATTCTCAGCCTCTTTAGGTAAAATAAATTGATTTAAGAGATAAGCACCATACAGCCTAGATATTAAAAGACTGTATACACGTATGCTTATATTTGTACTACCAGTAAACGGACGCTTTCCTTGTTGTAATTACCTTGCAATTTTCTAAGGGCTCAAAACAAGATAGAAGGAAAAATTAAAGTGATTTATTTGGAGTTATTTATTTCTTAAGTCCTATCATGAAAATAGCAGAAAATAACATCAGAGACATTCAAAACAAAGTCACATTTAATCAGCTGGTTAAATATTCACTCCTTAGATTTGCTGCAGACAAAAATCAATGACCGGGTCTGCTTGTGGGCGGAGGCTGTAGAAATGATCCCACAACAAACAAGTCATTCTGCCAGCACTGATTAGAGGTCAATACTGAAGAGATTAATTATAGATTTGTTCCCACTGCATGGTGATTATGATGTGGACCAAATATTCTTCAGTTCTAGTTGTTTTTGTCAGTCCCATTGTTGCTGTCACGTGATGGTGTGTTTGGGTTCAGTCCTGGCTTCTGTTTCTGCAGAGGTAGTTGGACAGAAGAGCTGGATAGTCACTCATCACCCCAGTGGCTCCCACTTCAAGTGCTGCCTTTATGTCTTCATCTGTGTTGCAAACAAATAAATGCACCTGCAATTGCAACAGTTATTTTCAGTTAAAAGCGGGTATTTTATTCTTTTTCTTCTCATGTCAACTGAAAACCTGAAGCACCATGGAGCAGTTGTTCGGGGTACAGTGTTGACAAATAACTATTACAGGATGACGTCATGATGTTGATATGTTGCAATAATCAATGCAATGGCAGCAAAAGTGTCACGTTTGTCTTGATTAAAATAATACGTATACTAAGTGTAAGATGGATTTTATCTCACTATCTTACAGTTGTAAAGCACCTGTTTCAAATGTTTCCAGCCCATCAAGACTGTTGATATGTGGGCACCTGGACTCACTGGACACTTTGTTAGTTACATCTGTTCAACTTCTCTTTAACACGAATATCTAATGGCATGGCAGCAACTCCGTGCATTTAAGTATAGACATGGTCAAGACGAAGTTCAAACTGAGCATCAAAATGGGGAAGAAAGGTGACTTTGAATGTGGCATGGTTGTTGGTGCTAATCAGAGTTTTTCAGAAACTGCTGATCTGCTGGGATTTTCCCACGCAACCATCTCTAGGGTTTACAGAGAATGGTTTGAAAAAGAGAAAATGTCCAGGGAGCGGCAGTTCTCTGAGAGAAAATTTATTGAAAGGTCAGAGAATGACCAAACTGCTTCGACCTGATAAGAAGGCAAAGGTAACTCAAACAATCACTCGTTTCAACCAAGGTATGCAGAAGAGCATCTCTAAACGTGCGACACATCAGACAAAGATAGGCTACAGCAGCAGAAGACCACAGTGGGTGCCACTTCTGTCAGCTAAGAACAGGAAATAGAGGCTACAGTTCACAGGGGCTCACCAAAATTGGACAGCAGAAGATTATAAACAACATGAAATATGGATCCATCCTGCCATGAATCAATGGTTCATGCTGCTGGTGGTGTAATGATGTTGGAATATTTTCTTGGCACACTTTGGGGCCCTTAGTACCAGTTGAACATCATCACAGCCTACCTGAATATTGCTCCTGACCACGTCCATCCCTTTATGACCACAGTGTATGAGCTGTGTCTGATGGTTGCTTTCAGCATCATAACACACCATGTCCCAATGCTCAAGTCATCTCAAACTGGTTTCTTGAACCTGGCAATGAGTTTACTGTACTCAGATGGTCTCCACAGTCACCAGATTTCAATTTACTAGAGCACCTTAGGGATGTGGTGGAATGAGAGATTCTCATCATGGATGTGCAGCTGAAAAATCTGTAGCAGCTGTGTGATGCTTTCATGTCAATATGGACCAAAATCTCTGGGGAATATTTCCAGCACCTTGCTGAATCTGTGCCATGAAGAATTAAGGCAGTTCTGAAGGCAAAAGTGGGTCCAGCCATTTAGTAGCAAGCTGTACCTGATCTAATCCTGATTGGCTGCTTTTTCCTGCAGTGTGGAGCAAAAACAAAACCAAAACCCCCAAAACAATATGCAGATGATGGAGAAAGGAACTTTTTCTAGTTGTTAGCTCAGTATTATTAAGTGTTCAAATGCAGAAAGGCCAGCACATAAATATCATGTAGCTTCAAGAGTCTTACTTTCACCAGCTATTCAGTGGCGTCATGGCCTGACATTGTGGTTGATCTCATCACATCAGTATAGAAGTGATGCATTCAGGACAATCAGTTGTTGTGTGAGCTCAACTGTTTGTCATGCTGAAGTGCTTTCTGTGTTAGATCATAATGTTTGCTGTTTGAATGACATGACAATGCGGTCGACCACATGGTGACTAGCAAGACAAAAATAAAAT
Organism: Archocentrus centrarchus; assembly: GCF_007364275.1. Lineage (NCBI taxonomy): Eukaryota > Metazoa > Chordata > Actinopteri > Cichliformes > Cichlidae > Archocentrus > Archocentrus centrarchus. The sequence continues at coordinate 14,193,121 of NC_044353.1, read as the reverse complement.
CTAGTGACTTTAACAGCAAATGTCGTGTAAGAGTTTTCTTTCCACTAATCTATGTTTCACATGGGACCAAAGAATAAAGTAAAAGTGAAGTAAAAGTGGCCCGGTGGAGTTTGTGGACATGGTAAGCAGGTCTCTGTTTCTATCTTGTGCTCAGTAAGCATACACAAATACAAACCCAGCGGGCAGAAATTAGAATCAGCAAACATAAAACTGATAAGACAAAGAGCCTTTGATAAAGCAAACCACTGTTTGTGCTGTTTTTCATATTTTTCTCTGTGTATTTAGTTTTTCTATCTGATGTTTTTATATTTCAGAGTTCTTGCTTTCTATGCATTTTTTAACTCTTCTTTTTGGTATTGAACTGCAAAGACTAATAATGGTTTCATACCTGAATTCCACGGGCAGAGAGGTGTTTAAAAAGACTCTTCCTCATAGTTACTCTGCAATGCAATGACAGCATTAAAAAAACAATAAAAAAACAAAACAGAAGCAGCACTAAAAAAGACAAAATCAAGTCCTTATTGTGCTTAAGGTGCCAGATTTGAGCTTACTTTCTCTTTTGACTTTAACAGGGTAAAACAGATTTTCCATGTAGTCTGAACAGAATGTTTTGCCAATTTTTGGCATGCCATACTTGAGATTTCAAAACCAAAATAAGCAAGATGTAAGAGGAACTGCCGTGGTCCTTTTTAATACTTCACTTACTTTTCTAACAAAGCCACAAGCAGCCTCTTCCTCAAGATGTCCTCGTCTGGAATGTATGTTCTTCAACACACAGAGAGACAGGGAAAGAAGCAATAAGACTGTAACACTTAAAAAAAACAAAAAACACTGGGTTGAAGAGAATCTATCTAAGAGGATGAAAACCAAGTGGAAACAGAAGAAAATCTGCAGCCACTTGATCAGATTTTCATTGCATAGACAAAAATTTGGTGCTGTCAAAAGAGTTCCTGCCATCTCCAAAGTAAAATCAACAGCACCTAAATAAGGAGTGAGAATAAAAGCATAAACATCCACAACTGCAAACCCACATGCCTCTCTCTGAAACTTATAAAGGTATTTTTTGCTGTACAACTTTTTTATCAGTATTGCCAGTTTGTTTACTTAAGCATCATTAATGTTTTTATAAATCAAATGGTCAGAAAACACCAGGAACATTGCTGGTTTTTCAGATAGGATAACAGACCCATTGCCTTTACTGTACTCAAACTGGTATGCACATTCATCCCTCAAATGCTCATTTTGAGCCAGGAAAACACCCAAGTAATGTTAATGTGGTTTGTTACAAACAGTGAACATAGATATGCATTCAGTATCATAGTCTGAGCAGAGTCGTGCTTCTTTAAACAAAAAAATACCTTCATTTGCAACAAGTTGAATTTGGATGCACAGACACAGTTTACTCAGCAGGCACTGAACACACTCCTGCAGTCGTACCTGTTCATGATACGTGGCAGGTAGAACTGCAGTAAACTCTCTCCTATTGGCACAAAGGGCAGCAGCCCCGTGTAGTAGAGAAGCAGAAGCAGCATACCTCGGCTCATGGTGAAACTGTATGGCATGGAGCCGTTCTGTGAGGAAGCAGAAAGTCAGGGACATGCTGGGTGCTGACGCTGGCACAGAGGTAGTGTTTATGACTAGAGTCATGCTGAAAACCATACTGAAAATTGAAGAAAAGCTTTTAATACCATCATACAACTTACTTTCACATATTTCCTGCAAATCATGCAATTAAAATGAAATAATGGGTAAACTGTGTTAATTCTGTACAGGTAACATGTCTCCTCCAGCTGGTTAATGTACCATTTTGCAACATTCCTTCATGATCGTGGAGTTCGTGGAAGCCCACACAGTGATCTCTTCCCTGTTGTAGCGTCTAACCAGTTCAGACACCTACAGACATAAAGTGAAGTGGGAAACAAATATAAAAGCACTGAGGATATTGATGATGTGAAGGTGTGAGAGTAAGAGTGTTAGTGGAACTGTAGACACAGACATCAAAAAGGCTGCTGTGTCAGTGTACCGCTCATCAGTGTTAGATTTGGTCAGTAAACTGTCGACACTGTATATAAAGTGGACAACATAATTAGAATACCACAGGGAGAAGCCCCTTAGCCTTAAAGTAAAAGAATCATTCATAATGTGTCGACCTTAACTGGAATTTAAAGAATGTACCCACTTCAAAAGACGGCCCAATCCAAAATTGAAAACCAGCATTGTGTCATATATCATAACTTTGGTGTGTTTTTTCATATTTCATGGGAAACTCTGGTAGAAGTTGTGTGTTCTTCTGTTTCTGGGGTGTACTAAAGCATACTTTCTCTATCAGCTGGTGGTTGTTCTCTTTGATCTCAATGCTGACAGGTGTCTCAGGGAACTTTTTGAACACATCCTCCAGCAGAGCAAAATTCCTGTCTGTGCCACTGCTGTATCGACCTAAAGACAAGCACAAGTTAAAAGTAAAGTCACAATACATGCATAAAAAAAAACAAAAAACAAGCTTAAAGCAACTGACTGTGGGCACCACACTGCTTTACTCATCTGGCTTCTGTCTGCTGCTTTCGCCACTGTTGATCTTGGTATTTTAATTCAAAGGCCAAAAAAAGTGGATGGCTGTTTAAGGTTTGCTTTTATATTCATTATGTTCACTTCTGCACGTGTTCCGATAATTCTGTAGCTCTAGCAATGTTACAACATGGTGTTCCACAAGGTTCCATTGTTGCGCTCCTGCTATTTCTGATTGATATATTGTCACTTGGCCATATACACAGTATCAGTTACAGATGCAGATGATACAAAATTGTACTTCTCCTTACTCCAGCAACTATTGCAGTGAATCAAAAGATCTCACATGTGCATAATTTCGGTGGCTAACTGGGTGGCATCAAATTTCCTGCAGTTTAACTCAGAACAGATTTCTTTCTTTTTAAAGTCACTTTTAAATAGTAGTTATTTTATTGTTTTTCTGTATTTTTGCCCAATTATAGTGTTTGGTTTATCACCTTTATTTTTTTATTATTATAGATGATCTTGATCAAATGTTTGTTTGTTTGTTTTTTCATTAAAAATGAACAATTAGAAAATGATAGGAGGAGCTCACCTGCATAAAATGTCACCTCCAGTCTCTCTTTATACAAAGGCAAATCCTAAAAGAGTTGAAAAGCAGATGAGCAGCGAGATTAAAGGTGATATTACTATGATAATGATAGTGATCACCATTAAAATAATTTATAAACACCTTGGGATATTCTCAGTATTATTGTCCCAGCTGAGTTGATGCATGCAACATACACCAATGCAAATTTTCACTTGAAGGTAATCTGATGCTTGAGCAAACTCTTACTCAGAAACCACAGCTTTGTCTCCAAGGAAAACTCTGAATAATGCAAACAGCACACCCTCTTTGAAGATTACTGTAAATTTAAAAGAATTAAAGTTACCACTATGTAGCTCAGAAACTAATATTGCCACAGCAAAGAAGTGTGATGTTAAATCTGGATGGGAAAGCCCAACATGTAAACTACAGTGTCCTACTATCTCACAGTAGCATTAACTCTGCTTTAAAACCAAATCTGGATTCTGGACCAGTTTAAGGCTTCACTCAGTCAACAATTCCAGCTCAGTGATACACGGCTCCGGTAGCCTTCTGTGAGCTTAAAACATTGTATTTTTAAATTAAACTGAAGAACAGGCAGCTAACTTGAAATGTAGAGGATTATACTCTCACCAGCCACTTTGTTAGGTACACTTGCTCTGCTGCTCACAATTGCACATATCTAATCAGCCGATCGCATGGCAGCAGCTCAGTGCATTTAAGCACGTGGTCAAGACGACCTGCTGAAATTCAAACCAAACATCAGAATGGGCAAGAAAGGTGTTTTAACTCACTTTGAATGTGGCATGGCTGTTGGTGCCAGACAGGCTGGTCTTGAGTATTTCAGATACTGCTGATCTACTGGGATTTCCCTGCACAATCATCTCTAGGGTTTACAGAGAACGGTCTGAGAATGAGAAAATATCCAGTCTCGGTTTCTGCTGTGACATTCATATGGTAGGGCCAGAATTTGGTGTAAACTCACTCCTGCCTTTTATCAGTGGTTCAGGCTGCTGCTGGTGGTGTAATGGTGTGGGGGATATTTTTGTGGCACACTTTGGGCCCCTTATTAACAGCTGAGCATTGCTTAAACACCACAGCCTACCTGAATACTGTTGCTGACCATGTCCATCCCTTTACAACCACAGTGTACCCATCTTCTGATGGCTGCTTTCAGCAGGATAACGCACCGTGTCATGAACATCAAATCATCTCAAACTGGTTTCTTGAACCTGACAGTGAGTTCACTGGACTCTGAGGAGGAGATTCTCATCATGGATGCGCAGCCGGCAAATCTGCAGCAACTGTGTGATGCTATCATGTCAATATGAACCAAAATCTCTGAATAATGTTTCAAGCACCTTGTTGAATCTGTGCCACAAAGAATTAAGGCAGTTCTGAAGGGAAAAGGAGCCCAACACAGTATTAGCAAGGTGTTATTTATAAAGTGTCTGGTGGGTGTATATTTGGCATGTAAATGTAAACACTGTGTTGAGCTCAAGATGAAAATCATGTCCTCTCATCATATGTAACAAACCTCATCCATGAAACAGAAACAGAGCAGGTGTGTGCCTGAAGGAAAACCACTACCTGTCCCAGCACAACCTTGTGACATTTGTCCTCACCAGAAGGATCTGCCTTCGTACCTGTAGATTAAGCGAGGAGATGGTGACGTCATGGCCAGTCTGCCTCAGCAAATTCTCGTCATGTGATACCACCACATATCCATCGTGCGTCAAATGACAGTCCATCTCCAACATCTCTGTGCCCTGCTCCACCGCACTGACAACAGAGGAAGAGACAGAGAAAAGACGAAAACAAGTAAAGCTTCCGATGACTCCACACTGAACGGGAAACAACATAGTGTTGCGTAGTGTTGAGTGTCAGGGCCAAATGTTTCGCTTTACCTGTTTTTCAGCACTGTTCAATTTTCTGGAGATGGAGCAGTAGGCACTTTTAAGCAGCTTGTTCATGTTCACATTTTTTATATTCTTTTGTTTCTTTTTTTATTGCTTTAAAAAGTCTGTTACCCTGTAAAAATCTTCTTTCACATCACTTTGGAGAGGAAAGTGTGGTACTCACTGTGTGAATGCCTCCATGGTGCTCTCTATCCTCTCTCCAGATCCTGAAAATCAAATAGATGATGAGCGCAGTCAGAAAATACAAAGAATACACAGAGCCTTGTGGTAGGTCTTTTTTTTTAACTGTTTGATTTGATATTTGCTGCATGTTAAAAACAAAACAAAACAAAAAATCTGCATACTAAAATCTTTAACCAAAGGACAAAAGTGTGCAACTGTGAAAAAGAAAACGAGCCTTTAAGATGTTGGAAAGTGAAGCAAAAAAATATGTAATTGTGTCTATGTTCTTGGTTTCATTTCCAGTCAAAGTAGATGCTGACTGACACCCAGCTGCTTGCATATCATGTTTCAGGCTTTTTTGGTACTTTTGGATTTTAGTTTTTATTTAGCTAGGACAGTGGAGAGAAGACAGGAAAGCTGGAAGAAAGATTGGTGGGAAAACACGCGGTACGTGGCCTCTGCAATAGCCTTGTTGGCTCACTTGGGCAACACGGTGAGCTATACCAGCATAACACAATCTTTAAGTCACACACCTCGATCACGGAGCCCTCCAACTGGCAGACCCTTACCTCCTCTGTGTGAGATGTGTTTGCAGTAGAAAGTGGTGCGTTTCCTCTTGTGGAGAATGTGCGGGTTTTTCAGCAGGTAAACTGAGGTGAGGGTGTATCCTCCCAACACTGGGAGGATAAAATATAAAAAACTGATCATCCTTTCCTGCAAGCACATCCAGCGAATCCCTGACAGAGTCTCTGTGAGATCCCACAGAGCAGGTTGACCAGAAGCACCAGCAAAAACTGTGATCAGAAAAAAAAAAAAAACAACTTGCTCAGCAAGACAAAACAATAAGTCTAATTTCTCCTTCCAAGGAGAAAGTGACAAAATCTGGCCCACAACTGATTCTTAAGAATCAGTTGTGGGAAGACTGAAAAAAAACGAGACAGACCAGCATGACAGGAAAAAAAATATGCCCCACCTTGTCTTGCAAAGTCCTACTCTTAGCAGGCAGAGCTGAAACCTTCAGAGCTGTAAAAGTCAGTTAATGAAGCACCAGCTCATAACCTCACAGGGATTTCTCTCTCTCTCCCCGGCCTCTCCACTGCCAGTGCTGATACTGTTTGACTCTGTCTAAAGTGCTTTTGTTAAGGTGTGAATGAATATGAATGCGTGCGTATGTGTGTCATACCTGTGCACCTCTGTCAACACCGTTCAGGATTTCTTTTATTCTGTTGCACTGTTGTACTTACAGTACAGAATACACTAAAATAGCATATAATAAATTACAAGCCAGATGAGGGTAATTAGCCATCTATTATCCTTTTCAGATTTAATGTGTTGTTGGACTAAGCTGATAATTAGGAAACACAAAGACACCACAGGCGCTGCAGCAGGTTTCTTAGCCTGTATTTGACAAAGGGGATGTGGCATGCACAGATAAACTATGTAAACTTGATGCCGACCAACAAGGCCAGAAATATGAAAAAAACATACCGGCAAGCATACATGCACACCACAACCTGCTATGTACAGTACAAAGTCAGCAGGATAGCAGCAGGATATTGTTCAACTTCAATGCCAAAGCTGGAATGTGACAAACAATTGTGCGATGGGCCGAGCCTGCAGTGAAACGTTACGACAAGCCTGGCTGCCACGAGAACAGAGAAATCCATTCACTGCAGGGCAAATTTGACTTTCCAGCATTTTCTCACATTTACAGGTGTCTCCTTTTCACATGCAAAACACACAGAAGACAGATCAGGCGCCACTGTGGGCCACTTTTCTGTTTTCCTCTTGTCACACATAAATGTATATCTTTATATATTTAACTTACAAGTGGTGATGTGAAATGGGAATATCAGAGGGGAACAGTCATGCTGAGACATGCGATGAAGGAAGATGGGAAAGCTGTGCAGCAGGAAAAGCCGGTTAACTTTAATGAATAGATCCCAAGGCTCTCAGGCATGAAGCTGGCTTCAGAAGTAACTTTCACAAAGGCGAGTCAGTGTTATATCTGCACTCCACAAAAATGCAAAGAATGAGCTGGCCACCTTACTCTCAAGCTGACCAAGAATTACAAATATACAAACCCTAGGTGTGTGACAATCGGTGACATCAACTAACCTGTGTTTCTATTGTAGAAATTTGACTGTAATGCAATTAATCATGACTTTTATAAAAGAACAGCATTGTTGTCTGTAGCTGGCTTGAATTTCTCACAGGCTTCCTTCCGTTTGATGTTATAGTGGGGGTCCTCTGACCGCTCAAATCAGCCCTGCTTAAGGTAGTCCAGCACTAGACAGTCACAGCTGCCCTAACAGTGTTGGTAATTACCAAAATCATTATTTATGTTTCTGTAACGGTTAATCCACCAGTATGCGCAAGCTCTTTAATCAAAGTGATATTTTTTAATGCTAAAATATAATTATTGTTATCCATGCATGTACTTTTCAAATGTACTGTTTTATAACAAGCAGACAAAATAGTAAAACACATTATTTATGTTTTGATTAAGATGCCAAATGTGGGTATATTAACATGAATTCAAATTTATTTGCCTAGTAAATAACTAAGATTTTTAGTTTTAATCAAGTTTCTGACAGGCAGTCTAATAAATTTAAGCACTGTAATTGGAAGCGATTTATCTGAGGGATTCCAATCTGTTCATGTAAACAGCACTGGTCTACAGCCAACATGCTTCTGAAATAAGTTAAACTTTACTAATTTTGGATCACTGGAAATGAAAATGATGCTTAAAATTGATGTAGAATTGACTCCAGTTTTCATCATATGCTTCTTGGTTATTTCCAAGACCAAAATTTCTTCATTGAAAATGGCCCAATGTGGGTAGATGGTAATTTTTAGATGGCCACTCCATTAATCTGGACATTTATGAATTAATACTAGATAGAGTATGAAATACATTGTCAAATTTCTATTTAACTTTCTACTTTTTTTTTAAACTCCAACCTTGGATTTTAATTCTGCAATGTTAAATTACATGATTTTTTTAATGCATATTAAAATATTGCACAGGTTATGTTTTGTTTGCTTTCACAAACTTTACATTTGTTCTGTCAGTGCCTTTAAATTAAATACACTTGGTGGAGGCAACCATAGCCAAATCATAAAGCATATCTACATGTCAAAATATTCTGGGTAAGTGATGAACTTCCTACCAACATCCCACCTAAAGACCACATTTTGATCTGGCAGGCTGGGCTCTAAATGAATTCAGTACAGTTTTTGTTGTTGTATTTTGTGTGAATGGAGGTGGAATAACCCTGCTACACTTTTCTAATACATTTCATATCCAGTCTTCTCTATAGGCACTTTTGGCTGCTCCTTTACTTTTACTTAAGGGGTCACCAGATGTGCGCACGCTGATTTGTTAAAGATTTTACTCTGGAGATTCTTCCTGACAACTCTCCCATTTATCCAGGCTTGGAACTGACTGGGGGTACACTAGGTGAATTATCATCATATGTAAAAATGTATAAGCCATTTTATATTTTGATTCATCACATCAAAATCCACAAGAAATAGCACATTTTATCTACAGTGTCTTCCTCATAAAGTTGATTATGGAGTTCTACAGGGTTCTGTGCTAGAACCCATAGTTTTCACATTATGCGTGCTTCCTTTAGGAAATACACAACACAGGCATAATACTGTCAAAATCAGAAACAAACCCATCTCAGAGTGATGCTGGCATCAAGTAAATGCATTTGTTTACTTCTAGGCTTGAAGTGAACCTTTAGTTGTGGTGCTATAGGCTGAGGCTGCTGGGCGGGGGGGGGGGGGGGGGGGGGGGGGGGGGGACACTCCTCAATGAGTTCATATCCCATTATTGGAGGGAACTTTTCACCTACTCTCTAGTTTTACTTTTGTGTTTTATGCTCTATGCTATTCTTTTTATTTGCCATTAAGCATTTTAGAAATGGAAAAAAAAAAGGACCAAAAAGGAAAAACAAGTAAATAAGAGACCAACACGTTAACAGTATCAGGAAAGTTTATTCAATTATATGTATATAATTCTGTTTTTGTTAATCGTTTAATTCATAATACCCATAGAATATACAGACTATAACCCTCAAAAACTCATATCTCTTTGACAATCTACTTATATGATCTTTTAAAATAATTCCTTTTAAGATCTTGTAGGGGAAAAAAAAAAAAAAAAACAGTTTTCAAACTGAAAACACTGCCAATAATAATCACGCCCATAAAAGAAATAAGGAAGAAAATACAAATTAAAAACATACTAATTAAAAAACAAACAAACAAACAAAAAAAAAAACAACCTCTAACTCCCTTTTATGTTATAAAAAAACAAAAACAAAACAAAAAACCCCAAAACAACATCTCACCAATATAACAACAATAGCAATAATATTTAAAACAATATCTGGAAACAGGCCTTGTGACAGACTGGCCTTTAGACTCGTGTGAATGTAGATGGTGTGTTTAAGTGTAACCTTTCATAAACACAGATACACCCCTCAGATTGAAGGGGGGGGGGGGTCTGTGTGAGTCAGGAGGATTGCAAGACATGGTCCTCCTGGTTTGTTCCCATGATTACCCAGTGAGATGTTAGGTTTGATGGCAGGTCAAGCGAGGGAGACCCAAAAAAAAAAAAAAAAACCCAACAACAAGAAGGGCAGACCAAATATACATATGAAATAGAAAATATCTGCATTGGTTTAAAAGAAGAAAAATCATCTCACAGATTTGAAAGCATAGGTAACTGCAGGGAGAGGGCCCAAGCTGCAAGGAAACAACTTCCATAACCACACAGATGGGACAAGAGGAGTCTTGGCTTTATGTTACTACTGAAGAGCAGATACACAAACACTTGTACACAGACAAATCACTGCAGACCATCCATGAGTCTGAAAACACGCAGCATTTGAAACTTAAAGCTCAACAAGCAGGATACAAGACAGGGCGGGGAAGGAAAAACAAAAGGTGGGAGGGGCGAGGCTGGAGAGACAAAGTGCGGATGTGCTGATTGAGTCGTGTGATTAGAGCAAGTTTCCTGCTTGTATGACTGTCCATGATCCAGGTGAGATAGGAAAATGGTTACCAGAGGAGGGAGGCAGAAAGCGGCAGCAGTGTTCACCAGTCCTGCTGTCTGTAAGCAGAAGGAGGCGGGTACAGAAAAACAGAGGAGAGGAGGAGAGGAAGGCAGCCCTTTGAGAAAAAGCGTGGTGAGAGGCAGGAGGTTGAACGACAATGATGAGCATTACCACATGCACCAAAATCCTTGCACCATTCCCAGAGTGCTGGCTATGGCTTCGGAGAAAACAACGCAACTCGAGTCTGAGACGTAACACAAATCTGTAATGTTTGCTAATAAAAAAAAACCAAACAAAACAAAAACGGCGAGGCCAGTGATTGCCCCAGAGCCGCATCTGTTAGCGTCTGCCATGAGAGGCATGGCCCAGTGCATGTATTGGTCCTTTTCTGAGGGGGAAATCCCATATCGGTCCCAGGTACAGGATCCACCACGCAGCAGTTAGTACAGTCACATCCAGAGCAAAGAGAGGAGGAAGCAGACACCACAATCAATAGACACAGCTAAAGAAACATGAGTAGCCATCTCTGGAGAAACTAGAAATGTGAGTGCCACCCACACTGAAGAAGAAACATCCAATACAAAAAGCTGGGAAAACACGTACAGACAAAGGAAGGAGCAAATGGAAATATATACAGTCCAACCACAAGTGATGATGGGTGCTTGGCTGTGCACTGAGCAGGTGCTAACTGTACAGCACACTGACATTCCTTGGTTTGACCATTTTCCTGACGATGAATTGGTTTTGACAGGGGTTGTAAAAGAAGCCAACCAAAGAGCTCTCACAACTAGTGGCAGGTTTTACTAGTGAAAGAAAGTATTTCTTTTTTAATAAGCTTACTACTACTTACTAAGGTGGAAATCTGTCTCCTCTGTGGTTTAAGCTGAGGGGATGTCAGAAATTGCAATATCTATTCATTTGTGGCTAGATTTGTGTCTTCGCTCTCAGTTAGGCCTCATCGACAGATGCCCTGGGTCAAACAGCAGCAGGAACAGGGTGCAAAAACAGCTTTGTGGATACAATGGTTGATGTCAACCGGACCCCGTTTTCCAGAATGTGTGTTCACTAAAATGATTTAGCAAAATAAGGATTGAGAGCAGTTTAAAAAAAATAAAATATTGGAGTGTTTTAGAGATGATGCTTTACATTTAATACAGGAAATTGTTTCGACTCAGGTAGGTGCATTCGCTCCCTCAGTGCCTGATGTTTTATCTGCAATTCTCCTGGAGTGATGATCATTTGGGTGCAGCTGGGAAGCAGCATTAGGGAAAAACCAAAAACAAAACTGTTTTTGACACAGCACAAAGCACCGTGCAGGTTCTGGAAAATGGGGCTTTGGTATGACAGCTATTACTGCACAAACATGTACCAACAAACTATTTTATTCTTTTTCATTTAGTCCAATTTGCCCAAGTCATGTAGCGCCTCCTGCATACAACTGACCACCCACAAATAAAGAGGGAGAAGTCTGCCTGCTCTTAGGAGGCTTATGCAGGCTTCAGAAACAGATACTCCTATGTTGCTCCCCAGCCATGGTCCTTGCATCTCTCTGCCACTTTGGTAAATTTTCAGGAATGCATGCATTCATATGAACATCATACACTTTTATAAGAAAAGAGCGATAAAGGAAATCCTGCCAACATGCCAGTAAAAACACTGAATGGTTTGTCTCAAAATCAAGTGTTCAAAAATAACTCGCAAGTATAAACCCCAAAGCATACAGATATGACTGAAGTCAACCAAAAACCCTTAAACAATGGTGTACAAACAAAAACTGCAACAAGCACAATTTTTAAGAGAGAAAAAAAAAAAAAAAAAAAAAAAAAAAAACATATTTTTATATGTACATACACATACCCAATTAGCATGCCCCGTTCTTTTAGCCCTCAATTTTACCAGGTTGTAATTTACATGGATCAAGACAAGAAAGTTATGGTGTTGGTTAATACAGTAGTATGTGTATATATGAGCAGAGGCTACAGAGAAAGGAGAAAACAGGAGAGCTCAAACAGGTCAGTGACATAAAAGAAAAGGGTTGATGAGGAGAGGAAAGGGGCAGCATGTTCCTGTAGATGGGGCATAAAATGGAGGAGAAAAAAAAAATGAAAAGATGAGGAGAGAAAAGTCCAACATGGACAAAACTGAAACAGTACAACAGACCCTACCACCCCACCCAAACACAGAAATCAAATTTAAACTTAGCTCTCTCTTTTGCAGTAGAAATGGAAAGATTAGCAGTTTAATGCTCGTATTTCTTGGTTTATCTTTTTGTTGGTTTCTTGACGATGCATTTTTCTTTTGTTTTTAGCAAGTTGTTCCAAGCCTCTGTGCGGCTTTGTCACGCCTCTGGACTAAGAAAAAGAAAAAAAAAGGAGAAAGACACTTAAAGAGGGTCTTTTGGATTCTTTTTATGTTCATGAAAAATGGTTCACATTTCCATGATAATCCATTCCTATTACTAGAATCCTCTGGAGTAACACTTGACCACTGACTGCCTGTCAGGATGGAGTACAGGTGAAACCAAAGGTGTGCAGCCCAATATATGCAATAAAATCATCTACTTTATTAAACAGAAAAAACATTAACATTTTAATCAAGGGCAGATATTTTTAAGTGGACACCTACGCTCACTGGTCACATTATTAAATACATCCTCTCAACTGCTTGTTTACACAAATCTAAGCAGCCAATCACATGGCAGCAGCTCAATGAATTCAGACATGCAGAAACGGTCAAAATGAAGTGTTGCGGTTCAAACCGAGCATCAGAATGGAGGAGGAAGGTGATTTAAGTGTCTGAACATGGCGTGGTTGTTGCTGCTGGTCTGAGCATTTCAGAAACTGCTGATCTGCTGGGATTTTCCCACAAAACCATCTCTAGGGTTTACAGAGAACTGTCTGAAAAACAGAAAATATCCAGCGAGCGGCAGTTATCAGGTTGAAAAAAAAATGATGTCAGATGCTGATGTCAGAGGAGAATGACCAGACTGCTTTGAGCTGATAGGAAGGCAACAGTAACTCGATTAACCACTTGTTACAAGTGAGGTATGCAGAAGAGCATCTCTGAATGCACATCAGATGGGCTACAGCAGCAGAAGACCACAAAGGGTGCCACTCCTGTTTGCTAAGAACAGGACACTGAGGCTACACACAGGCTCCTCAAAACAGAAGATTGGAAAAACATTGCCTGGTCTGATGAATCTTGATTTCTGCTGTGACTTTCACATGGTAGGGTCAGAATTTGGTATTAACAACATGGATTCATCCTGCCTTTTATCAACGGTTCAGGCTGCTGCTGGTGGTGTAATGGTGTGGGGGATATTTTCTTGGCACACTTGGGGCCCCTTAGTATCAGCTGAGCATTGTTTAAACTCCACAGCCTTCCTGAGTATTGTTGCTGACCATGTGCATTCCTTTATAACCACAGTGTACCCATCTTCTGATGACTTCATATCACAAAAAAATCATCTCATACTGGCAGCGAGTTCACTGTACTCAAATAGCCACAGTCACCAGATTTCAATTTAATAGAGCACCACTGGGATGGGATTCACATCATAGATGTGCAGTTGACAAATTTGCAACAACTGTGTGATGCTGTCATGTCAACATGGACCAGAATCTCTAAGGATTGCTTCCTGGTTCTAGCTGCTGTCTGATAACAATACATATCACAGTTTTTGTTTTTGAAAAACTGCTTCCAGATGGTTTCTCTGTGCATTTACTATAGTTTTGTAATTTGCACTCCAGGATGGGGTTTGTTTGAGTGTGCACGAGCTGCACTTGGCTCCACTGACATCTAGTGGATGAAAATCACAACAAATTCCACCCAGAGCTCTTACAGTTAAAGAAAATCCAACATGAAAAGAAACAAAATGCAGCTTTCTGACTCAATTTGAAAACATCTATGATGTCTTGGCCTTTGAATGGTGTTGCAGCATCACTTTTCATAATCTGCATGAAATAATCAAAATGTGGCATCAGTTTTGACAGAACACTTTCCTAATTTCGTTAAACTCACAGTCTCATCTGTAAGCATTTTTTACTTCAGTGTTTGTAAGGACTAAATTTAGCCTCCAATTATCCAAAAAGGACTTCAAACTAGGAAGACTAGTTCAGCCTGCAGCTGCTCAGTCAAATGGAGCATTTAAGTGTTAGGAAGAAAGCATGCCAACAAGGAGCTAATGTAGAGCTGTGATGGAAAAGTACTTCATCTTCCTAAAATATCTGAGGATGCTTGAGCCACTGAGAAAAAAATGTGAGTTTTCTTTACGATATACTTATCCTTGTGTTGCTGCTTTGTGTTTGGATGCAAAAAAAAAGCAGCCTTCCTGTGTACCTGTGTCTCAGGAGCGGACCGGCGGCTGGTAGTTTTCCTGGAAACGGGCCGTTTCCTCAAAGATCAGTTCCTTCAGCCTCTCTTTGGGAAGATCATCCAGTTCCATGGTGAAAGTGAAGGGCTCCTCTGCTACAGGCTGCACGTTTCACAATCAACAGAACGTTTTAGTCATTTCGTGAAAACGCAGCTCTGCATTTGCAAAAGTGAGAAGCGCAGTGTGGTTGATGCTTACATGCATTTAACTGTTGCAACACCACACACCATAACCACGGTTATTAAACTTGAAAGCAGCAGCTGTAACAATCTCAAAGTAACAAAGTGTACAGCACAATGAACCCGTGGGGCAGCTTCTACTTCCAGTGTAATTTACAAAAAAACAAAACAAAACACAGGAATCTCTTATGGTTACACAAGCTAAGAGCAAACCTAATACTGAAAGCATTGCAAACACAGATAAGAGGCTTCGCAACACAATGCAGAAAAGCTGCAAATCAAAGCCTGGCTTACAGTAGAAAATGACTAAACTCTGCACGTGTTGTGTAAAAATCTCTTTACTGTACAGACTTAACACTGTTTAATACTTTGCTCATTTACCTCATCTGTAGGATCGTAGTACTGCTCCAGGTAAGGGTGAGCCAGGGCCTCCTCGACGGTGATACGCTTGATGGGGTTAAAAGTCAACATGCGGCCCAGCAGATCGAGAGCTGCGTTAGATTCACGAGGAGCTTCAGTTAGTTCAGTCACCAGGTTGTGCAATGATACAAACTACATTTTTCTTCAACATTTCCCCAATAACTGTTAATTGTACTGACAGTAAACCAACAATACTACATGTGAGGGGTTTTATACATTTACATAAGTTTCATGTATTTAAGCTTTATAAAAAATAATTTGCACCTTTAGTCCTGAAAACACACAAGTTATAAAAATAATTTCAGTTGAGGTAAACACCACAAAAGTCCTAACAACTAGAATGTATTTTAAAAATATTAGTTCAGAAACAGATGCATCACAATATAGCAATTTCTCCATCCAACACATACTAGAGCTCCAGTGGATGATCTCAATCCTTTACGACTATATGTTAAAAAAAGAAAGCTGTATGAATAAAAGTACTTGAGAAAACTATTACTACATTTAAAGCTGTCAGTGACAGGTTTTCGTCATTTGAGTCACCTCCTGATGCTATCGTTTAATTGCTCACTGACAGGAAATCTCTTTGCTTCTCACAGCGATCCCATTTTATGAGTTACAAAAACAAGCAGGTTCATTTTTTCCCCGTCGACTCATTTTCACACACATCTGTATGTCTCTTATAATGTCCAAACACCACAGACGCATAACTATGTATGGAGCTGGGTCCAAAGCAGCCTCCCTCAGATAAGCCTAAAGAGCAATTTTCACATTGCTGAAGTTGTTTTGGTTTTTTAAATATATATAAATAGAGCCTAAAGTCAATGTGTACCTTAGATGCAATTTTCTCCTGTGATATTTTTTTTCCTGTTGGCTGTAAACAATTTTTCAGCAATTTTAATTTTATTCGCATTCATATATGATCCTAAAGCAGGACACCTGTTTGGTAATAAAGTCCTCAAGTACAATCTTACTGACTAAAATGCTTGAAGCACTCACACATTCACACAGCACTTTTAATACTAAACTACTGCACAGTGATTTTTCTGTCATGCTGTTGCTTTGTGTGCAGCAGCTGTGCTGCTTTCACTCTGTTGTGTGTTTAACCTCCATATTTTCCCCATAATGTCGTTTTATATTTTTTTGTAAAATCAGCCACTTTGCACAAACAAGGTTTGGGATTGGTCAGATGGCTTCAACGCCACCTCTTTCATATGAACGTGCAGGAGAAACCCTGGGTTAACTCGGCGAGTTGATAACAGCTACACATGAATTATGGCTCAGCAGTGACAGCATGTTAGCGGTTCACTGGTAGTCTATGAGATGGTCTGCTCCAGACATACCCACAGTTCAGGGTTTTTAATGGCTCAGTAAAAACTATATGCAGCACCGTGACTGAAATTTTATTTCTAATCAGTTGATAACAAAAATATATTCACTGCTATATTCTCACATAAGCCCAACTGAATACAACACAGATTTCAAACTAGGGAGTTGGTAGGTTAAAGATTTAATGTACGACCATGTCAGATGCTGTGCTCTCACATACATTTCTATCGGGTGATGTCTAGATAAATTCAGGACTACATTGCAGGGGTTAAAACATAATTTAACATAGCTTAAGATATTTCCTGCCAATATTGCAGGACTGTAAATAAACCACGTCACAGTACCTTTAGGGTCTGCCTTGTAGAAGAGCTTTTCCCACGGGATCTTGGGTTTTTCAGGCAAGGACTGCAAGTAGTTCCTTGCCTTCAAGTTAATGATGCAATTCAGATCTTCTTGAGATGGAGAGCCAAGAACGCCTGTACAAACACAAGGAGACTCAATATGGCTATTCATTAACTCTGATCTCTAATCTCTAATGTGGAAACAAATAAAACATCTCACCCAGTATGTGGTTGAGCTGGTCCAAGTAGTGTTTCCCAGGGAAGATGGGTTTGTTGGACAACATCTCAGCCAGGATGCAGCCCACAGACCAGATGTCAATGGACTTTGAATAGCCCTGAGACACAAACACACACACTTAGCCAAACTGATTGTTATCTAGTGGGGAAAAAATAAATAAAAATTCTCATCAATTAACCACAGCTGTACCTTGGAGTTGAGCATGATTTCTGGGGCCCTGTACCAACGTGTGGCCACATACTCGGTCAAAAACCCTGTGTGGTCGTGCTCTGGGTCGGCTATCCGTGCCAGGCCAAAGTCACAGATCTGACAACGACAAGGAGGGTCAGAGGTCAAAAAAACAGTAGTCTGCCAGCCGGTTGCACTTGCCATTAAACTCACACACCTCTCAAACTAAAACTCAAAAGTGTCTGAAAATGAGGAAAGCCATGGAGGTCTGCCGGTTTATACTGGTCTCATAAACTTTATTTCTCATTTTTTAAGCTTCTAATCTTGAGGCCCTTTTTTTGAAGCCGGATTCTAGTGGGCTATCACCGTATAGAGCAGGGGAGGAATGGGGCTTAATGGAGGGGAGAAAGCATATTTTTACCATGGACCGCACAGCCAGTTAATCCACTTGTGGAATTTTACCCTGCTAATCTCAAATTAGATAATGTTCTTATCTATTTATTTTGTGTGCAGCATGATTATTTATAATGAATTTTAACAGTAAAGAACATTGTTGGGACACCGATGCAGCATACAGCCGAATAACATTTATTCAGATATATTTTTCCTCTGCAAGGGAAGACTTCAGAAAGCCACAGCAACACAAGCTGCCTTTGTTCTTTACTCCTCCCACATGATCCAACTAATCCAGGGATTGATGGCTGAAGGTTCATAGTTCACAGAGTAGTTTGAGGCTGTTCAAGATTGTAATGGATGGATCAATTCCACAAAAAAAAAAAAAAAAAAAAAAAAAAAAAAAATAAAAAGGGGGGGGGGGGGCAACAGGTTGTAAATGAGACATTGTTTGGATTGTATTTAAATTACTGAACTTGTATTTTTCACTTTACACGCTTTTTGATGTATGTTTAAAATCAAATCTTTATGATTCCTTAAAAGTTGAGATATTCTTTGTTCTTGGAGAGTATTCTTTGTACAGCATTAACCTATAATGCCTAATACACTCTCAGAGACTAAATGATGGATACACCATTATGTGTAGTTACACTTTCAGAATTTATCAATTGTAGATCGAAAAAGCAGTGGGTACAAGATACTTTAGACACTCCAGAGGTGTTCTTAGGCTAGTTTTCTGCTATAAAATGAGAAACAAACTCGAGATCCTAGTCATTTCATACTAAACATCTACAAAAGCAGAATCTGATTCAGGCCACCTGAGGTGATCACAGTACTTTTTGTGCCATCAGATGTTCTGTGTTGCGTTTGAGAAGCCTCCTGGTAGATGTTTTCTGCTTAGCTAAAAATACACGCCTGGTCTATTTCTGACGAGAGCCGCATCACACTGCATGGAGCCGATGAAGCAGGACAGGAAGTCAGGAATGGCATGGAGCATCTGATCAGTTTTCAAAATAAAGCACCCAGTGCAGGCCGAACAATGTGGCGTGAAGCCAAGCCCAGGATGGAACAAAACCACACTGCAGCTGGAAAGCAACACAGCTGTCAATTAAGCTCTAAATACAGCATATATTACAAGGCTGAATGTCTGTATTATTTAAATAGTAACAATTTGGTTTTCCTGGCAGAGCCATCAAACATTCTTGAAACTCTTTTTTCCTAATCTTCTTGAGAGCTGGTTAAATTTGCAGTCATTGCCACAAATGCTTCTGTTATGTTTTTGAATATGGAAAATAAATGGCCTAACTGCATGGTGTAACATTTCAACATTCATTTTAATACTTATCTATGTATAAATTTTACATATTTATCTTTCAAGCATGACATGCATCTGCTGCCACACATTTTAAATTGCAGAGAATATTGACTCTGCAGAATATGAATGTTGGATTTCCATATTTACAGGTCATATAATGTATGCAGAGCCTCCATGTGATGTTTTGAGTTTGTAAAAAAAAACAAAACAAAAAAAAAAAAAAAAACACTCAACCCAAAGAAAACAAATTTTTGTTTTTACCGGAGATCACAGCATGCATGTGTAGGCTAACCTTGAGGTCACAGGTGGTGTTGATGAGCAGGTTGGAGGGCTTGAGGTCCCGGTGCAACACGTTGGCAGAGTGAATGTACTTGAGGCCTCGCAGGATCTGGTAGAGGAAGTAGCAGACGTGGTCGTTGCTTAGCCTCTGGCTCTTCAGCAGCTTGTACAGGTCCGTCTCCATCAGAGTCTGCACAATGTAGCTGGACGCACGGGTCAAAGAGGACAACAACAGGTAGTATCCACTGATACTGAAGAATTGGGACACTTTGCATATTTGTGGTCTTTAAATCTCTGTTGCATTCTACAGCTATAACCATTTATGTTTAAAATCAAGCCAAAAGCAGCTGAATCGTTTTTAGTAAAACTTGGAAAGCAAGCGACCATCATTGTCAACCCTCTGAACCTCTGTTCCTTGCTCATCGACTGGTCCAGTTTTCTGTTTATGAGCCAAAAATGATTATTTCCCGTTTTCCACACTCAAAATATTAAACTAGTTCAATTTTTAAGATTGATGGAGTAATTCTGTTCCTCAAATCCAACACCGGAAAACCTAAAACCAATAACCACAGAAACTAGTGGCAAGAATACACAGAAGTGCGCACAGTCCGAAGGGCTCAAAGAGCCTAGAGGTGACTAGGCTCTTGAAATACCTATTATACTTATGCAGCACTACAGAAGTACATGTTTTACTCATTCTACTGCTCTAGATCCAGATCAACAGATATTAATCAGGCTAAGCACAAATTTTATACAGACATTTATGGTTCTCAGAGGATGACTTTGATGACTACTGGAGTTCTCCTCAATTGTCAAAAGCGTTTGAACTGTTAGGATTGCCACACAAGTAACATCCTTGTTGTGCCCCCCCCCAAAATCAGGTAACAATAAACTCTTTCCTGATTAGTTTATGTCCCCAGTTCACATCTTACTTAATAAAGTGTGATGCTCATTTTATAAATGATGGTTTCAAAAAGAAGGACAAAGGAGGGATAGACTTTAGGGCGGGGCTATACTGTGACTGACATGTTGTTAGCATACAAGTGTACATTGCCCCTTGGTTTCTCGGGCAGATGCAGTCCTCACCAAGAAATGCTTAGCTTGAGGCTTCATAACCTCACTTAAACAATGGATGGAGTCATAGTGTCCATCTTTTATATACAGTCAATAAGTTCATGAAGAAAGATAGACAGATAGCTAGGTGCACATTCCTGATTTAAGAGGCCACCGTGCTTCAACTAGTTCATCTAAAAAAAAAAAAAAAATACAACTAAATGATGCCGTATCACCCCTAGATTTGATTATATTTGCCTAATTCAGTCATGCTCTCACAAGTTAGTACCAACACTGTAAAACTAAGCAGAGCAAACCAAGCAGATCAAACAACAAGATGCACAAACGATACTGTGACTCACGCATTTCCTTTCTGTTTTTTCAGAAGACAATACAGCGGTTCAGTCGGTTTGCCAGAGCAGCTCAGTCACAGCGACTCACTGATGAGCACTGAGGATGGCCACTGCTGTCTAATGTGGCTGAATAAGAATGATCTTAGCAGTGATTCAGCACCTCGAGCTGCATGAGCAAAGTGGTCAAAATGACCAGCTCTCGAGGGTATTTGATTAAAATGTTCGGTTCTGTGAAGCAACTGATTCTGTACTGTATAAAACCTCATTTCAGAATAATGGTCAAAAACATGAGTAGTTCAAATACGATTTTTACAGCCAATATGTAGCTTCAGTTAAGCTCCACCAGCCGCACTATTAATGCTTCTAGGTTTTCTTCCATTTTCCTGACCTACTAACCTTGAAGCTCTATGCAAACACAGAACAAGTAAAAGCTGGATTAATAACTCCTCTTTGCTCATCTGGTTCAAACTCACCACAAGCCACACAGCTTTCTTTAATAATTGTGTAGTCACAGCTGATTCATCCGAGCCACATGCTTCAAATGAAAAACCAAAGGTGCTGCAGTAAAGCTGAAGATTCTTTGAGAGTCACTTCAGTTACAGGTGAGAGCAAAACCTGTACTTCGGTTCGCTTTTGTCCCCCCCCCCCCCCCCCCCCCAAAAAAGGACTGTAATCAAACAGTCTAAAGTCTTTCTGTCTTTTTAAACCAAAAACTTGAAGTCAATTTTCATGTCTGTACCATCATGCTGCTGCTGCATCATTTCTTCAGTGGCTAAATCCAGTAAAGAAATGATGCGGCATAGCACGCTTGCATAATAACCTCACAAATTTTATACCAGTCATTGTTCTCTGCATCTTAAAGATGGCTCATTTCCTTTACAGAGATAAAAAGATAATTATTACACAATCTGACCTCACACGTCCCCTAAATCAACAACTTTGGAAGAACTTGCTTCAGGTATTATGCTCCTTTTAAAATGTATGAAATGCAAAGAGCTAAATTCTTAGATGCTAATGTTCTTTGGTCTCATGAATTAACATCTCAATCTCAGTGAGACCACCTGCTTGAATGACTTTTACAATAAACTGCAAGCATATGAAAAAGCAGCAGGACCTTTCCAGTACGACACAACAGGATACACATCCCTCATGTTCTCGATCTGCTTTGCCCTGATAATGTCGTTGATGCCGATGATATTCTCGTGGTGGAAACGCAGCAGGATCTTGATTTCCCTCAGTGTGCGCTGGCAGTACGTCTGGTGCTCAAACGGGCTGATTTTCTTGATGGCTACGCGCTGGCTTGTCAAGTTGTCCAGAGCAGAACTGGGAAGAAAGGATATGGGAAGAGGCACAGAACAGGGGTCAGATTACAACCACACAACGCTCTGCACTGCAGACTCTCTCTACTAACAGCATGCAATGGGCAGGTGTTGTGCATTTCTTTTTTTCTTTTTGGCTGTAATATGTAGAGAAGTGCTGTAGCTGTAGGCCGGAGTGTAGGCGCAGTGTCAGCATGATGGAGGTTGTAGGATGCATGGAAAGCAGGCAGGGCTAGAAAAAGGTGAATATAGCATTTTTCTTGTGGTGAGTTTTGCATTTAAAAACTGACACCCATCCTTATCAGGTACAACAATTACACAGCTTTAGTAAAAGGTCATTCTCTTGTTGCACAACACAACACAAATATTGTGATGAAAACAAACTGTGCTAGATGTACAGACCCCAGTAATGATCCACCACCAAGTTTTGAAGCTGTTGCATGCATAGCAGACTTAAAGGGTACTTGGCTTGCTGTCAGTTGTGCCAATTAGTTGGTGCCGCCAATGTTTACAAACAGGAAATGCAGCAGCATCATCATCATCACATGACCACATGGCACAAACAAAACAGTACTATGCTATCACACTCCAGTTTGGAGCTGACAGAGAGCTGCATGTGGTGTGTGACCTGCTGAGGTGGATGTGTGGGCCCGGCTCCGGGATCCCAGCATCCATACTGCACTGCCACGCAGCGCTGTGCCATCTGATTGTGTTCACACCTCAGCCTCGATAGCAGCGATTTGACACTGATAATCAAACGCATCTAAACGGTTGGCAAGGTCTGCACTAAGGTGTAGTTCGCATACGGCGATAACACGAGGAGAGGCCTCGCCACAGCTGACAAATCTCACTCGCATCCTCTGCAGCGGCTCTGTCAGAATTAAAACAGAGATCGGTGCGATTGGGAAGCTGGTGCCGGACGTGGCTAAGGAGTTCAAGCAACCTTTCGTGGCAATCAAACGCAGCCTGCAGGAGAGATATGATTGCAATAGCGCAAACACCCCCCCCCCCCCCCCCCCCCCCCCCCCCCACCCCCCCCCCCCCCCACCCCCCCCCCCCCCCCCCCCCCCCCCCCCCCCCCCCCCCCCCCCCCCCCCCCCCCCCCCCCCCCCCCCCCCCCCCCCCCCTCCAAACCTTGTTTCTGTAAGCTCGTAGCCACGCCTGTAGCTGCTCGGCTAACACAGTAATCATACAAGATGGGCTGCTCTGAGATTCAACAGTGTATAAGTGCTGGCCAGCTGTTTGAAACACATACATCGTGACTGAACACACATTAACTCGACACTGCTTGTTGAATACGCCCGCTAAAGTGAGCTGGCGAACAGTGTTGCTAATAAACAGATATGTTAGCTAGCGCCTTTGCTTCACGCAACGGTAGTAGGATGACAAGCGGTCCTACTCACCACACCATTCCGTAAGCCCCCTCCCCGATGTAAGACAGGTTCGTGTAGCGGGGGCCCACATCAAAAATCTGGCCCTTCACGGACTCGGATCCAGGCCTGGGTACCGCAGCTACGGGCGGTGCATCAGGCGCAACAGGCGCAGCAGCAGCGGCGGCGCTGTCGGAGCCTTCGGCCACGACCGCCGCAGTGCTACTCGTATCCGCCATTCTTTCTCTCCAAAACGCTCCGAGACTGTCAGGGAGTTTCACCGAGGCCCCGCCGCCGCTCTCAGGTGCTTTTTAACGGCAGTCCGAGGATCTAATTGTGTGGAGTGTCTGGCCGACGGGGCACAGCGACTGGGCCCTCTCTACTAGCAGAGTGTAAATGGATTTCGTGCACGAGCGCGGATTTGGTCTCGGCACCCAGCGTAAATGCGCGTGCTAAACTACGGTGATATAGATGCGTTAGATTTTGTCACAGGGATGACTTTGTTGTGCGGAGTCGTGCAAGTTGGCTGCAGCTCACATAGGAGGCACCGCCCGCCTCAGCAGCTGTAATACCCCAAAATAATCGCCATCCAAGAATTTAACTTGCAGCAGCCGTGAGTGGGCGTGCCGACCGAAATATGTTGCATGCTGGCTGTTATTGGAAAAAAAATGAAATAGTTTATGATCAATTTGACACTTTTGTTTTTTGAGCATACCCAACCTTGGATAACAATAAAAACTGTCTTAAAATGGTTTGAACAGGCCGTGTACATGGACTTTATTGTACATCACATCGTTACATTGCATACGTTAAACAACCTTCTGCTTTACAATAAGTACTATAGCGCTATGAGTATACAGTTGGGTAATATTGTTGGTCAATATCAACCTATCAAAGATATACAGGTATTAGTGTAGGCATATTTTCTAAAGATAAAGAAAATAAAGAAGCTTTATTGTCACTGTACAAGAAATACAACGAATCAGCAGCAGTGCAAAATAAATAGAATATAACTAGAAATAAAATATAAATAGCTAAATATAGTTAAAATACAATAGCACAGACTATATTTACAGTGTGATAGATGAAGAATGAGATGAGATATGTACGCCTGTGTACACAGTGCAAGCCAGATAAAACCAGATTGGGTATTGATAGTCTTTTCACCAAAATAAAAAGATAATGCATTAAAAGATGCTTGGATAGTGATGTCATCTGTCACATAGTTTGTTCATCAAAATCCATTACTGTCACCACACCATCTATCTATCTATCTATCTATCTATCTATCTATATCTATCTATCTATCGATCTATCTATCTATCTATCTATCTATCTATCTATCTACTATCTATCTATCTATCTATCTATCTATCTATCTATCTATCTATCTATCTATCTATCTATCTATCTATCTAGCTTAAATACATGTCTCTTTCTACTCTCCCTACATCTCCGGTAAAGCCTTCAGCTGATCCAAATGCTGCAGCTAGAGTACTGTCAGGAACTAGAAAGAGAGAGCAGATTTCTCCCATATTGGCTTCTCTTCATTGGCTCCCTGTTAAATCCAGGATTGAATTTAAAATCCTTACAAGGTCTACAAGGCTTCCCACAATACACTGAACACATCTTCTTCACTCACCTCTTTTCACGCTTTGTGTTTATACACCATTCTGCACTTAATCATTAGTAATTATTAAACCCACTTTCTTTTTCCTACAGTGTGTTCTTTTTTTCCTCTTTAGGTACATTTTTAACAATTTATTGTAACTTATATGGAAATTCATACGTTTCTTTAACGTTTACAAATGCTCACACCTTATGATGTCAATCAAACATGAAAAAATGCAACAATATTCATATTTTTGTTTGTGATAAGCTGCAGATATAAAATACAGCGCTTCGATTTACAATAGTTTTTAAATTTTTTCTTTTCTTTTCTTTAAATCAACCTTAAATCCGGTCACTGTGGAAACGAGCGCCACTGCTGTGGCCACACCCCATTTGCAGACGTCACCTCCCAGGGCGGTGCACTTCCTGGTTTCTGCAGCTTGTTGGGCTGGTTGAATTGGTTACTAACGAGGAATGGTTAATTTTCCTCTGCGGCGACACTGGATCGGCCCGATTCGTTTAGCGTTCACTCTGCTCGGACTCCCGCAAACCCTCTGCACATCCGGAGTTAGGTATGGACAGTAACATTACTTAATAATGTTTAACTGGAAGCTAATAGCATTTGACGGGTTTCTAGAGTTTTTTGGAAGATGACAGTGCGATCCAAGAAAGTTGCCTCTAAGTTACAGATTTGACAGAAGAGTGCTCACCAGGTAATTGGGTTATATGCTTGATTTACGATGGATATTAAAATATGTTAATATGCTCAAGATTATAGAAATGGTTTCAACACAGCAGCAGATGTATTACAGCAGTTGTTATGCCGCTGCCCTGCACTCCTTTAATCTGTGTGATTGTCACTTAAGATATTTAGTGGCATCGCTTGAGGGGCAGTGGTATTTTCATAATCTGGAGAGAAAGGAATACATGCGAGGTAGGAACAGAGTGGAAGTAAAAGATGCTTACTGCAACCTAACATCTCATTTTCTTCCTTCCCCTGTAGGACTCCTATTTCCTGCTCTTCTTCTCACCCTTTTCCAACCACTAAAACCACCAGAGCCATTAGCAGTAGTTACTGCCGCCTGTACCCTACCATGCCATCCTCAGAAAGCCCTCATGTAAAGTCCAGATGCCCACAGTATCCAGGGTCCAATATCAAGCGCTTCCCTGTGCCTGATGACAAGGTTAACTGGGCTCAGCAGTGGCCCCAGTATGATCCGGTCTCCTACACGGCCCCTTTAATTTTGAATAAGCCAGCATGGGCAGATCCTGATATTGGGTGAGCAGCACATAGCAGCTTTAAAGGTTATCAAATACATTATGATAAAATTTGAACTATATGTTAAAAAAGTTAGTGCCATGTGAGTAATGTAATGGCATTCATATATAGGTGGTATTTATAGAATTTTTCTTGACATCTGTGAGATATTTTGTGAAGCTCTTTGCTTGTTTTGTAGCGCCTTCTCTCCAAAGTTCAACACTGTGGATAATGGCGTGGACAGGACAAGCTTTGAGGGCAGCTACCAAGTGGAAAATGGAAAGCCACTGTAAGTAATACCTCTAAGCTATATATATATATATATATTAAGGGTTGCACTACTTCAGATATTTTAAGGTTGAAGTCAACATGATAAGTCGAGTCGACAGCGACTAGTCGCTATGACGTCATACGAACTCGAGACACGATGCTTTGCAGTAACTTACAGGCTTTATTACCCATACTCCCAGATAAAACGTTATTTATGCAGAATAACAAATAAATAAACAAACAAAAACAAAACAGTGGGAGCCTATATTTATGCTATACCATTTAACATACTGCAAATAAGTCACAGGAAAACAAAAGTTATTATAAGGCTGCAAAAGTGAAAGAAACACACCTATTTTAGACAAACCAAACCAAACAAAACTATCATAAACAAAAGGTGGTCCGGTTTGATAAAATTAAACTGTCAGTCTCCTCTCTTACAGTTTTTGGTTTTTGATCCTGGTTTACGTGTAAGAAAACAAGAGCATCAACATGAGTGGGATGAAGGCTCGCTCGTTTTCGTGTAATGGTATTCCCAGCAAGGGAGAAAATCCTCTCGCTGGGCGTGCTGGTTGCCAGAACAGCTAAATACCTTCTGCTGAGTTTTGCCAAACTCAGCATTGTCCTGATTGCTGACCCACCACTGTGGCGGGTTTGCCATGGTGGGAATTTGCGGTAACAAAAAAAAAAGTCACGGACCTCAGCTTTGGAGAAGTTTGCTGCTGATCTCCTGTCACTCTGGTAATGTGGTCCAAAAAGTTGCTCAAAATCCCCCTCGAGTCTGGCTTTCTTCCCAGTCACTGTTGTTGTACTTCCACACAGCTTTGCAGATTTGGCGTGTAACGGCAGTTGAACCAGAAGAGTCATCTTTAGTAAAATACTTCCACACTGCTTATTTTCTAGCTGTTTGCGAAAACTCGGCCTGCTCCTCGTCCTTGCCTTCCATCTGTTTGGAATCCATTTTGTCACCAGCAATCACGTGACTGCGACTAGTCGAAGTGAAATTTAAAAACTCGCGAGATTTCCTAGAATCGACTACTCGACAAGTCGACTAGTTCATGCAATCCCTAAAAATAAAATAAAATATATATATATATATGGATATGGACATCTGGACAACGTTACTGGTAACTACAGTATTAGCAAACCTTTTACATTGCAGTGATGTTTTATTAACTGTTAATGTTGAAAACACTGCTTATTAAGGACCTTTTAAGGTACTTTTAGCAGACAGATCTTTGGCTCTCTTCCAAGGCTTGTCTTTTGTCCTTTCTCCCTCCCCTCATCGCCAACTGGTCGGGGCAGATGGCTGCCCCTCCCTGAGCCTGTTTCTGCCGGAGGTTTTTCCTTCCCACTGCTGCCAAGTGCTCGCTCACAGAGGGTTATTTTGATTGTTGGGGTTTTCTCTGTATTGTTACAGTATAACGTGCCTTGAGGTGACTGTTTGTTGTGATTTGGCACTATATAACTAAAATTGAATGAAATCTTAAAATGGCATATAAATAATTTTGAAAATTCCACTTTTTTTTCTCTCCCTAGAAATCCTCGTGGACGCACGGGGTTGGCAGGCAGAGGGTTGCTAGGACGATGGGGACCCAATCATGCAGCAGATCCCATTGTTACCAGGTACCTATTTCTTTACTTTATACAGTGGAATTACCCACACTCACATTATAGACCTGAATTATTTAAAGTAGAAAGCTCAATTCACATTAGTGCCAGGTAATTTGATATGCATCGGAAAGCTGACATCAAAGTAAAACAGTTTATATCTGGACTTAAAGATGATGAATTCAAAGCAAACTGGTTGAATTTATGCACATTTCACCATCTGGCAGATGGAAGGTAGATGCCAAAGGAGCAAAGATGCATCACTCAGTCTCCGCACGGCCTCTTTTACAGTTTGTGTCTATCAAAAGGAAAGACTGCGGGGAGTGGGCCATTCCTGGGGTAGGTGGTTTTTCACATTTATTTTTTTTATGGAGGGTGTTTGCACACTTCATGTCTGTGAAATTCACCCTCAAGTTTCCGTGTCTGCAAAAATACTGCGGGACAACAAACATGAGATCATTATCATGGAGGGCAGTGGTTTGGAGAAATGTAAGATGTTATGGTCCAGTTGTCGTGTTTGCAGGGGATGGTAGATCCAGGCGAGCAGGTTTCTCTCACGCTGCAGCGGGAGTTCTCAGAAGAAGCACTGAACTCGCTCTCAGCTTCCCCAGAAGACAGAGCAAAAATCCAGGAGCGCATCACCAATCTCTTCAAATCATCAGGATTTGAGGTCCTTAAACTGACTTATTTGTTTTCTGTCACGTTAGTCACCAGGTGTTTCTATCAGGTAACCTAGAAGGCTTTTCCTCTTGTGATCTTTCCCCTTCAGGTGTACAAGGGCTATGTTGATGATCCCAGAAACACCGACAATGCCTGGATGGAAACTGTTGCTGTCAACTTTCATGATGACCAAGGTATCAGTAATTAGGAGGATTGTTATTCTTTCTTTTTAACTGTTCTTTTCAGGTCATAGTGTATATAAAAGATGCATGTGGCCATTGGTTTGCAAAGTCATGTTTTGAAAACTCATTTTGTGGATGCTGGCCATCACCATCTTGATTTTCTGAAGCCAGATGTGATGAACCCTAAATCTAAAGGCCTTTACACACCCAGCGCGTTTCCAAAAAAACCCGGCACAAAATTCCCAAATTTTCAGATGCAAACTTGTTGTGTAACCTATATACCCATGAACGCGTTGCATCTTTGGAAATCTTTTGTTCTTCATGAGACCGTGGGTGAACTGAGCAGCTCCTTCAGTCAGAGACTGAAACATCCTCGCTGCAGGAAGGAGCGCTTTCGCAGGTCATTCATCCCAACAGTAGTTAGACTGTATAACACATCATAATGTCTTGAGTCACTTGGACACTTTACCTCCACTGCCATCACTTTATCCATACAGTCAGATACATTTTATTTATTACACTCACCCATATAATGCATACCGTGTATGCTGTGTACCTTACCGGCTACAAATGTATATAATATTTTGATATCTTTATATAGTGTTTTGACGTGTGTGTATATGTGTGTATATGTAAATGTGGGTATTGACACTGATATATATATTTATGTATATAGTGCTTATGTATATGTGTATAGTTTTTTGCTATTTTATTTTATTCTATTGAATTTTAGTTTTTAGTTTAGTTATTTGTTCTTACTCATCCTTTTCATTTTTTCTCTGTATTGAGCTGCTGTAATGCACAAATTTCCCCGTCGTGGGATCATTAAAGTTTTATCTTATCTTATCTTAAAAAACGAGTTGTAGAAAAAAACAAGGTTGGCATCAAAAACTATGATGTGATGAGGTCCTGCTACTTCTACACAAGAAAAAAAAGAAACTGAGATTCTGGGTTCGTCCAATTCTCATGAGAAAGCAGCAGCTGGGAGATGGTTTGATCCAGGAGTTGAAGCTTCATCATGGCCGCTTTCATACATATTTCAGGATGGTAGTGGGGCAGTCTGAGCTCTTGTTGGCACAGCTGGGACCACATCCGAGGAGGCAGAGAAATCATTTCAGAGAGCCCACTGACCCGGAGCAGTGTATAGCTGTGTGTCTGCGGTAAAACAGTATTATTTTACTATTTCCAAATCATGGTATATCCAGTATATTGTACGTGTTTTGAGCTATGAGCTCAAATGCAGTGGTCTGATTGGTCAGATCTGTTTATTCGCTTGCAAAAGTTAGAAAAATTGAAAAAAAGAAATGCCACAAATTTGTCGTGAAATGACGCGATATGTGTGAATGGCTGCATTGAGAATAGGTGAGTCCAAAAATATCTTTAACACACACAAAACATTTGCATGAATTTTACGCGTCTGGTGTGTAAAGGCCTTCAAACATCAATGGGGCACTGCATATTCATACAGTACTGAATTATCAGTCACAAGGTAGGTGCTTTATTCTAAATGGGACCCCAGTTTACAAAATAAATATCATGCTATATTAAAGAAGATGTAAAACAAGCAATTGAGATAATAAACTCCTCAGGAGAAGGTAATAATAAAGCAGGAATTGGGTCATGTTCTCATACACTTTTATATGCACTAATTTCTTTTCTGCAACCAGAGGAGTTGCCCCCTGCTGGCCATTAGAAACAGTGGAGGGTTTAAAACACTTCCACTTTGGATTCACTTACAGGACTTGGTGGTTACTTCCAGCTTTTAATTACAGTATGTGTTCTGGATATGTTTTCTCTCTGGGGGGGAGGGGGGGGCAGCAAAAAGTGAAATGCAAGGTGTTTGCAGGGAAAACTGACATATCTTTGTTGCTACATCAGGTAACAGTGTGAGCGAGCTGCCGCTGCAAGCTGGCGATGACGCGGGACAAGTCCAGTGGGTTGACATTGACTCGTCTTTTCCTCTCTATGCGAATCATTCTTATTTCTTGGAGCTGGTAGCCAAAGAGAGGAAGGCTCACTGGTAGCCAAA
Organism: Archocentrus centrarchus; assembly: GCF_007364275.1. Lineage (NCBI taxonomy): Eukaryota > Metazoa > Chordata > Actinopteri > Cichliformes > Cichlidae > Archocentrus > Archocentrus centrarchus. The sequence continues at coordinate 14,162,124 of NC_044353.1, read as the reverse complement.
GACCTCTCTGATATAACAATGAAGGAAACATAAGAGCCTTACTACCCTCTGTGTGATGAGAGGGCTCATTAGTTAAAGTAGCATGACACCTTATGTGAACCTCCCTGCACCGATTTCATCATAATAACTTTGTGGCTACAATAATGAAACCATAACACAGATTTATTCATGTTAACACCAATATATATGAGCTCTGCAGTTTAAAAGAGACACTAACAGATTGAAAGCTTGCCTGCTAGCACGCTGTTTAAAATAATAAAAGAGAACTATTGTGCATTTAGATTAAAACCTTTTGATTGACTGCTTGCAAGAAAGTGAACATAAGCTTGTAGGAACAAGAAGCAGCACGTATTATGCTAATATATTCAATGTTAACAAGAATCGCATTAACCTAGTGTTATCGTGCATGAGCAAACACAATGATCTGCTGAACATAACACTACCACCACTACATTAATGGAAGTGTGACAGGGAGAGAAATCAGAATAAAGACGTGGAGCCTGGCTTTGATCTTTACATGTGAAAAGGAGATGATGATGATGATGATGAGCAGACACGCTTTCAAGTGGCAACAGAAGGCTGCTCAGCACTCAGCAGGCTGCCTTTCCAAATGTTCACATCAATACGTGTGATCTCACAGGTTGGGATACTTTATGAATTATGCATGAAAGAACTTGCATCTGTTGTGAGACAAACACCAACACCTCTGACATTTAAAGGTACTCGACGACAACAGCAGCAGTAACAAAAATATTAAATAAAATCCAGTAACGAGTGGCAGCTGCTTTGTTTTCAGGATGAGTTTACATATTTCCAAAGATTTGGTATGAGTTCAGTTAAAGCTCTTATGGGAAAAGCAGAAGATGTTGCTGTAATTGGGTTTATCAAATGTTAACCTCTTACAAGAAAGCCTTAATGCAATTAGAGCCACCGCAGTTCCAGGAGGCGCCTCAGATCCTATAAACCTGTTTTATTCACTCTCAAGCTGCAATGTTAGCAGTGCGTGGGTCGGTCCTGCTCTTTCAGGCTCACTGTAGTAGGCACATGATGCACTATGATCCTGAAATTATATAGACATGCATGTTTGGCACCAGGTGATTCAGTGTGCACAACTTTCCAGTACTACAGGAGCTTTTACAGCAGGTGCGAGCATTTGTTGTTGTGGTAAGGGAAAGTATTTTCCATGTAGATTTGCCAGTTGCTCTGCCAAAACTGGCAACTTTCCAGTCACAAAATGCCCATCTTTGACTTTAAAGCTCTGGTTGTGGCTTGTGGTTAGTAAAAGGCAGGATGACAGATTAGTGGCACTGAAATGCTGCACAACCAAATAACAGAATCATTTAAATTATTAGCATCACTAATTATTATTATTAAAGCTTTACTGGTTCTATTGAATTGTTTTGTATATGAGGTGTAAGGTGAAAATTAACCCAGAAATGTTTACTTATTAAACTTGCACTGATTTTTTTTTTTTTTTTTTTGGTCAAATGTATCTTTGTCTGCATTGCTCAAAAATGTAAATCACTGTGAGGTCTTGAGTTGAATGGATTTCCTCATTAAATATGCACTATACTGTAATGGTATCCATAAAGTAGTTATTGTGTGTGCAACATCAGCTGGTTTCAGCCTGCATGGTCACATCAGATACAGTTAGCCTCATACGTTTTTGTTTGCTCTACTGAGAGCTACACCAATGTTTCATGTGTACTTTTTACAGTGTTCTTGTGAAAATAAAACGAATTCATAGACATATTAAACAAGTTAACTGTGTTTGTCTTGCACTGTATTGCTGTGTGCGGTCTGTGCTGCATGCACAGTCATCCCTTTTTCACCTACATAATAATGCAGGTCCAAATCACTTCTGTGGGTGTTGCAGTCGTTTTACTATCCGCTTGTCTGACGACGGGGAGCTGGAACCTGTCGCTTAAACTGAGACGTTTTACTGTTTTATCAAAAATGTTGCCTAATTTTTTAAATTGATGGCAGCAACAGCACATCTCAAAAAAGATGGGATAGAGCCAACAAAAGGCTGGAAAACTAAGTGGTACTAAACAGAAAAAGCTGGAGGAACCTTTTGCAAATAATTAGCTTAATTGACAACAGGTGGATATAAAAAGAGCATCTTAGGCAGAGTTTGTGCCATCCACAAATGCAGGTTAAAGCTCTATCATGCAAAGAAGAAGCCACATGCGAACATGATTCAGAAATGCTGCTATCTTCTCTGAGCCAAAGCTCATTTTAAATGAACTAAGGAAAAATAGAAAACTGTTATGTGGTCAGAAAACTGACCATTGGCACATGGACGCTGCATCCTCTGGAGTAAAGAGGAGCAAGCCCATCCAGCTTGTTATCAGTGCTCAGTTCAAAAGCCTGCATCTCTGATGGGATGGTGGCACATTAGTGTCTATAGAACTGACAGCTTGAGTATTGGAAAGGCACCATCAGTGCTGAAAGATACAAGTTTTAGAGCAACATTTGCTCCCATCCAGATTTTTTTTTTTCCCTGGAAGGCCTTGCATATTACAGCAAGACAATGCTAAACTGCATATTGCATCTGCTACAACAGCATCACTTCATAACAGACCTGCCTGCAGTCTGGACCTTTCACCTTTATGGAGAATCATAAAATGAAAAATACAACCCAGGACTGTTGAGCAGCTAGAACCTTCTATCAGACAAGAATGGGACAACATTCCTCTCCCAAATGTCCAGCAGCTCCTCTCCTCAGTTCCCAGATATTTGTCAACTGTTATTAACAGAAGAGGAGATGCTACAGAATAGTGAAGATGACCCTGTCCCAGCTTTGTTGAGATGTGTTGCTGCCATCAAATTCAAAACAATATTTTTTAATTGTACATTTTCTCAGTTTAAACATTTGATATGTTTTATTGTGAATAAACTATGCATTCGTGAGATGTGCTAATCATTGGATTCTATTTTTAATTTTACACAGCAGCCTAACTTTTTTGGAACTGGGGTTGTAGAATCACAAATGAAAATAAGATTTTTGGACTGTGGGAGGACACAGCAGGGCCCAAAGTGGCCTGTGGATTTGATCCCAGGACAGTGCTTACCACTGCACCACTCTGTTATTATGAGTTTGTCAGAAATAATTTTCCAAATTAAGACTGATGTTTATTTAGTGATCTTAAACTAGATTGCCTTGTAGTTCAGGTAGCAAGTTAAACTGCATTTTATCTGCAATGAAGTATTTTCAAGTGAAGCACATTTACTTTACATTTGAAATGTAATAAATATTTTGTAGAAATCATGTAAATGATATTTAAAAGTGTTGATCAAAGGCCAAATGTGAGAATGAGGTTTTATGAACTCATCATAGAAATTAAGATATTGCACGGTCCTTACTTTGTGTGGCTCTTAGTGTGGCTCTTAGCCTGGCTGGATGTTTAAAAGCACCTTTTCAGCTTTAATTTATCAAATTTCCCTTAAGAAATGTGTTATTTTTGCCCATGCCTTATATTTGAGTAGGCTATACAAAGTGTTTCCCCATTCTAAACTTCATTACCCATAACCCCATGCGACAAAAGCCGCCCAAGCTGACGACGTGGCTGAGTTACGGACCGGGGTGATTCAAACAGGGCAGAGCGGCTTTGTTTGTTGCTAACTCATAGAGCTGTAATTCAGATGTTTTATCCAGCCTGTCTGAAACTTTAACTTCATCACTGTGTGTAACAATGTCCGGGAAAATCAAGAGCCGAAGTGCGGCAAACGCAGACTTGATATCTGGTGGTGTCCCCTGCGATGAGCGGATCTTGCGGGATTGTCATGAACTGTACACGGAACCCGACAGCGGTGAGTTGGCTGACGTACAACTTGCGAGACGTAGAGCATCCCACCTGATGGTTGCATCCTTCAGCTTGTTTGATAGTAAAATGAATAAAGCAAACAGGTTGCTGACCGAAGGCTAGGTAGCTAACTTTGTGCATAACGTTAGTTTTTTTCCCAAAGCACGGCGGCTAACCGTTAGCTGAGTTAGCTAGTGAGGATTTTGTGGGTTTTGCTGACGAAGCGCCTGTCAACGTTAATGCTGGTTAAATCAGCCGCCCACTGATGTAGCACTCTGTTTGCTAGTAATAAGTCAGTTGCGTTGCTTTTGATGTAACTTCTAACATAAGCTTACAAGACACTTCTGGATCAAGTGCCTCCAATATTAGCAGCGCAGCCCTTGTTCCCACATTGAAAAAGTGCCACATTTTAGCTTAGAAAGAGCTCTGCACATCCCACTGAAATCCAGATAATTACGAGACAAAATGGCAATTAAAAAAATGAGAATGACGAGGGCAGGAAGACTATCACCCAGCAAAAAAGGCTTCCTCTTATCCTTGTATTTACTTAGAGAATTAGCTGCAACTTTGTATTCAGATTACATGTAATATTGTTCTTCACATGCTAAATGAGTCCCACATTTAGATGTCCTTACCCTACCATATGACAGTGTTTTGTTTTGTTTAGTTTTTTTTTCTCGTTTCCCACAGAAACTAATGCACCATCTGTATTGTACTCTTCCTTACATTCAGGGTTGATCACAGTGGCCGAATCGGTTGGTGTGAAGCTGCTGCCTCCCAGAAAGAAAATCACTGTGATGCTGATGGGAAACCACTCTGCTGGGAAAAGCTCCTTCATCAACTGGTGAATATATTTTATAGAATATTTGTATAAGTGAAGATAGATGGCGAATTTAAGCAACCCATGTCTATGTCGTAGGTGCGTGGTATTTGCAAACTCCTCTGTAACCCTGTGCCATAACCCAACGCAGCCCACAACTATTGCGATTAGTGCGTTCATTTCCATTGATTCCTCCTGTGCATTTCTGGCTACTTTTTCACCACAGTTTTTGAAGTTTTCAGTGAGGGAATAACAATTATAACCTCAATGTAAGGACTCACACATGTTATTCCTGGAAGGAGATTGTCCAAAATATCTATATGGATCTCAGAGAATGTACAAAGAAGGGAAAAAACTTGAGGCATAAATATGTTTGCCTTCGAAAACTAGGGACCCAGGAGGGAGAAAATCTAAGCATTTTATTTTTCTGTCATAGCTGACACCTCATCTAAAAGACTGGGACACAACACATTTAAACGCCACACAAAAACACAACTGCTGGCAGTGATGTCAGCCACTTGCACTGTAGGTGTTGCAAAGATTCAGTGCAGAAGTCTAAAACAGGCGTTAGAGGGAAAGGTCAAAGTAAATGGCTCCGAGCAATCGCATTCATCTTATTTCTGTCCTGATGGGCATGGTTCAGGATGACCATGTGCTCATCTATAGGGAATGACAGCTCACTGAATGGGTTAATGAGGACAAAAATGAAGTCAAAAGACCCAGGTAAACACCTATGACAGGTTTTGAATCAGTCTCCACTGCAATCATAAAAACACCAAATTAGGAAATATCTCTTGGAGAGTTGTACTCCATCTGCCTTAGCAGAGATTTTGATTCAATGTTGAAACACATGTTAAGCCAATGCCTGACCAAGGTGTTTTGTTGGGGTTTATTTTCCCCTTTAATTTGCCACCACCAGTCAGACTGAATAAAACACATACACACTGGAAGAAGGAATATGTGTGAATCCTTTGGAATTACCATGGTTTAAGGACCGATTACTTCTACATGTCTGATCTTCAACTGACTTGTGTTTGTATCAGAGAGGACTAATTAAGCCTGTCCAACTTAATTAGTGTCTTCAGCATTCATTTGTGCTTTTTATACACTATTCAAATCAATGATAGTTGCTATCAAGATCTTACTGTTTTTATTGGGCAGGTATGTGGAAGAGCACATCCAGCGCACTGGAGTAGCCATTGAGACCCAAGGCTTCAGCTTTGTTACAAATGGACGCAAGAGAGAGTCTCTCACAGTAAGTGCTGTGGTGCATTTTCTGTTTTTGAAACAGGTGTGTAGGTGGTTTGTAAAAGCAGGTATTTTCAAAAGGCATGTTTCATTCCCATTGTGAGTGGTTTCATTTTTAAAATGTCAGCCATCTACTCCTCGTAACTGTGATTTATTACTTGAACCAAAATGAGTTCCTCTCTGGTGGTTTCGATGTTGCTGGAGTACCTGACATCTGGTTTACAAACTATTTCTGAGAGGTCTACTTCTGCTTTATTATTATTATTATTATTATTATTATTATGTTTTTAGGGAAATGCCACCCTACATCTGTATCCACACTTCAAGCCTCTGCAGGAATTTAAAGGTGAGAGATTTCAGGTTCTTTAATGTTCTTATTTCGCTTTTTAATCTTAGGTGATCACTATCAGACAGTCTCTGAATTCTTTCCCAGGTGTTTCCGAGTACCTGAGCACAGAGATCTGCACCTCTCGACAGAAACGGTTCAGCTTGGTGACGTTTGTTGATTCGCCCGGGTTGGTGGATGGCGATATGAAGTATCCGTTTGACGTGGATGAGGTTATCCTGTGGCTGGGTGGGTTTCTGCTGTCTCACTTTGGCTGCTGTGGTGTTGTTATCAAGGGTTGTTTGAGGTCCTGAGGTAGCTGTTCTAAATGGTCTTCCTTTTGCAATACAGGAAGAGAGACCAACAAAAGCTCAAACCAGACTCATTTTGGAGTTTTTTTTAGATGCTTGTGGCTTTGTGAGCCAGATTTGGTTGCTTTGACACAAAATTCCACACATATCTTGATTGTGACACAGTTTAATGTGATGAGAATAAATGAACCAGCTGGAAAATAATGCCCCTTCTCACTGTTACTCTCAGGTGATCTTTGTGACCTAATTCTGGTCTTCTTTGACCCCATGGGTCAGGCTCTTTGCAAGCGCACCCTCAACATTGTGGAGAGCCTGAATGAAAAACATGGGGACCGGCTGCGGTTTTACCTGAGCAAGGCTGATGAGGCCGGAGGAGAGTCGGACAGACAGGTATACACAGCAGCTGCTGCTGCTTTAAAATGTGTTGTAGCAGAGTCAGCCTTCTGAACAAACAAAATATATTATTCTCTTAGTATTAGATAATTCCTGCCCACGCTCTGCAGTACAGTTTCAAAGTATGCTGACCTGGTATGTTTTGCCAGTCTAGCTATGAGAATTTTAAAAACCTGCACTGGATATGAAAGGATTTTTGAGCGACACTTTCACCGAGGTGTCTGACTTTAGGCTCGACATACCTCACCAACTCATTAACCTTGCTTCTTAGTCCACCCCTCTGATCACTTTAAAGTTTTCTGTGCAGAGTATTCAGTGTCGCGAAGGTGGCTCTCTTAACTGCTTAGGTCAGTGTGGTAATTTAACCTGTTCTGGATTAGGTTATGTTCAGAGTGTCAATTTAAAATTGTCCGGAATCGCCACATTTTCACTGATTCTTTTTCTGAAGACATAAATTCTCTGCTGAAGGAATTTGTTGTGTGCATTTAACCTGTTGATCCATATCTTACTAAAATTGGTTAACATCCATTCATCCCTCTACTATTCCGCTTATCACGGAGTGGCTGGAGGCTTACGCCTTCAGAGGATGAAATTCTGCTTGATCCTTATTTGCTGCAAAGTCTGTTTTACGCTGATGAAATTGTATCTAATAGAGCACAAATTACTAAAATTGATCAGTCTGTTTGTAGATTATTTATCACAAAGTAAATTCAATCAATGTAACTAATTTCCTTTTGATCTGTCCACAAACTAAAGTGATTTCCTGTCATTAGGATATGATACGGTGTCAGGTCTAAATGTACTGATGTTTAAGTACGTCAAATGTAAATTTTCATAGCCACAGCACCACTTTTTTAATGCCTCTGACTGAAGTGGGTGCACTCATTTTGTGCAGCCTTGGTTAACAAAGAAAGCTGATAACCAGTGTAGGGATACTCGTTACGTTTGATTTGGGTTTTAGGTTTGATTGAGCTGGCTAACACAGAGTACACCAGAACTGCAGAAACTAACAACAGTTTCCAGTTGGGGGCAGCTCACACTTTGGCTTTATTGATTATTTCTAAATAATTACAAAAACTGTTCTGTAAATGTATTATGCTGTAAGGTTTCATAAAAGGTCTGCAGAAGCTGTGCTTCTATTTTTCTACATCTGGGACTTCTGGGTCATATCTGGCCAAATTTAAAAACCACAGTGAATCAGTCCACATGTACAGTAAGCTCCTGCTTGTATGCACATCATTGATTGCTTGTGAACAGGAAATCTGTCTGTATTAGACATTAGGGGCCTTATGAAGGCTTGCTAAGCTAAAGTGCAGTGTGTTTTCTTCATGTTAAAAGTGCATGAGCAGTTGAAAGTCACATTTATCAGTGTATGCAGAAGTGCTGACACAGACTGAGAGAAAGCAAATGTACATTCAGCCCTTTATTAAGATGCTTTTCATAAATAATTTATTCTATAGCAAGATAATGTTTGTTTAGACACCACATTTTGCTGTTGCATTATTCAGATGCACCACCTGCATGACTAATATGGGTTTCCCTGAGTTTACATTACTAAATAAGAGAAATAGAGTACACACAGTCAATAATCTCTGATAGTAATAATCTCTCTCCTGACTTCTGTGTCTTTTGTAACTTCTCCCTCAGAGGGTGATGATGCAGATTGTCCAGGAGCTCTGCAAGCGCCCGGGACTCAACAAGTGTGGTTTTGACATGCCCACCATCTACATTCCTAATCCCAACAAGGTAAACGTGCTTCTTTCATCTTTTATTCTTCTGCATTCCTTGCTCTTTCTGTACATACAAAAGTCACTTGGTTGCTATATGTTACTTTTTTTCCTCCCCTGTTTGTGTTCCTGCTGACAGCCAAGCCGCTGTGTCAACCAGATTGAGGAGGTTTGCCGTACCATAGAGAAAACTATCAACCAGACGGTCCAAAATACGCTCAACTCTCTGGAGCGAGACTGTGAGCTTATTGTTGAGGCTATCACAGACAAGCTCAGTAATGACAGGTAACACACAGACATTTTCTTTGTAATTCACACTCCACTGACATCCCCTCATAAAAGCTGCTTTTGGCTGCTCTCCTATTCATGAGGGGTCACACAGCAGGTAGCTCTGCATGTTTGATTTTACACCGGATGCTCTTCCTGATGCAGCCCCCAAGGAACTTGTATGCCCTCCTAGGATCAAACCAGGGATCTTTTGGTTGTTGGGCAAATGTGATGCATAGCTTTATCTATCCAGTTAGAAGTTATTGTACTTAGCCCTACAAACCTTAGAGCCATGGTGGCTAACCAGATATTTACTCTGGATGGTATTTCCTTTGCCTCCAGTAATGCTGTGCGGAATCTCTGAGTCATTTTTTGACCAGGATATGTCTTTCAGTGCACATATTAAACAAATATGTAGGACTGCTTTATTGCATTTGCACAGTATCTCTAAATTTAGGAACATCCTGTCTCAGAGTGATGCTGAAAAGCTAATTCATGCATTTATTACTTATAGGCTCGACTATTGTAATTCATTACTATGCGCATGCCATTCAGCTGATCCAAAATTACTGCAGCTAGAGTACTGACAGGGACTAGAAAGAGAGAGCAGATTTCTCCCATGTTGGCTTCTCTTCATTGGCTCCCTGTTAAATCCAGAATAGAATTAATATTTTTCTCCTCACATACAAGGTCTTGAGTAATCATTGAGCAGGAATTGAAGTGTAAATATAAGGATGATTGGGAATGTGTGAGTCAGTTTCATTTGGAATTACTCTTCAGAGAATAACCCCTGACCATCTGGTCTTGCAGGCAGACCACTGTTGAAAACCGACGTGCACGGTGCAAGAGCTGCTTCCTGACTCTGCTGGGTTTCTGCGTCCCTCTGACTCTATTGGCGTTTCTGGTGCTGGGCGCTCTGTCCCAGGATTTGCTGAAAGTAGTTCTGGGCAAGGAGGGTACAGAGACACTCGCCCTCTACCTGGTCAGTGTCCAAGCATGCTCATCACTCATAGCTGCTGAAAAGGTTGGACCAAAAAGGTCTTCACATAAAGCTGTGCTTGTGTTCTACAGACTCCCATAGTGAGAATATTCGACTCCCTGCCTGTGGAGCAGCGGCTTTATGGCTGCGCTGGGCTCGTACTTCTGTCCTTTCTCCTGCTCATCATTGCGCGCTTCATCTTCAGGTAGGAGAGTTCTAAGTGCCATCAGAGCTTTTAGTCTTCATTTTTATTCATTGTAAATTTTTCTATTTTTATACTTGCTTCCTATTAACCCTTTCCTCAGACGCACTCTTTACATTTACTCTATACATTTCAGTTTGTTGTGTTTGCCTTCCTTGCATATTCCCCTTGTCCAGGTTGGTATTTTTCCTGCTTTTCGAAGCAAAGGTCTGTCGACTCCATGACCTCTGGTTTTCAGTTGTTGTGGGGTTTATTTGTTGTTGTTGTTAAGCAGCTGCTGTTCCAGCTTCAGCATGCTACAGTGTTTACTGTGAATCTCATCACACTCCTGCCTTTAACTCTTTGCAGAACTCGACCCACTCTATCAAACAAACAGAAAAGGCAACTACAGGAGAAGCTGGAGTACATTAAGGAGGTGGTCAAGACCAAAAAGGTAGCGTATTTGTCGTGTGTGTGTGTGTGTGTGTGTGTGTGTGTGTGTGTGTGTGTGTGTGTGTGTGTGTGTGTGTGTGTGTGTGTGTGTGTGTGTGTGTGTGTGTGTGTGTGTGTGTGTGTGGGGATGCACCGATCAGATACCAGAAAGCTAGATTGGGCAGGGCCGATTGATTCAGTTCACTTGTATTACATGTATGTAGTACACCAAGCATTGTCAGCAGTGCACCGATTGTTAATCGGAGTTCGAAGATACAACAGTAACTATGGGCAAGTTAACGCAGCACAGCTCTTCTCTGCTGGCTTCCCGCTCTCATCACTTGTTATGATTGATTTTTAACACGTGTTGGGAAGTTTCAATTTCACTTGTGGTTAGATAATGAGCTGTTAACTTGATCAAGATTATCTTCACCTTCCCCTGTAAAACTCGGAGCAGAGAAGGGAGAAACTAGGATGACCATAAATGCTCTCACTGAGCTGAAATGGGGGAAAAAATGTGATGAATAACATAAATACATTAGTTTATGTTTTCACTTTGTCTTGCTCCCATTTGTCAGTTTAAAAAATAAATACCAAATAAATGTATATATTTAAGTTTTTTTTTTTTTTTTTTTGCTACTGTTTTATCGAGTAAGTGAAACTCATTTACCCCTCGTATCTGCTCGGTATTCTAACTCACTCCACTAACCCAAAGCTAAGATATCTGTATGGGTATCAGGACTGAAAAAGGTGTGTGTGTGTATGTGTGGGCGCGCATGTGCGTGTGTGTGTGTGCTTCTGCTGGCATTAAGTGGACTATTTTGGGATTTAATGGTTGATTCTTTTCCTGTAGAAAAAGCTGTATGAAGAATACCTACGCCAGAGTGTCAGCGATCACGACATGGGCTTGTAGAGATGCGCTTACGCACGGGCACGCACAAATCTCCACTGTTACAAAGGACCGGATGAAATCAACACTTTTCTGAGATTCCACACCAGCTGCTGTGCTCTGCAGACCACTCTGTGGTGTATCTTTTGGCACATTTGTTGAAACCCATCCAAGTTCTGGTGCTCTGAAAACTGTAAAACCTCTTTACCTATTAGATAATGTTACCTCTGGTTTTAAAAAAGGGTTAAGCCACACTACCTGCAGAAAATGAGCTCGTTACTGATCACTTACTTGTATGCATATATATGCATGTATTCTGTGCCTCTTCTCCACTGATATGAATTCAGACCTGTACCACTTTAAGATACTTAAACATTTCCAAACTATTTATAAGATTTCTCACATATAAAGCACTGGTTTGTGTGAGTCACTTTGTATGAGCTACTGTTTTTGAGGTCCTTCACCAGCGTTTTATACGTGACTTTGACCTGTTAATTAATGAATCCATTTCAGATCATGAATGTCTGCAGGTTATGTAGGTTAGCTCATATGTAGAATATCCAACTGTCTGCAGTCAGAAGTGTTACCTGCAACCAATCAAACCTTTTGTATTTTCTTTCTACATTGACCATGTTTTAAACTTGATTAAATAAAAAAGCAATGATCAATACTGGAAATGATTTGACATTTTTTTTCTTTTGTGCCTAAGCATTAAGGACAAGTATTTAAGTAATATTGTAATATGTGAGTGTTTTTCACCTTTCTAAAAATACATTTGATTATTTCTTGGCATGTTTAAATTCCTCGACTCTAAAGCTGGACACAAACAATCTCAGTTTATAGTCCTGATTTCTATTAGATGGAAGTGAAGCTATGATGTCCTACCTCTGTTTCAGATGGTTTCTTTAAAAATCTTTGTGTGTCAGCATTTGAATAACAACACCAGTTATAAATCTGTTCTGAAGTAGGATGCAATCCTTAGTAAACCTCAGGTTTCCAAATGAAGGCACCATAGATGTGTGGTATCACCATTTCAAGTGGTTTCCATTTTGGTGAGAACACAGGCATTTCAGGTTCACTAGTTTTTAATTAAAGCGTGAAAACAGGAAACTACCACAGGATATATCCTGCATAGTTATGCCTTTTGCTACCCAAAGGAAGCAGGTGCAAAGCATGTAACGTCACATTTTTAAATAAGAGTGGTGGTGGCAGCTGCTGCCGTGATCTCTGCAGCGGTGAGAGGCCGGGGGGTCCGCACCGTTCTACAATGCCGGGAACAAGCGGCGAAACCAGCAGCCAATAAAGAGCGCCTCGCCATGTGCGCTGCAGCTGCTGCACGCACACACACGCAGCTGAGCTGCAGCGGCTGTCACAACCGCCAGGGGGCAGACTGGGCCGTGAAAAGCGGTGCATAGACTGAACATACACTAGGGGAATTTATTCTCCTATAGTTAGGGCCCGAGCACGAAATGTGCGAAGGCCCTATTGTAATTGCTCCGTTTCTTCTAATTATTTTTTTCATTTAGGCAAATGAACTGCCTTTTTGGGGCTTTAACATGTTCAAAAACTCAGGAAACGTTGCACATGCATCACACCTGGTGAAAATTTAAGTATTTTAATGGCATCGGGCAAGGGCCAGCCAAAATGTCTCAGTAGCGCCCCCTAAAGTCGAGCCCCACCGCTGTGTTTCACGTACATTTATGAAACTTATTACACATATGTATCATATCCAGACGCAAAAAAAAAATTCTCTTGGAGCCATGCTCCAAACCCAACAGGAAACCCGCCATTTTTAATTAAACATGCAAATTTGGCGATTTGCACCCTTCAGACTTTCTCTAATAACTCAAAGGTTTTAGAAGTTATCAACTTCATTTTTGGTGTGTTTAATCTACACACCAAGGGCAATCTACATATAAAAAATGGTGAGTTTTTGACAAAGGGGCGTGGCCCTTATGCCCCCCTGAATTTCGATTATTCGCCAGGAAATTTTGATTGGCTCTCATTCATACCTACATAATCCAATCTGGATCAAACTTTCTCAGTAGGATGAGCATCCACCCCTGAACACATACATATGACAATATTTACTGAGAGTCACAGCGCCACCTAGTGGTAACAGGAAATGTTACGTTTTACACTTTGACGTCTAGCTCCAAGGTGGATGAGCAGAATCATCTCCAATTTCCCCTGGAAAGCCTTAAGCAGTTAGGCTTACACTTTTTCAAAACTGAGTTTTCGCTAAAGGGCGTGACCCTTGTGCAGAGGTGGGAAATAACGAAGTACAAATACTTCGTTACTGTACTTAAGTAGATTTTTCAGGTATCTGTACTTTACTTGAGTATTTATTTTTCTGACTACTTTTTACTTTTACTCCCTACATTTTTACACAAGTATCTGTACTTTCTACTTCTTACATTTTCAAAACAGACTCGTTACTTTTTAACACGTCAGAGAGAAGTTTGCGTTTCCGGTGTTGTGCCAAAAAGTGATCGTCTGCCAAAAAGTGATTGCCAGAAAATGATTGCCCATATTTAAACTGTTGTAAATGACTTGCTGATCTGTAATCTGTGAAAAATATGTCAAACATATCTCTCATGAATGATATCAAGTCATTTTGAGTAACAAACAACATTTCTGTCACAAGGTAGAAGCTGCAATCAGTTTTTGGCACAGACTTTTATATATTCTTTATTTATCAGGGTAAAAACTGCGATTGGCCAGATTTTTAAAGAGATATGTGGTCAAGAGGGCAGCAGAAATCAGAACAAATATGACATTACACTCTAAAGATATTTTCAGTGACCAAAGAGGACTGGATTTATTATACGTACGTGCAATAATGCAGAGTCATAAACATACTTGAATAACAGGTCATTTCTTTATTTTATATCTAAGCCCTTCATAAATCCTATTGACTACACTCTATTCACCAATATGAGCAAATACATTACACATAAAAGCACATAGAAACATCAAAAATCACTTTCTGGCAGACAATCACTTTTTGGCACAACACCGGACCGAGTCCTTAAGTTGTGCTCGCGGGACATAAACAGCTTAGCTAGCGCTATTGAAGAGGAGCGAGCATAAAGGGAGTAACGTGTGGCAGATAATTTTAAGTGCAATGTTTCTGAATGCTCAACAAATATCAGCAAACACACAAAGTGTGTGCATTTTGTCACACAGTGTGTCTGCTAGCTAAAAGAAGAGCTGCTGTATTTCCAGAGAGAGCAAAGAGAGAGAAGTTTACTCAGAGATGGAGAAAGATGTCAGAAAGAAGACAAGAGAGGAAGAAAAGATGTTAGATTTAAAGGTAAGGAGTGCAAAACAAACTGAAGTATGCTGACTTTGTGTAATTAAAAGATTCTATGAAAATACTGTAGTTTAATACGTAATAAACAGGTTAGCTTGTTGTACTGTATTTACAGTAAAGCTCTGTGTTGGTGCACAGAGGCTGTGTTCATGGTCAGAGTTACAGGTTACATCAGTGCAGCAGAGATGAGTTTGAAACAAAGCTGTTGATGCTGAGATTCATTCACTGAATCCAACATTTCTACAGCCTGTATGCTGTCAGTGTAGGGGATGGAGATCAGCTCAGATAGCTGTGAAATACTGGGTTACATCTTTGTGAATTCAGTTCATCCACACAGAGCAGTAAACCTCAGAGCAGCAGCAGCAGGTCAGCTGATCACAGCCTGCACACCAACATCATTTACTGGAGCTCACAATAGAAAGATATGATTCTTCTCCCCATGCAGAGCCACTACAGCTGGTCTTAGGGTTCCTCCACCTTCTGAATCCCACTGTAACCCCTGAGTATCCTCATGTTTGTGTTTAGGTGGAGGCACAGTCACCCTCTACTATGGAGGACACAGAGAATAGAGCTGTGTTTAAATTCCCTTTCACAGTTTGTGTCCTACATAACAGATTCAAGCTGAGTACATTTATTAGAATTCAAATTTAGATTGGAATAACGTTTGTATTTTATATTATTACAATAATATATAATGGGGTTCGGTTAGCTTTACACAAAAATAGCTGGTAGAAACATCCTCCAAAGAGCTACTTTTACTTTCTTACTTTGAGTAAATTTCAGAGCCTGTACTTTTTTACTTTTACTTAAGTAAAGAAGTTGAACCAGTACTTTGACTTTTACCAAAGTATTTTTTAACACAAGTACTTGTACTTCTACTTAAGTACAGAACGTCAGTACTTTTGCCACCTCTGGTAGTAGAAAACTTCAAAGTGTTTTGCAAACTCTAATTCTGTCCAAAAGCATTCTATTATCAGGAATAACACAACACAACAATACATGAGATAGAGGCAAGCTCACAGCTAATGCCACTTTAATACCATCATCATGCATAAGTCCCCCGTATAATATTTTAATGGATGAAGGTTATTAAGTATAAATATGTATGCTGTGTGTGCGTTTCAGATGGCTCTCGTGTTAGAAAACTACCGCTGCAAACTGTCGGTCTGGGCATTCAACTGGTCCTTTGCGTGCCTCCAGTTTCTTGCTGTCGGGTTTTAAAAATGGCACAGTTGATTCTGGTGAAGGAGTCGCTCTCATGACTCCGCTAGTGACCACACTTCCTGGCCAATCAGTGGCATGCTGTCCTCCACGTCACATTTTTGTATCGCCTCGGATTGCTTAGAACCGCAGGTGAGTGAGTACGGAAAAAGGACTGGCAAAGTGTACCTGATTCCATAGGCGTAGGAACGGAGGGGACGTTTCCCCCCCCAATACTGGAGCCAGGAGCATTTGTCCCAACCAAAAATTACACAGAGGAGGAGAAAAATACTTGATTTTGAAATCTTTAACTCACGCGCTTTTATTTTGAAGGTGCAACATGCGCTCCCTCTGAACATCTCTGAATGTTTGGGAGGTTGGAGACAGCGGCAGGAGTCAGAAACTCTTGAATGAGGTAAAACAGTCTGTCAGGATCATTCCCATGCACAGAGCCGGACCGAGGCATAGACGACATATGCGGCTGCCTAGGGCCCCCCTGACCACCAGGGGGCCCCCAAGCTCACATACATTTGTAATGAAATTTTTTTTTAATGTGCTAGTGCACTGGTAACATTTGTCTATGTACTGGTAACAATTATCTATGCATTGGTAACAATTATCTGTGCACTGTAACATTTATCTGTTCAGTGGTAACAATTATTTGTGCACTGGTAACAATTATCTGTGTACTGGTAACTATGCATTGTTAATATTTGTGTATGCACTGATAATTATCTATGCATTGGTAACATTTGTCTATGCAATGGTGACAATTATCTGTACGCTGGTAACAATTATCTACGCATTGTTAACATTTATCTGTGCACTGGTAACAATTATCTATGCACTGTGACATTTGTGTATGCACTGGTAACAATTATCTATGCATTTGTAACATTTGTCTATGCACTGGTAACAATTATCTATGCAGTGGTAACAATTATTCAAGATTCAAGATTCAAGAAGTTTATTGTCATGTACACCGCAAAACACTGTGGTTATGCTGAGCAATGAAATTCTTACTTGCGACTGCTTTACAAACAATTGAAATAAGCAACTAAGTTAAAATAAAATTTAAGAACTAGTATATTAGGAAAGTAAAAGTAGAAATTATCTATACATTGGTAACATTTGTCTATGCACTGGTAACAATTATCTGTGCACTGGTACAATTATCTATGCACTGGTAACAATCTGTGCACTGGTAACATTTATCTGTGCACTGGTAACAATGAGATTGGAGGGCCACTCCTGTTCAGTGCCATGTAACAGAAAATCAAACTCTCTAAAATGAAAATAAAATATTATAAAAATATTATAATCTAGTATAATCAATATGATCAAGAGATATACAGAAAATAAACAATGTGTAAAATATACAAAAAATAGAATGTATAAAAATATATACATACATACCTACATTGGTGCATCTGTACATTGTAAGAAAGTAAATGCGTGTATACATATAATAATGAAGATGATGAATATTGCACTTGGTGAATGAATATTGCACTAGTGAATGAATACTGGATATTACACAATATAGGAGTGATAGATATTGTTCAGTATGAATGATATAATATTGCACAGAGATGTGGGTGTTGCACAGTTACAGTGGGTGAGTGTGTGAGTTCAGGGTGGTGATTGCTCTGGCGAAGAAACTGTTCCTGAGTCTGTTTGTTCTGGCTTTGATGCACCTGTAGCGCCTGCCAGAGGGCAGCAGGTCAAACAGGTCAAAGCCAGGGTGTGAGCTGTCCTTGATGATGTTCCTGGCTCTGCTGATGCAGCGGGAGGTGTAGATGTCCATCAGGGAGGGGAGAGGGCAGCCAACGATTCTTTGTGCTGTCTTGACTACCCTCTGAAGCCTGGCCCTGTCTGCCTCAGTGCAGCTGCCCTACCATACTGTGATACAGTACGTCAGGAGGCTCTCAATGGATGAGCGGTAGAAGGTCAGCAGCAGGTTTGAGTCCAAGTTGTTCTTCCTGAGGACCCTCAGGAAGTGAAGTCGCTGCTGAGCCTTCTTGATAACAGCTGTGATGTTATCTGACCAAGAGAGATCAGCAGAGATGAGGACACCGAGAAACCTGAAGGTGTGGACCCTCTCCACATGCTCGCCGTTGATGTAGAGGGGAGCTGGGTCAGTCCTGTGCTTCCTGAAGTCGATGATGATCTCTTTGGTTTTCATGGTGTTCAGTACCAGGTTGATCTCTGAACACCAGGCTGTCAACTTCAGGACCTCCTCTCTGTAAGCTGCCTCATCTCCCTTTGAGATGAGTCCGACCAATGTGGTGTCGTCAGCAAATTTGACGATGAGGTTGTTATTGTGGGCCGGACTGCAGTCATGGGTGTATAGGCAGTACAGGAGGGGGCTCAGCACACAGCCCTGTGGGGAGCCAGTGCTCAGTGTGCGGGTGGAGGAGAGATGGGGGCCAAGTCTCACAGTCTGGGGCCGGTTGGTTAAGAAGTCCTTGATCCAGGAACATGTGAGAGGGGGGAGGCCCAGGGTGTGCAGTTTGGTGGTGAGAATGTCCGGGATGATTGTGTTGAACGCTGAGCTGTAATCCACAAAGAGCATGCGAGCGTAGCTCTGCTGCTGCTCCAAGTGGCTCAACACAGAGTGGAGAGCTACAGTGATGGCATCCTCTGTGGATCTGTTTACACGATATGCAAACTGATGGGTGTCGAAAGTGGGGGGCAGATGGTCTTTGATGTGCTAGAGAACCAGCCTCTCAAAGCACTTCATGATTACCGGTGTGAGGGCCACAGGGCGGTAATCATTTAGGCTGGTGACAGATGACCTTTTGGGCACGGGGATGATTGTGGCTGTTTTTAGGCAGGGGGGGATGACTGCTTGGGCCAGGGAGAGGTTGAAAATCCTGGTGAGAATCAGGGTGAGCTGGTGGGCACACGCTCTGATCACCTTGCCAGGTACTCCGTCTGGTCCGGCAGCCTTCCTGGGGTTCACTGCCAGGAGCACGCGCCGTACCTCATGCTTCTGGACAGTGAGTGGGGTGCAGCCTGGTGGGGGGGCAGGACTGGAGCAGATGGGTGGTCCTGAGGCATCTCAAAGCGAGCAAAGAAACAGTTAAGTTCCTCTGCTAGTGACACACTCAGGTCTCCTGCAGTCACATCACAGCCTCTGAAGTTTGTGATGTTCTGAATGCCCTGCCACACCTCCCGTGTGTTATTGCTGGACAGATGGGACTCTATGCTCCTCCTGTAGTCCGTTTTGGCTTTTTTTTTCCCTCTTTTCAGGTCAGCTCGAGCAGCACTGTACAGAGCTCTGTCGCCTGGCCTGAAGGCAGCATCACAGGTTTTGAGGAGTGAACGGACCTGGCTGTTCATCCAGGGTTTCTGGTTAGGGAAAACCCGGATGTTTTTGCTAACAGTCACATTTCTGATACAGAACTTAATGTAGTCCAGTACCGTCCCTGTGAATGTTTCTAGGTCCTCGTGTTCGAATAAGTCCCAGTCTGTGTATGCAAAGCAGTCCTGTAGGTCGGAGAGTGCGTTTTCAGGCCGTTTTCATACCAATGCATATATCTATGCATTGGTAAGTATGCACTGTAACATTTATCTGTGCACTGGTAACTATTCATTGGTAATATTAATGTGTGCATTGGTAACAATTATCTATGCATTTGTAACAATTGTCTGTGCATTGGTAACATTTATCAGTGCGTTAGTAACATTTATCTGTGCACTGGTAACATTTATCTGTGCACTGGTAACTATTCATTGGTAATATTAATGTGTGCATTGGTAACAATTATCTATGCATTTGTAACAATTATCTGTGCATTGGTAACATTTATCAGTGCGTTAGTAACATTTATCTGTGCACTGGTAACATTTATCTGTGCACTGTAACATTTATCTGTGCACTGGTAACTATTCATTGGTAATATTAATGTGTGCACTGGTAACAATTATCTATGCATTTGTAACAATTATCTGTGCATTTGTAACAATTATCTGTGCACTGGTAATATTTGTGTATGCACTGGTAACAATTATCTATGCATTGGTAACATTTGTGCAATGGTAACAATTATCTATGCACTGGTAACAATTATCTATGCATTGTTAACATTTATCTGTGCACTGGTAACTATGCATTGGTAATATTAATGTGTGCATTGGTAACAATTATCTATGCATTTGTAAGAATTATCTGTGCACTGGTAATATTTGTGTATGCACTGGTAACAATTATCTATGCAATGGTAACATTTGTTTGTGCAATGGTAACAATTATCTATGCACTGGTAACAATTATCTATGCATTGTTAACATTTATCTGTGCACTGGTAACTATGCATTGGTAATATTAATGTGTGCATTGGTAACATTTATCTGTGCATTGATAACATTTATCTGTGAACTGGTACAATTATCTATGCGCTGGTAACAATTATCTGTGCACTAGTAACACGTATCTGTACATTGATAAGTATGCACTGGTAACATTTATTTGTGCATTGGTAACATTATCTGTGCACTGGTAACATTTATCTGTGCACCGGTAAGTATGCACTGGTAACATTTATCTGTGCACTGGTAACATGTATCTGTGCTTTGGTAACATTTATCTGTGCACTGGTAACATTTATCAGTACACTGTAACATTTATCTGTGCACTGGTAACTCTGCATTGGTAATATTAATGTGTGCATTGGTAACAATTATCTATGCATTTGTAACACTTATCTGTGCACTGGTAATATTTGTGTATGCACTGATAATTGTTACCAGTTATCAACCAATTATCTATGCATTGGTAACATTTGTGCAATGTTAACAATTATCTATGCACTGGTAACAATTATCTATGCATTGTTAACATTTATCTGTGCACTGGTAACTATGCATTGGTAATATTAATGTGTGCATTGGTAACAATTATCTATGCATTTGTAACAATTATCTATGCACTGGTAATATTTGTGTTTGCACTGGTAACAATTATCTATGCATTGGTAACATTTGTTTGTGCAATGGTAACAATTATCTATGCACTGGTAACAATTATCTATGCATTGTTAACATTTATCTGTGCACTGGTAACTATGCATTGGTAATATTAATGTGTGCATTGGTAACAATTATCTATGCATTTGTAACAATTATCTATGCACTGGTAATATTTGTGTATGCACTGGTAACAATTATCTATGCAATGGTAACATTTATCTGTGCAATGGTAACAATTATCTATGCACTGGTAACAAATATCTATGCATTGTTAACATTTATCTGTGCACCGGTAAGTATGCACTGGTAACATTTATCTGTGCACTGGTAACATGTATCTGTGCGTTGGTAACATTTATCTGTGCACTGGTAACATTTATCAGTACACTGTAACATTTATCTGTGCACTGGTAACTATGCATTGGTAATATTAATGTGTGCATTGGTAACAATTATCTATGCATTTGTAACAATTATCTGTGCACTGGTAATATTTGTGTATGCACTGGTAACAATTATCTATGCATTGGTAACATTTGTTTGTGCAATGGTAACAATTATCTATGCACTGGTAACAATTATCTATGCATTGTTAACATTTATCTGTGCACTGGTAACTATGCATTGGTAATATTAATGTGTGCATTGGTAACAATTATCTATGCATTTGTAACAATTATCTATGCACTGGTAATATTTGTGTATGCACTGGTAACAATTATCTATGCACTGGTAACATTCTTCTATGCATTGGTAACAATTATCTCTGCATTGGTAACAATTGTCTATGCACTGGTAACAGTTATCTATGCACTGGTAACATTTATCTATGCACTGGTAACAGTTATCTATGCATTGGTAACATTTATCTGTGCTCAAGCGAGTTTGCCCACGTTTTAAGATTATAAAACATATACCTATGTAAATTAAACATGCACTAATATAGGTGTACACAACACTATTTTTCCAAGAAACATTTGAAAAAGAAGAAAGTAAAAGATCAAATAGCATCTTTTTATGCTTTTCTCAGAGTATTTATGGATCTGTCAGGTTTCCGATATGTGTCCCCCCCCAATTGGAAACTCATTTCTACGCCCCTGCCTGATTCTAATGGAAATGCCGTCAACTCACGGCGAGGCAAGTTGACCTGAGGCGAGTCGTTCTGTATGGAAAAGCGGCTTAATTCTCTTGTCTCTATGTACAATGCAATTCGCTACCTGCTGCTATCTAGTCTAATGATATGGAAGAGTATTACATGATTATGCTCCCAGTCACTACTACAGCACAGACAATTCATCAAAGGTAAGTTGAGTTAAATTAGGTATGCCTATTTGATAATGTCCCTTTATTGTAGGCTAATTGTTAGCAAATTACACTGCTATGGCACTCAACAGGTGCCATAGCAGCAGAGCTAGATGATGAGTTGGCCAAAACATGCCAATCTCAACCATTTTCACTTATGTGCAACAACAGAAAAAACAGACAAACAATTCGTCATCCTGGCTAGACTCTACGATGAAGCCACTCTGCAGGTCACTACAAGATTCATGGAGATGCCTGTATGAAACGTAGGAAATGCAGAAAATCTGTATGAAAAACTGAGTGAAGCACTAAGGTAGAGGAACTGCACTGTGTTGTTGATGTATGTAGTAGTTTGCATTTAATTATGATCTTGTGTTTTGTCTGAGACCTTTTGTGACATTTTTTCCTGTTTTCAATAGAAAAAGACGCATTCCATGGGAGAAACTGATAGCCTTTAACTCTGATAATGCGACTGTCATGAAATGCAGGCACAACTCTGTTATCAGCAGACTGAAGACCAGCCAGACCCATGTGTAGGACCTTGGTTGTATTTGCCCCCTAGTACTAGTACAGTGGTGTTGTGGTTAGTACTGCTGCCTCACAGTTATAATAACAGCTAGAAGGCCTGTGTTCATTTCCACCTTGGCCTGGCCCCCTCTCTCGCTGTGTAGAGTTTGCATGTTCTCCCCGTGTCTGCGTGGGTTTTCTCCGGGTACTCTGGTTTTCTTTCCACAGTCCAAAGACATGCAGTTACTGGGGTTATGTTAATTGGTCACTCTAAATTGCCCATTGGTATAAATGTGAGTATGAATGGTTGTCTGTCTCTCTGTGTTGGCCCAGTGACAGGCTGGTGACCTGTCCAGGGTGTACCCTGTCTCTCACCCTATGTCAGCTGGGATAGGGTCCAGCCCCCCACTCCCCCACCCCACCCCCCGGCGACCCTGAACAGGATAAGCGGAAGAGGATGGATGAATTAATATGTTTACATTTTTGAAAAAAGGCACCTCACCATTACCTGTGAAATGAAATTACTGAACTTCACCATAAAATCCAGATTTAAAAAAAGCTCTTTTTAAAGAAAAGTGTCCCGGCAGATTTAGAGGGTTTTGCGTCTGAACTCTTCATGTTTCAATAGTCATTTAAAAGCAAAAAATCAACAACAATGCCTTCTGAAAAATAGATTGTGCATAGATAAACTAATTTCTTTTATGTAACATCAATAACAACTGTCAACATAACAGAGAAGAACATGTAAGTCCAAGACTTGCACATCACGTCACTGAGAATAGAATAAATTTGAAAAGAAAATTGATATATCAAATGATAATATATTACTTAAAATACAATCAATATCCTACTTTACAAGAGCATCTGGCCCTCACACTGTCTGCCGAGAAAAATTCTGTCCCTTGGACAAATGTAGTTGATGACCCCGAGTTATGATAAAGGAGTCGAGTCACATAAACGTCCCCATTGTGGATCATGGATTTAGTGTGTGTATGTGTTGAGTGTCCCCAATTGTATGGGCAGTTTTGTATATTAGTGTTTGTCAGCTATCATTTATACTTGGTACAAAAACAGCATAGTGTTCACATTATAATGCACCAGTCTTCTCATGTTTGGACCTTAAAGCATGCCTTCATGTTATGCTACCTTTACTCAGCAGTCATCCAACATTCTTCGTTACAGAACTGGGACTTTACTCGTGTGTCTTTGCTGGTCTTTGGTGGGAGTGTGTTTTGTTAATTCTTAACTATCATAGTTGATCATTTTGTTTTTTCCTTGGTTTATTTAGAGGCCACCACCTGATCAGGGGATGTATAAGTGTATTGCAAATGATGTGCACGTATCATTAAATTATGAGAAAATAACTTTTGAAAAAAGGAATAAATTGTGAGTTTTAAACATTTCCAAACTATTTATAAGATTTCTCACATATAAAGCACTGGTTTGCGTGAGTCACTTTGTATGAGCTACTGTTTTTGAGGTCCTTCACAGCATTTTATACGTGACTTTGACCTGTTAATGAATCCATTTCACATCGTGAATGTCTGCAGGTTATGTAGGTTAGCTCATGTGTAGAATATCCAACTGTCTGCAATCAGAAGTGTTACCTGCAACCAATCAAACCTTTTGTATTTTCTTTCTACATTGTGACCATGTTTTAAACTTGATTAAATAAAAAAGCAATGATCCGTACTGGAAATGATTTGACTTTTTTTTTTTTTTTTGAGCCTAAGCATTAAGGACAAGTATTTAAGTAATATTGTAATATGTAAGTGTTTTTCACCTTTCTAAAAATACATTTTAATCTAAAGCTGGACCCAAAGAATCTCAGTTTATAGTCCTGATTTCTATTAGGTGGAAGTGAAGCTATGATGTCCTACCTCTGTTTCAGATGGTTTCTTTAAAAAATTTTGTGTGTCAGCATTTGAATAACAACACCAGCTATAAAGCTGTTCTGAGGTAGGATGCATTGCTTAGTAAACCTCAGGTTTCCAAATGAAGGCACCGTTGATGTAGGCTTGTGAGGTATCACCATTTCAAGCGGTTTCCATTTTGGTGAGAACACAGTCATTTCAGGTTCTCTAGTTTTTTATTAAAGAGTGAAAACAGGAAACTATCACAGGATATATCCTGTATAGTTATACCTTTGCTACCCGAAGGAAGCAGGTGCAAAGAGACCAGAGTGCAAAGCTTCTGCTCAGAAAATGTTGCTGTGTAGCCCCTTAACTGGCAAGGGCCCGGTGACGGGCCGTTTGTAGTCCCTTTTATATGGCAGGCTAGACCCTCCCATTTTTATTGACACGTCATTCGGCCAATCATGTAACTGGCTGCACCAAATCACCTGAAAAAGCTACGTGACGCCCTCTGAGTATTATTGGCTCTGGGAAACCCATTTCTTAACATGATTGGCCGAATGAGGTGTCAGTCAAAATGGGCGGGTCTAGCCTGCCATATAAATGCACTTCATTCGGCCGGCGGACCAGACGCAGCCAGTTAATAGGCTATGAAATGGGTTGTTCAGAGCCAATAATAACCAGAGGGTGTTATGTAGTTTTTGTCAGGTGATTTTTTTGCTGCCAGTTAAGGGGTTAAAAGGTTACCCATTAGTTTGCAAAACCTGACTGCAACTTTATGAGTGTAAAATGGTTATTGCAGACTTTACTGTGCTCATGAATACCTCATAATCTAACTAAATATTTTTATGTTGCTTATTGACAAAATTTATGATAAGCCTTTGCAAAGGCCTTTTTACCTCTTAACTAATGCTTGTTATGAAATTGCGTTACCACTTTGGGTCATCTTCGTCTTCTTTCGGCTGCTCCCTTTAGGAGTTGCCACAGTGGATCATCTGCCTCTATCTCACCTCATCCCTAGCATCTTTTCCTCCTGCCTGGCAGCTCCATCTTCAACATCCTTCGTCTGATACATCTCCTCCAGAGTTGTTAGTTTTATATTTCTTCATCAGCCTGCGTGTTCTTAGTTTTTATTGTTTGAAAATTATTATTTTGAGTTTAATTTTTCAGCGTTAGCTATTATGAAACAATGTTATAATATAAGGTACTTGTCAGGGGCAGATTAGCAAAGTTCAGACTCCAACAACACCTCATGTAGTCCCCATGAACATTTGCTCCAAAGCCTTCTGAAGGTGGTTTTATTGACAAATTTGAAAACACAGACAAAAACTACAGACAAAGATGGTTCTGGTTTTGTGGCAAAAACCATGATTGACGTTATTTAAACTGTTGTAAATGACACCGAATTATTTGTATTTGATTTTAGTTATTTATGTGAACAAAGACAGTTCCTGGTGGGTTTTTTTTACACCTAGTTTTAGTTTGTTACTTTAGTTAACTAATATTACCAGTATTCCTCCAGCAGAGGGTATGCTTATTTTGCATAAACACCAATTTATCGGTACACTGCACTCTTTTCCTAATTCTGAATGAAAACTGATCAAATACTTTTCTTTCTGTTTTGGCTGTTGCAGCTTAAAAAAAAAATTGAAATTAAAAGAAGCAGTTAAATAAAGTCTAAAGATCCGCCAAATAGACTATGTGAGTTAGTTTGTTATAGGGACTGTAGATAGATAACAATCTTAATTCATATAATAAATAATGTCTGCTTGGTGACATTCTTCTATACAGCCTGGAATGTGGTTCAAGATCTGGCTCAGTGACCTCTCAGGTCACAAACCCCGGACATATCAAGGCATACAGTACAGTCTCCAGGGAGGATGCAGCAGTAATAAAACTGAAACCTTTGCGCCACGTCGTGATATTAAAGAGCTTTTCAAAAAAAAAAAAAAAAAAACAGCCAAACTAACAGCATAAACAGTGGAGGCAAACAGGGACAGGCGTTTGCGCACAGGAAGGAGGTTGACGTGTTTTCCGCAGGCTTAGACCGGGGAAAGTTGTTTCCTGAAGTTGAGGCTGTGCTGATCGTTTCTCCACTGAAGTCCTGCTGCTTGCAGAAAATGACCAGGACGGGTTTGTCGTAGTAGTTTACTAGTTTTTTTTCCGCCCACCTTTGCCGGTGAAGCTCTTCTTGTGATGGAGCTGCCAGATGAGAAGATGAGCTCTAAGACTGAAGACACAGGTAATAATAATAATAATTATAAACTTTAATCTGCTTCGCAGCTAGCTACCACCACCGCCACCGGGACCTGCTGCGAGTCGACACTGTCCGCTTTACGGCTTTAAAGCTTTAAATGTAGTTAAATATTAATTTTAACTTGTTGCTTGTCTTCAGCGCGACCTGCCTGCGTTTGAAGGGGACGTAGCCGAGAGACGGCCTGTTAGCATTGCTGCCCATAGAAATGAACGGACGCTGCTAGCCGCCGGCTAACTCTGTTAACGCTTTCTCGTGTCCTCTACAAAAGATTAAAAAAAAAAAAAAAAACAGGTCCAGACCTATGGGTTTTAATGCGTGTTTAGTTGTCATTTCAGTCATACATTATATACATGACATTGCTCTTATTCTAGTTTTATAGCTTAAAACAGCAGGTCATTTATAACATATGGTAAATATGACGTGGTGAAGAAACTATTTATAGTAGTAAAACCCTGAAAATGCAACTGAAAGTGAAAGCACCCTTCATTAGCTGACTGTGCTTAAAAGTACTCATCCCTTGTGCATGCTGTTACTGAAATATTATTACATTTGATAAGTTAAGCAGTAGTGCACAGGCTCAGGTGTATTTCATGTTTTGAATTACAAATTTTAATCTGTCATATAGAAGTAGTGATGAGTAGTGACGTGCCCGCCCTTGGAAATGAAGTGAGGAAGTATTTTTGCAGTATGCAGTTTTAAGTAAAGTATGCTCATCTCCTGCGTGTCTTTGAGTGCAGCATTTGAATAAGATTACAGTTCACCCTGCAGGTAGTATTATGGGTAGTAGATAGTATTAGTGGCAAGACAGCAACTCGTTGTTTCGAGTATTTTTATTGTGAAGTAACAGTGAATCAGCAGTACAGTCTTTCTTGGTGTAAACATTGCCTTGTTTCAAATATATACAAAATTTGTAGAAGACTGTGATGTAAATACAAAATTGGAAAATAAATAAATAAACAATAACTGTGGAGATGAAATAAAAAACAAAACAAAAACAAAATAACTTGACCTCTAATGCCCTTCTTGCTAAGGACGAAGTTGCGCTCCTCCTTTATTTAGTGATATTCCAAATAAAGATTACACTGTATACTCAGGCTGTTTTAGAGATTGTAGGAAACTGCTGCTTTGCTCTGTTTTCTCAGTTATTAATTATACCTCTTCGGGGTTTGGATTTTTGCATTAAGAATAAAATTGATCAAAAAGGCAAAGAATAAATGGAATTGATAATGAAACTAATCAGTTATGTGATCCAAGCGGTCCTGCGTGGCTCTGGATTAGATTAGAAACGTTGAGGGTTCATTAGTAAATAAGAGCATATATCAAAATTATTTTAGGCTTGTCTTATTGCAAGGTGACCCCATGGTGAAAGCAGATATTTTGTTGTTTGTGAAAAACCTGCAGCAAGAGACTTAAAACCATTTATCTTATTTTCTTCAGATGTTAATACACATATTTCATGAACTTACACAATAAAAAAAAAATATGATGGCAGACAGAAATGTCAATACTGGTATTGAGTAGTCATATTTGAGATATTTTTAGGATCAAACAACATATTTTCAATAATGTGTGAGTTCTCCACTATCCAGTTATTATAGCCAGCTGTCCTTTACTCTTCAGTTCCCTGACTGAATGATTTGAATTCCTGTGTAGTGTTTCCTGTGTATTTCCACCCCATGCTGAACTGTTGCCAAGATGTTTTTTTCACTGAATTCTCCTCCTTTTTTTTTTTAAATTTTTGGACAAAAAGGGAAGTGTAAACTTAATTTGTCAGAAACAGCTGTTTCCAAAGGACTCTGGCTTATCAGGATTTTTTGCCTCCTCCGGCCATTGACTTTTGTGACAGTCACAGATGAGGTTTCCTTTTCTTTTCTAGACCTTGTTATTCAGCTCTGTGCAGCAACAGTACAACACCAACCAACCCCGTGTCACCTTATCCTTCCCGGAGGTCATTATAGTCACGTCATATGCAGCCCTAAAAGGCGATTTTTAATAATTAATAGTTGTTTAGAAGATGGATCATAAATTTTTTATTTTTTTGGAAATTAAAACAATCGAAAAATGCCCATAAAATAAATGACAAGAGAACTGGATAAAAAGGAAAGAAGATAAATTGTTCATCAAATTATTTATTGATTGAAGACTGAAACTTTAGCTTTAATATATTTTAAATAGCAGTGCTTTTATAACTGGATTCCACCAGAAACAAATTAAATAAATTAATAATCAAATTAACAAATTAAAAAATAAACAACAGACCAAACAAATGTTGCATGAGAAAATTTTCAGATTTGTCTACAGCCTTATTTTTAACTTTTTTTTTTCTTTAATTTGCATTGTGCACTATAGAATCTTAATTCCTCATCACACCTCATCCACAAATTTACTGCTTTAAATGTGTTTTTAAATGATTTGTTCTACCACCTGCTTTTTAAAATATGCCTTTCCCCCTGTGCTCATACTGTAACTCTCTAATTTCAAATGCACCCTGAATAAGTATGTAAGTAGATTATTTTGACCTAAATCATAATATTTTATAGAAGTCCGTCGGCTGGTTCATAATGAAGTTATTATAGAATTAAAGCTAAACAAAAAACTAGGTGTGAGAAAAAACACCTGCCCAAGTCTTTGCATAAAACTTTATCTCCAGCTGCATACAGGGCTTTTTTCCAGTTTTTTGTAAAACAGTAAATTTCAAAGTTCATGGATAACAATAATTATATTTTAGCATTAAAAATATTTTGATTAAAGAGCCTGCACATACTGGTGGATTAACTATTACAACAGCTTAAAACATGGTTTTGGTAATTGCCAGTATTGTTAATTTAGGGCAGCTGTGGTGTAAACATTGGCTGGTGGTCTAATAAATCATAAAGCACAAACTTTATAAAGGAAAAGCACAAAAATGTGTTTGTCATTTTCAGAGGCGAGCCTGTGGGATCAGCTAGTAGAGTGCCGAGCACAGGTCGAACACTGGCAGGGTGTGGCGACGATCTGTGAGCTGAGCAAACAGGAGGAACTGGCAGAACTGCAAAAACAATGTGATCAAGAGATCCAGTCACTGCAGGAGGCTCTCAGAGGTCAGTCAGTGCTGTGTGTTGGATCGGCAGACAGGTTTTTTTTTTTTTTTTCTTGAGGAAGAAGAAATCAAATCAAAGTATTTATTTATTTATTTATTTTTACTGTAATGGGAAACCTATTCTGTAATCATCTTAATATCCTGTTAGTTGAAAGCTTAAATCAACCACTAAAGCTTTAAGTTTAACTCACTGAGGATCATTATGTGTTGGCGGTTGTGTTTTCAGAGACAGCAGCTCAGTATGAGGCCAGGATAGCTGTTCTACAGTCTCAGCCTGTGGAGTGGAAGAGAGCCGGTGGACCAAACATGGTTAGTACCAGTGCGCCTGTCTTACTTTTATTTTGGGTATTTTGGATTCCCATCATTTGATTTTTCTAATTGTTAGATCAGTGGAAGGAAGGGAAGGGTGGATACAGAAGCCGCATCGATCGTCAACAGCTCGACTGGGGACGAATCGGCGCCATCAACGCACAGCCATTCAGCAGAGCTGGAGGCGGCGGCAGAGGGAGAAGGGGCTGCGCTTACAACAGAAGGATATTTTTCACTAAGGAACTGTGACTCAGCCTCATTGTCCTCTTTCTCCTTGGACACACCATTGCTGCCCAGAAAACTCCATGCACAGGACGACACCGACTCGCTGCTCTCCACGGGTACTTTGGTGCCTGAAGCCATTTACCTGCCACCAGCTGGACACCGACTGGTCACACACAGTGACTGGGACGCTCTTAATGCTCAGGTGTGGGTGTGATCTGATTATTTTTTTGGGTTTTTTTGTTTTTTTTACTACTACAGGTACTTGAGCTTCTTCTCAAAAGTACCACTACAATGCTGTATAACAACTCCAATGTGAGCAGTTTTAATGTCACGTAGCTTCCAGACAGTCCCTGCGGTCTAACAACTTTGCATTGTGGTTTCTTTGGTCAGTTGTCCGAGCTGCGAGGGGAAGTGAGTCGCCTGCAAGCTGAGAAGGAGGAGCTGGAGAGAGAGCTGGATACCCAGAGCAACCAAACACACAAACAGGTGCAGAAACAAGCTTTGGGCATGTGTGTATGTGTGTGCATATCTATACACGCGTTAATGAGTGTATGTATATGTGTGTGCCTAGGTATCGATGCTCCAGTCTCAAGTCCAGGCTTCAGAGACTCTCCTCCAGGATTTGCAGAAATCTTTTAGCCAGTCACAGAATGCAGTCCAGAGCCGGCTGGTGAGTAATGCCGGTGAATTAAACACTCATATAACTCAAGGGAACTTCAGCAACATATAATGAGCTGTAGATTTGCTATTAGGTTAGCTTGGTCACCTTGTAACAGACCCAGGTGAGGACTTTGCCTCTGTTTCCAGTATTTCTGCAAAGTTACATACTTAGCTACACATTTATATATAAACAGAAATGAACTTATTTCCCTGAACAACAAGTGCACGCAGACTCATCCGTCCAGCACATCTTGATAAAGCTAACAGCAGTCTTCAAACTCCAGGGCACATTTGTATCATTACCCATAAAGTGCGTGTGAATGTTATTAGGATGTATCTTTGGTAAGATGAGGGGTTCAAACTTGCATTGTTTTTTCTTCTTCTTTTTGTTTGTCTAGGCAGAGTTGTCTCTTTCTCAGAGGAAGATGTGCAACGAACTTTCCAGATTGAAAGGAGAAGAAGTTGAGGAGGACGTACCAGACAGCAGCTCATCATTCTCAGCAACACTACATGTACAGTTTTAGAGTTTTCCTTGCTTCAATCACAAGTGCTGCAGCTAGGAAAACTCCATTATTTTTTACATGAAGTGTAGCGGAGTGAGTGGCATATTTTTTATTTTAGGACATTTATGACATTTCACGCATCATTGGAAAGGGAACAGAAACCCCTGAGAAGCTTGTCTGTTTAGAGTTCCTCTTTCTTAAGTGGTGGTTTTCCTTATTTGCAGTCATTTAAACCTCTCACATTCACTTCTGGCATTTTAAGATTGTGGAGAGAAGTTTAAGTTTTCCAGAGTAATCACTGCTTTTGTTTAATGAGTAATGAGCAGAGGCAGTGGTCAGATTGTATTTGGGCATCAGTGTGAATTCATTTTTTAAACTCTAACCTGCAGGGGGCGCACTGTGAGGAGCGCCTTCGTATTGAGATAGTCAACCTGAGGGAGCAGCTGGACACACGGGCAGAGGAGAACGGTCTGTGGATCATTTTACCATGTGTGGAATCTGCTATGTTGACTTTCTTCAACTTAACACCATTTCTTTTCTTCCTCTTTCTACGCCCTCCCACTTCGATCTGCTGTCATCAGACATTTTAGAGGGTGAGTGACCAGCTCATAGTTTGAGATTAGATTGGTAGGTCTTGTGGTGGATATTGGATGGGATTTCTTTCAATAAAACATGTCTGACCAGTGCGGTGATCAGTCTTGTCTTGCATATAATGGATGGAGATCCTGTTTGTGATTTTTGGGTGCAGTGCAGTTTTCCAGCCTCAAGACTGAGACAGAGAAGATCCAGGCTCAGAGGGAGCAGTTGCAGGCTGAGCTGCTGGCTTGTCGCAATGAACTGGAAGCCCTGCGGGTGGTGCTCTCTCATGTACGAAGCACCAACAAGACCCTCAGCAGTGACAAAGTAAATACAGGCTGCTTTTTAGCTCTGCCATCTTTGGTCTTCTGTTGATGGTTGAGCGTTTATTTGGATTAGCCCAGTAAACCCTCTTGTATGAGTGTGTGTGTGTGTGTATTTTTTTTTTTTAACCACTAGTATAATTTTGTAAAGCATGGAACTTCTGTTCACATTACACTCATTCATTTTCATCATCACCATGAGGTGCTATGCTGTTTTGAATCTATACAGGTCAGAAATATGAAAATCAAACAGGGATTTCATGACTGTTATTTCTGTTGTTGTCAGGCAGTCCTGAACCAGCAGTGTCTGGAACTGCGCAGCCAAGTGATCAGCCTGCGCTCTCAGGTCGACACCAGCCAGGCCGTGCAGAGGGACTTTGTTGAGCTCTCCCAGTCGCTGCAGGTGAGAAACGACCGCCAGTGGTAAGCTTAACTGGGACAATATGAGGAAAAGTGTTAACATTTGTATCAGGATGCTGAGCATCAGTGACTCACTAATTTTTTTATTTTTATTTATTTTTTTACCACTTCCACTCTCCACTTTAAGGTGAAGCTGGAGTTAATTCGACAGGCAGAGAGTCTGGAGCAAGTCAAGGAAATCCTGGGAGAGAGACCCAGTGAAGATAGCTCCTCATCTGCGGATACCTTGTGAGATGCTGAAAACTGCATTTGAACCAAAGAGATTAAACATCCTAAGAGTGACCCAGAAAGGTCAACTAACCACGGCCACACGAAACACAGACGCTCCGGTGGAGTAACAACTGGAACACTCACAGCTGATGCTGCTAGCACTCATGTTGCAACACTGGAAGCACTCCTAAAGTGAAACATATCTCACAGAGGATGGATTGGTGTCAGTGAAGGAAAGTGGTGCTTGATGACCAAAGCAACTTTTTCTCACACTCTCATGTTTTTTTTCTTGTGTCTAGTAACACATTGATTCCTGTACAGACATTTGTAAAGATGCTGCGTTTGTAAATCTGACATGACTCCAGCAAAACACTCAAGGGTCCAACACTATCAGTTATTAATATGCAAGTAATCAATATTTTTGCATCTTTGTGAAAAAAAGGACCTCTCTTGGCAGTGGATTGCGGTGCAATAATTAATAATGATACAAAATTGAAACTCCACTGAAATAACTGTATTCAAATGTGACTTTTATTATATATAAACATATAAATTTACTTAGCAATAACATTCCTGTCCTCACTAAAACCATATTAGCATTTAGACCTAATGTTCTGGATTTTATGATTAGAAAGGTAAAATCCGTAAAGAAATATTAATGTGTAACATTGAACTATTTTATTTTGTGTGATTGCACATTAAAAATTAACGGTAGGTTATCAGATTTTCATTAACCTTGAGGGTCGTAATTAAATAATGCGATAAAGTTTCTTAACCTTTGGCTTCAGTTTGTTACACAGTGTAATTGCACACAATATTGTAGGTTTGGATATAAAATGTGAAAATAAAGCTAAAAGGTCAACAGATCCTTACAGGGAGGCCATAAAAGGCTCAACAAAGATCAGAAAATAGAGTGACTTGTTAACTAACTAAACTAAGTAATCCTCTTCATGCGTGGATGCACATAAGGTCGTCACCAGAGCCACCGTGGTCTGTCCAAAGCACACTTCACCAGGTAGCCCCAGGTCCACCCCTGCTCCTTCATCTCTTCTCCTCCAAGTCTCTTTTGGTCTCCCTCTATTTCTCTGACTGTCTGGAGTCCATCTGAGGGCTACTCTCTGTAGTGGTGCTGACAGCGTGCGCAGCACATGTCCAATCCTTCTCCATTGGCACATCTGAACCTCTTCTGTGATGGATTTTGTGGAAGTGCTTTGGTGCAGTTCAGCACTGGAAATGGTATTTGGCCAAAAGATGTTCAGAATTCTTTTGAGGCAGCTGTTCTGGAAGACTTCTAGTTTGTGAATGATGGTCTTGGTCATTTTCCATGATTCTGCACCGTACAGGAGAGTGTTCAGGACATTATTGTTTTTGAAGAGCCCGATCTTGGTAGTGGTGGTCATGGTGATGTCACTGTTCCTGCTAATTTAGACCCCAAATAAGTGAAGTGTTCCACATTTCTTCCCCGTCGATGATGATGGCTGCTGTTCATCATCTTAAGCCCGATCTGCTCTGCTGTACTTGCCATGATGGTGGTCTTTGCCTACATATCTTGATGTCGGTGTGAGAGCAGCGCCACATCATCTGCAAAATCTATATCTTCCAGGCATGAGGTGAGCATCCAACGAATTCCTCTTCTTCCATCTGCAACTGTTTTCGTCATGATCCAGTCCATTCCTAGGATGGACAGAAATGGAGAGAGGATGCGTCCTTGCTTCACACCATTACGGACATGGAAAGCCTCTGTCAGTTCCATGCTGCAAATTACTTTTGATGCAAAGTCCTTGGTAAAACATCTTCATGACTTCAGTTGTATTAATTATAGCAGAGCCAGAGTCAGAGCCCAGGCTTCATCACTACATTCACAATTAATCAGTTAACTCTTAAAAAAAAGTCTTTGTTAATATAAACACATACTTGCATATGAATATGCAGAATCTGTAGGAGAAAAAAAAGGTTTTTGTTCCTGGAAGCTTCTGATTTTAATTTGTAGTCCAAGCAGTGCTGACTAACTCAGTCTGTGTGTAGAGCAAAGGACAGATTGCATTTGTCAAAATGTAATTTTGAAACTATTGGCTGTTATCCGACAATGATTATGTTTCCTTGAACTGGGTATTTGGTAATATGAACATCCTGGCTGGATCGACCGTCTCAAATGCTGCCCATTGCTCCCAAAGGCCACATCATCACACCACCCCTGGGTTCCCAGATTGATACCACACTGTTGTCTTATAAACACTGACCACATTATTATTCCTGTTGTGCTCTGCTGTATAACAACCTTTGCAGGAAATAAATGTTGCCATGAATCTACCAGAATGCTTTGCTGTCTGTTGCTTTACATCACCTAGGCCATTCTGACCCTGACTTTTTTTTTGTAATGATTGAAAGTCTTGAAATGAGTGAATTAGCCCTTTTAAAGTTTGCGCTGCACGTCTACTAAGAGTAATCAATATGCAACAAAAGAGTCATATTCAGAAAACTGCCAGTTTCTTTAATACATATCTTTATTCTTTAAGAATAAAATCACAATAGTTTTAATAATTCTTTAACTATATATTATTTTCAGTACATACAGACAAAAATAGTTTTCAGCTTTTTTTTGGTGTATCATCAGATGGCTTATTTGTTTGTATTATTGCCACTTGAGGTTTTGATCAAGCGACTTGTTGCACGCTCTCATTCAGTTGGAGCGCTCAGCCTTTTCTCTCCATCCTCTGTGTCTCCGTGCGTCTCTCTGCATCAGCCACTCTCCGCTTCACTCCACCTCTAGACTTTGCCTGGAGTGACCAAACAAAGGCTTGTTACATGTAATGTAAAGGCAGTGGGGATAAATGAATCCATTTAAAGTTTAAATGCTTGAAGCTAGCTGAATGTAAAAAGTTGGACATTATGAGAAATAAAGCAATTTGCTTTGTTTCAATGAGTTAAGAAGATCCTGTTCAAAAGACCGACTCTTAACTCACTCACATGTGTTCTACAGATTAATGTAGAACATTTAACAGTTTTAATGGAAAGTTTGTTGCAGGGATTTTTCTTAGCTGGGGCTGTAGCCTGTCAGCTCGCAAATGCTGAAGGGCAAGAAATTTCCTAGTGTAGTTGTGCTAAACTTTGAGTGTAGATTAAACAGGACGAAGCCAGAATTGCTGTTTCTCAGCATCTTTAGGATAAGCCAACTGGCTACCTGCGTTCTCTAATGCTGCATATGAGTGCTCTTAATCTTCTCATCTAGTTAAGTCGTGACAGTGCGCTAGTTTATTCCTCAAATGTCCAACGAGCTTTTCCTTTTAAGGCATGACTTCTTATACTCAGCTTTAGCACATGATGCTCATCACTTTTGTCACAAAGCGGAGGGAAAAAAAACTGCACAGCATCTAGTAAAACATTTTCCAACTTTGTGACATGTTTTAGTTATTTTGTAT
Organism: Archocentrus centrarchus; assembly: GCF_007364275.1. Taxonomy (NCBI): domain Eukaryota; kingdom Metazoa; phylum Chordata; class Actinopteri; order Cichliformes; family Cichlidae; genus Archocentrus; species Archocentrus centrarchus. The sequence goes on along the minus strand of NC_044353.1, from coordinate 14,125,613 downwards.
TGTGTATTTTTAGTTTCTGTGTAAGCAATAACCAAAAACACATATTTGATGGATTGCTTTTTTAAAGCACAACAGCAAGGTCTGATCTGAGAAATATTCAGCATAATCCCGTAATGTTTGGATGTTACCTTATTAGCAAGATGCACAAACTCTGATTACAGGAGAATGCACAGTCCAAGCAGCCAGGCCATGCCGCATATACTAAACTGGATTTTAACATTTTTGCATTAATCTAAAAGCTACTTCAAGCAATATGCTTTTTTCTAGCTTCTAGCTGTGTAAACATGAAACATGTGATACAATTTGATTTTATGGCAAAGACAGCTACACTCAGGGTCCACATACATTAGTCCAGAAACTCTTTTAAGTCATGCAAGATGCAGAGTGTTTAAACCTTTAGCTTGAGTCACCTTGTTTTGTTACAGGGGTATGGAGGAGGGGGGAGCAGGTTTAGGCTGGATTGTCAGAAAGGGAACAGTGAAGAAGAGCATCCAAGGAGAGGAAGATTAGGTAAAGTTCATCCGAGAAAACAGAGATTAGAGGGAAAAGGGTGGGAGATTATGTAAGGGATTTAAAAAAAAAAAAAAAAGAGGGAACAGGTTAAATGTTAAAATACATGAAAAAATACATTTAATTGGGAAATAAATTATTCTGCAACCTTCATTTATAATTTTACTTTTATTAGAAAGGGAAAATAATGCAGGCAAACGTAGCTAATCCCAGTTTCAAATTGTTGCTGCATCATGTTCATGTTCCATTCATAGATCTATAGATTAAATCTGATACAAAATATTTAATGTGCAACATGATAGTTTTTACATTTCAAACAACTGTCCCCTGTTTACCCTTTAAGCGAGAACTACAGTAACTACTACACACTTTCTGGATCAGGAATAGTTTCAAATATGTTTATCCTTTGCATAAAGGAGGTAGAAAAATGGAACAACCGCTGTCAAAGCGGGACTTACCGTCCAGATATGTGCGAGCTACAAATTTAAGAAGCTCATCAAGAAGGATGACTGGGAAGGAAAGCTTCAGTACCATCATCCACTGCTCCACGTTCAAGTGAGTGAGCTTGAAGATCATCTGGGAATCAGAGTTGTGGCATGTTAAAAGCACCCCATTAAACAGTCAGAAATAGCTGCAAATGTATTATACGGGAGCTTATATGGCTATCAAACCTGTTTGATGCACCTAAAGAATAATAATTAGAATACACGTGTTTCCTTCCCAGTGTTATAGTTTCTCTGCCATATGTGCAACTATTGTCTTCTAGCATTTAAGCAATGAGACTGTGGGAGAGAGAACAGTATGTGCATGTGGAGATGTAAATGGAGATGGATACTGTGTTGCATGAGGCCAGACTCACAGGCAGGGGGTCAATGTAGATGATCATGAAGTGAAGGGACATGGAGAGGCTCATGGCGGCCACCAGCCAGCCATTGCTCCAGGGGGGCATGCGCACCAAGGACTGGTTCTCAGACAAGCTGGTGTGGAAGGAGGAGGGACGTGGGGTTGGATACAAAGACAGAGGGGATCGGGTGCATTAATGCAGACTGAAAATGCACAAGAGCATGAAAAAGTGTTTGTGTGGAGGTGACTGCATAATAATGTGTCTGTAAAATGCTGCATTGTCTTCTTATTATCACTGTAGTGGCAATAACACACCTTTCAAGGGTCAAAATTTGCCTGTCAGTCTCTATTTTTCTTTTTATTGGACATGATTTAAATGTCACCTCTGTTTGTGATAGTTTGTATGATGTAATAGCATTTTAGTCAGCGGAGGAGGACGTGATCGATCCTTTAAAAGTAAAAGTAGCTAGTTGTAGACCACTGACTGACATAAAATTTTTAATGAGTTAATTTGACCTCATTTGAATCCTTTACATAATACAGTACTGTGAAAAAGTATTTGCCCCCTTCTTGATTTATTTATTTATTTTTGCATATTTGTCACACTTGCATGTTACAGATCATTAAACAAATTTCATTGTTAGACAAAAATAACCTGACTAAATACCGCAGGCCTCACTTGCCTGCAGTAATTCTTTAGATGTTGTCACGGATGGACTCTTGGAGTAATTTTGGTAGGCCGGACAATCCTGGGAAGGTTCACCACTGCTCCAAGTTCTCTCCATTTGTGGATAATGACTCTCACTGTGGTTCACTGGAGTCCCAAAGCCTTAGAGATGGCTCTGTGACCCTTCCAGACTGATAAATGTCAATTATTTTGTTTCTCAGCTGTTTTTGAGTTTCTTTAGACATGGCTGATGTGTTGCTTTTTGAGATCTTTTAGCCTGCTTCACTTTGTCAGACAGGTGCTATTTAAGTGATTTCTTGATTCAACAGGTCTGGAGGTCTGGCAGTAATCAGGCCTGGGTGTGGTTAATGAAACTGAACTGAGCTTTCCAAAAAAGATGTGCTTAATCACAGTTAATTCACAATTTAACAAGAAGGGGCAATTACCTTTTCACACAGGGCCAGGTAGGTTTGGATAGCTTTTTCCCTCATTAAATGAAGACATTGTTTAAAAACTGCATTTTGTATCTTTGCCTAATATTAAAAATTGTTTGATGAAGTTGGATTCAAAATTGTAACTTATGATCTTTTGCAGTCTCAACTGACAAATAAATATACAGAGAAGAAATACAAAAGTACCCTCTGAAATGTAGTGAAACTGAATCATGAAGTACTAAGGTGCAAGTACCTGAACTTGCCTTAGCAAGTGAGTAAATACAGTTAGGTCCATAACTGTTTAGATAGGGATACTGTTTTTTTGTTTTGTTTTTACCTCTTTGCATGACCAAACTGGATTTAAATCAAACGATCAACCCTTCTATTTAAAATTATGATAGTTTTTCAATTAAATTTTGAACATCTGAAAATGGGGGTCTGCATTTAAAAGAGCTGTAATTCCTAAACAAGTAGAAGAAGAAGAAACTGCTACTTTGAGCTACTGACTGATTCACAGGGGGTCACCAGAATGAGTAGCGCTGCAAATTTGATTTGGCAGATTTTTATGACCTTTATGCCCTATTTTTTTTTATCCCTGAAGGAACTCCCGGGATCGACTCAGGGATCTTTTGCTTGTTAGGCGAATAAACGGTCGATGCAGAATTTTTGTAAAACCCCTTGAATTGAAACTGAAGGTCTGCGCTATAATCACATCCTAACACATCCACTGTGGTGGTGTACAGAGGCAGAACTACAAAAAATGGTGTCATTGTCCAAGAAGTGGACTTAACTATTTATATAACGTGCTATGTTTGACTAGAGGGCAAAGTGTCATTTTTATCAGTGTCCAGATGTGTTTTCACGTGGATGTACCCACAGTGCTTTTTGGGCTCACAGTGAAGTCAGACCTGTTCAGAGCATTGCACATCTCGATGGTGACCAGTACAGACAGAGCCATGGTCATTGGTGGAGCAGCCTCAAACACCTCACAGTGGACACCAGCAAATTCCTCATTATCCTCGCTGCACTGCATGAAATGAGACTGATCGGGAGAAAAACATTAATTCTCTCTTTTTTCAACAGTGTTCGTGAGAAGCTAAGACGGTTCTGCATGCTTGGAAAAAATGAGTTGTAATTGTACATGAAAAGTCTTGGGAATATGTTAAAAGAAAAGCACACAAATGACACAGATTTTGTACTAACCAGCTGGTGGAAGGTGACCATTGGCCCATCGTCACAGTACAGGAACCACCAGGCAGCTGCTGCCACTGTTGCAGCTCCAACATAACCTGGAAGAAGTATTAGAGACCAGCTACCAGCTGTCATCCAAAACATATCTCCATGGAAACTATAAGTCTTGAAGATAATGGCTGCAAGAGTTATATTTATGATATTGTTAAAGTAATATGTTTTTTAAGCACACAGTAGCCTGGAAATCAGTGTGGTATGCTATCATCATAATTAACATGGAAATTACAGATGCTGTTGTGACGAATACTTGTAAAACTCTGCTAAAGGAAACTGCTATGATACAAAGGACTGCGGGTTTGTCTGCAGTATCAGTATACCTCCAATCGCCAGATATCTAAAGAAGAGCCAGCCAGAGATGAGGGGCTCTTTGGGGGAGCGGGGGGGTTTGCCCATGATATCCAAGTCAGGTGGGTTGAAACCCAGTGCAGTGGCAGGCAGACCGTCAGTCACAAGGTTGACCCAAAGAAGCTGGACGGGGATCAGAGCCTCAGGCAGACCGAGGGCAGCAGTCAGGAAGATACTGAAGACGTGAAAAAGGAGGCGTTAATTCTTCTCTAGGTTTTAAGTTTTTTCTTATGCAAACGCAAGGCAAGAACATATGTGGTCCTGAAGTGTCAATTAAGTGAAGTATAAAGCCCTCACCAGACAACCTCGCCTACATTCGAGGAGATGAGGTAGCGGATGAACTGCTTCATGTTGTTGTAAATGGCTCTGCCCTCCTCAACAGCAGACACAATAGAAGAGAAGTTGTCATCAGCCAGGACCATCTCAGAGGCAGACTTGGCAACGGCAGTGCCAGAGCCCATGGCGATGCCAATCTCCGCCTTCTTTAAGGCAGGGGCATCATTCACTCCATCACCCGTCTTGGTGAAGGGCAGAGGTAGAGGAACAGTGTGTTAGAACAAACAGACTTGTCACATCAAGCATGACAAAGTCATCAAAAGTTCCTTTTTTTTTTCCTCCTCACCATGGCTGTAATCTCATCGAAACCCTGCAGGAACTCAACAATCTTAGACTTGTGGGCTGGTTCAACTCTGGCAAAGCAGCAAGCCTTCTGAACTGCGTTCTTCTGGTCATATGGAGAGAGGTCATCAAACTCACGACCAGTGAAGGCCTTGCCTGTGACATCCTCGTCCTCACCGAAGATGCCAATACGACGGCAGATGGCCACAGCTGTACCTTTGTTGTCACCTGGAGTGGTAGGGTAGGGGGTGGGGGTTGTAGAGAGGGTCAATCTTTGCTTGAGTTCTTTTAAAATTAAAGTGCTGCTCTGAATCTGTGTGTATACTGACCAGTGATCATGATGACACGGATCCCGGCAGCCTTGCAAAGCTCTATGGAGCTCATGACTTCCTTACGAGGAGGATCGAGCATGCCAACGCAGCCCACAAAGGTCAGGTCCGTCTGGGGATAAGAAAGAAAAGTTTGGTGCCCTCTGAGCTACGTCTAAGCAAGAAATGAAATGCTAAGGTCTCCCATAAAGGTGAAACCATGTGTTTGTACAAAGTTGCGTCTATGGTGATTTAATATTTCTGTTTTCATTCTCCCACCTCGTAGTCTGCAAACTTGGTGGAGTCCTCCAGGTTCATCTCCTCCTTCCTCAGAGGTGTGTCACGTGTGGCCAGGGCCAAACAGCGGAGGGTGTCGCGCCCGGTGCCCCATTCCTTGATGACTGACATGATGTGGTCTTTCACTGGGCCAGTCAGCGGTACACGGTTAGTGCCCACACGAATGTAAGTACAACGGTCGATCACTCCCTCTGGAGCACCCTGATGACAGGAAAGAAACATTTGTTTGTGCTTCTTAAGCATCATATTGTCTCTTTTGGAGCCTTTTTAGAAACCACTTTTTCAAATATTTCTTGGAAATTCCATTTTTGTCTTTGGCTCATGTTACACACTCACTTTGACAAACATCTTGTTTCCCACCGGTGCTTTGGCTGATTTGGCAGGACAGCAGTAGACCGACATGGACTTCCTGTCTCTGGAGAACTCCAGGGTAAAGTCCTTTCTCATCAGCTGCTTGATAACCTGTCAGAAAGTGAAGACAAGAAGGGGAAGTGGAGAGGCAGGTTCAAAATGATAAAAAATAAACCTGAAGCCAGGCACTGTCTGTTAAACATAAGCATTTTAAATATTACACCTGTTGTACAGCTTTTTTTTGGCCAGCAACCAGAATAAATACTGATGTACAGGCACGGAGAAGAAAGTACACCCTCTATCAAGGTTTTATATATTTGGACATCATAAAAAAAAATCATCTGGTCATTTACAGGTCTTACAGGTAACTAATGTATTTTGTCATTTGATCCATTGTGAATAAATAAAAAAAAAAAAGAGTATAATTTTTACATATTTTTAAAAAATTATTATAATACTGCAAAAGCTTAAATATTTTTTTTTTGTCTTGAAACAAATGTCATTTAGGTTAGTAGGTGTTTGTATAAAGAATAATCTGCTATATGCTGTAGTAGAGATTTGACAGACTTACTGAACAGCAAGTGTTTGACCTTTCCACCTTGGACAGGCCGCGTACTTCAGTGTTGAACACATTCATCTTCTCCACCAGACAGCACAGGGCCGTCTCAGTGGCCTCACCCACCTTCTCATAAATACCCTTGGACTGAAACAAGGAGACAAAGAGTTAATTAAAGAAATTTTTAAGCATTTTTTTTCAGCAGTTTGTTACATGGAAGCATAAATGTTATGAGCATAAAGCATCCTGACTACTCTACAGACCTCATTGTAGTCCAGAGAAGAGTCATTGCACAGAGCACAAATGGTTGCCAGCTCAACCAGTCCATCATACTGTCCACACTTCACAGACACACCGTTCTTTGTTCTGGTCAAGAGACAAAAATCATTAGTCTTGTTTGGTCCATTTTTCACTGTTACAGATGGGTCACAGTAGTCGTGTATTGATCTGTAACTTACACTTCTCCCTCAGGGGTGTACTTTGAGCCTGAAATGTCAAACTGACAGAGGGAAACGTTGTCGCCGTCAACTTTATCAATGACGAACATCTGCATGGAAACACGACAAATAAGAGTTAGGCATTTTATTTTAGCACACTTTTGAATAAAAATGTGTGTAGGTTTATTTGTGTAAACCCACCTTGGTTACACACATCTGGTTGGTTGTAAGGGTGCCAGTCTTATCGGAGCAGATGACTGAGGTGCAGCCCAGGGTCTCCACAGAGGGCAGGCTTCTGACAATGGCGTTCTTCTTGGCCATGCGACGTGTTCCCAACGCAAGGCAAGTGGTGATGACAGCAGGCAGACCTGCGATGGGCAGTGGGAGAGCTTGATCATTTAGGTACTGAGCAAATCAAGCTGCTTTGAAACAAGAACGAGTTGAAAGTTGGACAAGACTTGAGGAACTTCAGAGACAAGAACAAATGGACCAACATGTTTGTTTAAAAACAGCTGGACTTCAGGGGACTCTGCCACTTGGCAGGTTGACAACAGTGGGGGTCCCTGCACGGCCCTTAACACATCGGCTGGATTGCATCCAGACTTCTGTGCTCTCCAAAGCTATTCCTGTGGGAAGGGCTGGCGCGAGTCATTCAGCACTCCTGCGCATGGAGGGTGATCTGCGTACACATTCTTGGCAAAAACAATGGTGTGGTCAAGGTCTGGAGATTGTCCAGTTTAGTGACATTATCGCGGCATCTGTGTGTACAGATGATGTTGTCCTTTTGGCATCATCAGGTTCTCCAATTAACTTTGGAGCAATTTACAGCTGACTGCAGAGGGATGGTGAGACCTTAAAAATGAGAAAGTTCTTGCCTAACAAAATGTAATCAGGCATGAGACAAAATAGATGACATATGGAATTTCAAAGGTTTTACTAACAACTGAATTCAGCTTTTTCTGAAAAAGTAGTTTTTGTCTGGACGGGCTTTCATCTCACCTTGTTACTTTCAGCATAATAAAAGTTCTTAAAACTTTAGTGTGCAAATTAGAGCTGTACTGCTCTTCAGCTGCTTTCTGGGGCATACACCTGTTTCTGTCAGCTATATTCTAGTCCTTAACTACAAGTTGAGAAGATTTAGCTGAAGATGCTTCTTTAGGAGAATATCATAAGAAAGGGGAAGGTCCCAGGCTAGACTCAGTACACTTGAAGAAGTATCTCATTCTAGCAACTACTGCCACAAAATTAATTTTCTTACCACTTTTCAGTGGTAAGAAAATTAATAAAGGTAGCTTATTTATCCCTTTATCCCTACTTATTGTAGGGCTCTATGGTAAAAAGAATTTTGGATAGACTGGAAGCAGCATCACAGATGAGTTTCACAACATGAATATTCGATATGGTTGAGTAGTCAAATAGAAGGTAAAACCAGGGGCTTACCTTCAGGAATAGCAGCCACAGCCAAAGCCACAGCAATCTTGAAATAATAGATTGCACCACGGATCCAGGAGCCTCCATGGACGGGGTCATTGAAATGACCAATGTTGATTATCCACACAGCCACACAAATGAGGGAGATGACCTGGAGGATAGGTGGTGGGGGTGGGGGATGTGTAAGGCATTGCTTGCAATTTTCAATCTCAATCCAGCAATATTAAAACATTTATGACATGAAGAAATTATACTGATGCAGGCGAAAGGCTGTCTGTCTCACCCACCTTTGAGAGCTGCTCTCCAAATTCATCCAGTTTCTGCTGCAGAGGTGTCTTCTCCTGCTCGGTGGCAGCCATCTGGTCACGAATCTTACCAATCTCAGTAGAGACACCAGTTGCAATAGCAATACCAATGGCTTTACCGGCAGCAATGTTGGTGCCCTGAACAGAGATTTAAAAGACAGTGAGATACATAATTATAAGACAGACAATAGACTATGCACAGATGTGATGCCCAAAGGATTAAACATAATGAGTGTGGTGTCTTGACAGCTATTGGATGATCATGCCTTGGCTTTTATTTCCTCCACTGCTATCATCAGGTCAAACTCCTATGGTTGCAAAAAACAAGTTTAATTGTGTAGAAATCTGTGAGAAAATAACCCTGCTGCTCACTTGATTTATGACCTCTGTTAACATTTTCTTGTTGAATTTATGGTCTTAAACTGTGGGTTTCCTGTCTAGTCTAAGACAGCATAATGTTTACTTTGAGAAATACAGTCGTATTTACAGGAAAACAGATGATAAAGCAGGCTGCAACCTTGGTTTCTCATTCACACTCAGCCCTTGCTTATTCTGTGTTCAACTGTACTAAAAGACATTCAACAGAGTGTCCAGCTTTTCTGGTAACTAGATTTACTTTAAAGGTTTCTGTTTTGTTTCAATGGGCAAAACTAGTATCCAACTTAATATAGGAATAAATACCCGGCTGTCACTTAGTGAAATTAGCACCAAAAACCTCCTTGAGATTGTTGTGGATGTGAGCAGATTGCTGTGGTCTCTTGTAGTTTGCTTAGAAGATGCCAGTTTGTCTGCAAACACTTGCTAACTACTGGCTGAGCAGTGCAACGCAAACCAGAAACAGAGACCATTTGCCTTCAAAGTAAAAGTTGTGCCTCAGTGCTGCAGTTAACACTTTTCAAAAGGCACAACTTTTACTTTGAAGGCAAATGGTCTCTACTTACAGCGTGTGTTGCACTTTTCAGTTTCCCTACAGCTCAGACAGTAAACGGTTTGCTCCGTGCAAACGATGACGCACTGTGGCAATCTTCTAGCAACCAAAGCAATCACAGTCAGTGAATAGATGATATAGCACAAGTCAATTAATAAAATTAAAGCACACCCTTGTGGCAAGAAAATCTAAAACAGATGTTTATCTTTAATTTATGACAGTGAAGTACTATAATTTTCCATCACAGTGATTCTACTAACATTAACAGTGGGGCAGTTTTTGATGCAGGCACAGTACCAAGACCCCTGCAGATGAAGGTAATATGCCATTAATTTTAATTACACACATTCTTCTACTATTTTGACATGTTAGATTAATTAGATCATGAAGTAAGATTTAATTGCTTAATACCTTTAGACAGCACAGAGCAGGCAATCAGCGGACTGACAGTTAACATCAAAAATTTCTCATCATTATAAGTTACACCAGTGGTTTTCCAACAAGGACATGTGAAATGTCTGCTGTAATGGTTATTTGGTGGAATAATGAGGTCCATTTGGAAGTTAAAGCAGCAGGTGGGTTTTGAGAAGTCTGATGGAAATGGAAAGGTCAAGGAGAGCAGAAAGCAGGAAAAAGACTCACAGAGAACAACATGTTCTTCTTGTCCTGGTTGACAGCTCGAGGGTCTGGGACGGGATCTGTGTGCTTGATCACGCTGACAGACTCACCTGCAGACACGAGTGTTGGATGGAGTGGTCAGGAGCGGTGACAGAAATCACAAAAAGACTTTTTTTTTTTGCGACTTTTGAAACAACACATACCAGTAAGAATGGACTGGTCCACACGCAGGGTTGTAGATTTGATGGAGATGATCCTGATGTCAGCTGGCACTTTGTCACCAACTAGTGTTCGAAGAACCGAACCCAAACACAAAAACGGGCCCTTTGTTAACATTTGTTTCTTTAGTGTTTTATTCATTTGGCAGCATTACAACACAAAGAGCTTTGTGACAGTATGACTGCAGTGTTACAACTGGATGGGGGGGTTGACTGGTTTTAGCACTCTGGATGGATAATGTTGTTGTTGAAAACCGATACCACAGTAAGAGTCGGAGGGAGAGGGAGACCTTGGGGAGATCATGAAATGAAAAGAACAGGTGTACAGCAAACAGAGGGGAGAGACAGAGGAGTGAGCGCTCATACTCAAGCTTATTCCTTCACTCACCCCCCGACTCCTTTTTCTCTGTCACTGCCTTAAAAGGGGCCCTGTTGATTTTGAAGGACAGTTGTACTCATGTATTCACACACTTGCATGTGATGCTATTAGTAGCTGCAGGGATGGTGAGAAGTTTAATGTTTTAACTGCTCAAAATACAAACAAAATCCTTGAAAATTAATTAAATCAAATTTGTGACATTTCATCCTACTTCACTAGAACTTGTAGATTGCTTTGGGTTGTAATGTCCGCCTAATTTGGACCACATCTATGGGTTTTCAGTGGCAGCAGGTAAATCTTACCAGAGACCTCCACTACGTCACCAGGAACGATCTCCCTGGCCTTGATTCTTTGCACACTCTTCCTGTCTGCTCTGTAAACTTTCCCCATTTCAGGCTCATACTCCTTCAGGGCCTCGATGGCACTCTCTGCATTGCGTTCCTGTTTCAAAAAATGCACACAAAACAAACATTTAATCATTTCGGTTCCTTGACACCCTGCCTGTCAGTGCGTGAAGTCTTTCCTTTGCATGAAACCTGTCAACAATGTGACACATTTAGAGACGTGTGATTGATAAAAAGTACACACTATTCAATCAGATCCCCAGTTTGATCAAACATAAATAAAAGGATAGTGTCAGACATGGTTTCTTTTTTCCTCCAAACTTATTATTCATCTCTTAAACCTCAGATTTATCTTGCAACCTTATCAGATCTCACGAATTTAAACCAATAGAATACAATGTACAGTACTATGCAAAAGTTTTAAGTCACCCTTCTTTTCTTTATATTTTGGAGGGAAAATGAGAAATAGATGCAGCAACTTATTTAAAATGTACATATATACATGGAGATATCAGGCAAAAAACAGAGTTTGTACAATTCTAACAAGCTTGAAAGTCAATAATTAGTTTGATCACCTTTATTCTTCAGCACAGCCTGAACTCTCTGAGTTCAGGCTTTCTTGTTATTTCTTTACATAGTCTTCAGGAATAGTTCTCCAGGCTTCTTGAAGGACATTCAAAGCTCTTCTTTGGATGTTGGCTACCTTTTGTTATGTTCTCCGTCAAGATGATCCCACACTGATTCAATAATGTTGAGGTCTGGGCTCTGGGCAATCTATGACTGATAGTGTTCCACTGCGTATTTTTCTATCCAGGTATGCTTTTACTGCACTGGTAGGGTGTTTGGGATCATTGTCACGGTGAAAAATGAAGCTGTTGACAATCAGATGCTTTCCAGAAGATAGAATTTCATCAGTTTTGACAAGATCTCCAACACCGCTGGCTGAAATGCAGCTCCAAACCATCACAGAGCCTCCACCATGTTTTACAGATGGCTGTAGACTCTCTCTGTTGTACCTCTCTCCCCACCTCCTCTGTACATATATATTGAAGGTAATTTGAACCAAAAATGTCAAAATTAAATTCATCACTCCATAACACTTGTTGCCACTTATGGAGTTATGAATCCAGTTCTTGTGTAATTTGGCATACCTCAGCCTTTTCTCCCTGTTTCCCCTCCTTAAAAATGACTACTGTCCATCTGCTGTCAGGCCTGTCATTTCTTTTGTCCTCCACTTGTCCAGTTTCCTCTAATGTTTTTAAGGACGCACTGCACACCATACTGAGTTGTTGGCTAGCAGCTTTTTTTGGGAATCACCTTGTTGGTGCAAAAATACCATTTTATGCCTGACAGACTTTTCTTTGGCATTTTTCATGGATTCAATTAAAGAAATTAGAACAAATGATGTGTCTTTGTGAAAGGCTGTTAGTAACAAAGTGCCTAAAGATACATTTTAAAATTGGTTCTTGGCTAAGTTGCCTGTTATGTGTAGACACAACACTGGTGCCTTTTTATCCTTGAATGATTGGGCAGTCTTAGATACCTTAACAAAGAAAAGAAAAAATAATTCTTTTGAAAAAAGTCAGGTACAAGGACTGGACTGAAAATGAGTGAAAAAGCAGCCAATGTCCACAGAAAAACTTAGCAAGACCCTCAAAAACCCTGCAGAAGTATTTGTCAAGACCACTTTAAAAAATCACAACAAAGTCTGGCTGTCTGGGAGCAGAGTATAAAGAAACGAGGGGTGGTTCAAGACTTTTGCACAGTGCTGTACTGTATAGGGAAATCCTGTTCAATATTCCTGCAATAACTTTGTAAATATGCAGTATAATGAATTTTGTCAAATATATCAGTGGCCTAAATAAAAAGCAACAGCCCTTTTGTGGTTGGGACGGACTGATTTTGTTTTGTTCTGGGAAAACACATCATTATAAAAGTTAATAAAAGCCTTTCAGCTCTTCTTCATGCTGTCTTTGAACATTGATCCAGCCACAAAGTTTCTGTGGCAGATAATCATCAGGCAGTGGCATTAGTAAATGCCGATATCAGTTGTTAGGGTTAAGGTCACTGACCCAATGTACGGCGGATATATCAGTGCATTTCTAGTTTGAGGCCACTGCTTTCTATTATCATGAAGCTTTCCTGATGTGCTTTTTTTGGAGAGATTGTGCAACCATAATTTGGTAGGTTTAACAGACATTAAGCAGGTTTAATTCCATTTTAAAAGCTTGCAGTCATTTCTTGTTCATCGTGTTGCATTATCTGCCAATAAAAGTAGGCAGCACAGAAGGAGTCACACAGCTTGATGTTCTTTTCAGTCTGCGGTTTCTTCCAAGGCTGCCCTCGACCGCCTCAAAGTGTAAAGCCCAACTTATGCCAGCTGCCCTCCCTCTCTCCATTCTCCTCCACGTCCCCCATGTGTGAATCCTTGTGCATAGTTTCCAAATGACTGCCGCAGAGTTGATATGAACCTCTCAACCACACACGCACAAAACGCGGGCCTATGGTAACGTGATCGTCCCTCTGTATTTTTACTGAGGATTGCAAAGTGCGGATTGTAACGAAGCAGTTTAAACCTTCAAGGCAGGACGCGTCCCAGTCCGTCAGCCTCCCTCCACATGTTCTGTTGGCTTAACCTTTCACCTTTTCACCTCCTGTTTACGTCATGCCTCTTGTTCTGGCTTTGCTTGATCTTTGAGATCTAAGCCACTCCCCTGGAAGAAGTGTACGCTCTCTGTAAAGGACACAAGGCCTGAGCAAGCTGCTGATGTGTGTGATTTATTGGGCCCGACTGTTTCTAAGTATAAGAGTCTATTTAGGTGTGTGTGTAAAAGACAGCATTCAGTATTAGGTGTGTGGCCTTGTGATTGTGTGTGTGTGTGTGTGCGCTCACTGACCTGCCACACTCCAACAACAGCATTCGCGATGAGGATGAGGAGGATGACGAAGGGCTCGACAAAGGCAGTAACGGTTTCTTCACCTTCCTCAAACCAAGCCAGCACCTGAGACAGAAACAGAGAGACGGTGCACGTTAGAGTCCAGATTTGAAGGAGTTCACATTTGCTTTATGTTGTTTAGAATATTTGTGTGAAGTCTGTACTTAATAAATTAGTTAAATCTATTTTCAGTTTTGTTGCATTTTTGCCATCAACTGATTGATTCAGCCTGGAGGGTTAAATGTCAGTTAAATGTGCAGGTAATCATTTTAGTCAGGGATGAAGGAGTAAATGTTGGGATCTGCGGATTTTCTCTGTTTTAAGCAAACAAGTAATATAAATAATGATTTCAGATGTCACACGTTCTGGGACCTGTGGGAGAGTTTTCACCATCTTCTGCAACAAAATACAGACAATCAGTAAAACAAACAGCTCTAAGAGGTCCGTTTATGTTATGCAGCAGTGCCGTTTTATCATGCTGAAATACTGTAGATGCTTTATTATAAAAATTTGTCCAGAAACATCTTTAGTATATTTAAAGTTCTTTTCTTTTAAATCATTCTTAATTTGTCAGCTCCACTGCTGGGTCTGGTGATGCTGATGTAATTATATGGACCCTTTCCCTTTGAGTTAAAATTATACATTGTTACCGCTGCTAAGCCTGTGATTCACTTTACGTTTGTTGTGCACCTGCTGCTCAGGGTGAAAGTATTATCTTTTACTGCTGAGTAGCATAAAACATAAACATACATTTGTCACGGCTTGGAGCTATTTCTGCACCGCTGCTGGATCAAATGACATTTCTCTTTGTCACTGTTGCACTGTGCATTATTCTATGTGTGAAATCCTCCACATGTGACTCTTTTATAAACCTATAGTCGCACACACGTGCGGCCCTGTGAGCGGGAGCTACACGTTACTGATGCTGGCATGTTTCGGAAAGGCCTCGTGTTGACATTGACACAGATTAGTTGCAGGCCAGCGGAGCACAGACCTAACCAGAGAGAAAAGAGTAAAGTCCTCCCATCCTTCTCTTGTAGCATTTAGCTTTTAGCTCAGCATCATGATCTTTTCATCTCATATCTTTTCTAACCCTTTTGCTTGCTCTCTCCGGTCTGTCTTCACTGTGCTTCTCTTCAAAGACACAATCGATCTCCAGACTGAGTGTCAGCGCCTGTCAGCACCTTGCAGTAGTTGAACATTCCTGTGTGTATGAATAGGATGACCATGTATTTGCAGTATTTACTGTTCTCTCTTTTAGAAACCATATATGACTCTGAATCTATTGCTCTCATTTGTCATTGTAACAAACAATGCCATTGTGCAACCCAATCCCCAGCCCGCCTGCCCTCTTCTCTGTCTCTCACTCTCTCCTGCTGCTGCAAGCCATCCCTCGTTCCTTCCATCCCTGACCTTTGTCCAAGGATACAGTTTCTCGTCCTGGCTTGAGACTTTCTTAAAATAAAGCTCCTGCCATGCACATGCACTGCCACTCTCTTTCTGTCTTTCTCTTGTTCTCTCTCTATTTCACACACAGCAATCAGGCCTTCTAAGGCCATAGTGACAGCTGTACTGGAAGGCCTGAGGGCAGAGATTGAAGATTAAACAATGTGAACAACCTAGTCGCCTTCATAAAATTGTTTTGGAGCGAGCAACAGGGAGGGGAGGATGGAGAGGGAGAGGGATTCCTTGTGTCAGTGAGAGTGGCACTAAAGGTAATCTAATAACTTGATGATGTACATGGTGTTTTGTCAGCTGAGGTGTGTGTGTGTGTGTGTGTGTGTGTGTGTGTGTGTGTGTGTGTGTGTGTGTGTGTGTGTGTGTGTGTGTGTGTGTGTGTGTGTGTGTGTGTGTGTGTGTGTGTGTGTGTGTGTTTGGCAAGGAAACAGCTCAGATCCCAGATGAGCCCCTATTTAAGCAAGGACGGGGTTCAAGAATTGTAACATAAAATTCAGACATGAAAGGCCGCAAAGCAGGGTTAAAATTAGAGGTAGAATCTAAAAGAAACAGCCACACAAGTGTGGTTTGCTCCAGCCACAAAAACAAAAAAACTGTGACCATCCAGAGGTAACCCTGGGGTGCATTCAGCCCCAGCACACGAGCAAAAATGTACCTCAAAGATTGCTGCACCACTGTTGCTCACAGTTTCAAGGAAACATGTCCTCAAAGCCAGCAGAGTTTAAGAACAGAAACTCTTCTACTTCCACTGCACGGCCACGGGAAATCGCAGAGGGGCGTAAGCTAACTCACCACTGACAACTGCTGTTTGCTCTCGCTGTCACTTTCTTTATGTGCTGCTCTTATATAATCCCCAATCCTGTTTTTGTCTCCTTTTTGTTTCAGTTCTGCTTGTGTGGCACTTCACACAAGCTCACACTTTGACTTCACTCCATCTTTAGAAGCACTAATAAGAAATGAAAAACCTGCAGCGAATTTGAGCAGCTAATACACATCTTCAGGGATTGGTAGTCTGAGATAATCTTTTGATGGGGGGGGGGGGCTTGTTTGTGGAAAGCCTTGGGCAAAGAATGGAAAGTGCTAATAAAACTTTCTGACTGCTCAACTTCAACTCACTTAATGCTAAATAACCTTTCAAACATGTGATCTATCAGATTTCTAAAACCTGATTTCCTTTCAGAAACATTTTCATGCTTTTGGACAAGTTGGAAAATCATGTAACAGAGTGAAATATATGAAATATATTATGTCTGAAATACAGGAAGAGGTTAGGAAGTGTCACGTGGCGTTCATCACTGAAATAACAAACACAACCTTTATATGTACTGCTGAGAAACTATCCTCTTATCCTTTTTTTCGTCATATTGAGTTGGTTAATTTTTCTCTAACTTAAAACATCATTTTATGCTCTGTTTGGATGAATGGCTTCTGAACGCCTGCAGGCTCTGTGCATTATACCGTAAGTATTTCAGTGTGAAAAACTTTATGAATGTTACAGAAGCAGATGCTTTGCATCATGAAACTCACAAAAGAGATGCAGGCTGCCAGCAGCAGGATTCTGACCAACAGGTCCTCAAACTGCTCCACCACCAACTCCCAGATACTCTTACCTGATAAACAGATATAGATAAATAGATATATCCTATGTTTTAAAATGTTATTCAATGTCAATACAGTGTTGAGAATTCCTGTGATTATACATGCTAGCCTGACAAACATACAGGATTAATTAGAGAAGCAGTAACTGTGATCGAGGCAGAAACACATATTTGATAAATGATGATTATCTTTGTTATTTTTCAGTATCCTCCCACCACTCTGTGCTTGTCTTTGGGATGCTAACAGCTCATTTCTTGGGTAGTGTGAGGTGTAGACACATTATTACAATGCTGGATCCAGTAACAAGTGTTAAACACATGAAACCAGGAAGTGATGGGAACAGTTGTATACGGATGCATGCAGGTTTTAAGGTTTTGGTTTGACTCACCTTCCTCTGCTGGCAGCTCTGTTGATGGTGAGAGACAGAGACCATTAATAAAGCACACCACTTACTACATTTGTTCTGATATTTGCAGAGTGAAAATGCAGCCAGATCAACAGATTTGACCCTAAAACCATCAGAATAAAGGACACATATATTGCAGACTTCACACTCTCCTCACCAAATAGAGGCCTCCAGCCTGATTTAATGCAACAATAAAACAACACTTAGAAATGCATATTCAAAAACAAGCTTTCTCTTCATTTTACTGAATGTCGGATTTTCTGCTGAGTACATGGGAAGCAGAGGTAGGAATTTTCATGATGGCTCTTTTTCCAATAAGATAAGTACCAGTCAGTCTGACTCATAAGCCAAGCAGTTATCTGCATACAATTGCATTCATGCCCATGCTTTCTCTGCTCTGATAAGCCAGTGTCTTTCGTGGAAAAAAGGGCCTCTGATGCTTTTTTTTTTTACAAAGGGCATTGAGACTGAAACAACTGAGCAACCTCCATCTGCTGAGACAAAAGTAAATATGTTGACCTTGAGTCAAGAAGGGGCTCTCGTGCCTGAGTTTCAAAATACAAATAAATTACCCCCAATCTAAACTAAAACCAGTAGCAGTTGTCAGAAACTTGACACCGTGATGCACCTGCTCAACAAACATAACTCCTGCTTTGTGTCAGTCAGATAGTTTCCCTTAATTAGACCAGCATCACAAAGTCACACACAGCTTTGAAACCGACACTGCCGCCTCTTGTCCTCCTTCACCTTCCCCCTCCCTCAGGGTCTCTGTTCCTGCCATTTTATCTTGTTAAACTCCAAGGTACCCCTTGCATGTCTGCCATCTCTCATCCGAGCTAAATCTGATGCATGTGCTCCTTCTCCTGGACCTCCCCATCATGTGATTCACCATCACTCATTACTACTCTTTCTTTCCACTCTCCAAGGCTCCATCCAAGTGTTCCTCCTAGTCATCCATGCATCCATCCATCCACTTCTTTCTCTCCCTCACCATTGTAGCCATATTTTTCCAGGCTCTTCTTAACCTGCTCAGGCGACAGGCCGGTGTCTTCAGTGACGCCAAAGTAGGACAGAACGTCTGCAGACTCTTTGGTGTGTGCGTTCTCCATCCTCACTCAAACGGAGAGGCTTCGGGACAAAAGGGATAGAAAAAAAAATTACAGCTGGTCAGACACTGAAACTTCAAAGAAATAAAGCTGTGTTCACCCACCACTTTCTTGAAGTGTGGGATTGGGATTAAAAACTGGCAACCCCCCTTGGTTCACACTTGCTCTCTCTCTGCCCCTCTCTCTCTCACTCTCTCTCTCGCTCTCTGGGCTGTTGCTCTCCTCTCAGAGCCCTGGACTGACAGAAAGTGCAACCCTGCAAACTGTCCTGAAAAGTTTTATAGAGATGAAAAAGTTGCCTCATTGGTGCTTGTCCACCATGCACTCACCCCTCATTGGATGCGAACGTCACAAATAGGTGGGCAGGGATGGGCCCTTGGTAAAGAATAGGCAGAGAGGGAGGTGAAGGGGGGTGGGAGAGGGCAGCAACTGCAGAGGGGTCCCAGTAGGCTGGAAATAAGATGTGCATAAGAGAACATGCATGGTTAGTAAGGAGAGGCAACATAAAGGCTGTCTGAATGGACACTGGCGGGCACGTGTGTGTCCGCATGTCTGTAGAAATGTGGACACTCATTCACTCAGCAAATGAATAAAAGAAATGTAAAAGACACTGAAAGGGCTCAGCTTTTCAGCAGTGGGAAGTAAGTATAAGCACATTTCAAGTACCTGATTTCCATTTTTAAGTGGTTCCCAACCTTGGAGACCTTGGGAAGTTGAGCTGCTTGGGACCACCTTGTCTTGTTTCATTTGTTTTGAATTTCTTCTTTCACCTTCTCAGATAACAAATTGCTGAATGGAGGAGACAAGACTGAAAACCAGTGCTGAATGGACATGTTTTACTCCTGAAAAATGTAGGTGTGGCATCCCGCCATGCAAGGAAAAACCATATAATTATAGTCCATGAGCAGCTGGCACAAGATAACAAAAGATGGACTGACGCTGAATGTGGCGGTCTGATTAATCAAAACCTTAGACTGCTGAAGGATATCTCTTAGGTTACGTCCTCTGGCCTAAAAAAAAAAAAAAAGAGTTCAAGAGAGTATCTCATCTCATCTCATCTCATCTCATCTCATCTCATCTCATCTCACCTCACCTCATCTCACCTCACCTCATCTCATCTCATCTCATCTCACCTCACCTCATCTCACCTCACCTCATCTCATCTCATCTCACCTCACCTCACCTCATCTCATCTCATCTCATCTCATCTCATCTCATCTCATCTCATCTCATCTCATCTCATCTCATCTCATCTCATCTCATCTCATCTGCACATAATTTGCAGTAATTTGAAGAAACGCTCCTTGATTGCATGGGAGATTAATAGCTTTTTATCAAACATACTTGCAGGAAGCAGAGGAAAAACACAGAGGACTGTTGGGTGAAGTATTTTGTGTAAAATCTTTACAATCACACCCTTCCGGCATACTAATAAAAGTGTCATACTGTGCCATGTGAAACTGTGACTCCATCCATCCATCCATCCATCTTCTTAAGTGCTTATCCAGTTCAGAGTCTCAGGGGTGCTGGAGCCTATCCCAGCCATCATAGGACGAGAAGTGGGATACACCCTGGACAGCATGGCAGTCTATCGCAAGTGACTCCACTTTGTATTTTTAAATCTTTTGTAATCTTTCACTATGTATCACCCCATTCTCCCATCACAATTCAGCACTCCTAACCATGGAACACAACACAGAAGCTTGAGATCTTTTTTGGTTTATGCGTGAGGTGAGAAATTTTCATTCTGGGAGGGCGGGGGCAGGTGCCATATTTGAATCCGGTGCTCAGTTCTTATAATACATCCACGGTCCCAACTGGTCTGGTCTCGGTTACCTTGTCGTCACATATATCGCATGACAACGCAACAGGTGTGAAAATGCATGTGTATGCCCATGTTGAAAACATAATGCACGGCCAAGCGTAAACAGAAGTGAACCCAGCTGGGATCTGTTATCAGCTGCAAATTGACTTACAAGTCTTTAAAACCTGCAACAGCAAAAAAAAAAAAGAAGAAAAAAAAAAAAAGAAAATGTTTTAGCAATTAGATGCTGCAGAAACATCCAGTTAACACATCACTGACTTAATGTTTCCGTTTTGGTTGATTTTTTTTTTTGGCAAAATTTTTAGCAAAAATGTTGCTGTTACTGTATGTTTCAAGACACCTGATATGATAAAAGGTTGCCTGTACAGTTCCTATGGATTTTCCAAAAAAGTGCCTTATGTACTTTACAGTTCTCATTTATCTAGTGATCTGCCAAGCCTTTGATTAGTATACAACCTGCACATGAGCAATAGTCACTTCATGAATGTCAGACTGAAAGCTGCTCTGTGTTTGGTCTCCACCAACACGCTCTTTCTTTTTCTTTAACAAATATGGACATTTAGGCCCATTTACACTGGCCATTTCTATTATTTTCCACTTTTTAGTATTTTAATACATAAACAGAAAAATCTACCAAACACAAGCAAACGCACTGGGGGCACATCATTCTGTATAGCTATGATTTAGGGTACTATGAGTCTTGATTGTCCATTTAGGGTGTCCTGTGTTGTAATTCACTGTGTCATTTATCACACTGTGTTTTTATTTATTTTACTTTTTTTAAATTGTGTTTTGTGCTATGAGTGTAATTATAATTTTTAATTGCTGTGGAGCACTTTGGTTAATATCTGTAGTGTTTAAATTTGCCATATAAATAAACCGACTAGACCAATTTTTGTCTGCCTGCTGTTGTTGCAGAGCAGGAACAGGCAGGTGGGCTTTTGGGGGTTTTCAGGGGAGAATAACTGACTGTTGCTTCTGAAAATGAGAGTTAACCATCACAGTGAAGTGGAACAGTTAAACAGCCCAACAATAAGACAACAATAAGGCTGAATGGTTATTTTCCTATTTTCCAAGCCAACATCCTATGATAACAACTGTGATAAGCCATGGTTCAGAGTGACAGGAGGATGGTAAGGATAGAGTGAGACGGAGGCAAATGACCCACTGTGGCGACCTTCAAAGGAAGCAGCCAGAAGAAGAAGCAAAATGAAATTACTTGCTTGTAATTTATACGGTCATAAATGAATGATTCACACATTAATGCTGTTTTAAACACTTTCATGCTTCACTGGTTTTTTAAAGTCTTAAGATGATGTGTGTCATGAATGGAAATACTTGGAAGCAGTCTAGTCACAATACTCCTCTACTTCCATTCCTCTTAACTCCACACAGGTTTGCCACCTTTTTGTCTTCTACCCCCACATTTACATTTATTTTTGCATCCGCCTCTCTCCGTCTCCCTACAGGCTGTGGTCCATGTTGGAACTGCTCCTCTGTGTGCTTCACTTGTGACCCTTGGTGCTGTTGTGGGCCCGGCTGTAGCAGTGCAAAGCTCAAGGTGGCTCACTGACATTTAGCTCAATCTCCCTTAGGGATCAGATTACTGCGCCTCGATCTAAACACTGTGCTCTAATGCTAATAAAACACAGCAGTGATAATGCTGCACCGCCCGCGGAGAGGCACACACACACACACACACACACACACACACACACACACACACACACACACACTTGTGCCAGTGTTCTTGCACAATGAGTATGTGATTCCTAAAAGACAGGTTTAGGATCATTACCTGGAAAGAATGATTAGGTGCGCATCATACATGTAAAATGATTTGAGCCGGCTGTGTTTGTGATGAGATTTTAATTTAAAAGAACACTTTTATTGCAGTGACAGATTACACAATTTGCTGAGCTATTTTTGGATAACAACTTAACTTGATCACACAAGCACAGCACAGTGCTGTAATGTTAAAATACAAGCGTTTTCATAGTATCATTCTTTTAAAATCTAAATGCCTGACATTGTCTTTTAAACTATTAGATTTACTTGGCTGAGTTCACCCTTTGAAGGTGCAAGCACTCGCAGGGTTCACTGTCACAATTGTTGACTTAAGGATATTTGGGTCCTGCAGCATCACAGACAAAGTGGGGGGGGGGGGGGTGGGGGCACAGTTCTTCTAAAACAGGATGTCCTTCAATGTTGACCCCTCACTGCTCCAGAGTCTGGTAAAAATCTCACCCGAAGACCTCTCATTTAGTTAATACAACACGTTAAATATGAATGTACTTTTCATGAATTTTTATGAAATAGTTGCATCATCTGTGATAAAGAAAAGAATCAAATTCTCATACATATAAAACCTAGAAGCAGCATATTTATTTTTTCTGACTAATGATTTAGGTGCTTTAGGGAAATTCCTGACAATCATTTCCAATCTCATTGTACATTCTGTATAATGACAAATACAGGTATTTTATTCTAATGTAATAACTGTATTAATACAATGCAAAACACTTTGGGGTGGCTGTGGCTTGGGAGGTAGAATGGGTTGTCAGTGGGTAACTCCTGAGCTCCTGCAGTCCTCACATCGACCTATCCTTGGAGGATGTGAGTGTGTGCATGAATGCTAGATAAGGTGATTAGGTATAGAAAAAAGTAGAAAAGCACAAGAGTACCAGTCCATTTGCCGTTTAGACATTAAAAAAAATGACAGATATGCTTATAACTCCAACTTTGTGGCTCTCATTTTCTTCCCTTATCGCTGCTGTTTTGTTTGTAGTTTGTTTGTTTGTTTGTCCTCTCCCCTGAAACAGTTACGTGCATAATGATTTGTAGCTGGGACAGTCATGATGTAACAAGTGTGTGTGAGAGCTCGTTGGCAAGCGGCTCGGTGTGGGAGGTGGGCACGTCAGGGCTGCCTGCCTGCATGTGGCTGCTCATCACTGTGATAGATACAGGGAACACTCTGAGGGAGGATGATGAGGGCCAAAAGTAGCAGCAGCAGCAGAGTGTGCATTTGTATGTGTAGGTACTGAATTGTATTATTAGCTGAGGAAGGGCAGCTGTGGTTTGAAGTGCCTCACTGTAACTGTACCTATAGCAGCAGTTGTGCCCCTCTGGTATAAATAGTGCAGTGGGCATTTGGGCCGGCACCTATGACACAATGGCAGAAATTTGGTGTTCTTTTAGGGAGGTTTGAGAATGTGACACCCTGCAGGAGAAGATCCCCCCCTCTCTAGATGCTACGTATACGCTGGGGCTTAAAGGTCAAATCAAGGTGGGGATGAGTATGAAGACTGCGAGGCACTTTAACATGTGACATATTATTAAATTATTCTGGTAACATTCATTCTTGTGCTTGCATAAAAATGGAGATGATGGGGGAAAACAAAACAATCGAGCGCTATCTAAATACCACAAAACTTACACCTTTACAGCTCAATAATTTGGTGTTTTATTGTTTTTTTATTGTCTTTGTTTTTAATTCTTACACACAAAACACCCTTTTTAAAAAAAGTTAATTCTCACGTTTCAGATATCTTTGGAAGCTTGTTTCTGCCTACTGAAAAAACAAAAAAACACAGATTATTTTGCCATCCATAAGTCAAAATTTCAAGTTATTATCTAAAAATTTGGAATTCCTAACTCAAAATAGAAAATAACTTGAATTTTTTTAGCTGTTAAGGTGAAATTTTGAGATAAAAACTCAAAATATGGGGGAAACAGGCTTCTATACACAGGACCTGAACCCCAGTTTTCCAAGTAAAAGGCCCACTTTAATTCATTGCACTAAGATGTCTTGCGTCTTGTGTCATCACTCTTTTTACTTCTCTCTGCATGTGGAGTGAAGTGACCTGTGACTGGCCAAATTCTCTAGATTTTCAAAAGCCTAAAATCAGAGCTGAGACTAGTGTAGGATTCTTGTTACAGTAGTTCTTAGACAAGAGTTGCACTTCATTATCTTTGGACTGAGCCACAAAGAATATACACATGACAAAGAAGTGCAATGTTGAAATAAAGACAACAACAAACAAAATGTTGATCTATTTGTTTAAGCTACTTCAGCTGATCAAACCAATAACTTGTTCGTCCAAAGCATTGCTAATTTGGCCCCTTAAAGCTACAAAAAATGATTTCTTTAAATGGTTCTTTTGATCCGAACAGATCTGAGCAGCTGACCAACTCTTTCTGCAAATGCAAACCAATATGCTCCCGTGTGAATGTGCTCCGATCTCCTGCCATCTCAACAATCTCTCGCCTGAAATCTCCCTATTCTCTGTTTCACCAGCCTGTGATTCCTTCCCTCTCCTGCACCCACTTCCTCACATCTCTGCCACGTGCCCTGAAAACCTGTCCCTGGAAGTAAATCAATGTCAGGCGCTCTCTTAACTGAGTGTGTCCCCGAGAACATAAAGTGAGGACGCCCTCCAGGCTCTTGTGTCAGTCTGTTATGTCACCAAATCTCTGAGTGAGCCCCTCGCTCTCCCTCTTCTTTGGTCCCCCCCCCAGAAGATCTGGTCAGACTTTGCAGTGAAGCTGAGCCAAACACACAGATACACGCACAAAACTAGGCACACTCTGCACTGTGCCCCCAAGATCTGGTTGTGATTTTGTTTACAGAGGCCATTCCACTCTTGTATTAGATTTATGGCATCAATTAATAGCTCAGTAGCAGCTACTGCACTGCTTCTATTAAGCTTTCAAATCTCCATGACTTATGATTTGATATGTCTTCTTACGGAGCATGTCAGATTGTTTATAGCAAATGCAAATTTGATTGAGTCAAAATGGGCAGCGATGCTCTCAGATAACTACATGGTAGTCCATCACCTCCTCAGTTACACAGGGTGAGCCCTTCACTTTGGAGAGAAGTGCTGTTCACACTTACTGTCTAAGTGGTGTTTTTCGTAATCTGTTTTAGCTGCAACAGTTTTCACTGTGAAGATAAGAAACTGCAGATGTGGCGTATTTTAATGTGTTTGTTACCCTTTTTTTCTAGACTTTTATACCTAAAATAAATAAATTATTGCAACTGGCACTTCTCCCTGAATGTTGTTGAAGACTAAAAGCTTGGAAGCATTTTGTTGGTTAGTGAAAATAGTGTGAAGCACATATTAATTTAAGTATGTCCCCCCCAAAGAGAGAAAAAAGTAAATGCTGTTTTGATGTTTACTAGCACAGTAAAGGAACAGCTGCTGCTGCTGTTGCTGTGGTAACCTAAAGGTAACTTCTGTATAGTGCAGTTTGGCTCTTTGATGCAACATTTAAAAGAGCATTTAAAATTAAATTCAATTTTATTTATATAGCGCCAAATCACAATTAACACAATATCACAATTCACATTTTAACAGGAAGAAACATCTGAAAGAACCAGGCTCAGGGGGGGGGCAACTATCTGCAGCAGCTGGTTGGGGCTGAGGGGAGAGAGACAGGACAAAAGACACAATGTGGAAGAGAGACAGAGATTAATAATAACTAATGATTAAATGCAGAGTGGGGTATAAACAGAGTAAAATAGGTGAATGAAAAAAAAAAAAAAAGCAGTGCATCATGAGAACCCGCCCAGCAGCCTAGGCCTATTGCAGCATAACTAAGGGTTCAGGATCACCTGATCCAGCCCTAACTATAGCTTTTATCATACAGTACCAGTCAAAAATTTGGACACACTCACCCATTCATATCAATGGTGAGTGTGTCCAAACTATTGTATTTGTTTATATTAGTATGTGCACTGAAGGACATATCCCGGTCAAAAATAACTCCAAGAGTCCTCACAGTGTTACTGGAGGCCAAGGTAATGCCATCCAGAGTAAGTATCTGGTTAGACACCATGTGTCTAAGATTTGTATAGCCGAGTACAAGAACTTCAGTTTTATCTGAATTTAGAAGCAGGAAATTAGAGGTCATCCAACACTTTATGTCTTGGAGACATTCTTGCAGTTTAACTAATTGATGTGTGTCATCTGGCTTCATGGATAGACAAAGCTGAGTATCATCTGCAAAGAAAATGTATGCAATGCTTTCTTAAAATGCTCCCTAAGGGAAGCATGTATAGTGTAAATAGAATTGGCCCTAGCATAGAACCTTGTGGAAATCCGTAATAAACCTTAGAGTATGTCCATGTCCATCCCTTTATAACCACAGTACACCCATCTTCTTATGGCTGCTTCCAGCAGGATTGTCATGGATCGGCTGTGTGGCAGGCAGGAAGTGGACCCCAACGCAGAATACGGAAGACGAGGTAAGATGATAATTTAGCCGTTATTTGGCGTGTGCAGGACAGAACCAGGGGCAAAGGCAGCAAAACAGAATGATAATCAGACTTGAATTCCGAGAACTAAAGTAAAACACAGAAGGGACAGAGCAGGGGAGCAAATGACGACGACGCAACAACAGGCTGAGAAAACACTGGACCTGAATACACGAGGATAACGAGGGGAGTGGGAACAGCTGGGAAACACAGGAAATACTAATCATAATGACAAGACCAAGGGAAGCAAAACTGAACATGACAGACACACACCAAAATAAAACAAAATAAACCAAAATAAAACAGGAAGTCAAATGGGGGAACAAGGACGCAGACCTGATACATGGAAACACAAGGAACTGGAAACAACAAACTGAGGACCAATACAAAATATAAGAAAAAAACACTGGGCCACCGGCCCAGAACCATGACAAGGATAAAAAAACATGTCACAAAGGTCAAATCATCTCAAACTGGTTTCTTGAACATGACAGTGTTCACTGTACTCAAATGGCCTCCACAGTCACCAGATCTCCAACATAGCACCTTTAGGATGTGGTGGGATGTGAGATTCTCATCATGAATGTCAGGCAACAAATCTGCAGAAACTGTGTGATGCTATCATGTTAATATGGACCAAAATCTCTGATTAATGTTTCCAGCACTTTATTGAATCTGTGCCATGAATAATTAAGGCAGTTCAGAAGGAAAAAGGAGGTCTAACCCAGTGCTAGGAAGGTGTGCCAAATACTGTGGCCTGTGAGTGTACATACATGGTAAGCTAGTACTTATATAGCACCTTTCAACTCAAGTTGAGCACTCAAAGCCCTTTCTACCACAAATCTCACACACATGTTCATACAGCTCTTTTTCTAACATTCACACACACTCATATGAATGAATCTGGGGCAATTTGAGGGTTCAGTATCTTACCCAAGGATACTTTGGCTCATGGACCGAAGAAGTCAGGGATCAGTCCACCAACCTTGTGATCAGTAGCTCTACCACCTGAACCACAGCCATCATTTTCTCATGGCAGTCTATGAGAAAATGACCTTATTTCTAACTTGATTTAGGATGTCAGTAAATAATTTCCCTATGAGCTTCCAGTTTGCTAGGTTTATGTTCTATTTATTACAACATGATTTTGTAATTTATGGTCCAAAATTCCTGAAGTTGTGGCTTCAATCCAGGAATACACAAACCATCTTCATCTTTAATACACAGTACTGTGCTGTCTATAAATCTTAGGTACCTGTATGTCATTTTAATACATTTACAGTCATGATTAATGCTGTCTCATAGAAGCTGCTTGACAATAAAGTTAACTGTTTACATGAATAGACATGTACATGTAGACCTGTCTTTTAATGGAAGGACATTCCCAGTGTATAACAAAAAATGTTTTTTTTTTATCTAATTACTGCTGTTATTTTCTTTTATGTGCATGAGGAATTTAAATATTATATCTCAATTTGTCCCTTTTCTACCTGAAGAGGAGAAGAGTTTTCTAAATGGACCTTAGAGCTGTGACTTCAGCTCATGCTGCAACAAACAGAAAATGCTTATGCTAATGAGACAATCAGAACATGTGCCCATTGTGTGCCCCTGTGCTCAGCAGTGCATCACCCTGTTGGAGCAGTTTGGCATTCTTGGAGCTTCAGAATATATTTAACCCTGTGGCTCCCCTGCCAGGATGGCCCCTCCATATACGGCCCTGAGCGCGGGCAGGCTGGGAATGTCTGTGTGCAAAGGGTTGGAGAAACAGCAGCGATGACAGGGTGATGGATGAGATTCGAGCAAGATGGAGGGAGTCTGCTGTGAAGGAGTTGAGAAAGAGCGTGCGGACAAGAGAGCACAGCGATGTACAGCATTTAAAACTCTCTCTGCTTGTTTTTTACTTAATACCTGTGGGAGAGAGAAAACAGCTACATTGAAGATTCACAGTTTTTTTTTTTTTTAAAGGGATCACAGAATACACAGACTGCACATTAAATGCACTTTCTTAACTATCAAACACAGACAGCCCCAGTAAATGTCTGATAGAAGCTGTTTGCTATATGCATGCAGGCTGTAATTAAGAAAATACACAAAAGTGTAGCAGCAGCCATGTGAGAGAAGATATGAATGTGACCTTGTAGACACAAGTGTCAACTTTTCTGAACATGTCACAGTATGTTCAAGTGTGACTGTGAGACACAGACAGACACACAGACAGAGTGTATGGTATGCATCAGACAAGTGTGTGCACCAAGATGCAATTGTGAGTGCATAAACAAGCGTTAGTGTGTATGTGTGTGAAACAGGTGTTTAGCTGGAATGGTGCTAAGCTTTAAGTGCTGTCCCAACCCAAGCCCTATTCCTGGTGTACACACACACACACACACACACACCCACAAGCACACACACACATTCATCAGTTGCACATTATTTTATCAAGTATTTATTTATTTGTCTTGAGTTTTGTCCTGTAATATTTATTATAATAAGCTGTTTAAAATCCACATAATGAGTTGAATGCAGCCTCTCTCTATCACACAACCAGGTAAACTAATACAAACGGCACAATATTAGTTTATGGTTACACCCGCACGCTGGCGTCCATTTTTATAAACTGACGTGTCTTGAACACCTTCTCAGAAATTCTTCAAATCTGGCATAAAGGGTGAACTGATTTGATATTTTTTGTGTCAGTGTGACCTCAGAAAACAGGTTTTGGAGACAACTCAACAATTCATACAGTAATTATGAAAAAAAAAGATCTGAGATGAAGGTCGCTGTAACCTCCACTGTGGTAAATGAAACATGGAGGGAATAAATGTTTACTTGGACTCGAGGATGAACTGATTAGAATTTGGTGTCTTAAAATTCAAGACCGGGCAGCACGGTGGCGCGGTGGTTAGCACTGCTGCTTCTCAGTTAGGATACCTGGGTTCAGTTCCACCTTGGCCCAGGTTCCTCCCTCTCTCTCTGTGTGGAGTTTGCATGTTCTCCCCGTGTCTGCATGGGTTTCCTCCCACAGTCCAAAGACATGCACTTACTGGGGTTAGGTTAATTGGAAACTCTAAATTGCCCATAGGTGTGGATGCTGTCTGTCTCTCTGTGTTGGCCCTGCGACAGGCTGGCGACCCGTACAGGGTGTACCCTGCCTCTCACCCTCCGTCAGCTGGGATAGGCTCCAGCCCCCCTGCAACCCTGAACAGCATAAGTGGAAGCGAATGGATGGAAAATTCAAAACCACTGTGACCTCACAAAGCATGTTTTGGCCAAAACTCTAGAAATCACACACATATCATATTGCTGGTCTGGAGCATTCGGGTGTGTGTTAACACAATGCCACAATCTGGAGGACCCCAACATGAGCCTTGCAATGCTCAGAAAAACTGCAGAAACCTCAAGAGCAACCTTTCAGATGCTAATGGCCTCAGTTAACATGTTAAATGTTAAAGTTCATGACAATTGGAAAAAGACTAAACAGGTATGGCTTGTTTGGAAGGGTTGTCAGGAGAAAGCCTCTTTTTTTTTTTTTGCATTTTTGGCCACAGCAGCTTTTATTGGCAGTGGAGGAAGACAGGAAATGCGGGAGAGATACAGGGGAAGACACACGGGCAAATTGGCAACAGGCCAGGACTCGAACCCATGCTGCCCGCACTACAACGTGGCATATGCACGTGGTCGCCGGCTTCACCACTAAGCCACCCGGGTGCCTGAGAAAGCCTCTTCTCTCTGAAAAGAACATGTTCACACCACTTAGGGTTACAAAGTTGCATCTGAACAAACTGCAAGACTTCTGGAACAATGTCCTTTGGAAGAACAAAGTGAAGATATTTGGCCATAATGCACAGCGCCACAACACAGCACATCTGCACAAACACCTCACACCAACTGTCAGCACGGTGGTGGAGGGGTGATGATTTGGGCTTGTTTTGCAGGTAGAGGACCTGGTCACCTTACAGTCACTGAGTCGACCATGAACTCCTTTGTATACAAAAGGATTCTAGAGTGACAATGATCCCAAGGACAGCAGCAAATCTACAACAGAACGACCGAAATAGAAAAAAATCAAAGTGTGAGGACCTTAAGAACCATTGCCTGCAAACGCTGTGAAGCAGTGGACCAAAACTCCTCAACAATGAGCTTAGAAATGGTAAATGGACTGGTACTAGTGTTTTTCTACTCTATTTGAGCACTCAAAGGACCTTCTTCCTACAAGCCTCATAAACACGCACATTCATACACATTAATTGGGGGCAACTCAAGGGTCAGTATCGTCCCCATATCATTTATTTAAACAGCAGCTGTAAGAGAGACAGGATCCAAAGAAAAAAACGAGAGAAGAAGAAACATCAGAGAAACACGACACCCACAGGCTGACAGCACAGCAAAAGTCCCGAGCCAGCCTTCATTTCTTCATCTGTAGGAGAAAAATGGGAAACATGGAAGTACGAGGCAGAAATGGTTTGTATGATTCTAACATGCTTACAGCCAAAGTTCAACTTTGAGCCATAAATTTCACATGTGGAATTTTCACATTTGGTATCCTTCCAGGACACGCTGACATGCCGACTACAGAAGCCGGGGATCAAACCACCAATCTTCCAGTCGGTAGATGACCTGCTCCAACTCCTGAGCCACAGGCACAAAGAAAATGATTACTTCAACGCACTGCTGTTAAAGGTGGTTCTACAAGCTTTTGAATCAATGGGTCTTTTTAGTGTTTCACAGGACTGCACAGAGTCCTATGAAATATGTCTTTTCCATGGCTATACATGAATATGCAGTGCAAAGCCTTTAGCTTCAGGACTTTGGCATATTGGCATATATTAGTCATCTCAGTTTCAGGAGTCAGCACCAAACATTAAAAGTGAGCTGGACATGGGATTTTAAGTCCGTATATCATCCCAGCTGCCATCCATGTATGACAAAACAATAAATTCTTTTATAAATAAAAATGTCTACAGCCCTCATACAGTTCAAAGAGCTGTATGAGGGCGAATTGCGGTTTAATTAATGTAGATGGAGTCAGAGTGAGGGAACAGCTGAACCACTGGATGTAAATTGCAGGGCCTGTAAATCACCTGCAGTATGTGTGGTGCTCAATTACTGCACTGGTGATCGACCCAAAAGAGCCCTGTGCTGAAAGAGGAGCTGAGTAAATATTGTCCATCACTGCCACCCTGGAACAGTTCACTGAAGGAACTTATGATGGACAGGGAAAAAAAATGCATGTGCCATATTAGCATAGAAAGACAACCAGCTGTCATTTGAACATAATGCCAAACATTTCTTTTAAGTGACGTCGTAGCATCTTCAATAATCTGTAATATTAAAGATGTAACTGACAGCGTAAGGGGTCACAACTACAAAGGACTGCAAAAATAGTTAGCTGAACAGCAGGTCCCATTTCTCCAGAGCCAGTTGACAACACTTCCTATTAATAGTGAGGATTGTCCTTGGGTATTTTTATAAAAGGAGTGTGGGTGTGCGTGCATGAGGAAAGTAAGGCAGAAGGGGATGAGGCTTTCTCGGAGAAGACAGATAGGAAAAAGCTCGT
Organism: Archocentrus centrarchus; assembly: GCF_007364275.1. Lineage (NCBI taxonomy): Eukaryota > Metazoa > Chordata > Actinopteri > Cichliformes > Cichlidae > Archocentrus > Archocentrus centrarchus. Next base: position 14,093,630 of record NC_044353.1, on the reverse strand, counting down.
ATTACAGCAGCCTTACGCAGTGCTCTGCCAATGCGTCAGACTTCGCTCACCCTGAAACCTCCTCCTCCTCCTCCTCCTCCTCCATCTTCCTCCACACAGTTAATGTCACTTATTCCATGTAGCTTTGTTTTTATCTGTAATTTTCTCCACTGTACTCTCTCTATCTCTTACACACACACACATACACACACTAAATCCTAGTCTATTTTTAGTGTGCTGTGGGGTTTGAAGGTAGAGTTGTGCTGACCCCTTGTCTCACCCCAGCTCCAGGCCTTACAAGGACCCTCTGGAGGACATGGTTGTCTAGCAACCGGCCGTGTTTGCACCTAAGCTGTGAAGGTCCACCGCTCAACCCACACCTGCCCTTCATCATCTTAATTATCACCATCCCCCATTCGTCTTCATATCATCGTCGTTATCTTTATCACGGTGTGCTAATGCAGGAAGAGTGGTGTAAAGATGTGCTATTATTTCTCCAGTTGTTGTGCGGAAATCGGCGGGTTTACAGTCAGCAGCTGGTTCTAATGGTCGTCCGAGGGGCTTGAACATTGACGTGCCAGCTATAAGAACGCATGTCATGCTCGCTTCTGAAATTAAAATGTTCATTTGGCTGTAAACAGGCATCATCATCATCATTATGCTCAACTAACAATGGCTTATCTATTTAGACAGCACTCTATCTGCAGTACTGCATTTATGAAGAACTGCTGGAAAATTAACAACAAAGAAACAAATAAAAATGAAGCACTGAAGATTTCTGTTCTTACACCATCAGATGGCTACACTACCATCATGACAGCATGAGGACCAACAGTTAATGGCCCACTCATTTCCCCTTACCTGAACATTCACTAATTTTGCTGGATTTTTTTTAGATTTTTTTTTTGTTAATTTTCAAACTTTCATCCTGGGACTCAACCTGGAACTAACTACAGCAAAGTCTGTGCAATCTAGAAACTGAGGGGCTGTGTTTCAGGGCTTCTGGTGCACATTTGTACAAAGGCAGCAAAAGTACACATTTGCCACCTTAACAAGTGCCAGTTTAGCTGGTTAAGCAGGTGACCATATGCAGAGGGGCTCAGTGCAGCGACCTGGGTTTGAGTCTGACCTGTAGCCCTATATATATATATATATATATATATATATATATATATATATATATATATATATATATATATATATATATATATATATATATATATATATATATATATATATATATATATATATATATATATATATATATATATATATATATATATATATATATATATATTATAAACCTTCTGGTACCAGAAATCTTGCCTGCAGGTGTCTGTCTAAAGAGGGAAAACTCACAAGGTTTTCCACAAAAATCTTTAAGGTTTGTAAACAGGCTCTATTGTATTTATTGCACATAGGCAGCACAGTGGTGTGGTGGTTAGCACCTTTGCCCCACAGCAAGCATCTGGCTGGGGCCTTCCTGTGTGGTTATTTGCATGTTCTCTCCAGGTGCTCCCTCCTCCTCCTCCCACAGTCCAAAGACATGCAGATAGTGGGGTTAGGTTAATTGGTGATTCTAAATTGCCCATAGATGTGAATGCGTGTGAATGGTTGTCTGTCTCTCTGTGTTAGCCCTGCGACCTGTACCGGGTGTACCGTGCCTCCCACCGCTTTTGTAAGCAGCGGCTCCATTGCTTAAATAAGCTTCAAACAGTGATGTTATGAATTAAAGCTATAAAGTTTGCCCTGTTTAGCATTAGTGAGAAAAATCCACTTTTTTGGGGGGGGGTTGTTTGTTTTGTTAAGAGTTATATGAAAGGATAAATATCCTGTTTTAAGGTAAATATGAAGACTGGAAACAAGTTAAATCTGCCTCGGTGGATGTCTGCTTATTATCTAATGTATTAGCCTTTGTTTGTTTAATCAACACATACACCAGTCTATGTGTTAATTCTAAGTTAAGCACCTGCTGGCTGCAGCTTCATACAGTGCTATAACTGTCCTCCACTCTCAACACTCACAAATAAAAGGTTCTCTTATTACGATTAGAGTAAACTTTAGCATCAGAGTGGATATCAAATGTGCTTATATTTAAATTCCTAATCTTTATTTGCATAATAAAGCTATTTATTTGCCCCCAAAGGTTAAACAGTTCTGTAATAAAAGATTTCACAGACATTATGTGGATACATGAAGGTATTCCAATCAATACAAGGATAATTTGTACTGTCTCTGTGATACTCTGACTGCTGTTGAATCTTAATAAGCAATTGTAACGAGCATCATCATTATTATGTGTCCTTACCAAGTCATCAGTTTACCTAATTTCACCCTGATGTCCATCAATGTCATGAAGTCCAATTAGGTTAATTGAACCCCAGAGACAGAAAGCGAGCTGCTCAGGGTGTGACAGTGAGCTGTGATAATGATGGCGGGGCTATAAAGGAAGAGCAGAAAGGTCGGGGCCATTAGTAAGAGACAGCTGCTGGAGACACAGTGACATGATGGAAGATATAAGAGCAGCGCAGGCACCTCGCTGCTGTCCTGACTTGCAGGCTATAATATCTTAAGACAGTATGAGAGAAAAAGGTAGGAACACAATATGGCATCAAATGTCTCAGCAAACTTTATTAAGGAAATGAGGAACCTGTTTATTCCACAAGAAAGAAGAAGGTTAATATTTAAAATAACGTGCGTGCGTGCGTGTGTGTGTGTGTGTATGTGTGTGTGAGCGTGAGTGTGTTTTTGTTGTTTGTTTTTAAATATGAGCCTTTCTGATAGAACTTAGACGGTAGTCCCCAAAGGTTTTAGGCCAAATCTACTAGTATTGGTGTTACACAGGGATCCATTCTTGGACCTTTTTTAAATTCACATTATGCACACGCAATTTTAACTCTAACACCTGAAATGCAGTATGCAAAATGTCACTGGCTCTTCCCTTGATCTGGCCATTGCCAAAGCTACAGTCTGTTTTTGATATGTTTCCAAAGTCTGTTATCAAACATAAGCTTGCTTTGGGGCACCGGAGTGGCTCAGTGGTAGAGCAGGCGACCGTTTCTCTTTGCCGCATGTCTTCTCCCGCTTGCCTGTCATAATCTATATTGTCAATAAAGCCACTGTGGCCAAAAAATTTGAAAAACACAAGCTTGTTTTACATTTCATGCATGAAAGATTAAGTACATGCTACTTAGAAAAGTATCCAGCCCACAATCCATGTTCAAACACTTCATGGCCATATAACTGAAAGTGCTGATTGTTATAAATAGCTAGGATTCTGGCTGGATGCTAGATTCACTTTTGAGACCCATGTAGAACACCTATCGAGAAAATCAAAGATAAAAATGTGATTTTTTTTTTTTGTATAGTTAAATCCTGTTTTATCACAGTGTGTTGCAATTTATCACAGGTGATTATTTACTCCCAAATCACCACATCTTGTATGAGTGATTATAGCCCCCCCACCCAAGCAAACAAAAGAGAGCAGCATTTTCTGGTGTTTATTTACAAGGCTCTACTGGAAAGATTGTCTGGTTATCTCTGCTCTCTAATTAAATTTAAACACAGTAATTACAATGCCAGGTCACAGGACATGTTAACATTAGCTGTACCTTTTATTCACACTGAGCTTGGAAAAGCTGGTCTTAAATATTTTGCTGCCTATAAATGGAATGATGTTCAAAATTTACGAAGCTACATTCTCCGATTTCATTGGAACATTTTAAAAGGTTATTTTTGTTTATCTGCCACTTCCCTTGCACATGCTTTTCTTAATTTATGAACATGCATAATGTGTTTTTGTACAGCTAGGCCCATAATTTGTTGGACAAAGACAGTTTTTTGTAGTTTTGCCTCTACAAAACACTGTGGTGGTGAGTGTTTAGCACCACAGGGGATTTTAAATCAGTCATAACTGAAGTACAGACTTTCAGCTTTAATTCAAGGGGTTTAACAAAAGGTTTTACACTAACTGTTTAGGAGATACAGATATTAGATAAGTGAAGGAAGCCATCATTAGGCTGAAAACACAAAATAAACCTGTCAGAGAGATGGCAAAAAAACCCTTTATGACTGAATCATCAATCTGGTACATTCTGACCAGCTCAGCAACAGCAAAAGGCCTGAAAGACCACAACTAAAGTGGGTGGTCAGAGAGTTAAGAAAACTTAACATCTAACCAAGTCAAGAACACTCTAGGGGAGTATCATCATCAAGGTCTACAATCAGGTGACACCTTCATGAATGGAAATACAAAGGGTTTGCAACAACCACAGGTTACACTGGAGAACAAAACAGCCAGATTAGACTGGAAAACATGTAAAAGCCTGCAGTTATGAAAACATAATTTGACAGACATAGCAGGACAATAGCGCACGCACACACACACACACTTATATCAAGTTTCTCCAAACACCAGACCAGCACTGTATAGTACTTTTATTTATTCTCAGATAACAGGATAATGCTGCGATGATCGACGCATTACAGAGTAGAAATCTCTTACTGCTTACACAAAACTACAAAAACTCTTCATATAATTCAATGAAATGATAGCCTTTATCAATACTGGACAAATGCATACAATCTAAAGAAACACAGATACTCCTTCTTATGAACATCATCCAAACCCTACATAATTATAGCTCTTAACACAAAAAATAAGTAAAAAAAAAAAAATAAATCTCACAATTTCTAATTTCTGTTGAAGCAATAAATCTATTCAGTATGCTAAAAATGTGAACTGTGTGTAAGCAGCCATTCACAGTAACAATAATGGTTATAAGGGCGTTATAAGTTATACTAATAATATGCTGGAGTTCACATTTTATAAAAGATGATGGTTGAGTGGCAGAGGACACTGTTGCAACAAAGGGTTAAAGTTGAGACCACATTCATTACACAGTGGAATTTAACTCATGTGTAAAAAATATACATGCTATATGATATATGTACATATATTATAATAGAACACACTTTAAAATACAGCAATTTCCAGTTTTAAAAGGCATCAGTAAGCATTTCCCAACATAGAAGGATATTCAGGAAGAAAGCGCTCTAAGGTGAGCTCTCTCTAAAAGAAAATAAAAAAGTTAATCAGAGAACAGAAAAGAAATCCAGTGAAACAAAGGACATGAAAAGTAGATCAACTCAGTCTTCTGTCAGAGGTTTGCTCCCCACAAACGACAGAGAGAAATGTATTGATTGTCACGCTGTTTTATCAGAAGACACTTCAGTGTTTTAAAGGTTAGTTAAAACTTTTAAAAGGCTGATAAGGAGACAGAGGAGCGGCTCGTTAATCTAAGCACTCCTTCGTGGCTCCGGACTCTGGTGAGCAGGGACTGTCAGGATCCACATACGCTCAGAAAACCATCACTTTATCATGCTCCAGTTCTCTCAGTTCATCGGCATATGCACTTTTCTTGTTAGTAGGACATTATGTAGCATAATATCTGGGTTATAATAACATGAGGAGTAATAATAAAAGGAATAATTTATCCGATGGCTGGAATTTCTCTTTAACATAATAATAATAATAAAAAAAAAAGGGTCTGAAGGAATCCCCCCCCCCCAAAAAAAGAAAAAAAGAAAGTGAAGTGAAGTGAAGTGGAGCGGGGGGTGGGGTGGGGATTGTGTTTGTGTGTCTGTGTGTCAGGTGAGGTGATGTGCCCTATAGATTGCTGAAGAGTTCGTTTTTCTTGGTCCAGTCCATGGGCGGGGCTCTCTTGTTGGAGCGTTTCTGGTGGGCGAGCTCTTTGACCTGCTGCAGTGTCATGTTGAGAGCTGGGATGGCATCTGTGATTGCGCCCTGATGAAAGAAGAACAACGGTAAGAAAAAGAGACAAAAAAAATCCAACAAGAGCGAGCTGGACTCGGTTTTCTGTGAGGTACCTCAGGCGGGGTGTTTGCGGTTGGGGTTGTGAGCGAGGCATTGGAGGAGGCGTTGGATGGAGAGGGACTGACTGACAGCCTCGAGTCTCGCGCCGCTTCTTTTGCTGTTCTGCCATTCACCTGCAAACACAAACACCCCATGAGCATCACTGATGAATTTGCACATGTAGACTGTGCAGTGGGACAAATTCAAACTTTTTCCAGCATTCCTGTAGTACTAAACCTTACCACAAAGAGGCAGCATTGGATTTGAGTAATTTTTTTTCCTATTAAGAACAAGTGTACTTCATTCCAAGCTGCCTATGAATGACAAACAGGTTACATGTTTTTGAAGCCGCCTTTCAAACATAAAAAGTAAAAGAAAACAAATGCGCTTATAGGGAAAAAATGAGATGGACGGCAGGCTTTGGGGTCCCTTTTTACTGTTAAATGTGTTTGATTTAGTGACACAAATTAGATGAAAATATCTGGGGAAATGTCACCTAATATGCAAAAACCACCATGTTAAACTTTGTTGTGTAGCAGTGGTGATTGGTGAAATTTGAGAAACTCTTCCTGGTTTTCTTCCTGGTTAAAGCAGTCAATGTTCCCTCATTTTTCCAGCAGTGTCCAGCAGTTTTAATGAGCTGCCAAGGTTGCAGGCGAGGGAATTTACCTTCCTACAGCAAAACAGGAAACATTGGCTCTAAGACTGTAAAACCTGATTGCAGATAGTTTTTGATCTCCATCCCACTAAAAATGTCTTTCACCTCTGTGACGATTTCTCTATGACCTTTTGCTCTCGATGGCCCTCCCTCTCAGCTCTTTAACCTTTTGTTACGCAACAATATGTGGAACATGCATCTTCACCGCTGCGCATGCAGATCCTGACTAGCGGGAAGTCCGGGTCAGGCTTCATGTTGAGCGTTTGGACAAAAGCCCAAAGTGAAAGGCTGCCACATTAAACACAGTAGCTTCTTTTAGTTTGTGCTCTTCATCTGAGCCCAGCCATTATCTCAAAAGTCTAGGGTATTCACACGGGAACGAGACACTCTCGGTTACTTGAGAGGCCCTCAGACAGCATTCCTGTGACGCAACTACACACACAGTTGGTTGGAATATGATGGGATATGGAGTGGAGTTTCAAAGGAATAGTTTGATATTTTCTTAAATTTGCTGGAAGATTGAAGGCACTCTCATATCTGTCTAGTAAAAATGAAGGTCAAGCTGCCCCAGTCAAAGGTTGGCAGATCTGGTTTCCTTTATACAGAAGCCAGGTTAACAGTTTTCACATGCTGAATATTCATAAAACTCCCCTGTTGAAATTCCATTACGGCTTAAAGTCACGCATGATTAAGGGTGTGGGAGCGCTTGACATCACCTCAACTAACTCCAGGAACGAAACTGGACTTCTTGACAGTGTTTGTGGTGGGAGTGACTTTGAGCTTTATTAAATACAATCATCTGATGGCTTGCTGCGGTTATTTGTTCAAACAGCTTGTTTGATAAGTCTGTGCTCACATTTTGGTGAGTGAAATAATAGAAGTGTTTCCACACAGGAGGTGACCACAGACCACAGAAAGTCAGTGACTTCGAGCAACGACGGGTGACATAACCGCTGGGGAAGTGGGCGAATCTCAAGCTAAACTTTTGTCAGGACTGAAGTAACTACCAATGAGAGCACAGGATACTGCTGACTGGCATGTGAAAAGGAAGCAGATACATTAGAGGGGTACCTAGGTGCCATTTGCTTTCTATGTAGATGCCTCTTGTTTGTAGATTACTTCACACTAGCCAGCAAATATAGTGTCTGTGTGATGCACTCATTCACTCTGTGGATGCAGCAGCAGCTGATAACAGCACCCTCTGATCTGGCGACAAACTACAGTAACTTCCATGTTTCCTTCATTAGATTACGTGATGGTGTCACAACTAAAGTCAGTTTTAATGTTTAAATAAACCAAGTTGAAAGTTTCAGGCCTCAAATATGCAACTGTCACATTAGGAAAAAGAAAAAAATCAGTAGAACTGATTTTCTGCCAGCATTGCTGTCTTGTAGTAATTGCAACAACTATGTTGCATTTTGTTGTATTTTTGTGTTCTCATTATTGCGCTGTAGGTGAGAGCGCGAGCGCGCATCAAATGTGTGTGTGCACGCAGAGCCTGAAGCAGAAAAACTGGCTTCACAGAGAAAGTTCATAATCGAGCGTCATGATAACAGTTATCTCCGAGTGGGTTTTTAGATTGTGTCGAGCCGGCTTCCACAAAGAAAGCCCGTCTTCATAGCGCACCCCCTCAGATGAAACACTGCTTGACTTTGAGCTGGCCCCTGCTGCAGCAAGATGTTTCTCGGTTTAAAGCTTCCTGTAGCCTTTCTGTGTGGAGTCTGAATATTCTCCCCCTGCCTGAATGTTTCAATGGTGTGGATGTGAGATATAAGGCTTAAAGTTTGTAGACTAAAGAGCTGTGTGTCACAAAGACTAGACTTCCATTACATCTGTGCTTTGTGGCTCCTGCCCATTTTGCTCTCCACTAACAGAGGGAATAAAGATTTCTCATTATTTAAAATTATTACTCTAACTGGGTGTGTGCTCATTTGCCTCCTGCTGTGTCTCAATGGCATTACACCCAAATCCTGTAGCAGGATTTACGGGAAGCTGCTACGTTCGCTCAAAGTGTAGCTTTTAGCTTTAATTTATCAGATACGCACCCCACATTGGGTGGGGCACTTTTATCTATTGTATGATTTTTATTTTGTATATTTCTCTGTCAAACTTTTTCAAATAATTTCAAGTTAATGGAGTGCTGGCTGGGTGACTGGGTGGAGTTTTCTACAGGAATTACAGACACAATTACAGGAAAGTCTGATTAATAACTCATTTCAGCAGCGTATCAGTTCTCTCATGTGGCACACCAATCCAAAAACAAAAGCTGTATGTTGCTTTCACTGTTTGGCCTTGGCCTGCTGGGTTGTAGCAATGTGGTGCACCATTTGAGGAGCAACAGAGTATTTAAAGCAGTATTGTTGTTCTCCTCGCTGCCAGGAAGGAGAAGCTGCATCAGTGAAAAGGGAAGGGACTGCTGAAGGACGCTGACAAATCTTCATACAGTCCAAAAGGTCAAAGTTAAACCTTTAGTTTCGCTCCTCTACAGCAAAATGAGAGCACTACATACTTTTAAGCATTTCTGGTGCATCTTACCTTCTCTTCCATTCCTCCATTAATGATGGGCTCTGGCAGCGGACCTGTTAAAAAGAAAATAAAGCAACCATCACTCATGGACATCAGCTCTCAGGGTCCCCGCCTTGCTGGCCCTGACACTGTCCCGTCAGAGCAGGGAGCTCCACTCTGCTAGATCAATAGTCTTTCTAGAGCTCAACTTTCACCCCACTAACATCCACTCTAATCATCTATAAATCTATTTTCTGAGATGGTGCGCCTCCTTCTCTTCCTCTAATCCGTTAACAGGCCTTTTATCATTCAAAAAGCTGAAGTCAAACATTTTTCCCACGCTTTTTTTTTTTTTTTTTTTTGCCATAGAAATGCTCAAAGTACCATATAAGCACATTTTCCCACAAGCAAAATTCAACCCACATTCTGAGTTGGTAATTCTCGTCCCTTACCCTTACCTTCCATCCCTCTGATCCTCTGCATGGCCAAAAATTGCCTTTTTTTCCCCTTTGTAAAGCTTATTATTGTAGCTATCAGCTGCTCCTTCAGAGCTAATCTGAGATTTGAGACCTCAGGGCTTCGCGCTCTGTGTGTGTGTGTGTGTCTGTGTGTTTGCACTCTTGACTCTGAAAGGAGCCTCTCCAAGTCCTAATACAGCTCCAGCTCCAGGCTGAGAGGCCACTTGGAGTCAGCACCTTGGAAACCAAACAAAAGGTGCTGGCCAGCCGGGCTGCTGTGTGTGTATGTGTGTGTGTGTTGATGTGAAGAGTCGGTGTAGGCAGGTGCCCTCTGAGTGGGCAGCAGTGAAGTGAAGTGCAGGCAGTTACCTGGGAAACACCTCACTGGAATCTTTCCCCTGTAGAGCGTTATTATTTTAATCCTGCACTGAAACACTGCAGGGCTTAAGAGTCAGCAGGTCTGACTGCAAAGGTGGGAATAAAATAAGTATGATTATTTGAGCATTGTGCTACGGTTCAGATTTCTTCCATTTTTTGTTACTTTATGCTTTTACTCCATCATCATCCATCGTGTTACCAGCTATCTATTGCTTCTAAATTCAAATAAAATTACACGTGCATCACAGTTATGTCACATATACCAGCAACAGAGACCATTTTACTGCAAAATCAGCACATGTGTTCCAGATTTTTCTTTTTTTTTTTTTTACATTCTTACACTGATGCCTGATGTACTGAAAATCTTCATTTTGCCCCTAACAGCTCTTTCCTGGCTACAGAGGGCATCTCCTTCCCCCTGCATGCCACAGCTTTTGCCATGCCAACAGCTGCCGGCACCATGTTAATATGAGGAATCTCCTGTGCCAGAGTGGCACTCAGATGCTCCACCACAGTCATCCACACGTCCCACCCACGCAGAGGACCAGCTGCTTGCACTGTGGCGGGACCATCCTCAAACACAGACCCAAGTCACAGGCTATGCTAGGGCTCCCCCTGGGGGCTTGGGTGGGCAAACCCAGACCTGAAAAGGTTGGGAAGTCTTTTAGCAACACCTTAAAGAATTACAGGCATCTCTTGTGCCTCATCAGTAGATTGATTTATATTCATATACTGCTATGGCTCCTGTGATGAAGGACAAAAAAATGTTGACTTTTTTTGGGGGGTAAATATACCAGACCTGGGTCAAACTAGCCAGGTCTGGTATATTTAAGTTAAACTTTCATGAGACAGACCTCACCATTTAAACCCTCAGTGTTGTTAGCTCGGTGTGATGTTTCTGATCTGATGCATGTACGTCTGAAAGATGTGTTTCCCCTCAGGGCATTTACTTTAGGTGGGGGGGGGGGGCAGGAAGTAGGCTCAGTGTCTTTGTCTGTCTGTGATTCTTGGCAAAAGAATAAAGTCAGAAGGAAACGAGGGAAGAGAGAGAAAAGCGGGTTTTTAATGTGGCGTTCCTATTAAAGCAGCTCTTGGCTGGCACTGAACCTGCAGTGAAACATTAGGAGCTAATTGCACTCATTCGCTCCGTCCCTAACTTGTGCGTGAGTAACTTGTGCTGCCTCACAGTGACAATGAAATCATCCTCTCACCAGTCAGGTGCTCAGTGGTGGGGGCCACCCGGCACCTCTTGAAGAAGGTGTCTGTGTCGGGGTCCACCACCAGCAGCCGGGTCTCCTGACCGCCTGCTTTAATGGCAGCAACGACGTCTGAATGCGTCTTACCCTCCACCGACACATTGTTCACCTGAGGGGGGAAAAAAAGAAGAAAAGGATGAGGAGAAAAGATTATCTCAGAAGCTTTTTTAACCTTGCAGCTCAACTGGAAATCCTTCAAAGCGTAACAAAAAGTCCCTGTTGTTGCTTTTCGGGGCTGTCTGTCTTCATTCCCACACACAAGTGAACAAACGTTTTATCATTGTCAGGATTTTTTTTCGGAATATTATCGCTTTGTCTGCCAGAAACTCCAGGGCAGGAAATCCTGTGTCCACACACACACACACACACACACACACACACACACACACACACACACACGTGCACACTTTCAGAAACTTACAAAAGAATCTTCACAAAGTCGTCAATATCACACAAACCTTTCATTATCCGTCATATTTTTATCCTATTTGCTTCCTCGCTATTCGCCACTGTGACAACTGCACTCTAACTCTGGTCACTAAATGTCACGTGGTTCCCCCCAAAGACCAGCTGAGTGTTCTGGTGTAAAATCTCTGTGGGAAAGCATGTGAATAATGAAGGGTGTGTATGTGTGTGTGCGCGTTTAGGTCACAGGGTGGACCTGCACGTCAAAGCCAGTCCTACAGAGGAAGCTGGACAATAGCGGCCAATAACTGCAGTAACAATGGCTGTCCGCTCCTTACAAAGCCCCGCTCCTCAGTGGGTGGTGTGGCTGTCTGGGGGCCCTCTCAGGGACTGGAAGCCGCTCTCTAGACTCCAGCACAGACTCTGTAGTCCTTTTAATCCTTCTGTACTTTACTTTGTTATACATTCTGTTCACCTTCACAAGGAGTGTAAGAGGAGGCGTGCATCCTTCATGCCACCAGACAATATTTTACTCTGATGATTTTTTAAAGTAGTGCACTAAAAGAGTCGGTTCACTCTGAGCTGGTATTTTTTTTCCCTGCTTCTCATCATGTCGTAAACTTTCTGCATATATGCAGACAGAGAGACACGCCTTTACACTAATGAGGTAGGCTGACATCAGACCTGTTTAGAAGCTGATTATTTCAGCGTGAGGCTGTTACAGCTGAGCTCTCTGAAGGATTAAAGACTCCACACAGTGGCCGTTTGCTCGATTCATATTCCTCTAAACCCACAGTGAACTTTTGGAGAAGATAACACCTCTTCAGCTCTGACTGAAGTGTTCAAAACGCCTGAGGATGGAGGCATAAAAACTATGCACACGCCTTTTTACACCCCCACACATGCGCTGGTATTCAAAGAGGAATAATGTGCGGTGAGAATGTGTGTCCCTCATTCATAATTCCCAAGCAGAGTTTTAAATAATTTAGTGTGTACTTATTTTATCAGGCCTCCTTTTATTAATTCTTTTCTGAGCAGTGCATAAAGGTCTGCTTTTGTGCTTTTGGCAGGGTCCTTTGCTCTGATGATTTGCAGTTGATAGCCTCTGCAGCTTTTGTTTTCGATTCCAGCACCGAGACAATCAAATAACACATTTCGTTGTCAAGTTTTTAGACTTCATAAAATCGTGCCTCTTCTCTGCTTATGTCTGGTGCAAATAGATGATAAATAAGGGACTGTGGGAATCAGACTCATGCATGGGCGTGCTAACTTACACTGGTTGAGATTTAGAAAAGAGGGCCATGCTTAAGCACAGCTTTATAAATCAGACAAAAAAAAGGATCCATATGCACTTTTGTGCCGGAGTTTTATGCAGGATATGATGGATGTGGATTACTGAAAACTTTTCTAGATATAATTGATAGATGTGTGTGTGAGAATGCAAATGCCCAGTGTAGTCAGGAACAGACGTTAAATGCATACCGACTCTTTAGTACAAAGTCTGCATGACATTAGAATGCACCGATTTACACAAATGTTAAAACAATACAGGTAATAGTGCAGTGAATTCACACTAAGTGAGTGGTCACCCTCTGTCCTGCCACCCGCTTGAGGTTTAAAACAAACTGAGTTTTTGCTCCTCCTGCAGTGCTGCACGCATGAGAAACTATAGCTTTGGGCTATGTTTGATGAGATTCACCTGGCATTTTTGGGAGTCTGCATATGAAAGCAGCTTTAGTTTTTCAAGTTAACCAATTCCCTTAAAAGTTTGGTTATTTTCCATCCTGAATTGTACATTTGTTTTGACATACACTGTATAGACAAATACTGGGCGACACCTCTTAATCTTTGAATTCAGGTGTTTTCACTCTCATTGTCAAGTGGCATACAGTCCGCCTTTACAAACATTTGTGAAAGAATGGGCGGTTCTAAAGAGCTCACTGAATATGAGTGTGGTGCTGTAACAGGATGCCACCGCTGCAGCAAGTCCGTTTGTGAAATTTCCCTCCTTGATATTCCACAATCAGGTGTAAGGGGTATTATTGCAAAGCATTTCAGAAACACAGCAACTCAACCACGAAGTAGCAGGTGCTAAAGTCACCAACGCTCTGCTGACTCCATAACTGCAGAGCTCCAAACCTCCTCTGGTGTTAACATCAGCACAAAAACTGAGCGCCAGGAGCTTCATGGCACGGGTTTCCATGGCTGAGCAGCTCCTGTAGGTGTGATGTGTAGGTGACCCAGTACTTTTGTTCATATAGAGCATGTATTTGGCTTCTGTACAAAGATTGCAACAAATAAAACAAAAATTTTTTTTAAATGGTCAAATAACTTGAATTACTGGACAAACATGAACAAAGAAAGTAAAAAACTTTCTATCTCAAACCGAGCTTTAGGTGAGGCCTGATTACATGCGACACAATTATTCTCTATTTTTGTCCAAGTACAAAGAAAAAAAACACTGCAGGCTGTGTCGAGCGGAAGTATGGCAGACTAATCAGGATACAATGCAGGGATATTTTTAGGCAGCTTGAAAGGATTCTAATAAGCTGTTTCTCATAAATAATGAAGCACTTTGTAATGATTTGGCACCTTTTTCAAATATTTTCTGGACTAATAAAACTAGACAGATAATTTTTTTTTTTGGTCAGACCGGATAAATGCTTTATTTTAAGAATGCTTACTTCATCCACCATAGCGAATTACAGCCTGCATGGGCTCACAGTCTCACTTTACCTCTATTATCCTGTCCTTGGGCTGCAGGCCTGCCCTCTCTGCTGGAGAGTCTTCATCCACAGCTCTGATGTACTGTCCCGGCCGTCCCCGCTCGCTGTGCAGGTTGAAGCCATATCCGTTGGTGCCTCGCTGGATCACACAGAGACGTGGTCGCAGTTCAGCGTGCACCTCCTGGAAGAGACAACAGAAAAGAAGCGAGATGTAAAAAAATAAGTATGTGACATGCGTTGGGTACACACCAACATGTACCTAAACATACATAAAAATACCTCCACCATGGGTGTCTGTTCAGGAAGAACAAGAGGCACAAAGATTATGGAGAGCTCCAGTGAGTCGTTAACCATGAATATAGAGCCCAGGTTGAACATGCAGCTGGCTGCTGCATGCTGGTTTGTTGTCTACTGTGTTTTTGATAATCAAGAGTAAACTGGAACTGCTGTTTGAGCCCACGTGACTCCATCTGCTCAACAGGAAGGAAGGAGATCTCAGAGGCATGTGATTGGAGGTCTGCTGGAAAGGCTTTTTTCAAGAAAATGGAGAGAGCCAGGAGGGGTAGACGTGGAGGGCTCTAAGGAAGGGACTGGTTCCGGTGTGGTCCGCAGCCCAACTCATTTCAGGGTCTGCAGGACAATGGAAGCTGGGTGTTGACCTCTGACCGCCTCTCCCCTCTCCCTGTCCTGTCCAGTCCTGCTTCTGGGATGGCAGGAAGAGTTAGAGCCGTATTGTCATTCAGGAAAAAACTCGAGCTCGGTCCCAGAACCTCCCTTCCGCTGTATGGATGGAGCAGTTTCTTTATTTAGCAAAGGAGAACTTTAAAGGCTTTGTCATCAAAGAGGTCAAAACAGTGTAAGAAGTGACATACGGGAGCACTGGTCAGGATAATCTTTGTCACTGTGACCAAATCTGACCCGACACTCCCTCCACATCAGAGCGGCTGTGCGTCCCCGCCCTCGACCAACTGAACACACAAAGACAATGAGCCAGCTCTATAAATAAAATCAGGTATGTCGGTATGAATGACTCACTTTCTACAGAAAGTTCCTGCAGCAACCTTATTGATTATAATCACTTTTAAACACAACTGAACTGTGGACATTATAATAGCTGAGGCAGCCTGACTCAACAATAAAACTTGACAGCAGCACTGAGTGACTTCACTGTATTATGTAAGCCAATTATTCTGAGCATCCACCTCCGCCACCTCTCCATAAAGCACCTGAAAAATCTAATTTCCAGGTATAACAAATGGGAAATATGTACATGTTAAGAGATACATACATTCCTATTAAACCTTTAGGAAAACCCAG
Source organism: Archocentrus centrarchus (assembly GCF_007364275.1). Taxonomy (NCBI): domain Eukaryota; kingdom Metazoa; phylum Chordata; class Actinopteri; order Cichliformes; family Cichlidae; genus Archocentrus; species Archocentrus centrarchus. The sequence goes on along the minus strand of NC_044353.1, from coordinate 14,078,073 downwards.
AAAGTGAATAAATGTAAATGATATACAAATAGGGGAATTAAAAAGTAAACTGTGTATACCAGCAGCTCCAAAACTGGGAACGTCACCTCCTAGAAATCATGTGCTTCGACAACAACGAACTGCCTGCACCGCACTCGTGTTTATCAGCACGGTGCTCACTTCAAGGACAGAGGCGACAGGTCTCGTGTTGAAATGCTTCATTTCTGCATAATCATACTGCTGTGTCTAGCTTGAAAGTACCATTTAAAATATTTGGGGAAATATTCTGTTTTCATTTCCGTCATAAAATTAGATAAGATGATTAACAGAATCTTGTACGCCTATAGGCTACAGGTGAGCCGTGTTTATGAACACGAAGAAAAATCAGGGCGAGAACACATTATTTCATGTTTAACTCATATAAAAACTTAAGTACAAAATATGTTGCCTGCAATCAGCCCAAAGCAAACAGAACATACATATCTGTCATTTTCTTTTCTCTTCATTAGTAAATGTTTTGTATACACCTTAAAAAAAAAGATAATGTTCACTCAAAAAATGCAAGAAACCATCCTCCACAGGATGTGCTTACACTAGGCAATCATGATACAGGATAGAACAACAAAAACAGGATACATCACACCGCACAGCGTCGCAGAAACAGTGTGATGTCTAAAATGTGAAGGCACTTCTGTGAACTGCGCTGTCTGTCCTCATCAGTGATGAAGGACTGGCCATCTTTGTCTCTTTCGAGAGTCCCCTGTGCAGCAGGAGTATGTGCTGAACACTACACGCTGCTGATCAAATGTGCTCCCCGATAAGAGCCCTACAGCAACACACTTTCATCACACTGTTAGCTGATTACACAAAAATAGTTCACATTTTTTTCTATCTTTATCTTCTAGCGTTACACCCAAAATAAAAGGCAAAGACAACCCTCCATTCAGGAGACCGTGTTTTATAGCCTTTATTTAGTTTGGTGGTTCGTTTAGCTGGAGTACATCTAAATTAGTGGCCTTCCCTCATTTGAAATCCTGAATAAGAGAATGCTCTGTGCTATTCGTCTGTGTGGTGGCGGCACAGTGAGGCTTTATCTGTATAAAAGGCTGATTAGAAGTCATCATCTACTGGATATAAGAGCAAAGAGTTTTCAGCCTGTGTGATCCACAGTCACTCAGTTCACCATTTTAACCCCCCCCAAAAGTAGGTGAAACATCCAGTGCCATCCAGAAACACTGGAGCATCAGACGGCCTGACGCTCATCGGGTGCTCCGGCTGACATGAAGAGTTCCTGCTTAGGGAAGAGAGGGCGAGAGAGTCTCTGGCAGGGACAACACAGGAGGTTTTGTGAGGAGTGGAGGGCCGAGGAATCTCCACGCGGGTCTGAAATCTGTGGAATCTGCTGAACACACACAAGCCAGGAGGGCAACTGAAGATGCCAAATGTGTGTGTGTGTGTGTGTGTGTGTGTGTGTGTGTGTGTGTGTGTGTGTGTGTGTGTGTGAGTGAGAGATTATGTTGCTGCTGTACATTGTTCATAATGCTTGTCATTAAGTTCTGGTACTGATAAACTCTGGTTATCATAGTTACTAAATGAGATGCAGATATGCTGGACCCATAAGACAGAACATTCATGGGATGATGTTTAAACTCCCGAGTCATACCACTCACAATCAGCTACAGGCCATATCTGCCAGCAAAGAGATATGCCGAATTCTTCTTTCTGTGCTGTGACACAAATTTTGTCTGTTTCAGACAGACTCTGTCTTGGCCTGAGGTCACCTTAGATTAAGAACAAATACTTTACTCAGTTTAGGGCACGTCCCAGGGCAATAATTACAACGAGCTACCAGAACTTTTTCTGTAATTTTATACTTTTCTTACAATTTAAGCCCAAAGAATTATGCTGACCTGTTTCTTTCACTTACTACAGCAGCATTTCTTTATCATAGAGTGCAGTTTCACTTCTAGTTCTTATATTATTAAATGTGTAGTTAAACTTCTTTACAATGACAGAATAGGAAGTTTCACTGGCACGGTCCACTTAAGCTCAGAGAGGTCCGTGTGTGGCCCACAGTGTAAAATGAGTCTGACATCCCTGTTCAAGCAGCATCCTCCAGGATGGGAAGATAAAGCTTGTGCAAAAGCAAAGTCAGTCCAAATACACTGAATACCCAATAACACAGCAGATATGTATGTTTCAGCTAAGTACAAAAAGCTTTTAGTACACAGCTTCAACATGACTTTTTAAAAAAAATGTTTTTTTAAAAAAATCTCCTGTTTATACTAAGGCTTAAAATTATGCGTTACTGGGGGCGTGACAGCTTTGACTGACAGGTGGCTGCTGACAGGGTATGGTTATACGCTCAGCTGGTGGATGGTGTTCCATCTTGTTCAGTCTCGGGCTGTCCTAAAGAGCCAGCAGGTCAGTTACTTCTCAAGTACATTTAGTTTTAAACCTGCTTTTTGCTGGCCAGAGTTAGCATCTCTGTTCATATCACAATAATTGTATCATTATTTCCCCTTTTGCATCCTGTGTATTGGGTTTTTGACTGTTCTTTGTGACTCTCTTATGTAATAAAAAAGTGAAATATGAATAATTACTGCTTGTTAATCACAAGTGACACAATAGGAGGATCCTGGGTTTGAATCCACTGGCCAGCTAGGGCCTTTCTGTGTGGACTTGGCATATTCTCCCTGTGCCTGTGCAGGTTCTCTCCGGGTACTCCGGCTTCCACCCCCAGAGTACATAGACATGCACATTAAGTTAAATGGTGAGTCTAAGTTGGATGTAGATGAATCTGAATGTTAATGTGAGAGGGAATGGTTGTCTGCCTCTTCTGATAGACTGGTACCCCGCCTCTCTCACCCTATGACAGCTGGATTCACTCCAGTTGCATCACAACCCTGAGTTAGATAAGCAGTTTGCTCACATGTCCAAACATGGCCACATCTGGCTTAAAACAAATTAAAAAAAAAAAAAGCTAGCAAGGGCAACGTGGTGGCTATGTCCATCTTTCATATACAGTCTTTGATTAAATCATCAAATGCTGCTTCCTCAGATTTTGCCTCGTCTAACGTGACACACGATACATCATTTCACCCATGAAAAAGGGCCTTTTGTCCAACAAAACAGTTTCATTTACACGTAATGTAACTTTGTCATTTTGTTTTGCCATCATAATATTTCTAACTGCCACACACTCCATTTGTGTATTGTCTAAACTGTTCCCTTTGGCACAAAAATGAACAGAAAAAACAAAACAGTTTCAACATGAAGGCACACTCTCCAAGTGACACACACTTTCCCTCTGAGGGAAGTGCTGAACAGGAACTGTTGACACATCTTTCCTCAGTATGCTTCCCCCTGTGCTGGCTTTACTTCTCAGCATGAGACAGAAATCAAGACACAAACATACTCAAGATGTGCCGCCATATGTGACGTTAATAAATGAAACCTGTCCACAAACCACTTGGATTAAAATGCCCAGAAGGGCAGATCTGACCTTCTCATAGATGACATTGATGGTGTGATCATACTGCTGGTGCACAATCAAGCGATGCAGTAACATGTTACTTCACACAATCCTGTAGTTATTAAACTATTTGTGGCTGCTGTTACTGAAACAGCATTAACACGGACTTAGTTAAGCAACACTGGCCAGTCCACACAAAGTGAAACCATTTTTTTTTTCAGTAGAAAGGCAGTTGCGTAATATTTGTTTGCATCTAGAGAGATCGCTATTGAAAAAAAAACCAAACTTCACAGCTGCTGCCTGCAGGTTTTCACTCTCATACACCTTCTTCCAGGCAGCTCCTGTGTGCACGGCAGCTTCTATCTCCACTGCACACACTTTGGCAACTAAAACGGAGCACTTGCTTTGAATACCAATCACTCCAAGACAATACCAGGTCCCATTTTAATATTCCTAAACCACACTCCTGAGTCACACGGCTGCCTCACAAAAAAAACACACTGCAACTGCTCCCTAATGAAGAAGCTTTTAAGATGCAGAGCGAACAGTTCCCCCATCCTGGCTTACGTGCCTCTCTTTAAGACTTGTTTCTAGCTTTCCTCAGGAAGCTGTGATAACCAAAAGATAAGATGTGATGGCAAAGTTCAACTTGCAGGCCTCTGACTAAACAACAAACAGCACTTAAAAAAAAATAAAAAAATTGCATGGAGGAGATGATGCTGAAAATGAAGCTCTCTTATCTCTAACCTAAGGTCACAGAGGTCTTAAAAAGCTTTTTTTCTGTTGGAAAAAAAGGACATTTTATATAGATGTAAAAGAAACTTAAACCAGCACGAGACAAGGGATGAAACTGCAAACTACCACAATAATCTTGTGTTTTATGCACTGAATCAAACATTATGTTTTACAGTGTGTAGTCAAAAAACACCCCAAAGTACTGGACAAACAGGAATGTTGGCCTGATGATGGCTCTGGAGTAAAAGTCAGTGGATTGTCAAAGTCATTACAGTTCAACCTGAAAGGGGGGTGGGGGTGGAAATCCATCCAATACTTGCCGAGATATTTCTGTCTAGCAAAAAGGCAGCAGGCCAAATGACAGGCACACACTGCCAACTACGGAGCCCTGAGATTCTATAATAGCTAAAATTGATTAAACATCAGCAGTCACTCAGAGTCCTCATTTTTGCCTTGGAGGTAACAGTACTTGAGTGACAAGCCAGATTGACTGATTTGGATCTTTTGAGAGACCCTCATGATAGCCATCCATCATGTTTATCACCTCCTTACTCAACCCCGAGAGCTCAGCATCTGCCTGCTGATACTGTTCGATGGAGGAGAGTTGCAGTCACAAGCACGGAAAGAGTAATGTGTGTGAGAGATGCCAGAGGCTGCAGCTCTGCCACTCAGTTACTTCATATTTTCCCAGCACTTGGCCAGTGGTTTGATGTCTAACTACAGGCCTCAATAAACAAGCACACATTCAGGACATCTATTACTGTATGCTTGTGTCATTCCTGCACAACTCGACTACTCCTTTTGTTTCGCATACTCAGGAAAATAAAAAGGCCGCATGCTGAAATTTCCTGTTACATAAAACTGTTCTTCTCCCCAAGCAGCTGCTTTCGACTGTCAAAGACATCCAATAAAACTCAAGTCCTGCAAATCGTCAACTGCAACCTGTCACACTCAGCTGGGCTCTGAATGCAGATGTCATCTAAAGCAGTCCCACTTTCATCTTTCGTTTTGCTGATTACTTCATTCCCCCCGTCGTTCTCGCAAGAGAGGGCAGCGCTCCCATGAGTTGGGCCTCTTTGATCAGCATAAAGAATACGCACTAAAACGACACACTGCCAGGCACCGTGGGTACTCAGTGACACGACAAACTGCTGACCTCCCGGTCCTTGTGATTGTCATGTGTAGTTTCTGATGGAGATTAACAGCCTCAAGGGCAGACTCAATAAATGTTTGATGCAAACCTGGTTCCTTTTTAACCACAGCATAAGTTTTGTCCTCTTGAGTGTATGGAGCACACCACTCTCTCAAGCACGATGGGGGTGTTGGGTTTCAAGCTGGACCATTAAACCAGCTGCGAGGCAAGCGGAGAGCTGAACAAAGCACCCTACTGTCCCCCCCCTCTTCCATTTGAGGATGGGACAAACTGGCCCTACAAAAGATACCAAAGAAAGGTTTTACAGAGGGTTCTCGTTACAATGAACTCTTTAGGGGGAAGGCCTGAAAACAGAACGGTAATGTCAGTCAACACAGCAGGGGTACACACACTGATAAAGTGAAGGCTCGGCCCCGGGTTAAGATGTTTGACAATGGCGCTATCAGGGTCTGCTTTTGCTCAAGAGGTTTTTGTTTCCCATCTACCTACCCTTCAATCTTCGTTTTTTAAACTCATGATAGCATCAGATCCACCTGATGGTTTCATTCCATCACAAATCAGCAAGTTTTTATCTCCTCAGTCAGTCTACCTGTCCTTGACGCTCCACCCCTGTGGACCTGAGCACTGCGTGAGCCCAAAAGCCTCAGGCACAACTCTCACCTCCCACATACAAATATGCATACATGCACAGCAATTAATGTATGTGATGTAATGTTATGAAAATTCATTAACAGGAAGAGAAAATATAGAAAATAAAAGAAGTCAGGCTTTGCTTCTCATTAAGTAGAACATGCAGAAGTGAGCAGGAGTCCTATCATGATTTAAAAAAAATAAATAAATCACCCCATATTATATTTTGAGTACAGCCTGTTAGAGGCAATAATTTGAACTACATTATCTCATTATGTATTCAGTGAGTTATACTTTTGTATTTGAGAATGTACAGTACTGTGCAAAATTCCTGAGCAACCCCTAATTTCCTTATATTTTACTAGGACAATGGTGCAGCGATTTATTGAAGCATGTGCAAACAAAGCGTGTTTGAAAGTCAATATTTGGTGTGACCACTTTTATTCTTTAACTCAGCCTGAACTCTCTGAGGCAGCTTTCTTGTCAGCTCTTTAAGTAGTCTTCAGGAATAGTTCTCCAGGCTTCTTGAAGGACATTCAAAGCTCTTTGGATGTTGGCTGCCTTTTGTTCTGTTCTCTGTCAAGAGAACACTGCGTCAATAATGCTGAGGTCCAGGCTCAAGGAGGCCAATCCATGACTGATAGTGCTCCATTGTGTCTTTTTCTATCCAGGTATGCTTTTACTGTATTGGCAGTGTGTTTGGAATCATTGTCATGCTGAAAAATGAAGCCATTACCAATCAGAAGTTTTCCAGATGGTATTGTATGGTGGAACAAATTCTGATGGTACTTTTCTGCATTCATAATTCCATCAATTTTGACAAGATCTCCAACACCACTGGCTGAAATGCAGCACCAAACCATGACAGAGCCTCCACCGTGTTTTACAGATGGCTGCAGACACTCACTTTTGGACCTCTCAGGTACAAAGACTGGACTGAAAAAAGCAGCCAGTGTCCAAAAAACTAAACAAATGAGGGTTAGTTCAAGACTTTTGCACAATACTTCAGCTAAAACTCATTCTCTGATGGTTTCTGCCTAATAAAATGATTTTACAGTTTTATCATCTAGACTAGCTGCACCTAGCTCTGAGTAAACTGTGTAGGTGGAAGGAAATAATGATGACATTAACAGGGCCAAGAGATTAAGTGTTACCACTCAAAGCATGCCAAAGGGGCTGTGCTGCATTATTAAAGCCATACTTAAAGTTTTTTCCCCCATGATGGATTCTCCTTGTGTGACAAGTAAATGTAAGCAAACCATAAAATTAGCCCAGGAAGGGCTGTCTCTCTTCAGAGCTGAACACGAAATCTCTTTTGTATGTTTGTCATGTGTGCTACCCACAGAAATAAAAAAAACACTACCATCATCATCACAAGCAACCAAAATTGAGGAAAGAGGACCCAGTGCATTAGAAACTGCTGAAGTTTCATTATCAGTTGGTTGGCTTTTTAAGTTAGAGGGTTTTTTTTTCTGAGAAACTGGTCAGCCTAAAATGTCAAAAATGTTAAGAAAAATTGCAGTTAGCCTCTTAAGTGGACCTCGTCAGGTATGTTATTTTGTCTGAGTGACAATCCAAACTTCTCATCAAGATATATTTACGATTTTATTTAATAAAACCACAGTGTAAGAAGGGCTGTGGACAGTGAGGGGGGCGGGAGCATCTATTTCAGGGTGCACAACGACTCATTTCCCCCTCCACCCCTGGCAGGGCGCGGCGCCCCGGCTCATTGTCCGGCCGGGGTGGTGAACCTTCAGCAGAATGGAGAGTGAAATGGAATGTGACATTGTAGAGTCGCCATCCAGTATCCCACGGGACCCAATCACCAGGCAGCGACCACGCCACCCACACACCCACACAGTTAGGGTTCAGGTTCCACCCCTGACCTGGGCCACGGCGGCCTTGGCTGTGGGGACAGTGGTACTGTTGTTTGGCTGGTGTCACAAAGGTTTCAGTGAAACGGAGCACTGTTAATTGCATGATACACTGACGCCATTGATTATTTATTACCACCACGATCAATACAACAATGCACTGCTGGTACAGCTTCACTGCAGACATTTACACCGGAGCGCTCCTTGACAGTTTATCCTTTTACCAGTTTATGGCTCACTGACATTTAAGCAATGGCGTTTGTGAACACGTGTTGGCATTAAAAAAGCTAATGCTCATTTCTCCTCATGACCTAAGGGTTCAAAACAAAACTATGGCAATTTCCCGGGTTGAAGAGCACTGGCAGACCTTCATTGAACGCCCTCCCATCGCTGCTCTCTACCCTCATTTCCTGTCCTCGGGCTGCTGTTTGCTTTCCTCGTCTCGCTCTTAAACTGATATTACAACAAAGTGCAATGTGATTGCCTTGCAAAACATTCCTGATGCTTTTGTCATCTTGAGTAACATTATGTGATAAAACACTTTTAGTTTCATGTGATTCCCACCCATAAGTTACACAAAAACAGCAAATACTTAAAGTGTACTCAGCACAAGTGTCTAGCAGCGGTTACTAAAACACTAACTGGATCCATATTACCAGAGAATCAGGCCACTGGCTGCAACTGGAACTGTATCAGCTATTTTGGTTATTCACTTTAACTTTAATTGATTTGACATTATAAATGTGTCTAGTGCAATCAACCAAGAGATAAATACCAAAGTGCCAAAAATTACAGTTTCATGGATGGCCACTCAAGGTTGGCTCCAAAACAGAGTCACAAAAATACAGAAGAAAAAGTCTTTTATCTGTCCCATATCTAACAAACAAAGGGCAGAAAAGGGTGAGTCCCAAACCTTCTCACACAGGCATATAAAAGCCAGTACATGCAACACACATTAGAGCACCCACACAGAACAAACAGACAGGCAGGACATGCCCGAGCGTACGAGCGACAGCGTGCGACCGGTCAGAATGAATCATGGAGAATATCTGATCCTGTGAGACAAACACAATGACACACAATTCATTGGCCAAACACTTGAACAATACCTGGCTTTGTCACAATGATAACCAGAGTGGCAAACGTACAAATTATCAGCTGGACGTACTGTTTACTGAGAACCGTAACTCAGTGTCCATTCCTGGAAGAATCCTATCCACCTAGGGTGCATTAGCACTCATAATGCTGCATGTATATGCCCTTTTCACTGGAAAGCAATGGTGAGATTGGTTCCCCATTGTTTAGGGCACAGTTTACTCTGCAATGAGAGTGTTCTTGCAGGCCACGGGGGTGGAAAGAGGATCAAGATGACGACGTGGTAGAATCTTTCACTGACAACAATGACAGGAAACCAGCACAGGCCAAGACTCCCCTAGACGCCCGCAAGCAGCCAGAAGCACCCCCCCCCCCCCCCCCCCCCCACCCTAACTATGCTGGCTCAAGGAGTGGGTGTAGTTGTGGCCATTTCAGCCTCGAATGCATGACTAACGATGCATATACTAACGATCACTGCGAGCTGGCTACTTATCTATTAAGAGAAAGTTTATAAAAATTTATCCTGCAGCTGCCTCTGAAGTGATTACATCAGATGTCAATGAATGACAACAAAGCAGAGACAAATCATGAAAACTTTAGCTGAAGTTCAGCCACTGTGGGAAGCAAGATTTCATGTCTTTACCATGTGAGGCAAAAACCAACTTGACCATCTAAGTGAGGCTATTGAAAAGACAATTAACAACACCTATGTAATCCAGCACTGCAAGCCATACTGTGGACAGCATGCAAATATAGACTCGATCCTCCCACACAACAGTTTTTGAGGATGATTTGCTTAGAGAAAGCATGTTATCCTGCAGAGTTCAAGAATTGTGCTTTCTATGTACAGCCTGCAAAAAAAGAAAAAAAAAAGGAAATAGCCACGTATGTTCGGGAAAGGTCTTGAGGTCTTTAATAAGCAGGTTTTATATGAAAGTGTAGATTAGAGGAGAGAGAAGTGGCAAACAGCTGGCACATCAACATATGAGTCTCTTTCTTGGCTCAATTTAGGCCTCCACAGTTTGTGTGGTTTTTGTCGGCTGTACTTACACACACACACACACCCCTCGGGGACACTTTCCTCTGTACACAATCTTAACTAGATGCAGTCAATTACATCTGACACCAGCAGCTCTGCCTCTCCCTTTAATTAGTGTTTAAAGTCAGGCTTAAGCAAGCAGCAAGCAGTCAAGTCCTCAAAACTTCCCCCTTTGACGCTTTCTCGCTGCAACCCGAAGCAAACAGACTTCATCTTAAAACACATTATGGAAAAAAAAGAAGAAAGACCAGCACATCTTCCCACAGCCTGAGATTGTATTCCAAAGACTTGAAAAACAACTAAGAACATTAAATTATCAAAATACAGCAGGTGCCAATAATTTTTGTGTTGACTGAGCAAATTACTGGCTTATTGTTTCAGTTCCAGTTTTGATGGGATGTTATACAACCACCTCAAATCGCTCAAACAATCGAGGTGGTTCACAAATACATTCTCATCCCCGCAAGTCTTGCACCATGAGCTCAGACAAGTGTGTACTGGACACACTTCACTGACCTCCACAACAGCAGGGTAAAAATTTTACAGCCTGGTAAACAAGACGACGACCTTTGGAACCGCTGATGTGTTTTTGTGTGTTTTGTTCCACGCTGACGACAGCGGCCGGGCCGATCACTTCGACCTTCATCTCCACTCATCCAGTTTTTTCGCACCTCGCTTTCTCACTCTCGCCTACCTCCATCCTCGCACATACACACACAAACGCACAAACTGCACAAACACACAAACACAGGCGCCATCAGTGTAACCATGGAACCGAGGCTCCCCAGCTTCCGGGGAGGGCCTTGCTCTTCGAACCCTCTTTGTGTCGCTTCGGAGACAAAGACAGACAGGCCGTGTCCGTGTGGCTGCTAAACCAATGCTGTATTTTTGAAGGCTGTATGTGTGTGTGTGTGTGGTGTGTGTGTGTGTGTGGTTTGGCAATGGGGCTTGGGACAGGAATGCCGGACAGGATGTAGGAAGAAAATTCCAGAAACAGTAAAGTCAGTAAAGTCAATGCCAAACACACCCTGAGGTGCCTGTGAATGCAACATAGAAACAAGCAGATTTTAAACAGCATCCCTGGAGTCCAATTTACACACTCACACACTCTACTGTGTCCCCAAATTGGTTCCTCAGCCTGTGGTTTGTGCCTTTACACAAAACAGAAATTCCCAGTTACGCTCCCTACTCACTGCATATTCTCCGTATGTTAAACTCTGGGAGACAGCTGGAATAAAAAATCCAAGGGGTGAGAATGAATTTGTTAGGAGTGCTGTCGTTTGTTTATCACTGGATTGCGTGCCAGCGTGCACTGCACTGCCACAGCTCCATTAGGCCATCTGTGGAGACTATTGAGAGTAAACACAGGAACAATCGCTGTATATTCCTAGGACAAACAACATAACTGAGCAGTGCTCAAGTGCTGTGCACAAGCGTGGGCTGTTGCTATTTTCATGCGAGGGGAAAAAAAAGATTCTTAAATAAATACCAGAAACATGATTCCAGACAGTCCTGCACGCTCTGGATATGTTGATGCTGTTATTATACTGTAAGTATGAGAGAGAGAGAAAACATGTAATGTGACAAATGTCAGACTGCGTCAGCTGAGCATCAATGTCACATTTTGAGATGAATAATTTCATTGTTTCATCAAGAGAAGCAATCACCCCGTGCTTCTTGGATGTGAGCACTTTCTTTCTTTTGTGCTGTTTCTCTTTGAGTTTAGGCAGCTGACTGAACGAGTCAAGCTGAACTGGATCTCTGGTGACAGGATTTTTACTCATTTACAGAAAAACATTAGCTAACAGATCTGGTTACATATTTTCTCCTGGTCTGCAGTGCTGTTAATCAGTCTGGACTGATTGGTGTGGCTGTAGAGCTGCGTACCTTATCTTGAGTATAGTGGAAAAACCTGGTTGCTCAAACTATTTTCTTTCTGTAAAACACTCAACAGCAACAACAACAACAACAACAGGAACAATCTGACATTGATCCATCTGATTAAAACATCTACAGACTAATTCAAAGTTAACTTTTATAGGAAAACCTTGCATAAGACTGTTCCTGATACTGGTGAATGTTTTATTTTTGTACTGCTTCACCTAAGTGCAGCATTTGATACAGCAGAGCATAAAATTTAGAGTGTGAGGCTGCAGCACTGGGATGCAGTGATTTAGGTTATATATAATCAATCAAACATGCTTTGCTTCTATAGGTGACTGTGGAGGCCCTCAGGGTTCTGTAGTGGCAACTATCCTTTTGTTGCTATATATGCTACCTCTTGGCCACATTATACGGACAAATAACAGTTTGTTACACTGCTATGCCGATGACAAACCGCTCTATCTACCAGTCAAATCCACAGACCTCTCCAATCTTACCAAGTGTCTAATCAACACCATGAAATATATATATATATATATATATATATATATATATATATATATATATATATATATATATATATATATATATATATATATATAAATTTTATTTAAATTAAACTCAAATGAAACATAAATTCTCACCATTGGTCTAGACAAGCTGCATCCAAGCATGAAGTCCTCCCTTGGTCCTTTATCTTGGTGTACTATTATTATTAAAAAAAAATTTTTTAAATGTAAACAAGGTCACCCAGTCCTGCTACTACCACCTGAGGAATATCTGGAGATGATCAATGCTGCATTTTTTCACAGTTGGGCTATCATTCACACTTTATTTCCTCTCATTTAGATTATTGTACTGCTATTTTTAACAGGTATCAATCAGAAATTAATAGACTTTTTCTTACATTTTTTTACATTTTTCAAAATGTAGCAGCAGGGCTTATTACAACATCAGTTTTGATGACTCTACACTGGCTGTCCAGTACTTTTAGAACTGACTTTAATATTTTCCTTTTTTCTTTTAAAGCCCACGCCAAAATGACCTTATTTCATTTTGGAGTGATTCGCCTCTTAATACCATCTTTCAACACCCATGAAGGAAAATGAGGGCATCCTCTCTCATTAAATTGTAAATTAAAACATCTTCCAGTTAATCAGCACTTTATTCTTGACTTCAGCTTCAGAAGGTCATTATAAATAACCACTGAGCAATAGCACATGCTTGCTTTTGGCTTAACTCGTATTATATTAAAGAAAAAGGAAAGCTTAGCAGGTCCTCCAGTCTCTTTGTGATAGCTGCTGGCTGTGCATATTGTGACCCTTCTTTCCACCCACAGTTAAGTACGGAGGATGAGCACCACACACAGACACAAACAGCCTCAGGGATAAACTCCGAGATACTGCAGAGAGGGACACAGATGTTCCAGACTGCAGAGACCCTCGTCCTCTTGAGTGCTTACACTTGAGTAACACCAAGTGGCTGACACAGAGTGAGAATGTGCCCATAACTTTTAAACAGAAAAAGATCAAAGGTTAAAAGAAGAAAATAAATAAATCACTTAGTGGATTCATTTTCTGCAATTAAAAAAAAAAGGCACCAAACTATTTCCTGATGTTTGTTGTGGATGGCTCACAAATGTAAGTTATTTGTTTTTTTGTTTTTTTGATTTTTTTTTTACTTTTTGTAGGAAACAATACCTAGGTAAAGGAGGCAGCTTTAATGAAATTATCAGCATTAATATTATAAGTGACTTAAGTGGTATAGGCATAGATTCTGGGTGAGGATGTTGGGAATAATGGCCCCCAATAAAAACACAGAAAGAGGGGGCTTTTTTCTTTGGAAAAGTTATGGGAAAAAAGTTGATCTGTGGGAGAATAAATGAAAACAGGACAGAAAGAAGGAAAGCCTCACAGTCTGAAGTGCCCAATTTTGTGTTTAAACATTGGTGCACAATTTACCAGAAAGGCAGGAATTTAACTGTTTGATGTGAAGAGAGTTGGAGGAGATCTGAAAAATGAAGGCTGACACTTCTCACCTGCAAATAACTCTGACTCACCTTCTCGGAGCTGATGCTCAGCTTCTTCTCCACGTGTCCGTGGATTTCTCCGTTACTCTCTGGTACAGGCGTGACTCTCTGGGTGTCTCCTCAGGCGTCTCCTCGGTTGTCTCCTCAGGTGTCTCTTCCTGCTTCACCACCTCCTCCTCCTCCTCCTCCTCCACTCGCGGCTCATCTCCGTTTTCTGTCCCGTTCATTTCTCCATCCTCCTCCTCCTCCTTTTCCTCCAACACTACCACCACCTCCTCCTCTTCCTCCTTCTTCTTCTCCTCCTCCTCCTCCTCCACACCACCACCTCGTCCTCCTCCTCCACCACCACCTCGTCCTCCTCCTCCTTTTCCTCCTCGTCGAAGGGTAGCGGGACCCCGTCGGTAACAAACGCTTTCAGGCACTTCAAGTTGTGTTTCTTCAGCAGCTGCTCCGTGTCCGGGTCCACCACTATGAGCTCCAACCGGCCCATAGTGGCTCGTATCCGGGACACGACTTGCTGGTGGCTCTCGTTCTCCACGTCCTCCCCGTTCACGTATACTAGCCGATCTCCGGCGCGGAGCCCCGAGGTTTCGGCAGGGCTGTCGGGCTCCACTAACCGGATGAACTGTCCCGTCTTACCTTTCTCTCTCCGTGGAGGTGAAACCCGTAGCCGTTGTCCCCTTTTCCCAGCGTGCACAGCCGGGGGCGCAGATACTGGCTTTGTTGCTCGCATGTTCGGCTTTACCTCGCATTCACGCTGCTGCCGCTCAACCTGTTTGCTCGTTCACTGTGGAAATGACTAGAAAGCCTCCCCAGGATGCTGCTGAGGAAGATTATGTGTAAATGAGAGGAACCCTTTTAAAAAAACAACACCCCACCCCTGCCCTGCTGAGGAGATCAGTCCGTGGGAAACGTTGCTGCTGCTGTGTGTTTGTTTTTCTAATGTGGTCTTTTGCACCTGAGGTAGTCTAAATCCCGAGCGTGGCTCCCGCTCCTGTGCGCACTGGAGGTCCTGACCCGGGGACTGGGCTGAGGCCGATTAAAATCACTCAGCAGACGCTCCTTTTCAGTGTTGCTACAAAAAGTGGAAAAGCCACTCAGGAAGAGGGAGGCGCGTTCACTGAACGGCCCAGCTGGCAGCTTCATGCAAAGTAGAGGCCAGTGGAGGAGCAAACACAAACCGAGGCTGTTCAGGAAGAATATATAATGAAGCATAATAATAAACAAAACAAAAAAAAAAATTGAGAAAACTAGTGTTGATTTTTCTCCCAAAATACACAGAATAATCCTGGAGATTTTGAAATGAATTCATATTTTTTCCCATAGTTTTTATTTTTTTTTAACCTTTCTTACTGACATCTGAATCACAGTTAAAACATTTGGTTGGTATTATCATATTTATTTCTCCAGCTGCTGTAACCTGCTAACAGAACTCATTCCACTAATAGCTGCATTAAATATATACAGTATACAACTGTTATTAGTGATTGGGTGTTGATAGTAACTAAGCAATACCTAGTTATGATTTTCCGCTTTGCCAGGACAGATTTAAAAGTGCGCTTGCTATGCTTTGGCAAAGACTCAGATAATTAAAGTCTGCATATGTGCAATTGATTTTCAGCAAAGATTGGCCTTAATACTCAGTTTCAGATACTTTTCCTGCTTTTGTCTCTGTATGATGGTCAAAGAGAGTGAATGTACTTAATGCGATGATCTCATGCACACAGGTTGAGCACAGAAGCCCCACCCACTTGCTGGCCAAATCTTCTGTTTGCCCAGGGCCGCCAATCAAAAATAAAGTTAAATCATACAAAAGTACCCTAGTGCAGTCGAGCCCCCCCCCCCCCCCCCCCCCAATAAAACATAATAACTGGAAAATAATTAAATTTAAATGATCAATATGAACAATTGGGTGTTTTAGGAGCTCTGCATTGGCCAACTAAGATTCACCTCTGGGTCTGTGATCATCTGTCAACAATAATCAGCATCAGTTTTCAACTCCACTGTCACCCCCACAGTCCTCATTGGCCATTCAGCGATATGAGTGACATGGCAGTGAAAACAGATCCTGACAGGAAGCTGCTCGGCTAAAACCTCAGGCAGGATTTGACTTCTCATCTGAGAATGCTGCCAGACCTGATAAGAGGACAGACACAGGAGCTCTCAGCGGTATGCTGACCGCATGCAGCAGGGAGTTCAGTTGGTGATGGAAAGTCATTCAAATAATACATTGGTTTTTTCACAGGAAAGGACAGAAAGCCTCGGTGTGTCTTTTGAGTGACTCATACTGTAGATGGATGTGAGTGAAAGAGGAGGCGAGCTGCCTTCAGGTGCACAGTGAATCACGCATGCGTTCCAAGTATTTCATGTCCTCTCACTTCACCCCAACACTCTGGTCCAACCTCACTGCAACCACAGACACTGAGCATCCTTTAACATTTGCACAATCATTTCTCTAACTGATAAAACACTTTACTTTTTCTAGCTGTGCATATTGGAGTATAAACAGGGCAGCTGCTGCCACACAGTGGCTCATTAACCACAGCACATCCTGCTGTTTATCAGCGACTCCCACTGACACACACACACACACACACACACACACACACCACACACACACACACAGAAACGCAGACAAGACAGACTTCAGCAAAGCAACAGCATGTACATTACAAAATATACTTTTTTTATAGATAGTATGATAACAAAGCACTTTTCATGGCACTTTGTGATCACTGTGACAACCTCTCAAGAGGGACAAACGTGACACAGAGCAAGTCTGACAAGCAAACATTCATAATGAACATTGTACAAAGAAAAGTGATGCACAAATACAGCTTCGCTACAGTCTACACACAGACATCCATCACCGAAGAGGACACAACAACGTTTGGGAGTGCTGTGCTGTTGCCGTGTGCGAGTGGTGAGAAGGCAAACCGCATGCGGAGGGAACAGCAGGAATAATCTCATTGTACTGTATGTAGCTTGGTGGGTGATGCTGCAGCACAGTTACATGTACAGTACTCGGGATGATGTTTCACTGGCCCTGAATTGAATGTACAGACAGACACAGTGTGGGTAAATGCCCTCCAAATGTTGGCTTTATTCTATCTAACAGCAGTACACATGTGAACAGATGGGATCATTTTAGCTACAATCTCACCGTGAGACTCAGACTCACTAAAATCTCCAAGAATAAAGACTGTAAGGCCAAAAAGGGATTCTGTTCACAGCCTGGTAAAACTGAGATTAAACAAACGAAGAGCTGCACAGCAAAATGCTATATCCACATCAACAATCTCTTCATTTTCCCCATGCCTGCAGATGGATATAGCATTACAGTCTGCAACTCCTGACTGGTAGCTTGATACAACTGTCACCACAAAAACCACAAATATCTCTACACGTGACATAAAAGGTTTAAATTCACATTTCAGATAAGGGATGGCAGCCAATCCAGATTCACTTTCATTCAGTCGAAAGCTTGGTGGAGAAGAAGAGGACGTCCACTTCTCAGGTTTTGGTGCAGGGATTGGCTTTCATAATAGACAGCAGACTTTTTTTTTTTTTGTTTACCCTCCCTCCCTCCATGTTTCTTTATCTATGTGTGTCTCTCTCTGCCAGATTATCAGCATCAACTACAGGCCGCAGCAGCCAGTCTTGTGCTTCTGAGACTCAATGTAGTCGTGTATCTGGAACTTGGGCTCATTCGGCTGCTGTGTTGCTCTGTGCTTCAGCTCCCTGACAGAGAAAGAAAAAGAGAAAGAGAAAGATGCAGGAAGTTAGATGCAGAGGTGGCGAATGTGTGGGATGGAGCACAGACAGGCTGGGCAAATAAAGAATATGAGAAATGAAGAGAAATATATCAGGATCTCTGTGTACTGAGATTTTATCAGAATGCCTCGGGCATGGTATCATTTAATCTGACATCCACTTAAGACTGCCATCACATCAAGATAATAAATCACCTACATTAGTTTCATTTGCAGCTCTGGAAGCACACTTTACAGTCATTTCAGACTTCATAAGAACCTTTTTGAGATTCCTTTCACTCTGTAACACAGGTGTGTACACATGGAACTCATTAAAATACAGCAATCACACACTTATTATTTAGAGTCCAGAGGAAGCCTGAAATGCAAACAGTTGCAGTCTAGTGATAATTACAGACAACAGGAACAAACAACTAAACGAAAGCCCGTGGTGTGCATTAGATGCAGAGGGAGGCTTGATTGCATCAAGTTAAAGTTACAGTGTGTAAAATCTTCACCACTAGATGTCAGTAGATTTCAGAATGCAGTCAACTGAGTTCTGTTTTCCTATCCCTCCCAATTCAAGTACACAGTCCTAGCTACGGTGGTTTCTATAGGAAAAACGTGTTTTGGTCAGCCGAGACATCAAAAATATTCAATTTAAATTGTACCCTATAACAGCCATGGCTGGCTGGCATGTTTCTGCTATTGTTTGTTCTGGATCCTCGCTGGAGTTTTTCCCTATCGGTGTAAGGCTGTCAGTCCACTGTTTACCTCAACTGTGAGAAGTGTCCCCATTATTTACTCTGGAAGAGGCTGTAAAACTTTGCATCCAATACAAGTCTATGAGTCTGACTGATGCCAGCGATACTAAGGTGAGCACTGCTGTTTTTGCCGCTTTAGCCTCAGTTGGTTGCTCTGTTGGTGTTAGTGAAACTGGCTTTGAAGTGGCTGCAGTTTTGTTGGACTTGAACACTTAATGAATAAATGTAATCAAACTGTTAATCAGAGGGAAAGTGTGATTTTTAGGACACTCAAGCTTAATATTAGCAGGCATAATGTTAGCTTATAACCAGCTGTTGTTTAGCTGACTCTTCTCAGCTGTCCAGAGATGGGAGGGTCGCATGGTTAGTCTGCTAACAATAAGTAATTGCGACAATATCGGGAAGAAATAAGCACGTTTATGCAGGTTTTCATGTGTCAGAGCCTTGACTTCAGTTCAGGAGATAAGGCTTTAGGTGAGGAGGAAGAGAATGAAATTTTATTAAGATGCCAGTGGTGTTGTCTCTTCCTTTGCATTTTCGTGTTTTTGGTGAAGGAGATCCTCTCTGATGAAAAAACATAGGTATGAACCTTCATATCTTGAGTCTGAAGGTGCAGGCATGAATTTAAATGTCCCTCCACAGCACGTGAACGCCTACGGGTTCTCTTCTCCTCCGCCTTTGGTGTGCTATGCATATGGCCGCCAGTCTCTAGCCACATATATATAAAACACGGTAAATTGGAAGGGAGATGTCCCTCCTGGCCACTCTATCCAAATATAGTGGGGAACATGCCAGCTTCCACAAACCGGCGCCTGCTCCTATGTATTTTAATAGATTAATTCTGTTTATGAGAATGCATCAATTACACACTAATCTATGTATATTTTTCTATTAAATAACCTCAACAAATTACTGACTGCACCTTTAAAGTCAAAGAAAAGACAAACAACAGCAACAAAAAACATTACCCAGAGAACATCTGAGTAAACACAAGAGGTCAAGCCGCATGCATGAAGCAGATAACAACCCTCACATGAAACCTCAGTGTGCAATTTAGAAGTAAATTAATTTTGCGCTGCAAAGGGTTCTATCTTTTAAAGGAGAATAGAATTTTGAAGTCTAAGATACGAGATGTGATCAAACAGTTTTGCGATTTTGACAACAAAAAAATGTGTCTGATTTGTGCAACTCACTGCTTCCTGTGCCCATTTTTACAATGCTTCCTGGAAACCCTTTTCTGTGCATGCATGATGCAGGCTGGATCTCCTTCAGTGTGTCAAATCGGTAATCCTGCACCTTGAATTTTATTTTGAAAAAGAGAATGTTTCAGCGTGCCAAATGCAGGGATTATTCCCAGCCATTTATCCTTAGTTAGGTATGAGGTGCAGCTGTAGTCAAAGGTCTGATCTTCAGACTCTCCACATGGCAAAAACGAATGAGAAAGCTATGAGAGCCTGAATAAATATGTATAACCGATCAACCATATCTCCACAAGTAAAAACTTTATACATACGTAGATCTGGGTTTTCTCTTCTAGTGTGCAGATCTTATGCAGTGTCTTTGTAATACACTGAATACAAGCTCTTTTTTTTTAATCAATCTGTGATCAGAATATACTTTTAATACATTACAAGGCTGAAAACACTCAGACATAATACGCATATGCAGCCATTAATTATTTTATTCTAAAACTATGCACATTAATAAGTTATTGTATGAGCCTAGACACTGGGAAGACATCCCATTAGAGTTCATAAACTTGCTCCAAGGATTTACTCTAATTCAGCCACAAAGATGATCCAGTTCATCCCAAAGGTGTTGGATGAGGTTATGGTTAAACTCCCCTAATCTCCAGTTTGTTTCCACAATGACAGCAGCATATTGTTTTAAGAAAAAAAAATAAATGCTGTGACATTATTTTCCATATTGCAACCACCCAAAAAAACAAAGACAAACAGCAGCAGACAAAAAGAAAGCAAAATGTCCATCTCATACTCATAACTGCAACATAAGGAAAATCTACCAAATTAACGACAGAACTCTGTCCTTTTATTTTTTTTTTTGTTGGTCATTTTTTGTTGCATCACTCAGTATCTCTGTAGACTGAGGCCACAGACTGCTGTGACAGTTTCTTGACACAATTTTGAATTCATTGTTCCCTCAACCGTTACAAGATGTCCAGATCCTGATTTAGCTAAGCAGACCCAAATCATGATGCTAGCTCCACCATGCTTTATGGCATTTGGTGATGGCGGGCAGTACCATTTTTCCTGTGAACGTAATGTATATTTTTATTTAGTATATTTCTTACAATACATATATTAACACAACATAGCAAATTCAGAGATTTTTGCATATGTTCAGCTGTTACCTTTGAGTTGCTTTCCACCTACTGTACATTATGTTCATTGGAGTGGCTTTTGCAGAACTCCCACTCCTTGGGAGAGCAGCAACTATCCTGAATTTCTTCAACTTGTAAACAATTTGACTTTTTAAAATGTATCTTTTGGGCTTTTCAGACTTTATTGCAATAGGAGAAAAGAGAAGAAAGCTGGCCTCAGGGAAGATTCAAACCCAGGTCTCTGCATTAGCCTTGTGGCATACAGGTCGCCCACTCAACTTGATGAGCTAAACTGACAATCTGGCTTTGTGATAGATGAATACACAGGGTTTGTGCATCTCAATAACACTTCTCTGAATAATTTTTATTGGGATTTTATTTGTCTAGAACCAGACTTTGTATGCCCCTACTAAGGGCACCTCTTCAACCTACAGTTTTTCCACCCTGCACTGTCAGTGACTAGTCAGTGTCAGATGATTTTTTCTATACTTGCAAATTAGATGACGATTAGGCTTTTTTATGAGTAAAAGAAAAAGAAAAAGCAATTATATTATTAACATTAGCATCTTCATACATCTGTTTTTTTTTTTTCTTTTTTTTTTTAAACTTGAGGACAGCCCAAAAAAGGTAAAAAGGAATAACATAACACCTTCTTATGCTGTCATGGCAACAAAATGTCCTAGGAAGACATACTGGTGCTTTATCTGGTAATATAATGCTATGAGCAACCAAAAATAATCAACTGAAAGATGCTAAAATGGCCAGCGGAGCTGCAGAGAGCTGAACACTCAAGTTATAGTCGTGTAATGTGGGTTCTTCACTACAGTCAACTGGTTTCCATTAAATAATGTTGTCTCATCCATTGTTTATTAATAATATTGATTACAGGAGCCTAAGACTTACTTTGCTATAGCATGAAAAGCCAGGTCCACATTGACTCCTGTCTTTGCACTGGTCTCCATAAAGGGTACTCCATATTCCTGAGATGGAAAAAACATTAGAAGAGTAAAGCCTCTCTACTGTGGCGACTTCAACCACTTGAAAATGTCATGCATTACCTTTGCCAGCTTCTCTCCATCCTCCATCTTCACGACCCTCTCTGCAGCCATGTCTGACTGTAAGACAGCAGCAGAAAAATAAAACAAGTCATCATAGCGGAGGTGATGGGTCACAGAGTCACCATGCCATCCGCTACATGTTGTCAGCCGGCACGTCCTGTCTCCTATCTGTCAGCCCAGCCGCCAGCTGGTGAGCCAAATCTCCTTCAGACTGATGAAATGTCAGAATCTCCACCTCCAGCAGGAGGGCGGCGCTCCCACAGACCGCTGCCACCAGTCCTGCTGCTTTCACGGCAAATGATCTGAGCTGCTGCTACATGACATCTAAGACCCTTGAGACAAGTGAGTTTTCTCTGAGCCACCAGAGGGAGCTTGTAGATATATTAGCAATGACTGCGGCTGCAGTGAAACAGGAAAATGTCTCTTTTCATCACCAGAAGCATTGTGCAAGAAATGTTTCATGCAGCTTGAAGCATATGAATAGCAGTTAGTGAGCCAGTGTTTTGGATGTATCCTTATTAGTCATGATGATGGAATAACACTGGATGATGCATGGAAGAAAAAAAAGAAATAAAGCAACAATTTTGTAAACAGACTGTCTCGATTTTCCCAGACAAGCGTGCGCATTAAAAAGAGACAACTATGCACATAAATCAAAGCAGACACAGACGTTCATTTATCCACTTGTAAATGTGAGATTGAGTGAGTGAGAGTTTGCATTCATGCATACGTGATGAAGTGGAAGCAGTTCCTGTGTCTTAGTGTGATAACAGCGATGTTGAAATTGTGCTGAGGGACTTGCTATGCTCCTAATCTTTTATGTAACACTAAACGGAAGCTGTGCTCACCTTGTTGCCGAGCAACATGATGACCACATCCTTCTGGGCATGCTCGTGTATTTCAGTCAGCCAAGCCTTCAAAAGTAGAAAAGACAGACAATTAAAGGAGGGGGGGGGGGGGAGATTGGTCAATTAAAAAAAAAAAAAAAAAAAAGAACACTGCTTGAAGACAGCGTTTTGCCATCCTCCATCTATCGTGGTGTCACTGAGTCACTCTTGTCCTTGAAAGCTTTTATTGCTTTTCATTATTGAAACTGTGTAACCAACCAACCAAAGGATAACATCTTGTCATTCCAAATAGACAAAATGCTACAGGCCCCCACAGTACTTTGCATGTAAATAGAGTTTAACGTTCAGCTTGAGGGGGTTTTGGATGCAGGAAGTGAAAATAAACAGAGAGAGGAGAGGAGCAACGAGAGACAGAGACAAGGAAAGTACAGGGGGAAAGTAATCTGAGAAAGTCTTACCCTGATATTGTCAAATGATGGCTTGCTGGTGATATCATAAAGCAGGAGTAATGCTGTAAGAAAGGCAAAAAGAGGAGCAGTTTGGTTGCATTTTTAATGGGGTTACTCTTTCATAGATAAACGCACGTTCTCTGTGCACACAATTAAAGCCCATCTCAGCTGCTTTGCTCCATTACCTGCGCTGGACCTTCCCCCACACAGAGAGCACAAGGAAGTAAAATATAAAAAGCAAAGGTTACCCTGGGCATCTCTGTAGTAGGCGTGCGTTACACTGCGGAATCTCTCTTGGCCGGCTGTATCCCAGATCTGCGTAACAAACCACACAGTTACACAGTATGCAAACACAGGTAAATATCCTGATCCATCCTCACGAAATACAAGACAGCCACTGACTGCAGCAGACAGAGTTATGATACTGCTTCACAATGCTTGAATGCCATGATCAGTAAAGATTTAATTCAAACCAGAATCTGAATAGTTGAATTTAGAAGTTAAACTTGTTGATAAATCTAAACGTTTTAATTTTGCGCTTTTTAGTCACTGGTCACTTCATTAGGTACACCTTTGACCCTTTTTTGCCTTCAGAACTGCTTCAATGCTTCGTGGCACAGATTCAACAAGATTTTGGTCCCTACTGATATGACAGAATCACACAGCTGCTGCAGATCTGTCAGCTGCACATCCATGATGTGAATCTCCTGTTCAACCAAATCCCAAAAGTGCTCTATTGGATCTGGTGACTGGGGAGGCCATTTGAGTATAGTGAACTCCCTGTCAGTCTGAGATGATTTGAGCTTTGAGTGTATTATCAGAAGACGGGTACACTGTGGTCATAAAGAGATGGGCACAGTCAGCAACAATACTCAGGTAGGTTATGGCATTTAAGCAATGCTCAGTTGGTATTAAGGGGCCCAAAGTGTGCCAAGAAAATATCGACCACAGAACTACACCACCAACACCATCAGCCTGAACCGCTGATTCAAGGCAAGATGGATCCATGCTTTCATGACGTTTACACCAAATTCTGACCCTACCATCCAAATGTTGCAGCAGAATGAGACTCATCAGACCAGGCAATGTTTTTCCAGTCTTTCTTTGTCCAAATTTGGTGAGCCCATGCAAACTGTAGCCTCCCTTTCCTGTTCCTGCTGACACAACTGGCACCCAGTATGGTCTTCTGCTGCTGTAGCCCATCTGCTTCAAGATTTGACATGTTGTGCATTCAGAGATGCTCTTCTGCATACCTTGACTGTAATGAGTGGCTATTTGAGTTACTGTTGCCTTCTTATCAGCTTGAAGCAGTCTGGCCATTCTCCTCTGACCTCTGGCATCAACAAGGAATTTTCTAGAGATCTACTGCTCATGGGATATTTTCTCTTTTTCACACCATTCAATCCCAGCATATTAGCAGTTTCTGAAATACTCAGACTAACCCATCTGGCACCAACAACCACATTCAAAGTCACTTAAATAATCTTTCTTCCCCTTGTCTACATGCCTAAATGCACTGAGGTGCTGCCATGGTATTGGCTGATTGGATAGTTGTGTTAACAGAGCTGCTAAATGATGTACCTTATGAAGTGGCCGGTGAGTGTAATTATAATAAACTGCCATCTTGGCAATTAAGTTTATTGGAGCCTATCCTATATACAATTTTGTTTTTTCTGTTAGTTCAACATGTTGGCAAAATGTAGAAGCTACTCCTAAAATTCCCGAGCCACTGTGTAGATAACCTTTATACTTGTTTTATATACTTGTATTATTTATACTTCCTGTGATTTTCCATGTAAAATAAATGTGTGAGGAAATATAGCACTTGCCTATCCACCTACTTCAAAATTTCTGCTGTTACAGATTAGGTCTATTTTGGAATTAATGACAGGATTTTTTATGTATAATGCTTGTGCAGGAGAAGAGACACTAATGAGATACTCAAGTTAGCAGAGGAGTCTAAATCTGTCGCCACCCACTCAGCCTTGAATGAACAGGTCATGATGATAGACAGCCATGTTTTGGGGGATTGTGTGCCAACAACATGCTGCAGGAATAAAACCCCATAGTCACTTGTACTACCACAATATCTTTAACTGGGCTGGCAATGGTTAAAATTGCAATTTAATTTAAAATATTTTGAGGGTCAAATGATTTTTCAGATCATTTTTGATTATACATAATCTCCCAGATGAGCTGAGGTGATGATCTGAGCTGAGGATCTGTCATGTGATGAGGTGAAATGCAGCCAGACACGGTCTTGCGAGGATCTAGGGAAAAGGTGCAACACTCTCACCTGTAGCTTGACTTTCAGGTTGTCGACATCCACCACTTTATTCTACGAAAACAAGGAGAGCTGCGTGAGACAATTCACCATATGCCTTAGAGAGTGGAGTGCTGTGAAAATGGCACAGAAATGAATGACGAACATCACAGCAGACTAAAAAAGCTCAGAGACTCAGCGTGTGACAAAAGAAAAAAGGCAACTAAAAGTGGCTTTGAATGCTGGCAGGGAAAGTAATTTGCAACACCCACACAACAACAACAACGAGGTCTTGGGATAAGACTTAATTACACAACAGTGAGAAAGACGACTGGCAGCATAACAACGGACTCCCCCTTAATTTCCTCATGCCCTGTAGGGGTGCCCTCTGAGTTCCTGTAAAAAAAAAACAAAGATAGCCCTAAAATAGTTTAGGCGCCCCGGCTAAAAAAGACTAAATGCTGTGGCTGAAAAGGAGAAAAGATTCTGGGGGTGTAATAAAGGAGTATGTTTCAACAGCAAGCAACAGTAAACAAGTTCTCCCATGCATTGCTTCACGGCCTACAGGACCAAACCAGGTCACAAACATATTTTAACCCCGCACTGCAAA
Organism: Archocentrus centrarchus; assembly: GCF_007364275.1. Taxonomy (NCBI): domain Eukaryota; kingdom Metazoa; phylum Chordata; class Actinopteri; order Cichliformes; family Cichlidae; genus Archocentrus; species Archocentrus centrarchus. The sequence continues at coordinate 14,052,095 of NC_044353.1, read as the reverse complement.
AACCACCACAAGATGAAGGAAGTCTGAGTCGCGAGTGCACTTCCTTAATCAGTTTGTAACTTCATATCAGTGACAGGTCATCACAAGCATTCTTTGCCTTTCCTGTGAATGCACGGAAGAACAGACATGCACAGGAAAAAAAAAAAAAAAAAACATGAAAAAGCCACACAGTAGCAAAAATGAAACCTCTATGACGTGTACAAGGCTGTCACTGGCAGCCAGAGCTGCCACCTGCTGAATCGTCTGCTTTGGCAGAATGGACATGGTTCAACCCCTGCATTAGTTGCCATGGGTTTCCATTTTTTCCCCCAATTATGACGTGAGAGGAGCTCTCATGCTGAGTAACTGCTACAAGGAAGCATGCCGAAAATAGACCGGCCATGTTACAAGCTGCAACAACACACTGTCTGCCTATGCATGTGCATAGGCAGACAGTTTTATCTCCGATTATCTCCGATTATCCTGTGACTGAGCTGCAGCATCTGCACCTTTCTCACAAACATGAAAAAAAAAAAAAAAGGTAACTGCCTATCAGCCATTCTTCTCAATGAACACTACAGCACTACAGTCTGACACTACAGCAACAAGTTGTTTTTTTTTTTTTGGTTTTAAATGAATCCAAGTGTTGATGAGTGTCACTTGCCTTTTAATGCGTTTTATGAACTGCTATCTGGCTGCAGCACCTGTTGCTGAGCGGGTGGGGGGTAAAGTAGAGCGCTGATGCTTCTGAATAGACAGGGTTCATATACCTGTCAGACATCCATTATGTTCCTTCATGTCTCTGCCGCCTTCCAGAGAAGATGGTGCCTCACTTTGGCTAATGCAGTGCAGTTTCCTCCTCAAAGTAACACCCCCACCTCTTACTTGACTTGCCATTAGTGTGAGTGTTTTGCTTTGATTGGAGGAAAACAGGGAGGCTGGGGGCGAGCCTGTCCACTTGGTCCGATTACCATATTTGCCTGTTTGCTCCAGCAGGCATTTGCTTCACATTCAGCACTGTGTGGGTTGTGTGTGCATGTGTATGTGTGTGTGTGTGTGTTCAAATGAGGTGTATGTGAATAGGAGCTTGTCTGTCAGCATGGTGACTCCTCCAGGACCGAACTGAGCTGCAGCCAATCTTTCCAGGAGACAAGGACGTGGGCAGGCATCTGCCAAGACATTTATGAAGCAGTCCGCAGCCTAGCAGCACAAGTGGTCTGTGAACTCCACTGATTTCTCTTTGCAAGCATTTGTACATTTGGTGCTATCATCGCAGAATGATGAAGTGTTCCTCGTGGAAATTAGGTGATAATTGGGCCGATGTCACTCGTTAACAAACGGATTATTGTTGTTTTGTAAATAGCATTAGGTTGTTTTTGCACACGTAAATTATTCCCTCATATGATTAACAAGAATGTAACACACACACACACACACACACACACACACACACACACACACACTAAATGGCTCACAGAGAAATAATGAGCATCATAATGACTCATTCGGTGAGTTCTACAGTATCTCTCTCACCCTAAAGTCTATTCCAACGGTGGCTATAAAGTTGCCTCCCAGAAATGCCCCATCTTTGAAGCGCACCAAGACGCATGTCTTCCCCACGGCTGAATCTCCCAGCAACATCACCTAGAGCAAATCCACCACCAGAGAAAAGGGACAACAGGTTACAGCTGGTCAAAAAAAAAACAAACAAAAAAAAAACATCAAAAACAAAAACAAAACAAAAACCACCACTGACACAAATGAAAGCTGACAGCTGTGTTGCATTAAATACACTGCAACTGAAAAAGGAAAATTTCACACCTGGAATCATAGTGTTTGACTCCCATGACCATACTGTGCGATATATCATGTTCGTAAGCTTTTATTATGTAGGCAAATACAGCCACAGTACACTACAGTGTTGACTTAGCTGCCACCAGGATGTGACACTCTGCCACTGCTGGAGAGGGGAATTCGAGATGTCAGCCAACTCTGTAATTTTACTCTGATCATTTTTCAGCATGCACCCCTCTCCAATCAATATAATTACAACAACAGGATGTGTAATTATACAATCAATCCTGCAGCATGTGATGGAAATATTACATGTTGTTCACTCAGAGTCATGGCTGCATAAATAACCATGCCACGTAGATGTACACAGGCTAACACAAATAGACTTGAATGCAAGTTTCCTGCTGTCTATGTGAGTTTCTAGAACACTTAAGGGTGAGCCTTGGCAGCATTTATTCAATAGAAGGCTTTGTGAAGAGCAACAAGTACACCCTCTGCAAACATTTGGGCGGGTAAGGATTTACAGCCTTCTTAAAGAGAGGCTTCTTCAGCACTAACCGTCAGGTGGATGACTTGTCAGCTCTGTTATCGTTATTCAAACTGTAAAATAATGGCCTGCTCAAGGGGGAGAATGAATAAAGGCAGAGCCTTCAGATTGCAGCTAATGGTTTTCGCTTGAGATCACCAGTGAGCGCTGCACAGTCTCCAGATGTGAAAAGTCAATAATCATGTTGTTGCTGCTGCAGGTACACCCAACTGTCACAGTACAGTAAATGTACACACCTGTTCCACCAGCAGCACCACAAAGAAAGGCAAAAAACAACCCCCAACACACACATGACAGCACGGAAATACACACCTTGAAGGCAATATCATAATACTCGTTAATAGAAGCGCATCTCTCCAAGACATATTTTGACGTGCCGTTTTTTGCCTGCTTCTCCGTGAACGATGCCTTTCTTGTGGACATCGCAGTGCCAAGGAAAGAGCGCAGGCTAAAGAGCCCAGACCCCCAAACAGTTACGATCTCCGAGGTGTCCAAGAAAAGACGCGCGCCGTGCCTTGAGCGAGATCTCCGACAACTCAGTCCCAGTCTCCGCCAACCTCCAGACCCTCTGCTCGCATACTGCGTGTGGCCACGAAATGATCACCGCCAGCCGCCTTCCCAAGTAAAGAGGAAAAAAAAAAAAAAAAAAAAAAATCACACCTTAACGAGCGCACTGTTAGAAGACGCGGAAGAGACGGTCAAAACTTAAACATCAGCAACGGCGGCGGCGCCATCCAGCAGTCAAGAAGGCAGTAATGACAAACAGGCGGAAACATTTCTGTGATTTTTCAGAGAGGAGCGGTGCATCCTGGCGTGGGCAGATCATTAACTGAGCAGCTATGTGAGGACGTCGACAGCTCCGACGTGCGCCTTCTTAGGAGTGGACAGTGTGTCTTTGACGCTGACATTGTCCCCCTTATAGCCGCGGGGGTCAGACACGCTGACGGCTGACTCATCTGCCACAGGTGGTGCTCAATCACTGAGGGTCAACAAAGAGCCACACACACCCAGAGAGGTGACAGGTGGAGGAGCTACTAGTTTAAATACCCACAAATCATACTTCGGGTGTGACTGCCTATTAATTGGTTCCTAAGGATAAACGAAATGCCCTTCAAAATGACAGAAAAAAAGAGGCGCGCTCAACATCCCCGCGCAAAATCTTAGCCACAATATGCGCCTTTTTCATTTTATCTCAAACATCTCATCATGTTTTCATGAAGCATTTTCAGTCTTTTGTTATTTTTGCACCTTCTTGATCAGCCAGTTTCCTTTGCAGTTCCCTGCTACAGCAGCAGACAGTGTTTGTCTCCACCTGCCGCTCAACGGGTGGAGCTTCTCCGCGCTCTTCTCTGTGCAGACGGGACTAATGACACACGGTCACAGATCACTGATGTTATATAACTGACATGCGATCTGTTTCTCACACGTATGAGCTCATCATTCCCTGGCAGCATCTCCGCCTCTGGCATTAACATAATGGCAAAAACGTGGAGCTGAGCATATCGTGGTTTTGGTGAGCATGGTTTCCCTCCATCTGTCTTCTTGTTTGTTTGCGTTTACTTTCTGTTTTATTCTCAACATTAGTTCCTCTGTGGTTTTCCTGCCGCCCTTATCGTATTGACCTGTGCCGTCCTGCCTTCTTATTTATTTATTTGCACATTTGTCACACTTGCATGTTTCAGATCATCAGACAAATTTTAATTTAGACAAAGATAACTCGAGCAAATTCAAAATGCAGTTTTTAAATGAATTTACTTATTAAGGCAAAAAAGCTACCCAAAACCACCTGTCCCTATGTGAAAAAGCACCCCCCGCCCCTCCTCCCTTATTGAATTAACTGCGATTAACCACATTTTTTGGAAAGCTGAGTTAAGTTTCACTGGCCACACCCAGACCTGATTACTGCCAGACCTGTTGAATCAAGAAATGACTTAAGTAGAACCTGTCTGACAAAGTGAAGCAGGCTAAAAGAGCTCAAAAAGCAACACCTTGTGATCTAAAGAAAAAGCTGAGAAACAAAATCACTGACATCCATCAGGCTGGAATTGGTTACAAAGCCATTTCCAAGGCTTTGGGATTCTAGTAAACCACAGTGAGAGGTATTATCCACAAATGGCGAAAACCTGGAGCAGTGCTGAACCTTCCCAGGAGTGTCCGACTCACCAAAATTACTCCAAGAGCTCATTAACGACTCATCCAGGAGGTCATAAGAGAACCCAGAACAACATCTAATGAACTGCAGGCCTCATCTGCCTCAGTTAAGGTCAGAGTTCCCGATTCAACAATAAGAAAGAGGCTAGGCAAAAATGGCATCCATGGGAGAGTTCCAAGGAGAAAACCACTGCTGACCAAAGAAGCACACAAAGGCTCTTCTCACATTTGCCAAAAAACATCTTGATGATCCCCGAGACTTTTGGGAAAATATTCCCACGAATTTTGCTCTCCACCAGAAAATCCTGAAGGAGAGTGTCCGGCCATCAGTTCGTGGCCTGAAGCTCAAGCGCACTTTGCAAAAAAGAGTGAGCCAAAACTCCTCCACAGTGACGTAAAAGACTCACTGCCAGTTATCATAAACACTTGACTGCAGTTCTTGCTGCCAAGGGCGGCACAACCAGTTATGTTTAGGGGGCAATTACTTTTCACAGGTTTGAATAATTTTTGTTAATAAATTAATTAATAAATGAAATCATCATTTAAAAACTGCCTTAACTGTCTTATCTTTAGCTTCCCTCCATTTCCCCCTTGTTGCTTTATTTGGTCAGTTAAAACTGTGCAGTTCTCATTAAATATCTTTTTTATTTTACAACCTGCCTCGAGTCTCTCACTCTTAGCAATTGAGTCCACATAAAAAACTGACTAACCAACACGACAGAGCCGGGGTCAGAGCAGCATGTCGGAGCTGTGGCTGGGGAAGATGAGTCAATTTAACATTTCAGATAGTATCAATTAAACTGTCAGTCACCAAGTTCTTTTGTCTGCCTATTTTTTCGAGTCACTGTCTCCAATCTCATTGTACATCCTGTATAATGACAATAAAAGCATTCTATTTCTATTTCTATGTTTTATAGCTTGTGAAGAGGAGGCGTGCTTAAAACATCTGAACACAAAGGCTGAAAAAGCCTGAAATCTCAATTTATTTCAACCAACTCAGCACAACTCGTGAAGCAGCAAAGCCCAGTGCTGGGTAAATTTCCACCTTGTTGATCATCTCAGCCAGGTCCCATCAAAGTGTCGCCTGAAGACACCGAATGAAAGGCGCTTTTTTTTGCGCACGCTCTCTTACCCCTGACTTTAATCCGGCACACTTATGCAAAAGATTTATTTATTTATTTTTGTAGTGCATCTTTCTGGAGGGCTTTTGAACCTTGAGTCATACATTTATGCAAACTTATGCAAATGTGCAACACCAAAGCCAGTTTTCTCCTTTTTTTTTTCTCTCTTTTTTTGCTATAATGGCAATGACACAAAGCCAAAGTTATCAGTGTGGCAACAGGAAAGATTCCAGCAGCCTAAGCCGTGATTTTCTCCTTTGGCCTTTACTTGTCACCTAGCCTGACCCTCCTAAAAGTTGTCACAAAGCATCAAATCAGTCGTGTTCAAAGCATCTTTGTTACAAACATCCAGCAGCAAACAGCCTGCATGCCCTGGCATTCATCAGCTGTGGTCTCCTGGTAGTAATTTAAATTGTAGCATTGGCATCATTGACCATAATCTCTAACCCCCGCAGTGTGTTAAGGATTATAATGAATGCAGTGATAAAATGCAACATTGCACACTGGAGAGCACCGCTGATTCATGCTGCATTTCACCGACACGCTGAGGGAGTCAAACACTCCCCAGCACTGAAACGGAGAAGATTTGCTTCGCAGCTAATGTCACGACTTTAGTACAAACAGCCCGTCACAGTGGCATGTCCCTCAACACTCGGGTGAAGTCAGCAGCTTAATGAGATGGAAGGAGGAGGGAGAGAAAACACACACATTCACTCACACACAAACACACACACACACACACGGGTGAGCAAGGCAGAAGTATGAGTGAGTGGGGGGGTGTGCGGAGGACAGGAAGCGTGGACTCACTGTGAAGCCGATGCCCACGGTAGAGGTGAAGGACCCTGCGATGAACTTGCCCTGGTCGAACTGAACCAGCAGAGAGGTCTTGCCCACTCCACTGTCCCCCACGAGGATGGTCTGCAGAGAGAGACACACACGCACACACACAGAGGTAGTATCATGCAGGCTTCACTGCCACATCACTTGTCACCTGAGGCGTACGACAATGTATATGTTCATCTGTCGCTCAGTGTGGAGCTCTGCGCTCCATGACGGCGTGTGACAGCTGGAGCTGGGAGTCAATGGCTGCAAAAAGGGGAGCACAATAGGCACCAAAGAACCGGGAATGTAATCGGGTTATGTGTGTGAGATTCATGCTCACATCTCAGACTGATGTTTCACATTTGTTCTTGTACCCTCAAGGTGCCACAATTTCTCTTTCTCCTATTTTTCTTTTACACCTCACACAATCACCTTCACCTGTGGAAGGTAACGATTAACCCAAACACTGTTACTGTATGGTTAATTTTCCCTCTGTCCCAGCTGTACTGTTGAAATCAATGTAATGTAATAAGACATATACACAAATTAAAAGTATTCAAATTTGGTTCCACTTACAATTTAACTGGGGGAAAGGGCTTTAAAGCCTTTTAGATCTTATTGAATGCAACAGGCTGCAAGACTTTGACCAGAAGCTCAGGTAGGCAACTATAACACGTGTATTAACAGTCTTACATGGGACATTTTTCCTCAGAACATTTTGCTGACAACACTGCAGTTTTACTTGGTTCATTCTTTCATTGGCAATTTAATTAAACTGAAAAGGTCACATCCAAACATGCTTTAAGACTTCATGCTGGTACATGTACAAAATGTTCTTGTACATGTTTTAGACTGACAATCAGTCACATCTCACATCCACAAAAGCAACAGGTGGTGCGGCACTAACGACCGCTGGCTCCGTTTACCGAGGGTTATCCATCACCCCGGCAGGCACCTGCTGATTTGTCACCACGGCTCCGGCATCAACTGGCCTTGTCGCCATGGTTATTGTCTCGCTGGGGGCTGGAGTACCCATCCTTGAGCTCCTTGGCAGAAGGTGCCTGCTTCCTTTATTGACATTATTCACCTCACTGCTTCCCCACACATAGAAGTCCTCCTCCTCCTCCTCCACCAGGCCAGACTCCACCGCCTGCTTCTTATCTGCTGTGTCAAGGAGCTCAGAAAGAGTGCAGCGTGGCAGCCTGCAGCGCTCTGTATGCCTGACTTTAATCACTGATATTCATGTTCTGCACATTCAATTTGCTTTTCACATTAAAAACCTAACTAAGTGACATGCAGGTTGAACATCTGAGGCTCTGTGGCTCCTTAAAGTCAATTTTTGCTCACTCGTTCTCCAGCGTGCATCCTTCAAAACTGCTGAGTAAAGCAGCGACATTTTAAACAAAACAGAGTCGAGTGTTTGCCACGGTCCGCATCCCTCCACAGAAGAAGCAGGTATGAGCAACTGAAGTACAAATGACACAGACCAGAAGAGAGGTGGTCTATGTGTGTGTGGAGGGGGTCTCGGTGTGAAGCAGACGTTGTGTGGCTTTTAGATGGCCCCCTCTGAAACCATCAGATTACTATTTCATGCCACCTACATGAAATTTTGATGCAAGGATACTGGCTGGGTTTTCAGGACTGACATTGGAAAAGAGATCAGCAACGGAAAGGAAAGCCGAAAGCACACGAGAACTGGTGGTGTGTATGCTGTAAGCAGGGAGGTGGGGGGTTTACCACAGCTTTTTCAGAGACATGTCACAACCCTGAGAGTGAGGAGACCCAAAACCTCCTTATAGGCCAGCAATAGCTCACAAATACCCAATATTTCAGCACATTTGGTATTTTTTGCCAAAGACAATTTTAAAATTTAGTCAAACCTGTTTGTAGCAGTGTCACTTTATCCCATTGCAGTTATACTGCCGAGGTCTTTGCATGGTGCCACATTAAAATTTTATTCCAAATTGAACATCCAAAAAGAGCACATCACCCCGTGTTGCTTCTGGTAAAACACTGAAAAGACTGCAGGTTTTTGCACATTACAGTGCATATTTTATTTTCTACTTTCTCACCGAAGCAGTTTCTTGTCACACATTTTCATGTAGGACTTCAACATTTACTGGATATTTAAAGAGTCGAGAGCCAACTGGCTCAGCGCAGCCTGCAAAAAAACAAAACTAAATTGGAACCATCAGTATGTAGTATGTGCTGGAGCTTCTGGCAGTCTATAACTGGGCAAAACAACAAATGCAACCATGAATTCAATTAGTGAGGAAGCAGGAGCTTGTTCTTGCCGTACCACAATACAATACTCGCTTCACACATATTCAGTAATGGAATTACTGAGTATTTAGAGGGATTAAACCATTAGACTAGCTGCAAGAAATTCCACAGCCAGAGACAACAAGCAGGATTTCATTAGCTTAGTCTTCAGCTGAAAATGTGTAACTCCTGTAATCACCACAAAATCCAGAAGTGACGGCGCTGACCGATAAGAATATCAGTGAGGTGCTCTTTCCAGCAACACTGCAGTGTTGCAGTGATAACAGCAGTAAAGCTGAGGATCTGAATGTTTTCCTCAGACACAAACACAGCACTGAAGGGCCCAAGAGTGTTTCTAGTTTCTAAAATCCTGCAGTGTTTTTGAGTTATCTAACCAACTATTCATTTTATGTAAAATTAAGGAAAACACATTTGAAAAATAGCTTCTGTTCAGCGTGGAAAGTTTTGTGATCTAAAATATCCACCTTGTGACTTCTTAGTGCTACTACAGAGAGGTTGTACTGGGTTGCACTCAAGAGCTACTTGGAGATTATTATGGGTTGCAGAAAATGACACAGAAAACAGTCACTGTGGAGTGATTAGTTCTTCTGAAATATACTTTAAAAGTAATCATTTATCATTTTGATTTTGTCTGTATATTGTTAGTTTCCCCCGCCATTGCTAACATAGATGGGTAGATACCTTGTGTGTTAGTTCTTCGTTATAAGGGCAGATGTTGGACGTCGGCGTATGCCCGTCATCTGTGGATGACCCGGATGCGCTGCCCGAGGACACCATCTTCCCATCCTCCCTCCTGTGTGTCTCACAGCGGTCATCCATCCAGTTTCTTTAATGATCAGTTCCTAACCAAAAAACAAGTGAAGTCCTCGAGCTGAACTAAACACTCATGCTTCCTCTCCATCCTTTTTATTACCTTCTCCTATTTCCTCCACCCCTCCTTCTCTGCATGTCTCTTTTACTCCTGGATGGTTTGTATCCCTTTGCCAAGATGTATAATTATGTAGAAACTAAATATTTAAAAGAAAGCGTTTTGGTCAGCGATGATAACGGAAGTGTAGCTCATACAGTTTTTATGAAGTAAGTCATGTTGAGCTTTAACAAGGAAGGGAAAAGGAAGTGTTCAGCACCACCGGAGAGAGCCTCATAAATATCTCCCATCATGCTCTTTTGAGGGGAAAACTCTTCAAAATGTACAGAAATAGTTAATTTAAGACTAAAAAAAAATTGCACTTCCTCTCTAATTCCACATGATTCAAAGGTATGTTAAGAATGAAAGCAAGGAAACAAAACATCTTAATGCTGTTTTCTTTTTTATTGAGTCATCATTCATGTCAATCCTATGAGCTTTTCCAGAGGCATCCAGTGAGAGGGTGAAGTTCCCCGCTCAGATAAGAGCTCAGGATGACTCACCCGCCGCACTGCTGCTGCTTATCACAGCAACACGGAGGGAGACCTCAACCTCCCACCCACCAAAAACAATAACGGTCTGTTTCAAATGACGCTGAGCAGCTGGACCGTCAAATGTAACACAATTGGAGAGCAAGTCTCATAGTTTAGAGTGCTGTGAGATAAACAGACAACACACACAATTCCTTTCGAACACGATAGAAAAATAGTATCTGTTACACCCATTAATCTGCTCCCTTATCCCAATAAAACTGGGGCTTCACTGAAGCAACTGTCCTGCTCGAGGTAAACAAGGTCACTTAAAACTCACGGTGGCCAACTCCTACTTAATGCAAACGTTTGAGAAAAAAAAAAATCCAAACTAAAGCACGGACACGGGTTTAACTATCATCTGAAAAGGCAATTGATTGCACATCTCTGGAAGCTATCATCCCACAGTAAACAATTCAGCTTTGTGACACGAAGGCAGCTTAGATTCTCTCGATCACACTGAAACAAACGTACAGTATACTGGTGACCACTGCGGGTCGGTGGACTAAAAAACAAAAATAATTTAAAAAATTTAAAAATTTAAAAAGCTGAAATGAAATTTACCTTAACAAATGAAACATGAACAACCTGTGAGGTAAACTGAGCGCACAAACACACAGGCGTTGCGACAATACTGCATACAAACAGATACACGGGAGGTATGCGATTTAAAAACCTTGCATTTAAATAGACCATTGAGATGTGGGGAATTGTGCACACTTGCTTGGTTTACAGAGAGAAGACTGACACCAAATGACACACAGTCGTGTTATGGGGGAGTTATATGTCGTATTTCTTGGCTGACAACTGTTGCAGAAAAGCCAGCAGAGACACAAGGGACTTAAAGGTCCCAAAAGCCAGTTTTGATTATCTTTGATTTTTTTTTTGACAAAAATGTCAAAAAAAAAAAAAGAGCTCTAGACGTGCAATTTTGCCTGCCTTTCCTATTTTTCCAGCCTACATGCAAAGCTACACATATAAACATGAGAGTGGTTTCAAGCGTCTCAGTGGAGTGCGAGTAATCCGAATAAATCTATTTCACCCACATATCCTTCAGCTCGGTAGATTCACTTTAGTAGAGCAGATAAGAAATTCTGAAAGTTTCAGCTCGACGGGTCAAACAGCAGTAACAAATCTCGACTTAAGCTCCACCCCCCCCTTGCTTGTTCTGGAGATTTTGTGCACACTCCACCGTCCTCGGCGGTCATCGTCTTTGCGTCTTTTGCGTTAAGGACGTTTTGTAAAAATGATCTCAGAGGAAGTCTGAATGCATCCTCGCTATCTGCAGCACTGATAGCGATCTAGGCACTTCCTTTGACCACAAATGTAGCTCATAGCCAGCAACAGACAAATGAAACCTTAACAAGGTTTCATTTGTCAAGTTTGCAGAACTTGACAGCCAGTTCTGCAAACTAACAGGCAAAACAAATGCAACAAAAAAAAAAAAAAAAAGACACATGAAGTTAACAGAATAAAAAAAAACAAACATAATAAGACTCCTAATAATACCTACTCTCTTTACTACTTTATCTCAGCCCAGTTACAGTCCAGGTATTTTCTGTGTCTGTGCAACAGGGAGTGGCAGGTTTGTTCTTCTGTTAAAAAAACAAAACAAAAAAAAAAAGACATGATCCTAACCATTACTTTCTACTCTTCACATTGTAACCTATTAACCTCTGTGTAACATCAAAGTCTTACAGTAAAGTGCACTTCATCTGTCTGTTCCTTAATGCTTACATAATAATGCTTCAAAATAAGCACAGTAATATGATTCACAGGTTCAATTCTCCCTTGAAATGGAGACGGAGCACAGCGCGGAGCCTGCTGATTCTTCCAAAGCAGAGGAAAACTGTGCACCTGAACATGTGCAGAGGGTTCGTAATAAACTCCAACACAGACAGATCATGACTGAAAACCTGTGTGACAGCTAAAAAACACGTTACATCTGGTGTTCATGTACCCATTCAGCAAGCAAAGATACGAGTCTGTGCGCTTGCAGTTTCCTATGTGCAAATTTCCAGCAGTCGTGCTCTTGTCTTTCAAGCCTGTATCGTCGCGTCACTGAGAAAGACGCCGCTCCTCGGAAGAGGAAGATTCCTTATCATTGCTTATGTGCCCTTCAGTGCTTAGCTGACCTCAGAGACGTCCTGGCTCACACAGCTCTCCTAGAAGTTTCGGGTTTTTCTGGAGTCTTCCTGTGCGTGCATGGGTTAAAGTTTACAGTCGCTCCTCTCTTGGGGCTACCTGATCCGCCCATCGCTTTTCACTGGGCCCAGTTCAGACTTGGGGTCTGGGGACAGGGAGCTCCAGGCAGTCTTGGAGCACAATCCCAAAGATGGGCAGGAGGAAGTCTGTGTGGCACACAGGTCACCGATAACCCACAAAGTTCCGACAGCACTGTCCACCCATGCTTCAAGGGGCTGGCCCACCAATTGGGCATTACGCTGGGCCACCTGCATGGCAGGTTCCTGGGGGGGCAGCTTCAGCACAGAGCTCAGCTGCTGGAAGCTCTGCTCCAGGTACAAGTTCCCTGGAGGTCCTGCATGAAGCCAGCTGTCCTCTTCTGGAGTAAAAGGAAGAAGAAGAAAAAACAGAAGAAGAAATGAGTTTCTGAACAAACCATCAAATTTTTCAGATTTATAATGATCAAGAATCACACATTGATTTAAGAACAAGTCTGATGATTTTCTTCATGTTTTTATTCCCAATAAATCCAATGAAAAGATTAACAATGAACTCATCTCACCAGGGGCGGACTGGGGAGAAAAAGTGGCCCGGGAGTTCCTGACAGACTGGCCCACTATATATATATATATATATATATATATATATATATATATATATATATATATATATTATATATATATATTATTTGCATCATCTTCCACCTGGGCATATATATATATATATATATATATATATATATATATATATATATATATATATATATATATATATATATATATATATATATATATATATATATATATATCTGTATGTGTGTGTGTGTGTGTGTGTATACTGTATATGAATCTATACATGGCACGTAGTGTATATGACTTTTATTGTCATATGGACAATATTACTTCCAGCAATAATATGACTACAATAATACAATAATATGGCGTAACAAAATAACTAACAAACTTAACAACTTGACCCTGACAAAATACAGGGGAAAAACAACTGGAAAGCTACTGAAACCTACATTGTTCACTCAGTGAGTAACCTCTGCAGCAACCGACTCTTTTCTGCTACACCATCTATAATTTTATCACTCTCCAGCATCTTTAAGACATCTGTCTGAGTAGCCATGAGCATGAAAGCCTCAAGGTGCTGTTGTGAAAGAGGAAAAAGGTCTAATGTCTCTGGTTTGGGTCTGGTGAAATACTCAATCTCTGACTGATGGGCATCTAGGCCTTCCTCTTGAGTCACATCTCTCTCTGTAGAATCATAAGATTCACTTTCAGCCTATAAATAATTAGTAATTGTTAATTGAATTAATAGGCCTAAAAAACAACTACACAACCAGTAATAATACTAATACAAAAGCAATAATTAATGATATTAGTAGCTGGTATTAGTGCATCTTTATGGCAATGCGGACTTATTTTTTCACGTTTCAGTAGTGTCAACAGTGTCGCGGAGGGATCCCATGATGAGTTAGACCCCCTCAGCAGTGTCAGTGTGCAACTGGCGTCTCTCTCTTGACTTGTCACTCATGGGATACAAACAGGGAGATGTAATTAATGTGGCATTAGTATAGACAAGGCTTTTCCAGTTCGTGACTACTTGTATTAATAAGTGACACAGCTGCTGTATGTTTTCGTAGTCCGGCCCAGATTTTCTGGGACAAGTTTTTTGTTTTTTTTTCTGATCTCCGCTGCATGCCGTCAGCCCGCATCAGCTGGCCGGCATGCTCGTTCATGTGTTTACAGGCTCATTCCGCGGCCGCGCGCTAAGCAGATTTGCCTGACTGGAGCGGGGGAGAGGTAATAGGCACCGTTAAACAGCAGCGTGACTATGGGCCGGGGCCGCAGTGCGCGGCAATGGCTCCTCCACGGACTGAGTTAAACAGCCGGCGGCCCACTAACCCATCGGCCCACCGGGGAAATCCCCGGTAGTAATGTATGCCAGTCCGCCCCTGCATCCCACTAACACCATCACCTGTGTAGCCAATACCTGATGTAGCTGATGCCATACTTGTCCAAGTAGACATGTTTATTCATTACAGAACACACCAGCATTACACTTTGTTTTGAGCCCTTGGAGCTGATACAGAGGTGCATACAGGAACTGTATGAATGAATTCTCGAAACCTTTATGGCACCACTTTTAAATAAAGACCAAGCATGTTGGAAACAGAACTCAAAAGTGAAAATTATACTTTTTCAAATGTTCTAATCTTGGTGCAAAACAGCGAAAAGTAGAGCTTGACTGATTTATCAGAGAGTTGATATTATCACTTACTATCACCCAATATTAGTTATTTGCATCATCTTCCACCTGGGCATCAGGGAATCAGGTATTCTTAAGGTTTGAAATAAGGATAATAAGAAATGACCTCAAAAAGTGAGACAAACTATAGAAAGGTAAAAATAAATGTATTCACCTGATAGCCATCCACTTACATATGCCCACTAATTACAGCAGACTGAACACGGTTAACTGTGATTCTTCTGCTGGTCAAGTTTTCTGAACTGGAGTGTTGAACCTGGCCTTTCCCCAAAACAGTATGGCTTTAACTTCTGTGTGATCCAAATGTGTAGAAAGTTAAAAATAGTGACATCGTGTGTTGGAAACTGTTGCAGTGACATGCCTAAAAACATTTGCAGTTTGAGACTTTTTAAGGACCTGTAGAGATCCTGAGATCGCCACAGACAGGGTATAAGAGTCAACACGTAGTGAGGGAAAATGTAGTGCACTGTTGATGTGGTGGTTTCATGTGATTTGGTCTATAAATGCAAAATAAAGGATAGCACCAGCCTTATCTTTTCAACTTAAAAATGAAGATAAAGTGCTACAAATACATATCTCACCTTTGCGTAGTGGCTCCTTATTATTAAAAGCTATCGGAATGACAAGAAAGCGAACTTCTGCCACGCGCTCCCACTGTTTTAACACTCGTACCGTCCAGGTGCCCGGCCGCAGGGGGTGCTGTAGTGGTGGTTTGTAGTGTGTGTATTCGGCATCTAAATCCACAGTAATGTCATAAGACGCCGCCACCACTAGAGCCGGGTCGATCCACACAATGGTGGCGGTGAGATTTGGACCGCGTGCCCACTTCTGGACTGCCAGTGGTTCATCCAAAGGGCCGATCACCCCACCGAAGTTACGGAAGATCCTTTCTTTGGGATCCCACTCTGTACCGATCTTAGGGTAAAAAAAAACAAAAGAGGATTTATGTGACACAACACAGCATGACAACACTTTAAATGACACCCTTTTCCTTCTGCTTGAAGAAGGTGAATGAATACACACTCTTTCAAGTATTAACTTTTTTTTTAAACTAATTAAACTTCACAGGTTTGCTTTCATCAGATCACACCTGATAATCCCACCCCAACTTTTATATATCAGCTAGAAAATCTCCTCATATAGCAGTTTTCTTGGGGTACCTTGATCTTGAAAGTTTGTACCAAAAAAAAAAAAAGAAATCTAAGAGAGTGCTTACTTCCAGATTCTTGAGCCTTTCAAATTCTTTAAGGTTCGGCTCAAGGACAAGTGTTGCCTGAGGCACTGCCCACATCTCTAAAGTCTCCCTGGCCTTTGACCCCACAAGCTGGACTTCTTGGCGAACCAGGTACCCTTGGAAACGGTCATCGTAAAAGTACAAATGCACAGATAGAGGGTGGCCTACTGGTTCAAACCTGGAGAAAAAAAATTTGATCAATCAAACATGATAGAGAAAGAAAGCTTCTCTTTAAAGGAATACATCTGCTGTATCAGTGACAATAACAAGGCAAAGTAAAACAGACTATCCACCTGCAGGCCTCCATGTTGCTCTGAGTAGTCACCAGACTCTTCATGCCCAGGCGAAAGAAAGACATGTACGCAGTGAGAGCCACGTCACTGAGAGAGCCGACACCATCCAACTGCTCAAACAGGCTCTCCCAATATGCTTTGATGGCAACAGTGCCCGGAGCATACTGGCCATACAGGTGAGTGTCCAGGATGTCTATGGCTTCCTGGTTCACTGAGGACTCAAACTTACGGGCGAAGAATGTTGGACGGGTCAATTGCTATAGAAAAATGCAAAAATAGATTTGATCAGACTGCTGATGATAAAATATTAGAAACTAGCAAAGTGAAGATGAACTGTTGTTAGGGTGGGCGATATACAGATGTTTTTTTTAAATATACTGATATAAATTGAATAGAGATAAAGATTTTTTTTTAATATCAAGTTTGATTTAGCTTTAAATAACGTACGGCTTCAGTAAAGTATGTGCAGCTCTGCTCTCACGCCTTATGAAACCACCAGACTCAAACAGACACCAGACAAAAACAGTGATTTCAGATCCTTTGCTCATACCGAGGCTGCTGCCTACGAGCTCTTTGTAGCCTTATCGTTAGCCACTTCAGCTGGGTGAAGGGGATTTAAGTGTCTGATTAGGTGTGTTGTTAGGTACATTTTTGCGCTGGTCCTGCCATTGTTTATTTCAGCAAACTTTGTGTCTTCACTCAGCATGAAGGGCTTCCATGCTAACAGCATGCTAGCATATGGCTGTGAGTCTACACACAACTATTTGCCTGCGCCATGGTGTATGTGTGTGTGCATGTGTGTTACACATGCATGAAACGGACCATCTCATAATCATATGGGAGGCTGACTGGCTGGTCACCTGCCGATTCAGGTCACTGGCAGGTCAATCGTGAATCTTTAAGAGAAACCAGCTGCTTGTAAATATGACTATGAAATCCATCCATTCTCTTCTGCTTATCCTTTTCAGGTTTTTTTTTTTGTTTGTTTTTGGCATTTTAGATTGTTAGATGGTGCTTTTATGCAAAACACCAGGATATTCGCTCACCAGCCAGTTTGTCTGTTACACTGGTTCAACTGTTTGTTCAACCTCCACTCACACCCTACTTCAGGTAACTCATCAGGTGACACACTGGGGTGGAGCAAGGGTTTAAATATCTGGGACTCCACCTTTTGGTTTTAGAACTGAGCGATCCTCTTGGATGAGAGGTGAAAATGTCTTCAAAAACATAAAAAAAGTCCAGATGCCTTTTTTTCAAGCTTTTAAGACTGCATTTAGGGATTTACACATGGTCAAAGTGAGCATCAGAATAGGGACTTTAAGTGACTTTGAACGTGGCATGGTTGTTGGTGTCAGACAGGCTGATCTGAGTATTTCAGAAATTGATGATCTATTGGGATTTTCCCACACAACCATCTGAAGGGTTTCCAGAGAGTGGTGTGAAATAGAGGAAATATCCAGTGAGCGGCAGTTCTCTGGGTGAAAATGCCTTGTTGAGACTGCTTCAAAACTGAGGCTACAATTTAGATGGGCTCACCAAAATTGGGCAACAGAAGATTGGAAAAATGTTGCTTGGTCTGATGAGCCTCTGCAAAGGTAGGGTCAGAACTGGGCTTGAACAACATGAAAGCATTGATCCATCCTCCCTTGTATCAATGGTTCAGGCTGCTGGTGGTGGTGTAATTGTGTGGGTAATATTTTCTTTGCACACTTTGGGCCCCTTAGTACCAAGTGAGCATCGTTTAAATACCACAGCCTATCTGAGTATTGTTACTGACCCTATTTATATCTTTATGTACCCATCTTCTGTTGGCCACTTCACGCCATGCCAGAACGTTCGTGTGATCTCAAACAGTTTTTTGAAGTTCACTGTACTTAAATGACTTCCAGTGTCACCAGATTTCATAGAGCACCTTTGGGATGCGGTAGAACGGGAGATTCACATATGTGCAGGTGACAAATCTGCAGCAATCGTGTGATGCTCTAACGTCAATATGGACCAAAGTCTCTGAGGAATATTTGCGGCACCTTGTTGAATCTGTGCCATGAAGAATTAAGGCAGCTCTGAAGGCAAAAGAGGGTCCAACCTGGTACTACCAAAGTGTACCTAACAAAGTGGCCAGTGAATCTACATATCGTGTATATGGCTTCTGCCTATATATCGCCCAGCCCTAGTTTTTCTTCTACACTGGCATCTTCTGTTGCACTCACCTGGATCCGAATGAGGTCTTGTGGTTTAAAATCATTGGGAGAGCAGCCACACCAGTCAACAATGTGTTTGTACTGGCATTTACAGCCCAGCTTACGGTTCCAGTTGGTGACCCGCAGGTTATTGTCCACCAGGGTGTCACACATGTGACTGTTCCCGAGCACTGTGTGGAAGAAGGACTGTGGAAAAAAGGGAGGAAGGGTAAACACAATATTGCTTCACTGTGTGGGAAAACCAAGTGTGTCCAAGTGTTGTGTCCAAATTAAGCTGCTGTAAACCATCAAATACAAGCATAAACTGTTTCTAACCACAGAGTCTAAATTACAAAAAGGTCACAGCTCTATAGCGGTGAACAGACCGCAGCTCCTCTGAGACCACAATACACAGATAAAATATAGTGAAGCCTCCTCTCATCTGGCACTTCTGCTGCACGCTGTGCCAGAAAGCTTAAAGTATTACATTATCTCTGCTGCTAGGCTCTTCTGACTTGGCAGGGGACGACAAGCCTGAGACAGGCTTGTATATGAAACTGTCTCAACAACAAGAGATAAAAAGACTGCCTACAGCTCGCTTACCTCAGCAGGAAGCAGAGCGTAAGAATAGAACTGCTTCAGCCCCGACACTAGCTCATCCTGGGAGTTGATGACGTACTCCACAAAACGGCGGGTGAGTGCAAACCAATCAGAGCCGCCTGAGACCTCCAGGCCTTCTGGGATGTTGCGTTCGCCTAGACGCCACATGTGGTTGTCACACTCGTGGAAGAGACGGTCAAGGCCCTGCTTCTTAATAAACCTGGAACACAGGACACAGCTGAAAATGATGGGGGGAAAGAGACTATGTGGAGGTATCTGCAGCATTCATCAAAGTAAATGATCAAACCATTTTTGCCTGAGCTGCAACACTGTATTAATAATGGCTCTAACATAGCCCTCTATATGCTGCTTTCTGCTGCTCATGTGTGTCTGCACGAATATTCACAGCATTATGTTTAAAATACAGTTCTATGTGCTGAGAATTTAGTTACAGTTTTTCTGTAATATTAAGGTTTGTCAAATTTAATCAAGTCAAAATGTCATCCAGATGTGAGTATGTGCAGACTGTGTGCCTTTCATCTAGCATCCTCACCGGGCATTCTCTCTCCCGTGGGACTTGAGAAAGTTCTTATCTCTGTGCAGCGACAGGAACGCCACCAGTTCATCATTGGTCCTGCAGGAGGGCATTATGGTGAGAATTGAGGAAGGAAGGGTTGAGAAAGTGGGGAAAAAAAAACAAGACATTTAGAAGGTTCTTTTGATCCTAACACTGTTGTGAGTATTGTGCTAGCTGAAATAAGCTACTGTGGACAGGATATAGAAAACATTGTCTTTCTGTGTGTATCCAAGCAAGCCTTTTCCCCTTGAGATGGTTCAGGTGGACTAACAGCTGCTTTGTTAGGGGTTCAAAGCTGCCCCAGAAACAACCCAGCCAAAACTGATTCAGTGCCCAAAATAATTCATTTGAAGCTGCCACTAGATTCTCTTATCTGCCAACTGTTAAGTCTCTCTATAATGTTGCTGTAAAAGGTGCCATAATTGCAGGTGCAGCTACACAGAAACGAGACAGGCATTCAAAAATAATGAAAAACAGAACAAGATACAAACTCAAGAAGAGCATAACAGAAACCACAAAGGTGGGTTAAAGAGCTAAAATGAGCATTTCTAGATTTAACGGCTTAGGACACCATCTACTGTTTTAATTGTTTTATATGCTGTTAAATATGTTTATATGCTGTATTACTAAAGGTTGGTGGTGTAACCATCGACTAAGTTCCTATTGTGGTGGTTCAAAGATTTTGACAGAAGCAACACCATGCTGCAATGTTTCCCTTCACACTCACGTATGGCTCAACACGGTTGCTGATGACAGGATGGTCCACTAATAGCAAGAGGATGAGAGAGTCAAAGCCAGAGCGCTTCGGTTCTGGGGCTTGAATTTATACAGATGGCCCTTGTGCTCTTGCACCCTGAAGTCCACTTCAGGATTTCTGAAGGGGAAAGTCCTCAACCTCCAAAAAAAACCTCTGTGGCAGAGGTGAATTGCTAATCTGTGTAATCCTCCGTTTTTACTTGGCCTGAGGATCACCGAGCAACTCCTGCCTCATGTATCTATGCCCCTTCCTCAATAACCCCTCTAAACTCAAAGCATATTTTTTTAATAGTGCCTTGGATGGATTTAGGCTCAAAGCTGGGGGTGAATGTACACTTTAGGTAGTGTGCGACAAACATATTCTCTGCCACAATCTAACAATAAAGATTAACTGTGGAGTTTATGTCTGTGTACATATCTGACTAACCTAGTGGGAAAGTCTGTGGCACTGAGATTGATGAAAAAATCCCAATTCCAGTCCAGCATGGAGAGCAGGTCCTGCATGCTGCGTAGGTAGGCTTTCAGAAGGCTGGCTCCTCCCCAGATGGTGACCATCCGCCATGGCGTGGCTCGCACATTTGGGTACTGCTGGGCGATCTGCAGAACTTCCCGATGCATGTAGCCAGACCGCTGTTAGATTTTAAAGCCAACCGTCAGTTAAACAGTTAAATGAGGAAGGACTGCTTCTGAAACAAAATCATAATCTACTTTTAGCTTTGTTCCCACAGAGCTGCAGCTGCCACTGTGCCAAAACCATCACACAAAGCTGGCTCGTGTTTAAAGAGAATTTGATCTGAGAAGAACAACAGCCACATGGTGCTGTGTGCATGGGTCATAACGACGATAGAGTTAGGAGAATCAAAATTTGTCTCTTTTACTTGCCGTTTCTCCTTTGGGTGACTATAGGTGAGACAAAAATAAGTGAACTGAGCTTAAAAGATAGTCTGGAACAAACCATAGTGCGGGGATTAAACATTAGGAGGAAATAGAGAATGGGATGAAAGAAGATGAGCTGCAGAGCTGCCAAGCTTTATGCAGAGGTATTAAAATTGAGTGAGTGAACATGTGACCACTGCAAGTGTCTAAAACATGCAAGAAGCCAAAAACTGTAGGTTCAAAATATCTTTTTTTTTTTTCTACTTGAAGCTTAATTGGATTAATTATAAAGTAATCAGTAAGAGGCCTGTTCACAAATAAGCACAGCTAATAAAAGTTCTGAAGCGATTAATGGGCAGTTTAAGAGACACAGATACTTGGAAAGTAATTGTTTGGGGACGTGAAGTCCAATTGTGTTTAGCAAAGCATGACAGAATCAGGGTACTGATTCTGTCTTTTACATTTAAAAGAGGACAAAAAGATTGTACAGTGTAAATGGGTCTCCTGCCTTTTTTGCATAAATTAGAAAATAGGAGAGAAAATGGCAAAAGAATAGTCTGAACTCAGTGTTCACCTTTAAGAAAGCGCAAAGCAGCTGGCAGACAGTTTCTAGGACAAACCTAACCTGTTTTAAAGCCTCATCTCTCAAACAGGCTTTTGCCTCTGAGATGGATGAGGTTAGGCAGGCAAAGTGTCTAAGCCTGCGTCTGCGGTGTTATTGTCCCACTGACGTCTTATCCATCACTGCCTCCAGTGAGCTGCTCTGCCATCCCTTGGCAGCAGAACAGAGCAACTCCCCATGACACGACGATCTTTCCGGCTACACAGGTGCACTGAGAACAGGCACCTGTTTCTCTGCTGTCTGCGCTCGACACACCTGAGGTCTCTGCCTCACTATCACCAGCCGTGCATTTGTCTTTTGCCTTCCGGCTGCATATGACAGCAGACCTTTCCTCCACTAAATCCAACCCCTAAGAATAACCACACTTTGCTCTATCCAGGCTAATCCCCTTTACCACACTGTGAGACCCGTGGGATAAATTTAACCTTCATAATGCATGAAGACCTAACTGGGAAAAGCATTTGTGAGTCCAAAGGCATACTGTTCAGTGTTTAAGAATCAAATACTGTGAAGAGACAGCACGGTAGTTACAACACTGTAATTACCTTGTCCACATGGATGTAGTAATAGTGGTCACGGTGATATATGGCTTTGATGAGACGTTTGAGCTGTCGTACAGCACGACCGTGGACCATCAGAACAAAAGCCACCCTGACTGGATTCTCCACCTCAGACAGGCTGTCTTCCAGCTCGCCAACGGCCTGAACTGGGTGTGACACACCTGGCAGGACAGGACAGAGACAAAAAACAAGTGATTCAGAAGTGCTTGGCAGCATTTCTAAGCTGGTTGTTTAACAGGCACTACTCATGGGTTAAAACAGACTTTATTTTTCTTTACATGTCTGAAGTATTCGAGAACTAAAAGTATTCTTTTTTTACTTCTATTTTCCCATTTAACAAAGAATCCCACTCAACAACACTGCCAAATGCATTTACAATAACGCACAACTGAGCCAGAGGCGTGGGTTGAGTGTTTTGGCCCAGTGCAACCCCTACATTATATTGCAGTTGCATACAGGTTCCTTATATATGCATACATAATCAGAGACACTTGACAGTAACATCAAACCGATAGCTGATGTCTAAGCAAAGCAGTGGGTAATAGATGGAAAAATTATACTGAGTTAAAAGCACAAAGCATTTACTTGTTCCCATTTTATCACGGTGGGTCAAATGTTTCTTAGTATTTGGATACATTTTCATCGTGTATCAGAGAAACCCTGTCTGAGTTACAACATTAGGAGAATGAAAAAATAAAAGATCTCACAAATTTCTTGCAACCATCCAGCAATTTTGGCAATCAGGAGTGTTTTGACTGAAAAAGTATCAGTGAGTAAAAATTGCACTAAATGTCAAAAACAATTGACTTGATGTCTCATTTTGAGCACAGAGGCTCTTTATTAAACCAGTGAGCACCGCCGTGTGCGAGGTGTTAATCTTTTACATTCATCTCTTGTTTTAGGGCCAGCACGCCCCCATTCTGGTTTGGACGTGCATGTATTTTTATACTTTTTTATAAAAAAAATTACAGTAATAAATGAATGATGACATCTAAGTTTGGAGACTACCAGCGGTAATAAATATTCATGCAAACTTTAGAGTATTCTCACCGAGCTGAGGGCAGAACTGAGGAAGTGACTCTGGCATGAGCTGCCCGGCCTGATGCTGGCACACGATGTTGGCGATCTCCTGTCTGCACTGCTGTGACGCGGCGCGATGGAGGGCAGACAGCGCGTCCTTTCCTATGATATCACATTTAGGCACAAAGTCACTGTTGGGAGCTTGATGCGCCCCGTCCACGCTGCCTGGCTCTCCTGGTATGGCAGCAGCGGGTAACTTGCCTGCCCCGTCTGTACCGCCGCGGATCTCACTGAGGTTACGGCTGCTGGACAGATCGTGGGAGACTACGCCATCAACTCCAACCCCTGCCATCCCCCGTTCCTGGGGAGTCTTCAGCCTGATGTTGGGCTTCCCTCCGCGGCGGCTGTTCCCTCTCTTCAGTGCACCGGCACCTGCGCCCCCCTTGTTTCTCCCTGATAATGAATTATGTGTGTTCTCTTTCTTGGGGTCCTGGTTGTCGTGGTCAGGCAGCTTAGACTGTCTTATTTTTCTCTGAGGAGAGAGAGAGAGAGCAGAGAAGGGAGACATACATTTTAAATCATGATGCGTTGCCAGTCATTCCATAAGAACATTCTGGACAAACACTACTGGAAGGAGGCGTAATTTCTTTGGCTTCATAATGAATCATAATGAATCTACAGAAACGACACATAAGGTAAACAAAGACCTCTTCTAAGGCAGCAGCAGACAGAGCTCCACAGGGAAGGATGTGTTTACTTGCTTTTGTTTTTTTTTTCCATTTCTCTCATCTGGGTTATTTTTAGCTGGGCCTCTGCCTTTTTATGGGGCTAATCTGCAAAAAGTGGACAGTCACACATGATTCCAGTGATTCGCTGTACAGACCTGAATGTGCTCCCTGTGGCCAAAATCATAGGAAAACTGCATACACACGCAAGTAGGTCACATGTTTGCAGCCACTTCATACACACTGACATTAACAAGTGACAATGTGGCAAATCTATTTGCACTGCAGTGCTAAAATGATCCCACAGAGCTCAAGGTGGTTTTGTGACAAATAAATAAGAAAAGAAAATTCTAATAATTTTAGTTTATTGCAAATAACCTGCACAGCACTAAATTTAATAGTCTATGACTGTAAGCTCATAAAAAACCCAAGGCTTCAAAGATTCCTTAAAATGTCAAGACACGCTCCTCTTATAAATGCTTTGACATAATAAAATCAGTGAAGTGTCCCACTGTTGCAGTCTGTGGCCGTAACATCTCTAAATGTTGAGTCCAGACAGTGTTTGTCATGTAGTTGTATTTCCGTGAAAATGTCAACATAAAAGGGAAAGATCAGCTTGGGGGCAGGTGCTGAGCTGCACGTTTTCCCCAACAGGAAAATTATGTAAACACAAGTGCAAGCTAGAAAGGTCTCTTTTCTCAAGTGTAAAAAAAAGCAAGAACAGCGTGTTATCAACTAAACTGAATTTGTACTAATGAATAAGGACCCATGGCTGTAGCTCAGGAGGTAGAGCAGGTCATCTACTAATTTGATCCCTGGCTGCTCCAGTCTGCATGCCTATAGCCTTGCCAAACTACTGAACCCCAAGTCTCCGACGCAATTGTTGGGAGTGTGAATGTGTGTGAATGCTAGATATAAAGGACGTAGGTGCAGGAAGAAGTGCTTGTATTAATATGTGTGAATGAGGCATGTTGTGTAAAGTGCTTTGAGTGCTCAAAGTAGAGTAGAAAAATATAAAAACACAGTCCATTTACCAATTTTGGAAAAAGAAAAATGCTGGGTCCAAAGTCAGGTTTAAGTTTCAAGTATAGGGCTCAGTTTCAAAGCAGAAGCATGGAGTGAATCAGTCTCATTGGAGGAGAATCACCACCTCAAAAAATAAAGGAAGAGGATATATATATATTTTTTAATCTTCTAGCCAAATAGCATCATAGCTTTGGCACACTAGATTACTGGTTCACACAAAAATCCCCTTCATTGGGAGAAGAGGAAGAAGAACAGCGAGTGGGCTGAAAGCTTTCTGCCTCTGTCAGACGTTAAGGCAAAACGTGGGCTCGCTTGCTCGCCTCACATTCACTGGCATGCCGACAGCCCAGAGATGGTGGGAACAGAAGATGGACCGGGCCTGCGTGGTGGGACGAGGAGCCAGATAATACACGGCCAATACACCAGCTGCCAACCAATACAGCACAGTCAGCTACTGGCTGCCAACTGCAGTCTCAAATCCAACAGAGTAAGAGGCATTGTGAAGCAAACTTACACAGCAGTCAGTGCAGTGCAAACTTCTTGGAAGGAGCTTACATATACTTAAGGAACCTAGCGAACTTTCTGAGGAATTATGATGTCATACATGTAACTTTATCTAGAAAACTGTGCTTCCTTTAATCAGCCTCATAAGAAAGGCCGCTTAATTTACATCTTTGTGTAAGTTTCACAATAGCCAAACTCATAAAATCTAAACTAAACTCCAGTTGAGCTTCTGTGGAAGCCGTGGAAGGAAATCTGTGGTCTGACCAGCTTTATGCCATGTTCTTGCAGTACATCAGGGTTTTTCCTGGCTCAAAATAGGCCTTGGAGGGATATCTACTTATGTTAGGCAAGACTGGCTGCATGTAGTTGAGACAATTAGTACCATGTTGCCATTTCTGGCCTTTTGATAAACAAAAATGTATTTGATGCTTGAGTACATAAAACCACACTAAAGAAAAGGAAGGAGGAAGAAAGGACGGCCCTTCTTAGAAGTATAATTCTATCTGGTGTGAGCATGATGATGGTCATTTTAAATTTAGCCTCAGCTGCAATCTGTGGCATTAAAAGGATGCAAAAATGCTGAGAAAAATATTTGTTCTTAACATCAAATTCATGTAAACTTCAATTAATAATTAAAAAAAAAAAAAAACACTAGTGAGATGATTACAGGAAGCATTTTACCAGCAAACAGACATAGTGAAGCTCCTTAGTTTTTGTCTGCCAGAGGAAATGTTCTCGTGCAGAAGCCAAGCATGCAGCACAGGCTAACATTTCAATTTTCCTTATCACTCATGTTCACAGCTTTTAATTAAAGCCATCATGTCAAAAATGTATTGATTCAAAGGCAAGCTAGGCAGCCTCTTTACTTTCCAATTAAAGTCAGGCGAAACCATATCAGCGTTGCCATCTGCTGAAGCGTAAAGCTGCAGCAGCAGCCGCAGCGAGCAATCAGCTCTGCAGGAGAGCGCGGGCAAGCAAAGGGTGATACAAAGATGACAAGTGCTGTGTCTTCTTCTGTCCTCACAATCCTTTCACTCTTCTGCCCAAGGGACTTAATATAACGCATGTGACTGCCTTCACACATGTACTGCGAGCTACTGATTAAAGCAGATGCGAGATAAGGCAGAGATCGCTGAGTATGGGGCAACTGTTCAGCGGTGGAGCGATGATTAATGTGCACACTCAAGTCAGAAATTTGATTCTGCATCTGCGAGTGTGCAAACATGTAGAGACCAAATGCTGACATTTGCATAGATGTCTGCCAACATAGCTGCATACAGAGTTGACATTTGTGCTGAGTGGTAGTGCCCAAGTTTTAAAATCAGTCAGTAAATAAATCTGATTAATAGTGATGTGAGCAACCAGTGCAGCTCTTTTCCTATCCACTTTTAAACCTTTTTTTCTTTAAGACCAATATGCCTTCACCTGAGACACCCAACAGCAACTCCAATGTACAGCTGAGCTTTTAAAAGTGTGCACGTCTGCTCCATTTGAAACCCAGAATAGCTACAGTTAACCACAGACGCCACTGCCCTCCAGACATTTCTCTTATCTTCGCTGAGGCATGTTTAAGTATGAATACACCTGGTGAAACGGCAGAAGGCCTGAGGACTTTAATGCAAACAGGTGTGGAAAGACAGAGCCACCCTCAAAATGACTTCTGCAAAAAAAAAAAAAAAAAGCTTGACTCACTTGTGACATTTAAAGGAAGTGATTCATTCATTTAGCCTTGGATCACTAACTGGCTTTGAGCTGACTGATTAGCTCATGGTTTAAACTGAAGTGGTCAGCGGCAAATCCTTTCCTTGGCGAACACAGAGGTTGCTGTCCACAGAGTAATGACCCATCTTTTCCCTGGCTCTGAAGGAACAGCCAAACATCCTCCTCCCCCGAGCCGCTGTTACATCTGCTGCCTGCCTGAAACTCTGCCAGAAGCAGCTCTTCAACCTATCCATATTGGAAGGACTATTACACACCCCACACTTGACACATTACAATGATGAGACTTCAGGGATCCCACCTAAGGTTTCAGTGTGCATTCCTGTGGCTCCATCACCACTGGTATGCCTAAAAAAAAAAAGTGTTGTCCATGCACAGTCCTCTGCAGACAGGTTATGTCTGTTCATGGCTCACGTTACCTGATTTTGATGGGAAAACTGGAACAGGCACTGCCTCAAGGTAGCGCACACCAGGTGAGATAAAATTCCCACAGAGGACCTGGCTACTGTTGCAGAAACCACTTCAGTCGTATGTGGGGGCGGCAGCTCTCTGCTTAACTTTTCTCTGGGATATACTCCCCTGTGTGTTTTGGTATGATTCAAATCTAAGTAAAGATCATAGAGATGGAAAAGCCACTGATATAAATAAGTACAAAATATGAAGCAGAAGAGATTCTGGTCATCCTGGGAACGCTACATGAGGCGGTCCAGCTCCTACCGATGAAGTGTTTGGGATCACAGTCTGTTCACATGCTCACACAAACTTGTATTACTTCATTGCATACTATTCGTCTTAGATATTGCCTCGGTCTGTTCTTCATCACATTTTAACAACGCCATGGTTTCCATAAGAAATAAACACGAGTGATGGTCATTGAGACCACCGCTGCTTCTTAAACTAGTTAACTACCATTTAACTACTACCCGCTATTTCATAGTCATGACGGACCTGCACCGTATACTTTGTCTCGGGTAGCGTGGTCAGACAGACAGACTGGACAGGGCTGGTCCGGCTGGACTGAAATGTTTAGGAGCAGCGCTCTTCCCCAACTGCTAACAGCTAACATCAGGTCTAACTCGCAGCGGGCTAAGCTAAGCGCTAACAGCTAGCTCTACAATTAAAGCAAAGCGAATCACTGTCACGGCATAAAATTAACCGGAGGGTCCGTTCCTCACCTCTGCCTCGCCTTCTTCCAGACTTCTCAGACTCCATACCACAAGCCCTTGGATCAGAAGGATAGTTAATGCGGCGGCAATCGCTAGTTTATATCGTCGGAGCAGCTTCTGCACTCGAGCGCTGGCCACCATTTTTCCGACTCCAGTTGACTGGGAGCGCGTGCAGGGCGCATTCTGAGCGGCGCGCCCACGCGGGGTCGCTCAACACCCCCGGGTTGCTGGAAAAGTTGCTCTCCAAAGACAATAGGAAGTGATCATTTCATTTCTGCCTGCATTTTATAGCGTTCAGTCACATTAGTTGCGTCTTTCCAGTGTACTGATCCACACACACACACAATCAGTGGTATGGGATCAGAAACAGGTCTACTACACGCATATGAACTTGAGTGACATCCCATTCTTAATTCACGGGGGTTTAATTTGCAGCTATAACAGTTTCAGCTTTTCTGGGAAGGCTTTCCACGACGTTTAGGAGTGTGGTTACGGGAATTCTTTGACCATTCTTCCAGAAGTGCATTTGTGAGGACAGACACTGATGTTGGACAAGTCCTGGCTCGCAGTCTCCGCTCTAATTCATCCCAAAGGTATTTTGTCAGGTTGAGGTCAAGTCTCTGTGCAGGCCAGTCAAGTTCTTCCACACCAAACTCCTTCATCCATGTCTTTATGGTCCTTGCTTTTTGCACTGGCGCGCACTGGCGCTCATGTTGGAACAGGAAAGGGCTGTCCCTAAAATGTTACCCCAAAGTTGGGAGCGTGAAATTGTCCAAAATGTCTTGGTATGCCGAAGCACAAAGAGTTCCTTTCACTGGAACTAAGGAGCCGAACCCAAATCCTGAAAAATAGCCCTGCACCATAATCCCCCCCTCCACCAAACTTTACACTTGACACTGGAGTCCAGCAGCGGCGTGTTTGACACCGTTGCATCTGACACTTTGCATTGCGCTTGGTGATGTAAGGCTTGGATGCAGTTGCCATGGAAACCCATTCCAAGAAGCTCTCTACACACTGTTCTTAAGATGAAGTTTGGAGGTCTGTAGCGATTGACTTGACTTAAAGTTGGCGACCTCTGCGCACTGTGCGCCTCAGCATCCGCTGACCTCGCTCTGTATTTTTACGTGGCCTACCACTTCGTGGCTGAGTTGCCTTCATTCCCAATCACTTCCACTTTGTTATAATACCACTAACAGCTGACTGTAATATTTAGTAACGAGGAAATTTCATACAGATGACAAATGAAAGGAAAATCAAACATAAAACCTCTTTTCATAACAGTTTCAGTGCGCTCTTTGCAATTGATTCTTCGAGTCTCTAGAGGTCAACTTTAGAGACGAGCACAAAACTCCCTCACTCGGTGCTTTGATGATGGTGATAATGGTGGTGTCTAACGCTTCAGTCCAGAATCTCCCGTAGGTGTTCATTTCCGTTGGAGTTGCTGCAAAAGCCATATGATTCACATCTTCTATCCTCAGTAGGTCCCTGAGATCATGTGATCGGGCCTGCTGGCTGAAAACTAAAGGAGACAGAGCTTTTGCCACAGTGGCCCCCATACTCTGCAAAACTCTCCCTCTGAGCTTGAGATCTGTGGACTCAGTGGACTCTTTTTAAACTCACTTTTGGAAACTTTTTGTTTGAATCTGTTTTAATGTTAAACTTTTTGATATTTATCTGAAAGGTGCTATATAACTAAAATTTTTACTTTACTTTAATTCAGGTCACTTAGTGCCCCACCTTGTGTCCTATGGATTGGGGCACCATCCTCCTGAAAGAGACTGCTCCCTTAAGGATAGCAGTGTTTCATCATAGGACAAAGGTAATTACACAGAACAACTGTGTATTGATTTGCAGTCACCCTTCCCTCTAAGGTGGCAAGCAGACTCACAGCATAACAAAGCCATCAGATCACCTTCAGTGTAGGGGTCATGGGTCAGGTTTTTACTTAAATTAGTCAATTTATGTATGCAGTCTAATTAGGCCTACTTGTAAACATCAAGGTAACGCAGGTGTTCTTCTACAAATACTTCAATATTCCTTCCCTTACTTTGTTCTGTTTTTAAAAAAATAATTTTTCTCTTTATGGAAAGTATACATTGAAGTGACCTGCTCCTGTAAGGTTCTGTATCTGGCAACACTGAAACATCATACTATTTACAAAATCTTTCAGTTAACGTGGAAACACCTTCCAAAGCATTTTCTGCAGGTCTGCATTTTGCCCGGATGACACACACTGACTCACAAGATGGAAACAGTTCCTCCAAATGAAGCATGCAGTTCTTAATGGTGGTTTTTCCAACCTCTAAAAGAAGTGGAAAAATAAACATGCCATCTTTTTCACTGTATTGTACATGAAGCAAACCTTGATTTACATTTTTATCATAAAGCCTAGTCATGGTGTCTTCAGTTTTACAATATAAACTCTCTCTTAAATAAAAATATTCTAGGTTTGTGAAATACTCTGAATCTATGCAGTGCTTATCACTTTGTTGGAGTTTGGCATTTCATTGGACCTAGTTTTTGTTACCTTCTTCTGACTGTAAAGATGGCCAGTATGCAGAACTAATTTCTCCTTGCTGTCTATAGGCCATAGTATAACATATTGATCCAATACAGCAAGGCTGGGCCAAAGCCAAATATGTGGATTGCATATTAAGAGATTTGTTTTATCCTGTCTAGAGCATATCAGTTCCTCTCTCCAGGTTTAAGATATAATAAGAATAATAAAAAGAAAAGTATCTAGGGTAGTATAGAGTGTCATAGTTTTTAGGGTTTAAGTAGGTTTTTTTTTGGGGGGGGGGGGGGGGGGGGGGGGGGGCACGTTTTTCATAGTTTCCATCTATGAATGCTACATTTTGGGTCTTTGTTTGTATAGAAAGCCTCTCAGGATGGGATCCCCACGGTCACCAGAGTAACGGGGCTCCAGCTTAGGCATCCGGTGTGTTAACTTACTGGTCTGGATGCCATTAGTTAAACAGCAGAGGAAGCAGCAGCAGACGTCTGTTTTCTGAGCCCTTTTCCATGTCAGTGGCCTGATGTTCTCCGCACAAAATGGGGACCAGATTTTTTAAAAATCCATGCCAATTAGCCTAAGTAATAAGCCTGTAGGCTCGTGTGCCGCTGCTCTTTAGTCAATCAGTGCCAGTGCTTAAACGAAACCCATCCTGCTGTCCAGCTCCGAGCCACGGCGACGTCACGCGCGCCTGGAAGAGGGCGTCAGTGCGCCGTGACGGGCTCTTAAAACGCGCTGTGGCGTGTTGACCGAGTGGAGAGAGTTTGCGATCCCGACTGGCAGAGCGCATGTGGACTGCCACTCTGCCCGGGACTGAACGCGCAATGAAGAGGAGCAACATAGCCGGACTCATTTTCTGATCTATAAGATGAGAGCCTTGGTGTTGAGGCTGAAGAGTTCAGGAGGATTTGTACCGGGAAGATTAACAGTTCGCGCAGGAGAAATGTCCACAACTGCAAGTCCAACCATCCCCTCCTTTCAGCTGACATCTGATCAACTCACAGTGGTCGCTGCGTCCTGTAAGTGAGCCTTTAGAAGTGTCATTCAACTACATTTAGAATATCTCTCTTTCTTTTTTTTAACACTATACCCAGCAAATCGGAGGTTGCTTGGTGGACAGGATTTAGATTTAATCTAGCCACACTGCAGCACTCTTAATAGGGATGGATACATATGTGTATAATTCTTTTTATGTCTCACCTTTGGTTAATATGTTTCCCGGGCTCTAAACCATTAAAGAGAAGCTTAGAGAGTCAGGTTTGTAATTTTAAAGCTGTCAGACAGATTTAAGACACGAGAGAAACTTTAACCGTAGAGATGGACTGTCGTTCAAAAAGTGAATAAGTACATTTCGTTTTAAAACTAATCGCAGACTTAAATTGTGCAAAGTAAAGGAAAAACACACAATTCCTGACTCAGTGTGATTAAGTGACTTCTCATTCTCTCCTGTTTCAAGTAGTTTCCTCTCTGGTGTTCTTCGTGGTTATCGTGGTGCTGCTGTCCATCATCTACCGCAAGGACCCTCAGTGCTGCAAACTCTGCTCCTATCAGGGGCCACATGCAGATATGGTAAGAAAAACAAACCACAGGAGAAAATGCCCTGATGCTGAGTTTTCTTTTTTTTTTCAGTCTTTTTGTAAGTGATCTGCATGTTCAGTTTCTCGGCACAACTGTTGAGATTACACTCAAAGACAGCTTGTGCACGGAGACATTAAGAGGTGTCAAATTGAATTTGCATGGCTGTGGCACGTGGGCTACAATAAACTTGATATAATCATTGTCAGGCAGTGAATTTGCTTCGGTGGAAATCGCTGCCCTCCAGAAATATCTGTGAGTGCTGCACTATCTCTCCAATAGAGTTGGACAGAATTAGCACGTACAGAGCACTGATGCTACTTCAGCACCAGTGTGGCCTAATTAAATCACTGCAAATTAAAATTTTTGTTCCAACATTGGCACAGTGAAACAAACCAACCAAAATCCTTGGGTCTTTTTTTAAAAAAATCATTCCACACCTACAGCATAACTGTATGCTGACCAAAGATAAATGCTTGAACATCCTCAATGCTGGAGACGCTGGAAGAGGAAATGTAAACACTCTGAAAAATTATACTTTTTAAAAGTTGTCTATTCTCTCTGTTTCCTTTTCCTGACCCGTTTCTCCCCTCCATTAGTCCCAGGGGTGAGGTCTGAGTGTTATCTTTAGATTGCAGAGACACATCTCATGCCTCCCTCCTTCAACAGACAGGAAGCTCTGTTCAGCTGTGCTTTTAATGGAGAGACTCTGTTGTGCCGTTTAAGGAACTAACAGACTGTTTCACTAGTACAAAGTGGCCATGCTGACCTCTGCTTACAGCTGTAAAGTGTTGCTGATAAGAGAGAACATGTTGGCTTTTATTTACCTTAGGTCATCTATAGTAAACTGCACATAGATTACAGAATGATGAGTGTTGTTATGGGATCATTAATGTCCTGAAAACAATTCCTGGATTTAATTGTGGTAGAAAGTGAAAACTGGGAAACAAGCACACACACACACACCCACACACGCACGCACGCACGCACGCACGCACACACACACACACACACACAGGCACTCTTTTCTGTGGGACATTTCATGTCTTCGACTTCATAGTCACATACCTTTCCTTGCTTCAACTTACTGCATGAATAGTGGACAGACCCCACGGTGGGTGTTGGGGACACAAGAGGGACAATGGAGCTCCTTTAGGATACGGCGGTGAAAAAAAGCGCACTGCCGCTGGGATCCTCCCCCGACTTCAACACTGATTTTACACGGTTGCGCTTTTTCACACTGGCTGAATCAATGGCAGGCGACAAAAGCACAACTCTCCTTTTCCTTTTCTCTTCAATGTGGTGACGTTTTTGTTTTTTTTTTCTCCCTCTTAAGACTACAAACCAGTGAGGGGAAAATGACCTTTGACATCACCTTTTTTGGTGCCATCTCTGTGTGTCTGTGAAATGTAATGAGGGTTATGGCAAAGGTCGACAGATCGCGTCACTCTGATATTGAGTGATGTCATAGTTTAAACTGGCCTGGGAAAATTATAAATCTGATACACTGATGGTATATTAATATGACCCTATGTTACTGGAGTCTGAACTGCCTTTGTTGTCACTATATTATTTGCAGCAGCTGATGTTTATCTCTCCTCTCTTGTCCTCATGCTGGATTTAATCTCAGTCAGCCAACAAATTGACTTTGTTGTAAAGGCGGCTCAAATGACATAAAAGGCCGTAATGTGTATTGGAGTGTGCTCGTTAACAGGTGCCCGCTGCAGTTACACGGGGAATGGAGAGACCACACGGTGTGGTTTGTTGCCTAGGGACCTTGATGACACAGTAGGACATCACATTGTTCTCCACACAAAGGAGACTCATTTAGACGCAAGGCAATTACCTCGTTTTACTGGCGGCCTTTTTTCAGGATTTCTGCACCTCATACAGTGAGACACTGACAGGTCTTGTTTTATAGGGGGTGGGAGTGGGAGGAGCCACGGAAATCTGAGGGTGGTCGTCTTATTGATTAGATAATTTATGGTACTGCTAAACTGGCCGGTCCCCAAAGTGGCTAAACAAGGCATGAAAATTGGTCAATTGGGCTGAAGTTAGTGGATCTCAGCAACAAGAACCAGAAAAATCTTGCGCCTAGTTAAACTGCATAGAGGTAAATTCCAGTCCACTAGTTTAATTAATAACTAGGGTTTTTCTTCTTGAATTCATTACTGTTTGTTTTTACAGGGCGCTCCCTCTCTGTACCACAGCAGCAGACAGACACTGGTCGCATCTCCTTGTCTGGAGCAGACGCAGATCACTGATGACAGCAGCACTGAGGTGAGGCAGCCCATCATCTGCTATTAAGTCAAACAAAGCATCACTCTTTCCCCCTCTGTGTATGCTAATGGTTAAGGCAGGGCCTTCATTCACATGCACATACTCTACAATAAACATATCACTAGGTAGGCAGGATGGTCCTTGCCTTTGAAGTAAATGTTTCTGATGAGAGTTCTCCTTAAAATGGGCATCAGGGGTGGTGTATATTTAGACCACTTAATACAGATCACATAAAGGCATCTGCTTCTTGTCTCACTGTTGACTGTTTGCATCTCAGCAGGCAGGTCAGCTGTTCTACATCGGCCTGCCCTCCAGCTACAGCCTGCCTGCATTGGAGGCCCCCCTGCCGAGGCTCCCATCCTACGAGAGCGTCCGGAAAAAGGACCGCCAGAGGCAGATCCACATGATGATCGCAGATCGTTTTGGCCTCAATGGACCCATTGTGACTGAGGTGGGATACTCTGGGGATTAAAACTGCTAGAAACAGTTTGATACTCTTGCAAAGTCTTTGGAAATGTAGCACTTCAGGTGCTGTTGTTAAGCTTGGGAGTGTTGACAAATGCTAAAGCTCAAGAAAATTGAGCCACAAAGCACTGAGGCCCATCATTTGTATTTTCACAATGAATGGAGATAATAAGAAGGAGTCTCTTTCTATTATTGCTATAGTGTCACACAATATTGTAACAAGGGCTCATTCGAAGATTAGACTGCATTCAGAGCGCAGTAAACAGGATGCGCTATCAGTTCATCTAATGCCTGCTGCCGAATTGTGCTGGCGGCTGCGTTTCAAGGTTTTACCGTGTTGATCTTTCGCTGAGCTTCTGGTTCGCACAACGCTTGAGCAAACAAGGTAATGAGAAAAAGGCACATCAAACATAATTAAAGCCTGCATCCTGAGTGCAAACAGCGGCCAAGAATGCAGCTTTGTGCTCCAGACTTCAACTATTTTTTTTTCTTTTTTGACCTCCCCTCCTTTCCCTTAATTAAACACTCCCTAGCATGACTGCCCATCTTTTACACACACACACACACAAATACATTCACACACAATACTCTTCTGTCATCCCATCACCAGTCACTGACAAACATTCTTCTACAAGATCTGAACTCTATCTTGCAAGAGATCAGATGCTGGCCCCTTAATTTCCCCATCTGTCCTGCGTGGCCTGAGGCAGGACGGGTACTAAAACTTTGCAGCCTTGGTATGTGTGCGCGTGTGGTACGGGTATCAAACAGAGGGCAGGGTTGTGGGGTTGCACTTGTCGCCCGAGGGTCCCCAAGCAATTAAAAGATAAGAGGACTCAAGTCAGGGAGTGTGAATCTGCTAGATGTGATGAGAAAGATAATGTATTTGAAAAAAGAGAGCGTTCCAGACAGCAAGATTGGGGACGGATTAATTGGAAATGTAAATACAAACATGTTCCGCTTACTCACAGGGGCAGATTTCAGTTCTTTCAGGCTTGTTCTCAAAGGAACACAGTCACCCTGGTTTGTCCGAGGACTTTTAATTTTCCTGAACAATTTTGTGGTCTGCACCCTCGGCGGTTACGCTGTGCACTCTCAGACAGGTATGAAGAACAGTGCCCTTTGGCAACTTAGGAAGTCCCATTTCTGGTTATAAAGGCAGCAGCATCACAATAAAGCGTAAACATGTGCATCTCATTATTGAATGAAATTCCATGTCTTTCCTTAAATCTGTATTAAGATAGCAGCTGTAAAGATAATATGCTATATTATAATGCCCGTGTCAGCAACTTGCCAGGAAGGTTGACCCACAACAAGAGGGTCCTGAGTTTGCATGTTTTCCCAGCTTCCTCCCACAGTAAAAAGACATGCATGTTAGGCTAACTGGTGATTTTAAATCGGCCATAGATGTGAATGTGAGCGCGAATGGTGATCTGTCTCACTTAATTTATGCTACCGTGGTTGTGTTCATTTGCTGAGGTATTTGCCTACGAAGAGCCTGCAAAGAGGGGATTTTCAAACCACTGCAGATGTGCTCTGAGCAATCCTCCAAAATCCCAACTGCATGGTTGACAAGTGGACCAGAACAGGGAAGGGAGTGATAGCAAAGTTCCCCAGGACAAACTGGTGATCTGTACAGGATTGCTTCATGACAGCTGGGATAGGCTCCAGCCCCCACTCCACTCCCCACCCCCACCCTGAATTGGATAAGCATAAATGAATGGATGACAGTAACCTATTTATTCATTCTGCAGACATGATGCTACATTAGCATTTGGAGTCAGGCCAGATGATTCATTTTATTTTTCAGGTTTGTCGTGATCTTCATTCTAAAAATGAATCCAGTATCTGGCACTAAATGTTTATCTTGGCCCACCTGCTGGTTGCTAAGTTTGTCTGAACCAGAGCAGTTAAGTTGTGGATATCAAAGCCACAACAATGAGCTGATCCTGAAAATGCTAAAACGCTCCACAGGGCTCGCAGTTACTTACTAAGTTTAAACAAGTTCATGTAATATTTGTAGTAAAACAGCTGTTTTGTCTATTTTCTACAGCCTCCTCCAACATATGAGGAGAGCATCCGTCAGTCGGTGGAGCTGCCGTACAACATCCTCTCACCCAGCCTGGGCGTCTCCTCTCCTCCGAGTTTCTACACTAACACAGGAGCCATGGTTCAGACTAACACAGCTCATCCGGTTAACTCTGAGACCACCAACACTACTGTCCTACCAGTGTGATGCTGATCAAACCATCAAGCTGTCTGGTGAATGTGAAGGAGATTTGTGATCTTTAAAGCAGATGAAGTTACACAATTGATTTTACGGTCACAACTGGACCCTCACACTTTTGTACAAGATGGTTCTGATACCTCAGGAGCTAATGTTGATCATGAGCTGACAGGCAACCAAAAAAGGAGCTGCACACCCTGCAGGGAAGGACACATCTGAATGTTTAAAATACTTTGTGATGTTTACTGTGCTCCACCATGCTGATGAATTTCAAAAGAGAAACACTGGATACTCATGAGCTAAGGTGGCTGGCACTTCTTGAAAAGGGCAGGGAAGAGGAGATCTGTGGACTGCAGAACTGAAACACGCCAAAAAGGGAACGGCTATTTACTTTGCTGATTACAGTGACATGTATTAAACTCTGCTCATCGACATGTGTTTTCACAGTTAGCTCTTCTCCTTTATTCTGCTGTCCCGTAACGGGAAACCTCATTGCGTGGTTTTTAAAGAGGTCTGTTTGATCAGGAGCTGCTGTAAAGCGGGTTTCTTTACCCCGCTGACGCAGTGCCGTGCTGCTCCAGTTTGAGGTCAGTGAGAGGGAGAATAAAAAAGGTGCTAATGAGAGTGCCTTTCATAGACTTAAAACTAGACATTTATTACAAAACCCTCATCTTTACCACTTCTTTTAGATTTTCTTTTTTCGCATCAGATTCAAGCCGTATGATTTATTGATGTTTTTATGGTCTGAGTGAGTTTATTTCTTCTTCTGTTTGCCCTGCATATGTCTCGTACTGTATTTATTGAAGAAAGATAATTGACATCATGTTATTTCTCTGTGGAAACAAATGTAATAAATACTTTTATTGCTTTGTTCATGGATGGTTTTCATTACAAAGCTGCAGCTCATGAATGTGGGCCACATCCGAACCACTCAGAGTGAGGGATAATTTTATATGCATGTGTCTGAGTGCGTGTTGTGTGAAAAACAAAGTAAAACTCAGGAAAAGGAAGACTTTTATCTAACTAGTTTCTCTCAAACTGATTTCCATGAATTTTATTGAACTCCAAAATACTTCCCTTTTTTTTTAAGCTCTTATATTCAAAACTTTCTTGTAATTTCTTAAAGTGTCCCCAGCATCTGGAAGAATGCTATAATTTTTCCTAAAACTCTTAATGATTTTAGAAGAGTGGCTTGGGCTTCAATTTTAATCATTATAGAGGGGGAAGGGCGTCATGCCACACTCTCATCTATTGTTTTTTTTTCTGCATTTGAAACTATTCAACCACATCTTTTAATTCAGATCAGTTTGAGTTAAGTAATAATCTTACTAGCTGGATTCTGGACTTCCTAACTAACAGGACAAAGAGAGTCAGAGGAAACGGAGTTTCATATCATATCATCCGCTGCTTCACCACAAGGGTGCGTCCCGCCCCCTTGTATGCACAGTATGTCTGATGGCAGAAACATTTTAAAGTATGCAGATGACACAGTCATCATTAGTCTTTTGCCATGCAAAAGACCAATGATGCCACCTGAGCATTTTGTCAGGTGGTGTGAGGAGTCTTATCTCCAAGGACATGATTGTGGATTTCAGGCAAAATTCCAGCACACTTATAAGTATCTTTGGTCTATTATTGATTCAAGATTGAATTTTGATACAAACTGTGAAGCAGTGTGCAAAAAGGGTCATCAGCGTTTGTCCTTCTTTCACACTGATAAGATCATTATGACACTATTTTATAGATCTATTATTAAGTCAGGTTTATCTTTTTCCTTGGTGTCATGGTATGATAACCTATCTTTGCAGGACAGAAACAAACTGACACAAATTGTGAAGTGGTCAGGGAAGCTGATCGGCAAATTGCAGCTTAACCTGGAGTCTCTGTATACTGAATAGTAACAGGGGACGGCCAGCTACATCTTAAATGATGACTCCCACCCCTTTATGTGGAGATTTTCAGCTTCTGTCCTCCTGATTGAGGTTTGCAGTCCCTAAATGCAGGACAAAGTGTTACAGAAACAGCTTTGTCTCAGCTGCTATTATAAATCTGAATAGGCTATAGGAAATTGTGCACATATCTGGTCCATTTATTTATTCATTTTTAATTTGAATCTATTTATACAGTATATTGAGGTTTTTGTTTGTTTGTTTTTTTTTACTTTTTTTTGGCCTTTTTGTAGCATTCTTATTCTGAGGGTTTGAAGTTGTGTTTTTAGTGAAGCCTGGAGCATTCTCTGTTTGAGAGGCTGGTCCTCAACCATCTACGCCTCATGGTGTCGTCTTCGTTGGACCCGCTGCAGTTCGCCTACCGGCCTGGCATCGGGGTGGATGACGCCATCATCTACCTCCTGCACCGAGCTCTGACCCACCTGGAGAAGCCTGGAAGCACTGTGAGGATCATGTTCTTTGATTTCTCCAGTGCTTTTAACACCCTCCAGCCAGGACTTCTGAGAGACAAGCTGGAACTGTCAGGAGTGGACCACCACATCTCCGAGTGGATACTGGACTACCTCACTGACCGCCCACAGTACGTGAGGACACAGGGCTGTGTCTCTGACAGGCTGGTCTGCAGTACGGGGGCCCCACAGGGAACTGTGCTGGCACCGTTCCTCTTCACCCTCTACACTGCAGACTTCTCCATCAACTCCCCACGCTGCCATCTGCAGAAGTTCTCTGACGACTCTGCCATAGTTGGCCTCATCACAGGTGAGGATGACTCAGAGTACAGACAGTGGACTCAGGACTTTGTGGACTGGTGCCAGCGGAACCACCTCCTGATCAACGCCGCTAAAACCAAGGAGCTGGTGGTGGATTTCCGCAGGCGCAGACCCACCACACGGACACCGGTGAACATCCAGGGAGTGGACATTGAGATAGTGGACTCTTATAA
The DNA here is from genome assembly GCF_007364275.1 of Archocentrus centrarchus. Lineage (NCBI taxonomy): Eukaryota > Metazoa > Chordata > Actinopteri > Cichliformes > Cichlidae > Archocentrus > Archocentrus centrarchus. The sequence continues at coordinate 14,011,694 of NC_044353.1, read as the reverse complement.
GTACCTGGGTGTTCACCTAAACAATAAACTGGACTGGACTCACAACACTGATGCGCTCTACAGGAAGGGTCAGAGCAGACTCTACCTGCTGAGAAGGCTGAGGTCTTTTGGAGTGCAGGGGACACTCCTGAAGACCTTCTATGACTCTGTGGTGGCATCAGCCATCTTCTATGCAGCAGTATGTTGGAGCAGCAGCTTGTCTACAGCTGAGAGGAAGAGGATAGACAAGCTCATCAGGAAAGCCAGCTCTGTCCTAGGATGTCCTCTCGACTCAGTGCAGGTGGTGGGAGACAGAAGGACTCTGACCAAAATAACATCACTGATGGACAAGGTCTCCCATCCCATGCATGAAACTGTTGCTGAGCTGGAGAGCTCCTTCAGTGACAGACTGCTGCATCCTAAATGCACAAAGGAGCGTTACCGCAGATCCTTCCTCCCAGCAGCTGTAAGACTTTATAACCATCACTGCTCCCAACAAAAACCACAATAGCCTACACAATGTAGGATAATATATAATATACTGTAAATAGTCCGGCCTGTTAAGGTTCAACACACAGGCACATCATGTGCATTGTATATAGTGTTATTATTATTATTAGTAGTATTAAGGTTAATATTGTTTGTTGATTTTATATATATTCTTTTCTTAATAGTGTGAATTATTATATCTTTATTTATATTTATAATAACTGCGGCTGCTGTTACACCCAAATTTCCCCTCTGTGGGACAATAAAGGCTGTTTCTTCTTCTTCTTCTTCTTCTTCTTCTTCTCCCTTTTGTTTTTCTATATGAATTATGTCCTGTGTCTTTATTTGCAAACCGTAAGGATATCAATAGAGTAACCTGAACCCGTAATTTCTTAAAGTGATCTCAAGAAATAGTTTTTAGTATTTCTGAAGGTCTTTAAAAAGTTTTTGTTTTTGTTTTTTTGGGACTCACTCACCTTCTACCTGACCTTTTTTTTTTAACCTATAAATCATTCAAGCATAAAAAGGCACCTAACTTAAGGGATTGGCCAGTGTTATGTCGACACATAACAGACAGCTTTGCAAAGAACTAATTTTACATTGTATCGTTAGACACAAAACCCACAAAACAAAATATTTGAGAAAACTGAACAAGTGGAGGACAACAAATAAGTGGCAGGCCTGAAAACTATCTACAGCAGATCAAAGTCATGTCGTTAACGAAAAAGAAAAAAATCACCAAAGAGCTGACACAGGACCGGAGAGCTGCATCTGGTCCTTCAGTTGATCTACACTTCACTAAAGCCTGATCAGAAATGGTCTTAGTGGAAGGGTGGCTGTCAAGAAGCCATTCTTCAGGAAGGGAAACAGGGAGAAAAGGCTGAGGTATGCCAAATTACACAAGAACTGGACTGAAAATTGGTGGCAACAGGTCTGGTGGAGTGATGCATCCACATTTGAAATGTTTGTTTCAAATTGCCATCAGTATGTATGGAGGAGGTCAGGAGAGAGGAACAACAGTGTCTACACTCATCTTTAATACACAGTGGAGACGCTGTCATTGTTTGGGCTACATTTCAGCCAGTGGTGTTGAATAACTTCTCAGAATTGACCATCAGAATTTTTCCCACTGTGAAATACCATCTGGAAAGCATCCAGATTAATTTCTCAGCATGACAGTGTTCACAAGAACACACAATGGAGTACTATCAGTCATGGATTGTCCTCCCCAGAGTCCGGTCCTCAACCTTATTGAAGCAGCGTGGGATCATCTTGACAGAGAATGGAACAAAAAGGCAGAAACATCCAAAGAAGAGCTTTGAATGTCCTTCAAGAAGCCTGGAGAACTCTTCCTGAAGACTACTTAAAGAAATGACCATAAAGCTGCCTCACAGTTTAGGCTGTGTTGAAGAGCAAAGGTGGTCACACCAAATACTGACTTTCAATCTGGTTAGAATTGTGTTTCAATAAACTGCTGCACCTATTTCCCAGCAAAATAAATGATAAAGAAATGAGGGGTGGCTTAAGACTTTTGCACAGTACTGTGTATTAACTCATTGGTGCTGTTATAGCACATTTCCATGGACATGACCCAAACATCTCATGAGCCTCAATTCCAATCGACCTTTTTCATACTGCATATTTTGACTCGACGCATATGAGAAAATGTGGATGCAATAATAATCTCACACAGAGTAAATATTATTCATATTTCAGTATTTAAGTGAAAAATCTTCTTTATGATAATCAACTGTATTTAGGTGTTTGTCTACATGAGGCTCACTTAAATAAGAAATAGCTTATGAGATGATGTAATGAAATAAAATAAAATAAAATAAAGAATCTACACGGACACAAATAAAAACTCATTTGTTTTTTCACCTCAGTGAGAAAGGGCTCAGTGCCATGGGAAGCCCAACAAAGGCTCAGATACGGTCTGATACTTTGCTGATTGAGACCAACAAAGGATCAGGAAATAGACTGCCCCGTCCGTCTCCTTTGACTAAACATTCAAACAAGAAAAATATCCCGCATTATTTTGACTTTGTTTTATTAATCAGCTTTAGCATTCCTGGGGTCCTCATTCCTACATACAATCAACAGTCAGAAATTAGTATTAAATTATTGATTATTAGTGTTATTCTACAGACACCTCTAAAGACACATTTAAAAAATACTTTCAGAATTTTATTTATTTTTTTAACTTTTGGGAATTCTTCCCATCACCATTAATCATCACAGCAATAACAATATTGTTTTTAAGTACACTGTTTGAAATATTGTAAATAAAAATAACATACTGGATTAAGATGCCCCTTCTTTGTGCACTGTGGTTTTTCCATGAAAAATACGTTTGGATTTTTTAGAGAAATTAAAGCATGTACTTTCTCTTGTGTTTCATTCAAACCTTATCAAACGTTTTCCACCCCATACAAAATAACAGTTTGATCCTTTTGATGATGAGCTTCTTATATTCATTCATTTATTTTAATTATTCTCATGCAGAGGGTGCAAGTCTATAACACTTTCACACATTCAACACCATCACATTTTCAACCCTGTTATAAATTCAACTCCGCTGTGTGCTCTTTTTTTTTCTTTTGCATTTTTTTTGTATTAAATAAACAAAATACAACATCAATATGTGTTTAATTGTGTGGATTGCATCTGGAAATATTATTTGAGGTGAATGTTGTCAAAACTGCAGGACATTCCAGCACATTTCAAGTAAAAATACTGAGCTGGATGACAAATTATGTCATTGTAATCAGAAACTGATGATGTTAAACATAATTCCTTTTTTTTTTTTTTTAATTTTATTATTATATGATTATTAGTAAGGGACATATAAACTGAGAGGTCATGCATTAATACTGTGAATTCACCGCCGTTTGAATCCAAACTAGAGATTTACCTCTTTAAGCCTGCGCGAGGCACCGTTCCCTTACCAAGATGGTAGCGAGCTTTGCCCACTGCGTCGCTTTCGTCACTCACGGAGAAAACCGAACCTGCACGAGCAGCCAACTGCCAGTCTGGTTTGTAAACAAGGTCAGACACAGACTGCGGAACAGAGGCCAAACACTTTTAGACCGGGCAGCTTCTCGCTTTTAAGGCAAGAGGAAAACCGAACAGCTTCAACAAACCTCCGTGGAGCAAGGTAAGCTGCGCGTCAGTGACTGTGCTGTTTTGCAGGACGTACTGCAGGGACGAATAATAGGACAACACTATAAATGCATAAACGTGCAATTCTATTATGTGGACACTGGTTGTAAAAATCGGTTTGCAACGTCTGTAACTGGTATGTTTGCACCTGTAATGCAGATCTGCCGCAAAGTCACACGGCAGGTCTGTGTTTACCTCCTGCGCAGTCATCAGCTGCGCTCGAACTGGGTCGCGCTCACGCTGCAAAAGCTGCATGGTCATGCTTTCCCACAGCATGAACGCAAACCGAGCGCTTTCGTTTCATTAGATATAGTTTAAATTTGTAGGCTTTTATTTGCTTTTATATGTTGTTTGTTTGTTTTGTCTTCAGTGTAACGCAGCATTAAAAGTGTATTTACAGGTGCGTGTTGCTGATAGACACCTGAGTGGTGCAGCTTGTTTTTGCTTATGGAAGTGGGCCTAACCAGCACTGTTTCTAGCCACGTTTAAGCTGCAGGGAAACAGTTTCTCAAAATAAAACAGGGTGATATTGCATGCAGGCTTTAGCAGTGTTTTTTTTGTTTTTTTTTTTTACCCACATCATGCTCAGTCTGAGAACCAGTTCAGTCTGGTCATAATAATTGATGCAGTGCCAACCAGACACAGACTGGACTCAGACTGTATTCTTCTGCAGATGGTAATAAGAAAGACAAAAGCCAGAGTTAGTGACATACAGAGTATATAAAAAAATCTGGGCCTGGCCTTTCTCAGACTGCCAGTATTTATTGCTTTAATGGTACTCAAGTTAATAACCATTTCTGGCCTCTACTCCTTAAAGACTTTGTGCTGTGTGCGTGCCACCTATGATTTCATTAACTTTGTTGATCATTGATATAATTTGCCAAGTCCCTTTACTGCTGTTGTTATGGAGTTTTTTTTTTCTCCGAAGGGCCATGTGATGTTTCCATCATCGTCATGTGTTTACTGAATTACTTGACCTCCCACTGTTTTGGAACTAAACATTACCTATTTTCCACTTCAGAGTTCACCTCCTAGAAAACACCAAGGACAATAATGAGTCCTTAAGGGTTTCAAGATCAGCAGTGCGAGACCTCATTTAGGTTTTTACTGTCAAAAGTTGCCATTAAATTTCTGAAATGTAGCAGACTGTGTGTAAGTGTTTCATTACCATGTAATACCACTTGTCGAGACATCACAGGGGCTGACATGAATGAATGGGTGTGTGTGTGTGTGTGTGTGTGTGTGTGTGTGTGTGTGTGTGTGTGTGTGTGTGTGTGTGTGTGTTTATTTATTTGCTTGCTTGTGGTTTGCTAAAACAAAAATTTTGTCTTTCACGTGAGGACAGGCCAGTCAAAATGATGCAGTGTTTTCACTTTATGGTGGAGCCGGCCAAAAACCTAACAGCCAAGATCAAGGTAACCTGTTTCTATACACTCTAATAAAAACATTGTGTATTTAATGTTCAAACGTGGCCCCTGGCAGAAGGTCACCTTCATACTCAAGTAGTTCATACTCAAGCAGCTGACAGTGACAAAAATTTCTATTGTACCTGTTTTGTGTGACTGTTCAGTTTAATGTTAAAAAAAAAAAAAAGAATGAGCTACTCTACGCAGGGAGTTGATGAGATGAAATGAGACAGGCTGGATCGGGGGGGATTTTTTTCTGCTGACACGATCAGAGCCACGATGTGCATTTTGATTAGGCTAAGTGACGGCCCCTTCTCTCAGTTGGCCTTATTGCTTTCTAAAGCACTTGTGAACCAGCACTAATGCAGCCTAAATGTCTTTCTTTGTGGCTTGAACACTTTTCTTTTCTCAAGTAGTTTCTCACGGAAAATCCTTTATTTTTATTTTCCTCACAGGAATCGCACAAGAGAGCAAAGAGAGAGAAGAGGGAGCCTCTGGATGAGGATCAGCTGTTTGTTGTGGAGCTAGCCAGAGACATCAGCCGGGTGTGCCAGGTAAAAAGCTCTTGTGAACAAGAACTGATGCTTGTAATCACATACTGTATTAGTGTACTCTTTCAGGATGGAGGGGGTTGTATCTCTTAGTGCCAAGAATTAAATGAAACATCATCAGTATTGGCTGCAGACTTTTTTGCTGGACTCTTTGATGTTGCCTTTATGAAGGAAAATTTAAACTTTGATTTGCTTATCAGCAACACTAAGCAGAGTGCTCAGCCCTGTTTCTGCCTTCACCAATCCAGTCTTTCTTTCTCTGTTTTGCAATTGCAGAGATCAGCAGTCCTGGAGCACATCTGGAACGAAAATGACATCTGGCCAACTGCTCTTTGCAGGGTCTTCGTCCTACAGTGGGCCACCATGCTGGAGAGCAAGGTGTTTAACTGAAAAATACCAGAATATCACTGGTGTAGTGATGTTCCAGGATAGTCCATTTTGCCCAGATTTAATTTCAGCAACTCAGTAGTTTGTATGGGCCTCACATGCTTTTTTTTTTTTAAACTTTATTTTTAAAGTTTTTTGCAAGTTTTAAAGTACAGAAAAAGAACACTTAGACCCCTACTAACAAAACATCTAGAGCATCCTGTAAAAACAGAGGCAACTGAAATAAACATTCAAATGAAAGAGAGGTAATTACGGTGTTCATACAGTTGGTGACAAGTTCAAGTATGTATTCCATTTCTTCCAGTATTTTTTATATTTATCAGCAGCAAGTCTCAATGAAAAAGTCAGTCTCTCCATTTCCTGGATTTCCTTGATTTCCATTTTCTTCCAGTCCAGAAGTAATGGTGGTTCCACGTCTAGCCACTTGCGGGTTATGGCTTTCTTTGCCCCTGCTAGTAATATTAATAGAAGATATCTATCTGATTTCCTCAGTCATTGGGGTAGGTTACATAGGTAGATCATGGTGGAATCTATGGTTAGGTTTAAGTCCATCATAGAGTTGATTTCCTTTACCACCTCTGACCAATAGGGTGTGATCTTAGTACATTCCCAAAAGATATAGAAATGTCCTGCTGACATGTTTCCACAATTCCTCTAACACATAGCCTTTTCAGGGTCTTTGCATTGCTTACTCTTAATGTTTGGGGGAACAAAAAAACGTACCAAGTTCTTCCAGGAAAATTCCCTCCACTGACCTGAGCTTGATGTGTGAGTGACAGCGTTACATATATTAGGCCAGTCTTCATCAGTTATTGTTATCTGGGCTTCTTTTTCCCATTTAACTTTAATATATGTTCTGTTAGTTTTCCTTCCTGATTGGAGACATGAATATAATCTGGAAATCGGTTTCTTAGGTGGTCTTCCGTTGCACAAATCTAGAAGGATCTTGACTAAACCTGTGTCCTCCTCTTCTGAAAACTTTATATTTTTATTGTAATGATGCCTTAACTGGAGGTATCTGTAAAAGTCCTGTTTTTCCAATTCATAATCTTCTTGAAGTTGTAGAAAACTTTTTAACTCATTTTTAGTTATAATCTTCCAATATCCTGTTATACCTTTCTGTGACCACTGTATAAATCTCTTATCCATTTTTGTCGGGGGGAAATCTTTATCGTAAGCCGGCCAGCGCAGAATCCAAGCGCTTCTTTCAATTTTCTTTTGTCTTAATATTTTGTGCCAGATGTTCATTGGTACTTTTGTCCACTCAGGGATAAGATCTGCATCTATATGTCTCTTAATAAGATACTGATCTCCAAGACAGGATTGAAGGGGTATCTTACTGTTGGGCCTCACATGCTTGTATTCATGCCTGACAACTTTGGAGCATGCTCCTAATGAGATCACAGATGGTGTCCTGGGGGTTCTCCTCCCAGATCGAGACCAAGTCATCATTGAGCTCCTGAGTTGCAACCTGGTGGTGTCAGATGGACCAAAACATAATGTCCCAGAGGTGTTTTGTTGGATTTAGATCAGGCAAGCGTGGAGGCCAGTCAGTGGCAGTAATTCCTTCATTCTCCAGGAACTGCCTGCACACTCTTGCCACATGAGGCCCTGCATCGTTGTGCACCAGGAGGGACCCACTGCACCAATGTAGGGTCTGATAATGGGTCCAAGGATTTCATCCTGATACCTAATGACAGTCAGGTTGCCGTTGCCTAGCCTGTAGAAGTCTGTGCACCCTTCCATGGATATGCCTCTCCAGACCATCACTGACCCACCACCAAACTGGTCATGCCGAACAATGTTACGGGCAGTATAACACCAGTGGTATGCTGGAGCTCAGTGGCCTTCACCTATAAAACCACTCCTGTTTTGGGGGTTGTCTCATTGTTACCCCTTAGTGCACTTTTTGGTAATTTCATTAACACCAAAGCAGCTGAAATAACAACCTCCTCTGCTACTTAACTGACCAAACCAATTTCCCAGAAATTTAACTGACTTGGTCCTATGTTCTCTTTAAAAATTTTTCTTTTAATTTTTTTTTTGCAGTTTTGGCCACAGCAGCTTTTATCGACAGTGGAGAGAGACAGGAAATGGGGGAAAGATACAGGGGAAGACATGCGGGCAAATTGGCGACAGGCCGGGACTCGAACTCGCACCGCCCGCACCGCAACACGGCATTTGTATGTGGGCGCGGCTTCATCACTAAGCCACCCAGGCGCCCTTCTTTTAATTTTTTGAGCAGTATACACTGCAAAGTCAAGGAGGCATGCAAACATTCACATGCAGGACAAATTATTCTAGTTCAGTCAAAGACAGTAAAAAATATGAATGTAGCTTCTGAAAAAATTAAGCCAATGCAGAAGTGACACAATTTTGGGGAAAGACCCATGAGGTGATGATTGCGTTTAAGTCGAACTAAAATCTGACCAGTACTGTAGGACAAATGGCAGTTCTTGTGAATTATGGACAGATGGATGGTCCTTTGGCAAGATGAACTTAAAAAAAAATCACCAGATTTGGATAGAAAATGTACACTCACAGGGGAACTACACCTCTTTCAGGTATAGAGGAATATTTAATAAAGGTGTATGCCTTTCTCTGTGCAGAAGAGACCCATGCAGACCGATGGCTGGCCAGGAATGGATGAGAGCAAACAGCCTGCTGTGACTAATGAGAAGGACCTACAGCAGGCCAAAGCTGTTATCCTTGACTGGATCAAGGATATAAGAGCCCAGCCTGAGGTGGGAACTTCAGATATACAAGTAACATGTCCTTCAAACAAGAAAAAAATAATTTTGCTCAGTGTTTTGTTCACATTGATCTTTCTGTAGCAAAGCGTGTGGCCCGGAGAACCTGTGGTGAAGATTTTGGAGGACATGCAGTCAGCCTGGCGCTGGGGCCGTGCACCCAATCTGCTCCCTGCCATGGAGCTGCTTATGTGGACTTTAATGTTGCAGCGGCCTGACAAGGTAGAAGTGCTTCCTATAATTCACAGATCACACTTTACAGCTTGTGTCATACCCTGCAGTTCGTGAGTGAGACCTTCTTGGTTTGTTCTTGCAGGACACCATCCCACAGCAGTGGCTTCTGTGGAAGCAGAAGACTCAGAAGATTGGTTTGTAAATCAGTACTGAATCAAGCTGAATTTGGCTGTTTATTTGGAAATATTGACCACCTTATGAGTTTGTTACTCTCTCCTTCCAGGTGCCATATCTTACATCCCTCAACCAGGTGAGCCATTTACTGTAAACCAGCATTCACACATCATCATGTTGATACATTTACATTTCTATTATTTATTTATTTTTGGCATTTTTTTTGGCAGTGTGGGACTGGATCACAGATGCTGGAGGTACAAAGTTCATTCTTTAATCAGAGTTTTAGTCTGTATAATCTTTGCTTAACCTGTTGGGTAATTTAAACCGCTTTACATTTCCCCCTCTAGTGGAGGTGACCCTGGATCTGGACACGGCCAACCCTGACCTGCTCATCTCCACTGATGAGAAGAGGATGCGCTGTGGCTTTGAGAGGAAAGATGTTCCCAACTACCACCAGCGTTTTGACGGCTGGTGGTGTGCCGTCGGAACGGAGGGTTTCGGCACTGGCCGCCACTACTGGGAGGTGGAGGTGGGCGAGCGCGACTGGCGGTTGGGTGTGGCCAAAGAGTCGGCCCTGAGGAAAGGCTTCAAGTCCCTGAACACAGATACAGGCTACCTGACCTTGCGGCTGGAGAGGGGCGCTGAGCTGAAGGCGCTGACGGTGCCCTTTACTGCCCTGCCACCGGGCCTCATCCCCCGCAAGGTGGGCGTCTACCTTGACTACGACAATGGCCAGCTGTCCTTCTATGATGTGGACAAACATTTCCACATTTACACCTACAACGAAAGCTTCGATGAGAAGCTGTTTCCTTTGTTTGGGACAGTGGAGATAATCAAGGATCTGGTGATCAGGTCTCCGGCAGCCAAGACTCAGTGTCTCTGCTCCACATCTTGCATGTGGGGTTGAATTTCCCCTCCATGACCATTTCCTTTAAAAATCAGTAGACATCATAGCAAAGTATAACAAACCAGAATTACAGGGAGGTTGCAAAAAACCGTTAATGTGCTATTGAATAGCTCCACTTTGTGACCACTCTCTATGCTGCTGCTTTAATGTGATTGCTGCTTCAGTTTTCTCACTATAGAGTTATAGTGCAACCCTTTGCTCACGTACACGATGAAATGTCATATATTTCAAGAGAAACCTATAGTGTTAATGTTATGTATTGTGCAATATTAATCCAGCAATAAACTGCACTTATGTGAATAATAAATAAACAAAATCAATGACTTAATGTTTGATGTGTTTATTGGTACCACTGGTATCATATTAGGCATTATAGGCACAGAATATACAGTTGTGGTCAGATGTTTACATTATAGGCATGAATATCGTGGTAATTGGAGGCTTTTAATGATTTCTTTGAAAGTTCTTTTTCCAGGGTGGAATGATTTTACAGCATACATCTTTAATGACTTAAAAAAATAAGAATTGGGTGCACAAGTTTGAATTTGTTCCTATAAAAGAACCAAAGATAACAGAGTTTAACAGGTATAAAATAGCATTTTTGCACCAATAAGGTGATTCCCAAAGAGCTATTAGCTGAAAATTTGGCATATTTCAGCATGGTGTGCAGTGTGTTCCTAAGGAATTTGAGAAAACCAGACAAGTGGAGGACAAAAATGTGACAGGCCTAAAAAAACACTAGCCGATGACCAGCATTTGAAATTCATGTCCTTAAGATATTGGACGAAAAGCTGACGCAGAAGATCCATCTGGACTTTCAGTTGATACATCAAATGTTCACTGAAGGCTCATCAGAAATGGTCCCAGTGGAAGGGTGGCTGTCTAGAAGCCATTCTTAAGGAAAGGTAACAAGGCTGAGGTATGCCAAATTACACAGGAACCAGACTGAAAATCAGTGGCAAGCGGTTTTATGGAGCGATGAATCCAAATTTGAAATGTGTGGTTCAAATCATCATCAGTATATTTGGGGGAGGTCAGGAGAGAGGTACAACAGTGAGTGTCTAAAGCCATTTGTAAAACACGGTGGAGGTTCTGTCATGGTTTGGAGCTGCATTTCAACCAGTGGTGTTGGAGAGCTTGTCAAAATTGATGAAATTATGAACACAGAAAAGTACCATCAAATTTGGATCCACCATGCAATATCGTCAAAGAAAGCATCTGATTGTCTTCATTTTTCAGCATGACAATGATCCCAAACACACTGCCAGTGCAGTAAAAGCATACTTGGATAGAAAAATACACAATGCAGCACTATCAGTCATGGATTGCCCTCCCCAGAACCCAGACATAATTGAAGCAGTGTGGGATCATCTTGACAGAGAACAGAACAAAAGGCAGCCAACATCCAAAGAAGAGCTTTGAATGTCCTTCAAGAAGCCTGTGAAGTATTCCTGAAGACTACTTAAAGAAATGACAAGAAAGCTGCCTAAGAGAGTTCAGGCTGTGTTAATCAATAATGGTGGTCATACCAAATACTGACTTTCAAGCTCGTTAGAATTGTCTTTTTGCCTTGTATGCTGTATTTAAAGGTATGTTTACACGTTTCAATAAATTGCTGCACCTATTTCCCATGGATAACATTTTTAACTAACTTTACTCTTCACCTATGTTTCAGCTATGTAACAAAGAGGGCCGCTACATAACTTACATGTATAGCATATGTGGATCAATAAATAGGATATAAAGCATTTAAAATAAGCGCCTCCTTAAGCAGCTTTGGGTGTCCTGAAAAGTTGAAAAGCCTATCAGCTGGACCAATCACAGAGCTCTAACTCTTTCATCGTGACAACAACAGGCTGGATATACAAAAATAACACACAAATTTTTTGTTAAACAAAAGTATATAAACAAGCATCTTGGAATAAATTATAACACCGTTAAAAGAAACAAACCAACAAAAAAAAAAACAAAAAAAAAAAACAACTTTATTTACGCTTTCATTGTTTTACACGCCCGTAATGACGTAATCATTGTGCGACGATGCCCAAAAAGGTTCGAGTTAATAGCAGGCAGTCAAACGATGACAACAAGTTTAAAAAAGTCCTTAAAAACCCACTTTGGGTTCGACAGCTTCAGGTCTAAACTGCAGGAAGATGTTGTCAACGCGGTCCTCAGAGGTAAGTGGGTCCATTGTTCCGCTGTCTGCCTCTGTCTTAGATGGATGTTAGCATGCTAACCTAACTGCCGTTTTTGAAGTTCTGAATGTGAGGCTCAGTTGGCTTTCATAGGCAGTGAAAGACAGAAGAATGTGTGACACGGTGGTCTCTGTGGTCTTCATGCAGGTGACAGGGATGTGTTTGTGTGCATGCCTACTGGGGCAGGAAAGTCCCTCTGCTACCAGCTCCCTGCGGTGCTGGCTGAAGGCATAACTCTGGTTATATCCCCGTTAATCGCGCTCATTCAGGTTAGCGTCTATTTCTGACACTTGGACTCCGATCCAAAGCCTTCAAACAGACTTTGTCTGCGACATCAGCTGTGTGTTAACCTCTGCTCATGTTTCTACTTAGGACCAAGTGGATCGCCTTAAGGAGTTAAACATCCCTGCCTGCTCCATCAACTCTACGCTCAAAGTAAGTGAGCGCCGTTTGATCCTGGCCGACCTGGGGAGCCGCAGCCCGAAACTAAAGCTCCTCTACATCACTCCAGAGATGGTGGCCTCGCCCTCTTTCCAGCCTTGCCTGATGGACCTGTGCTCCCGTGGTCTGTTGTCCTATCTGGCTGTGGACGAGGCTCACTGTGTCTCCCAGTGGGGTCATGATTTCAGGCCGGACTATCTCAAACTGGGTGAGCTGCGGGCTCGATTGCAAGGAGTTCCCTGTTTGGCCTTAACAGCAACAGCACCGAAGAATGTACAGGAGGATATTGTTCAGTCGCTGAGGCTGCACTCCCCACTTTCTTTTCTTACACCCGTCTTCCGCAGTAACTTGCACTATGATGTGATTTTCAGAGAGCTGCTGCCAAACCCCTACGTTCACCTGCATGCTTTCATTAAGAAGGCGCTGTCGCTTGCTGGTGGATCTAATGGACAGGTTTGTAGACTGCAGGCTGTCAGGTGTGTTATTCCTCATTTATAAACAGAAATATTCACATAGAGTGGCCATAGTTTGCCTAAGGTTTTCACAATATTGTGAAATGTTTCTATAATTTGTGGATGTATTTTTTTTTTTTTTGTACAGTTATGGTCAGAAGTGTACTTACACTCATCATGGGCATGAATTTCATGGTAATTTGGGGCTTTTAATTATTTCCTTGAGCTGTTCTTTACCAGGGTGGAATGATTGTACGGCATACAGCTTTAAAAAACAAAAATTGGGTGCACAATTATGAATTTATTTGGATTTTCTCTAATCCACACAGGCTCAACTATTACTTGTCCCTTAGCACATTGCATCTCCACCAAACACTTTTGGTAGCCATGATCAAGCTTCTGGCATAATCTTGGCTGGATATTTAACCACTCTTACTGACAGAATTGGTAGAGTTCATTTAAACTGGTTGGTTTCCTGGCATGGCCCTAACTTTTAAGTGCAGTCCACAAATTTTCAATAGCCTAGAGGTTGGAGTTTGGGAAGACCATCCCAGAAGCTTAATGTTCGCCTGCTTTATCCATTCCCAAACCAGTTTGATGTGTGTTTGGGATCATTGTCCTGTTGGAACATCCATGTGTGTCCAACACGGCGTACCTCTGGCAGCAAAACACCCCCAGAGCATGATGCTGCCACCATCATGCTTGACAGCTGGTACAGTGTTCTTAGGTTTGAAAGCTTCACCTTTATTCCTAAAACATACCTCTTGTCATTGTGGCCAAATAGCTACATTTTTGTCTCATCTGACCATAAAAGTTTAATCCAAAAGGCATTTGGCTTGTTCATGGGGGCAGCTGCAAACTTCAGTCAAGCTTGAAGGTGTCCATTTTGGAGCAGGGGCTTCTTGGTCGGCCCCCTCTCAGTTCACAGTGATCTAAAATTGGCTTCACTGTGGACAGTGATGCTGGTGTTCCAGCAGTTTCTAGTTCATGGCAGGCTTGATCTTTGGTAGTTCCCGGGTCGTTCCTCTATATCCTAACCAATTTCCTCTCATTTGAGGGTGTCAGTTTGGGTTTTTTTCCAGACTTTGGGAAAGTGGTGACACATCCACATAAACTGTACTAATGTGCAGTTGTTTGAAGTGATGATCATGGAGTTTGAAGTTGTTTCAGTTGTTTTGAAAAGGCTCCAAGAGACCTTCCCAACTTGTGTAAATCTACAGTTCTCCTTCTTAGATCTTAATTGAGTTCCTTGGACTTTCCCATTGTTGTGAGTATGGGTCAATCCAATGAGTGCTGCCAAACAAATCCTTTTTTTGCTGGCAAAGAGAAACTACCAGTTGTAGTCAACTTCTCATTAATGATCATGATTAACAGGCCTTGCCAAGCTAAGACATTGTAGAACCTTCAGCACCATTGATGTAAAGATTTAAATGAGTGTTTGTATATATTTGAGCCTGTATGTATACTTTTGACCCTGTGTGGATGAGAGAAAATCCAAAATAAATTCAAACCTGTGCACCCAATTCTTGTTTTTAAAGTCATTAAAGATGTATGCTGCACAATCATTCCAACCTGGAAAAAGAACAGTTAAAAAAAAAAAAAAATCTTTAAAAGCTCCAAATTACCATCACATTCATGCCCATGATGGAAACTGTTCACCACAACTGTATGCACTTTATTTATAGTTTCACAAATATAAAGGTATATTCCGTACACTCAGCCACCCTAAGTTTACAAACACATGAGAAAAAAAACATACACACCTACAACAAGGTGCATATTAATAAAATAAACACAATTATAAAATAAAAAATAATGAAGACCTTTCTCATTTACTTAACATCAGCTAATGGGTATAATATTTTTTTTGTCTTGAGAATGTTTTCAGATAAACCCTCATTGTCAAATCCAAGGCCTCTAAAATAAATACACTTTGACAAATGTCATTTTTTTTTAAAATTTAGGCAAAATTTGACTTCTGAAATTAAAAATTCTTAAAAATCAGATGTCACAACCAATATGCTGCTGCACAAGCATTTTCCTCACCTGTGATACCAAAACTCACCTCCTGCAAGTCTCCACTCAGCAAACATCCTGGTAACACCTCCTGTCAGTTATTTGGGAAATTTTGAAGCATTATCTAAATTAACTTTCATTTCAGCGGTCACTGGGACAGAAAAAGTGCATGTATTGAATCATCGTGGCTTAATCACACTGTCTGGTGTTTGTAAACAGGGTTGTGGGATTGTGTACTGTCGGACCAGGGAAGGCTGTGAAACGGTGGCCCACCAGCTGACGAAGCTTGGAGTCTTAGCCAAGCCGTATCATGCAGGTGAGATTATTTTCTCTCTCTTTTTTTTTTAATGGCATGCAACTTTAGAATTTGTGCTGAAGTGTTTGAGCTCTGCTTTTGTAGGTCTGAAGGCGGGAGATCGCACAGAGGTGCAGAGTGAGTGGATGCAAGGGAAGGTGCTTGTTATTGTTGCTACCATCAGCTTTGGCATGGGAGTAGATAAGGCCAATGTCAGGTGAGGCTGCAAATCCAGAGCGTTCACTCGCATTCTTTTTGTATCTAGGTTTTTTATTGTGCCTTCAAATGTTTGCGCAGATTTGTAGCTCACTGGAACCTCGCTAAGTCGCTGGCCAGCTACTACCAAGAGTCTGGGCGAGCAGGGAGAGACGGCCTGCCCTCCACCTGTCGTACATACTACTCCCCAAGGGATAAGGAGCAAATTCATTTCCTCATTCGCCAGGAGTTGGCAAGAAAGCAGGTCAGATTGGCAGCAGAGCACACAAAATGTGAAGCACTTTGTTGTACAGTTTTTAAAGGTTTGTGGAAAAAAACTTCTGTAAACGTTGTGTGCAGGAAAAACGGGGCTTTGCAAAGGACAGTGACAAAACAGCAATGACTGACTTTGAAGCCATGGTGTCGTTTTGTGAACAAGAAGGGTAAGTAACACATTCACACACGCAGTGGTAGATTATTACTTTTAATTATTTACATACAAGTCAAAGCAAGAAGGACAATAAGTGCAGAGTTACAGCATCACGTCATAACATGCTGGCTTCACCCGTTCCACAGTATGTAACATGCACCTTTCTGTACAGCAGAGGGCAGACTTGCTTTGTCACACAGTTTCACGTTTGAAAGCTGCTTCCCACTTTGGAGGCTTTTACCTAACCCAGGAGTCTGACTGCCAGTTCTCATTCCTTAAGAATGAGACATAATTATGCTTGGAAAGCTCTGAAAAAACAGTTGGGCTTTCTTTAAGATTTCTTTTATACACATGTTTAATCCTGTATATTCCAAGTAGTTTCTGCATTATTAAATACAGCTGGAGTTGGCCCTACCCTGTCCTCGGGCATTGTTGTTGCCCTGTTGAGTGCAGGGATGCTCCAAGGAATGTCGACTCTCCTGAAAGCCTGGTGGCTTAAGCAGGTGTGTTTGGCACCCTTTCAGGACATCCTTTACTGTGTTTGTCGGGTTTGTTAGAGTTCTTTAGTCCTGCTCACTGTCCTGTACAATTCTTGCATGTATATATGTTTATTAAACGTGATCAGGAGCCTCGACGAAAGAGTTATTGCTTGTTCATGAGAGAGAGAAAGCCTGTAGTTGTGTCTGTTTCGACTCAAAGGCTGGATCCCTGTATTTTCCTCTTGCGACAGCAGCAGCGGCAGCAGCTGCAGCAGCCGCAGCAGAAGCTCACGCAGGTCCCCACTGTGGTGAGCAGGACCACGACTGTGGGAAAGCAGCAAATAAACAATGTCATGATCAGCTCATTAAAAAAAAAAAAAAAAGCAATATGAAAGAAACGCATAACAACAGACTCACGGATAAAAGTTAACAGGATGAAGAAAGCTCCCAGGTCTATGGGGTTGGCATTGGGCAGTCCTTGAAGCTTGACCCAGATTCTGCTGAGGAGGGTCAGTGTCTCTTCTCTGGCATCCATCCTAGTGGAGGCAGTTACAGAGCATCTCATTTATTTGCCTGCATTTACTGTCATCCGGATATGCCTCCTGTTGCTTATTAATGATTCTCTGAGTGGGGTGAGGTGGCATTACTATTTGCATGCCAGTGCTAAGCAGTTTCTCAACCTGTGGTTTAGGAGAGCAAGTGGGCGGGGTATCGTGAGAAGGCAAGAAACATGTGGTGTGTGTCTAATAGTATCTAATGTCTAATAGTAAATAGGCTGGTACTTGTATAGTGCTGAACCTAACATTCACACAGTGTGGATGCACTGGGGGCAGCTCAGGGTTCAGTATCTTGCCCACGGTTACTTTGTCATGCAGACTGGAGGATTGAACCACCAACCTTCCGATTAGTAGATGACCCGCTCGTCCTCCTGATCCAAACGTGGGATGAGAAGGAACAGAACAGGGCCCTTCTCTGTGATATACTTGGTAATCAGAAGGCTCTGCAGACACTTCTCTGTGTTCAGTGTGTTCAGTGTGTGCAGTGGGTGGTGGTAGAGTGGCAAGTTATTGTGCTGTTGCTGAATTGTTGGAATGGGTGTGACAGCGTGTGGCTTTTCTAGTTTTTGATTAGCACGAAGAATGGAAACTTGGGGGTCACGTGAAGTCTTGATAATTAGGAGGAATTATGGGGAAAAAGTCAGCAGTATACAGTAAACTGGTTCTGATCACATGTTCTGAGTATCATGGTTACATATTATAGATGTAAACATCCTGGTTTCAGAAGCATGGATAAGATTTTACAATTGTATTATCTGGAGTACTCTGTTAGAAACCAGTATACTGTGGCATGTAAATACCTCAACCAGGTTTCACAGTTTTCTTAGTTTGGTAAGGTTCTCAGTGGCTGAGCTGGTGAGAGATCAGTGCAGAACTCCACCCATAGGATCTTGTAATCTACACTGTGTAATGAACATGTAGGCGAGTATATGGGTCTCGTGGTCTTTGTCAGCAGGATGTAGCAAATGTAGTCAAAACCAGGATTAGAGCAGGAGAATTTGCATGCGAACAGGCTCATGTTTCCTGCCAGCCATGGAAATTTAAATGTAACCAAATGTCAGCATGCTGTTTTCCTCTAAGGTTCTCAGCATACTGTTTGCGTTAGTTTACCGCGTATGAGTATAATGTATTGTTTCCATTAAGCTCTAGTAATACAAGTCAAATTTGCTCACAGGCAAAAGGCCATAGTGCTGACTCAGGACTTATATAAAACGGTTTAAACACGCCTTCATGAAGGCCAGATGTATTGCAGGGTTGTCGCATACAGTGCTGTGGGAAGGCTACTAAATACTACACATTACTTTTTTTTTTGCGCTAAAAAAAAAAAAAAAACCACCCACCATGTGCCAAACTTAAGTGCTTACTAGAATCAGAAAATGCAGGAGAACCTTTAGATTTTCCCACCGTGCAGGCTGTTCCTGCCTGAGAAAGGGAGCGTGTGCAGAAGGCAATGCTAATCAATAAATGAGCTTTCTGTGAAGTCATTTTTGGAGCTGATTGTGTGTTGGTTATAACGACTATAACGAACATTATTTACAGATCACGTGCATGTGACTGGTCTATAGTCCTAAAACTGCAGAGCAACCGTCTCCTCATTTGAATCCAGACTAATTTAACTTCTCACTTAACACCTGTATTTTCAAACGCATTTTTCACATTCTTCCACTTAGATTACTTTTCTCGTGGTGCACTCGCAGAGACACATTTAAAGACACTCACCTCCTGAAAGTTTTTAGTCGTTTGCTCAAACTCAGCCAAGCCTAAACCGTCAGAAATCGCAAAACCGGTCGGTGGTTAGGAGCCAGTGAGGAGCGTGTCATCATCTCTCTGAAGGAGTCGCCTGCTGAGCGCCTCTGCTCGGCAGCGTGCTAATTTGTTATGGGGACGTCTTCCAGAGGAGGAGTGTTCAGGCGAGCCTGAGATTAGCAGTCAGGTTGAGATTATGGCTCACAGGGATAATTCCAGTGACACTGATCAGGGGGGAAAAAAAATGCACGTGAGGGGAAAAGTGACACAAAAACAAATCCCATTCAGCGCTCTCCTGTCCTCTTCCACGCTGCTCTTAATCTTCAGTTGCTTTGAGTCTTCTCATCTCTTCCCCTCTTTCAGACTTCTTCTTCTTGTTTCCGTTTTTTGTCTGTGGCTGTCTCGCACATGCATACAGAGTAGTTACTGCTGTGCCTTACTTTTCTTTGTCTGCCTCAAAGGCTGCTTTCTCTTTGATAGTCCTGCCTGGGAGTGACTGTTCCTTCACAGAGCCTTTGTATGCCTCTCTGTCTTTCCCCACCTCTTTTGGTGCTTCTCTTTGTTTCGTGAAAGCGAAGGTGGCAGCGTTTCCATTTCCAGCAAGGTAGTTGGTATGTTGCTGAAGTGACTCGTCTAATGGGCTATTTCCCAAATAGAGGCTCTGTGTGTGCACGCGTCTGTGTGTGGATGTGTGATTATTGGCCGTTGTATAATACTGGATGCGATACAAGAGAGACCTTTTTATGAAAAGCAAATCCTGTCTAAAGCAGGGATTGTGAAAGGAAACATATTGCAAAGGAAGTGGGTGATCTGCTGTCAGAAATGAATAGTAGTTATATTTTCTAAAACCTTGAAATTGTAATAGAAATTATGCTGAAGACTCGTTTCAAATCAAGATTTCATTCACCAAGAGTGCTGCCTGACTTATTCATAACAAAAGTATTGATTATGGGGAGCGATGTGATGGTTACACAACAGCTAAAAGATCAATATTGCTCTAGATGTTCTGCTGCAGCCTTTAATTATTTCATCCTGCTTTGCTCTTTTTTTTAAACTCTGCTGTTCAACAGTAGCTGTCTTTTATCTCCCCCACCAGTTGCCGCCATGCTACCATCTCAAAGTTTTTGGTGATAAGACGCCGAACTGCGCGGGGCGTGCGACTACTGTCACAATCCCAAAGTCGTGCGAGCCCAGCTGGAGAGAGCGGCCGCGCTCAGCACCAAGACCGAAGCTCAGAGCAACGAGCCCAAGGGGCCGTTCGGGTTTCCAGCCGGACATCTACGGAGGAGGAAAGAAGGGTTATGGCTTTGAAAGGCAGGACAACTTTAGTAATGTTATGTGAAATGTTCGTGTGAAATGCCCACGTGTGTTTATAACCTGACGTCATGCCTTGTAGGTATGACGAAGGGGGGGGACGCCATAGTGAAGATGATCCTTCAAGAGGAAAAAGGAGTTTTCTGAGCTTTTCAAGAAGCAAATGAGCATGCGGAAGGTGAATTACCCCCCAAAATTCAGCAACAGCTCTTTGGAAAATGTATACATTATTTCTCACTGCAAGGAAACCATCGCCACAGTGTGATTGTGTTTGTGCCTCTGCACATCTGTATGCCATTTGGGGCTGCTAAGGCCCCTGTAAATGCTGCTTTTGCTAAATTGGTCCCACATGTTCAGTGGATTGGCACAACATTTGAATGAAAGTATTCCTCATCAGGTCCAAGTGGAAACTGCCAAACAGTTTATAACATGCATAAAAAAAGCTGGATGCCATGATTATAAAATAGAAACAGAGCAGAAACAACAAATCATTATAGTGTGGAGAACTATGGAGGTTATTCAATGCTCTGCTACTCAGAGCTGCATGAGAACAGTGGTTCATTTTATTTTTATTCTTTTGACAATGAAGATCAATTCTGCAGTTAAAATACAGATACATAGGTTTTTTGGACGCTGACAGTTTTGGTAATTGTGGTGGATATGAAGTTGAACCGTCACGATGTGACTGAAGTGCAGACTTTCAGCTTTAGTTCAAGAGGTTCTACAAAAGTGTAGCATTTACTGTTGAGCAATTACAAATATTTTTACACACAGACTCACATTCCCCGAGGCTCAGACGTTTCATGGCCGGGTGAGGCCTGTTCCTGTGCTGTTTCACGAGAAACTAAGTAGGTAAAACATCTGAAGTTGGTTACAAGTGTTGGACTTGTATTTGGTAGCTGTTAATGTGAGATTCAAAGATATGTTGAAGCAAGTGAGGGAGATAAAATAAAACAACTATCAGAGAGGGGCTAAACCAACAGCGTTGTTCTTTCTTTCTAAGAAATGAATGGAAACAGGAAGGCTACATTACACTTTACATTACACTGGCCAGAAGACATCTAACAAAGTGCACAGCCCTGAAAACAAATGTTTGGACAGATGAAACCAAGATGAACTCGTACCAGAACGATGGGAAGAGAAAAGTATGGAGAAGAGAAACAGCTGATGATCTGAAGTATACCACATTATCTGTCAAACTTGGTGGAGGTCATGTTATGCTAATGGAACCAGGTCACTAGTTTTTATTGACAGATTCAGCCAAATGTGGCAAAACCGATCACACAGCGCTTCACAGTGCAAACGGATCAAAACGCAAAGCAAACTGCAAAAAATCAACCCAAGAGTTTCTCAAAGGAAAGCAGAAAGACCCACAAACAAGCAGCAGCTGAAGGCTGCAGTAGAAGCCTAGCAGAGCATCTCAAGGAAGATTCAAGTGTTAAAAACAATCCTTAATATTACATTAGTTTGTCCAATTAAGTTTGAGCCTCTGAAAATGGAGGAGGATGTATAAAAATGTATCCTATACAGTTAATGCAGAATTTTTGCTAAAGGCCTTGAATAAAGTCTGCACTTCTCACATCTCAAATGTTTGACTGTCCAGAAACTTATGGGTCTAACTGTATATAAATGTTCACTCTTTATAGACTTGAAGGTTGGCTATATGTGGTCACGTGTTCAGGTTTGACTGAGGTGGATTATTCTGTGGCTCAAGAATATTCTTTGGGCATTTTAATGCTGGAACCACTGACTTAACTCAAGCTGATTACAGCTGCTGTTGTCTTCTAATGGGTGCAATACATGTGTAACTATTGAAGGATTACCTTCAGCCTGTGCTCATGTTTCTTTAGGGCAATGAGAGTCAGAAGGACATGTTTATTCCCCCAGGTAATATGTAATATGAAACGCAAAAATGAGTCTGAATGACTGTCTGTGCTGTTATGTAACCGGTGTTACTCTGCTGTGTAGATGTTGACTGCCCGCTCAGAGAGGCCAGCAGCCAGAGGATTCCCAAGCTCACTGTAAAGGTACAAGACAAAACTTGAGCACCACACATTCCTCATACCTGCTGCATTCATTAACATGTCCTCAGGAACTCAGTGATTTGTGTCATGAGGTGAAAAGCAGTGAAAGGAAAAAAAAAAGTACCTAGAAAGAAGAGGAGGCAGATGCAGTACATGAAAATAATGTTAACACCATTGTGGCCCATCAGAGCTGCTCAGTCCTCCAAACCTCTTAAATTATGTGCCTCATCGCTGCTCTTCTGTTTTTGATACATATAGCCTGTACTAAGACTTGACTCTGACCTCTTTTGAGCTGTTAATAATATTTAAATTATATTTCAGGCCAGAGAGCACTGCCTGTACCTCCTGCAGGAGGCACTGCACGGCCAGCAGGAGGCAGAAGATGCACTTAAGTACTGATCTAGATTTATCCAGACTCTTTAGACATTTTCTCATGCATAAAGTACTGCAGAAAATATAAGTAACTTTTCTCTAAGTGACTGTATTTGTCTCTCAGCTCTGACAGTCTGCATGTGGCGGTGGATATTGAACACGAGGCCTTCAGAAGCAGCAGGTCCTCTAACTTGTACAAAGCTGCGGTGCTGAAGAAGGTAACTGCAGACTTTTGTGTGTCTCTTCTCCATATAGAGGGCAATGTTTGTGCTTAGCTCATCTCTTATTCTCAAGGTATCAGAGATGAAGAAAGCGGCACCTGGTTCAGCAGGCAGAGATAAAGGAGACAGCACTGAGAGAAGCAGCGGCAGTGATTCCAGAGAAACTGAGTCTGAACTTAAAGAGGCTGCATCTTCCTCTTCGTCCTCATTTTCTGATGAGCTGCAGGGGTTCACTTTAGCATCTGAGGTCTACTCGGTAAGGTTGCTTTATTACACAGTCACTTTATCTACTTTGCCAGGTTTTAGAAAGAAAAACTGTGAGTTCTTGTGGCTTCAGAGTACTCAGAGGAAAACATGTTTTCCTTTTCCCCCAGCTGAAGCGTAAGAGGGTAGGTGCAGGCCAGCGGGGCTTTTCTAACCCCTTCCTGACGGCTAAGGATCTAATAAAACCCTCCTTGTTGGACACGGGGTCTAACAGTAGAGAAAGCTCAGGAGAATTCAGTATGAAGGAAAAAGAGACCAACACAGGTACATCACTTGGTGCATCATCACCCGTCAAAGCCAGAGCAAATGCTGTCACGGCCTCCCTGAGCAGCCCGACTAAAGGAGGCAGAGCCATCAGCAAGAAGCAGCAGAAGCTGGTGGAAGCAGCAAAGAGCTCCCACAACATTTCCCAGTACTTTGCAAAGAAACAAGTGGCAGAGAAAAGCCAGGATGAGGAGGAGATGCCGAGTGAGCCCGAAGCTGCTTTCTCTCCCACTGCTGCTGTGATCTTCCAAGAAAACATCAGCCAGGAGCAACCTTCACCTTCTGCTGTGGAAGGAGGAGAGAACAGTCCTGCACCATCAGAGACTGAGGATGTGATCCTTGTGGAAAGTAAAACTGAGATAATTGTTATACCTGATGATGAAGAGGAGGATAAAGCTGAGGTTGCAGAGCCGGTTCAAGAGACATCTGAACAGGAGCTGACGTCCATCACAGAGTAATATATCCTAAATTTGATAAGAGATAGCTGGAAAATCTTTTATTGACTTCTGTCTTTTCCCCCTCCTCTCCTGCAGGCAAAACACATACGAAGAAGAGGCTAACCCAAGTGAAGTTCTCAGGGTAGGTGTCTGCCACCAAAGTCTTTCAGCCAGTTTGGTGTTGCCTCTGGGCAGGTAGTTTGAAACTCCAATCAAGATGAATTGGGAGAGACTCATAACTTTTATGTCAGTGGGCACTGGTTTAACATACCTGCATGTATAGAATCACCAGTCAAATCTGATTTAAAAGAAAAACCAGAAGTGCTGAAAAGGCTGTGGAAATTTGTCCAAAAATAAGATTTAAAAAGTTTGTTCCTCACGAGTTATACAACTTTATACATGAATGATCATATGTGCGTCCAGATGACAGATGACATGAAAGCAATGAGGGAGTCGCCCCCTCCCGTGAAGCGCAGCCGGGCCACGGATGGGAGCAGCAGAAGAGTAACCTTCAATCCCAATGTGCAGGAGAGGGGCCTGCACCCGGTCAGCGACTCACCAAAGCCTGTATCACTGAAGGAAGCAGCTTATATTGTGGTCCGTTACCTAGACCCCTTTTACACTCAGGGAAAGTTTGCCACGAAGGTGAGTAGTGTTGTGTTTGTAGAAAAGCAGCATTGTGATGATAGACAGATATTATGTTGGCACCAGCATTACCGCCTGCATCCACCTTTCCACTGACCCATAAAAGCATTTTCAAAGTGATTTATAAATAAAGTGGTAATGAAGTCTGAGTTGTTTTCTTTGTTGTAGGAGCTGTTTAAGTCTTTCGCTCGCTATTTGTCTCACCTTCTTACAGAGGGTAGAACCAGGGGAAAAGTCCAAGGTAAACTGGGTATAATTAATTCTAATTTGCAGTTTGCTTTGTGCAGTGGTCTTCTCTAACTCTGCCCTCTGGGTCCACAGTTAAAGCAGAAGCCAAGACTCTCATCAAGAAGTTCTTCATCAGTGTCCAGCGCTGTGAGAGCGAGGCAGACTGGGAGGCACCTTAAAAGCCCGCACAGCTGTAAAACAACCAGTCAGCAATGAATGATGGGAGAGGAAAATGTAGCCCTTCCTCTCTGGTCAGTGCCTAAACTTCTCCAGTTACGGTGATCTTAGGCTTTGTCACAGATGCCTGTTGACAAGGTTTACAGTTCACTGCTGCTGTTTAGCTTGTTTTTTTGTTTTTTTTCTTTTTCAGACTGGTTGCTGCTACTGTAGCTTAGGTTAATAATTAAGCAATAAAACAGGGCCTGTTTACAGCAGACAGAACCGTGTGCACACATATGTGACAAGTTGCCCATTTACTGCAATTGTGTGCAATTCACACGTCTGATGATCACAATGCAGAGTTTTCAAGCTTCCAACATTGTGCTACAATTTGGGGACGTTTTCACGTCAGTCTGCACATACGCATACGTCATATATCTGAGGGAATAAGCCTGCAGCCATGCTGACAGGCACAGCGGTGCTTGGAGTAGAAAGACAACTGAGGTTTTTAATGGGCAACATTTTGGTTTCTCAAGCAGGAAAAGCAGGTGTAATTACTGACATTAAAACAGTGGTGCGCAGATTTAAGCGAGCTGGTTTTAGGATCCCTCCATTGTTCGTTCTGGTTCGCCCTCATGCCATACTGGAATGCTTAATCTCTTCCCTTTTTGTCTTTTTCTTTCTGTGTGACAAGTAAAGGTGTGTGTCAGAAAGCTAACACACTGGGTTGTTATTAAAGTGTTTGCCGCTACCTGTTCAGAACTGAAATGGTTCAATACTAAAAATGATCAGGTGTCATCTGATATCAGTCTGATGTGTCTAAGTTGGCATTTATGGAGCCATGAAAAGCAAAAAGACTATAAAACTGTTATATTTTTACAGAATAAAGTTTTTTTTGTGGCACAAAGAGGAGAATAAGTGCCCCAGGATGTCCCAGTTGGTGTGTCCCTGTTTGACACTAAGACTTCCTCTGGGGACCATGTATGTAAGTGCTGACAGATTATTGCTGTACTGCTGACATGTCCCAAAGCATCTTTTTTGAGTGATATATGTGCATATATATGTATATGTGTGTGTGTTTGTATATAATTTGAGTCAGTGGGGATAAACATGCAGAAACATGTTTTACATGGTCACAAACCAGATGGTTCCATATTTTTGGGAGACTATTAGGTATTTTAATTGTTACTCTGCATTTTATGTTTTTGGATGCGGGAACCAAATTTAGATTTATGCCACGTACTGTGAAACTGTCTATTTCGAATTTCTTGTATTCAGAAATAATTCATCTCTAAGGAAGGGGAGAATTTGTGATGAAGGATATTTTTCTTTTCTTTTTTTAACACAGTATGTCTCCACGGTTAGGAGGAGACCCAAAGAGTTCTTTGACGGCCAGAGCGGAGCCACTTTCTGCTGTAGACTGTTCAGAATAAAGTCTGTGCCGAATACAAAATACTAACCACAGTGTGAGGCGTCCATTATTATCATTGTTGTTGTTGTTATTATTGTTAGTATAGTAGTAGTAGTACTGGCATTAGTATTAGTATTAGTAGTAACAGTACAGGAGACGTCGCTGCCGGGGATACTGTCTAAGTAAACGGTGATGTCATCTTTTGTGGTGCTGCTTTCAGGAACTTCTGCAAACGTAGGACTTCAGAAACTCCCACACCGACTGGGAAACGTAATTCTAATTTGTTTGGAAAATACATAAAAAAATAATAGTTCACAAAATGCAAACCTACTCGGAACACAGCTTTCAGAGTAAGAGAATAACTTGTTAAGAGAAAACTAATGAAAGGTTGAGGTCAGGTTTGTGGTGGTTTGGGGTCTTGTTTTCGGAAGGATTTCTTGGTCATAAGTAAAAAAAAATTAACTAAGTCTGTTAGCGTCATTACTTAGTAAAAACAGTATTTAAGTTATTTAAGGTAGCAGTAGAAAAAAAAAAAATCTGCTTAAAGATCGGGATCGTCAAAGCGCACCTCTCACCCAGCATTTCCCGCAGCACCTAAACGCAGCAGCAGCAGCAGCGTTCGGCCACTCGGCTGCAACCAGGCTACCGGTGTGCGTCTGCTGCTGCACATCAAAGGCTGATGAGACGCACGGAGAAAACGCTGCCGTCCTCTACCAGCTGCTGCTCGGCTTACTTTACGTCCAGGCTGCCACAGCTGCTCGGATGCCGGTCGTTCGTATCTGCGGATGCTTCAAGAAGAAGAAGCAGGTGCGCCGCCGGGTTTTTCTCTGTAAGTAATTTGTCTCCAAGGGGGGTGCTGCACACTTCGAGAGCGGCGAACGCTGTTGTTTGTTGTCACTTCCGGGCGAGCAGCCAGTCCACCAGCAGCTCGCATCGCCGGTGGAGAAGAAGGAGGAGAAGGGAGAAGTTCAGCAGCATCGATGCTTCGCGCATTGAGGATGGAGGAGTTTGTCACGGAGGAAGAGGAGCCGTGGTACGACCAGCGGGACCTGGAGCAAGGTGGAGGCGGTCATTTCTCACGTGATGCGTTTGTGCTGATGGGGTTTAACAATCCCCCCCCATTGGCAACCGCTGGCCCCCGGGTGTTCATGCATTCAGAGTGGAGGTGGGAGGAGGCGGGGGGGGGGGGGGGGGGGGGGTGGTGGGGGGGTTGTGCTTTTGTCGGGGTTGTTTTTTTACTTTTTTTTTTTTTTTTTGTTTGTTTTTTTTTTTTTTTTTTTGTTTTTTTTTTTTCTTTCTTTTTTTTTTTTTTTTTTTTTTTTTTTTTGTTTTTTTTTTTTTTTTGTTTGGTGTTGTTGGGTTGTGGTTTCTGGGGTGGTTGCCCTCCCTACTCCCTTTTCCTGCACGAGTTGGCTTCCTGCGCTTCATCTCTGCTCTCTTCCTCTGACAATTACTCCGATCCTGCCAGTGGCGATTCCGAGAATAGTTCTGCTGTCAGACTGAATAAATGCTGCATGTTTTGTCTCTACATCTTCCTCTCTCCTAATGCTAGATCTCTCCCAGTAATCCATCAAACATTCTTGTTGTGGAGCTGGATGACATTATTTAGGGTGTATGCCTTCCTAACAAAGGTAAACATACAGTAAGTGGGCTGTTCTGAGAGGAATAATGCAGAAAATTCCCAGAACTTTATAGATTTGACCATTAAAAAAGGGCACAGCAGTAGCTTTGACTTTGTTGTTGCTCCTCCTAACCACTGCACGAGCAGCCCTGCCAGTAATGACTTAAGAGGATGCAGCTTCATTGAGAGTGTGTTTGAGGAGAGCTGCAGTGTGTCCTCCTGCAGCATCACCCCATCTCCTGATTACCTGCTGACCCAGAGAACTAAAGCAGCTTTATCGTCTCATCGCGGCAATGTAGATGGACAGGCAGGTGGATTTGATTCTGTATGTGTGCACCATCAGAATTTCATCTCAGCATTGAGACTAAAGTTATTACCCCACCCCCGCCCCCCCCACCGGCTGATCTGATTAGGGAGCCCCAGACGAGGCCTCCTTAGTGGGGATCAGAGATTTTGGGCTTTTGGGGTCAGATTGGAAGCATAATTACTGCCAAGTGCTCGCTGCTCCAGACAAACACACTGCGTGCACTTTAGAGCCGGGCATCATTTTGCCCCAGAAATGATGCTGTTACACAACTTCTGCACTGCCAGACCTGCAATGTGGTGACCCCCTTCAACTCCCCTATTAGGACCTGGCAAACATAGAAAATGTGTCTGGGCAGATGGTGTGACACGAGGATGTCATGTTAGTGCTGCATCTTCATCTGACGTGCAAGAGGGCCCTGTCACAGGGATGTATCAGGAATTGGACAGAGTTCAGTCCTTGTGCTGGGGATCATCAGTACATCATGAGCAGATACGACAGCCTTTTCTGCCTTTCTCAGCACAGCCTCCTTGCACCAACTTGAGAAATTATATAACGAAGGCTCGGCACGTGCCAGCCACAGGAACAGAAACGGCGCTGTGACTGTGAGTTGGACTTGGGAGGGGTGAAAGCTGGCTGTGTGCACTCTCCTCAAACGCTCTTCCTCAGCTCATTAGAGCTCTGCAGTTCAGGCTGGAGTTCCGTTATCAGCTCTGTGTTGTTGAAACAGGAAATTACAGCCTGTCCGTGCCTCCCTCAGCTGCACTGGAGGCAACAGAGATGTGCACAGCACACACCAATGAAGCTTGTTATTAGATAAGGCAGAGGGATACATGCGCATGTGTCAAATCATATCTACTCCTTTGAGTTTTACACCTACAATCATCCAAACAAGCGTGCATGTGTCTGTTCCTGTTATTTGCATCCTCTGTGTTGGGGTGATAAAACAATACATTCATGCCCAGTAATGGATGTCAATGGCTCTCTGTCTCTTCCCATCCCTAAACTCTCCTCCATGTTGTTATGGGCTCCAAGTATGCAGAGCCTGTGGGATTCTCCTCCTCCTTCTCCTCCTCCTCCTCCTCTTCAGTCCAGCTTGGTTTTTATCCACCAGAGGAGATGAATAATGTATGCTTCAGTCTGTGTCAGAAAATATCAGCAACTGTGAAGGTGTTGTCTGCGCTCAGGCTCCTGCTGTGCACATGATGCAGGCTTTTTTCAATGTGATCTGAGCTCAAGAGAATGAGGAGAAACGAATCTGCAAGAGAATTGTTGCAATCATAATCATTAAGTCATCCAAAAACAGGCCAGAAAAACCGGTTCAGCCATGAGCTGGCTGCAGTGAGCAAAGCACTTGTTCAGCACTGATACTGTGAGAGTGAACTTTTGCTTATGTCTGTCCTTCTCTTGTCCCTCATCAGACCTGCACTTGGCGGCAGAGCTCGGCAAGACTCTCCTGGAGCGCAACAAAGAGCTGGAGGACTCCCTGCAGCAGATGTACATCAACAATGAGGAGCAAGTGCAGGAGATTGAGGTGCGCTAGTCCCAGGCCCTGCTGTGCTGTCCGTACAGATTTTATACTCAGACCTTACATCAGTCTAATTAATGTAAAGTGTGGAGCATTTGGAAGAAATGGCAGAAAACACGCCAAGTGTGTGAGAACACAAAAACACGTGCGAAATGCGTCACCTCTTCACAGCTCAAAATCTGGACTCCTCGCTTAGGATAAAGTAAACAGCTGACGTGTGCTGGAAAAATAAATATCAGTTTCAGAGCGAATGAAAATTTATGCCATTTCATATATATATATATATATATATATATATATATTTTTTTTTTTTTTTTTTTTTTTTTTTTTAACTGGGTGAGGTCTGGAATTCAGAAATAAGCAAGGCATTGACTGGACTGTAGCATATGTTGCTCCAAAACCTGTGTATAACCTCACTGGACACTTGGTTAGGTACACCTTGCTAGTACCAGGTTGGACCCTCTTTTGCTTTCAGAGCTGCCTTAATTCATATCTTTGACAAGGTGCTGGAAACTTGGTCCATATTGACATGACAGCATCACACCATCACACCACCAGCCTGAAGCATTAACACAAGGCAGGGTGATCCATGCTTTCATGATGTTATGCTGACCTGGTTGCCATCTGAATGTTGCAGCAGAAAATTGAGTCTTATCAGACCAGGTAATGTTTTTCCAATCTACTATTGTCCAATCGTGGTGAGCCAGTCTGAACTGTAGCCTCAGTTTCCGGTTCTTTGCTGGCAGGAGTGGCACCTGGTGTGGTCTTCTGTTGCTGTAGCCCATCTGCTTAGATTAGCTTAGACGTGTTGTGCATTCAGAGATGCTCTTCTACCTTAGCTGTAATGAGGTACTGTTGCCTTCTTATCTGCTTCAAGCCCTCTGGCCATTCTCCTCTGACCTCCGGCATCAACATGTTTTTTTCACCCAGAGAACTGCTGCTCACTGGTTATTTTCTTTTCTTATTTTGGACCACTCTCTGTAAACTCTAGAGATGGCTGTGTGGGGAAAATCCCAGTAGAAAACAACCATGCCACATTCAGAGTCACTTAATTCACTTTCTTCCCCATTCTGATGCTCGGTTAGAACTCCGGCAGGTTATCTTGACCAAGTCAGTATATGTAAATGCATTGGGTTGCTGCCATGTGCTGATTAGATATTTCCATTAACAACTAGCCGAATAGGTGTACCTAACAAACTGGCCAGTGAGTCTTTCAGCATTAATGATGCCTTTGCTGATATGCAAGTTACCCTTGCTATTTGCATTAATGTGCCCCCATACCATCACGGATCTTGGCTTTGGAACTGTGAGCTGATAGCAAAGCTGGACAGTCCCTCTTATCTTTAGCCCAGAGGATGCTTTTCTCCATGAGTTCCAAAAATTTCACATTTTGATTAGTCACACCTCAGGACAGTTATTCACTTCACCTTAATCCATCTTATTGAACTCAGGACCATGAAGAGAGCTGTGGCTTCTGTTTCTTGTCTGTTTTTTTTTTTCCTTTGAGTTTTTGGGTTGTAACCTTCATATGAGGATGCAGTGACAGCTGTGTTTTTTGGAAGATCACAGCCATGTGATGGTGTTTTTCTCTTTAATTCCTTTTAATTACATTATTTGATGTACATTTTCCAGTGTCCCAGCTTTTTGGAAACATGGATGTAGATGCCTCTTACCTTACACCGTAGAATTATTTCTCACGTTTCTGGCTGGCAGTTGCCATGAAATGAACTCAATTTTTAACTGAAATCAAGCTGGATCTCATTTTGTGTGAACTGTTAGTTGCATAAATGTGTGTATTGTTATAACAGATTTGTCATTTGGTTTAGTTTGCATTCTTACTAATATTTCCCCCTCTGCTTCCAGTACCACTCTGTTCTCCAGATGAAAAACATTAAGTCGCTAATCCTCTCATTTTAATAGAAAATATGCATCTCTTGCAGTACCTCTCCAAGCAGCTGGAAATGTTGAGGGACATGAACGAGCAGCATGCAAAGGTGTACGAACAGCTGGATGTGACGGCCAGAGAGCTGGAAATCACCAATGAGAAGCTGGTGCTGGAGAGCAAGGCATCGCAGCAGAAAATAGACAGGTGACCCACAGCTGCTCTTAGCCCACACGATTAAACTGTCACATTTACTGTGTAAAAACAGTGAGCCTGATGTAACGATCGCTTCGCAGTCATTTGCAGAATAAGGCTCTTGCTGTGCTAACGGACCACTCCCTCTACCTGAGCTGCTACTTTTTAAATAATCAGATTTGAATAATCAGGCATTAAATTATGCTGTGTCACTGGGCGAAAGGCTAAAAATACTTTTCAGTGGTTCTAAATATTTGCATTCTTTGTTTTGTAAGACTGACTCATGCTGCAGAGGACTTATTATGACATAAAACAGAAAAAATGTTGAACTGTGTGTTTGTGTGTGTCTCTGTGTGTGCGCACAGACTAACTGGAACCATGGAGACCCTACAGAGTCAGGTAGACAGTCTCACAACTCGGGTTGAGGAGTTGCGAACTTTGGAGGAGCTGAGAGTCCGCAGGGAGAAGAAGGAACGTCGCAAGACCATCCACTCTTTCCCCTGCCTCAAGGAGCTATGCACTGCTCCAAGGTCACTAAGTGTCAGGAGTTTATTTGGATCACAGAGAGCAGCATGAGGCTCTGTAGTGAGGCAGCAGATCAGCGCCTTGTTGGCATTTTAGCTGTCTCTAGTATGGTGCTAATAGTAACTGATTCTTATGGTTTGTCTTATTGCAGCTAAACTTTATATGTATTTATAGTATGACTGTGCAGGGCATATTTAAATGAGATCTGCTACAAATCCAGCTCATTTAGTGTTATTTATTTATTTTTTTTGTAAGATATGAGGATGGATTCATGCTGGCCAATCCAGGTAGTGTGGACCTGGCTGAGAGACAGCCACTGGATGAGGAAAACGACCGTTTGAGAGACATCGTCTCGTCCCTACACTCAGTCATGGCCGCAGAGCGGTCCAAGCGGGAGAGTGCAGAGAGGGAGTGTGCTGCTGTGCTGCAGGAGTTTGAGCGCCTGGAACAGCGACTCTTAGGTGCTGAAGGCTGCCAGCTGCGGGTTCAGGAGCTGGAAGCTGAGCTCCAGGAGATGCAGCAACTCAGGAAGTCAAGGGTGTGTCTGATTGGAGACATGGAAGACGGCCTAGAGAATCTACTCAATAATGGCCCTGAGACAGACACTCCAGAGGAGGGCGCAGGGGAAGAGGAGGTAGGTGAGGGAGGTGCTGGAGAGGCTGGGGGAATGGGGCAGCAAGGAGGCCCGGTGAGAAAAAGCTGCAGCGACACAGCCCTGAACACCATCTCAGCTCGTGACGCGACAGGTAGGCGGCAGGGAAGTTACGCCCTCCATGCCAATGGTGTGCGCAAACGGGGCATGTCCATCCTGCGGGAGGTGGATGAGCAGTACCACGCTCTGCTGGAGAAGTACGAGGAGCTGCTGGGGAAGTGCAGGCGTCATGAGGAGAGCCTTTGCCATGCTGGGGTGCAGACCTCACGGCCAGTCTCCAGAGACCCCTCGATGAAGGAGTACAGCATGCCACGGCGGGCCCTTCAACATCCGGAGATGCTGTCGCCGCCCCTCCCACGCCTCCCCAAACTCCTTCCACCCCAGAAGCACTGGAGGGGATCAGCAGGCAGGTGGAGCAGGTGGACAAACGGTTGAGCCAAAACACCCCAGAGTACAAGGCCCTGTTCAAGGAGATCTTCTCCCGACTGCAGAAGACAAAGAGCGACATGAACACGAGGAAGAGCAGAAAGACTAACAAATGAGGTAACAGGCCCTGATACGACATGCACTAAAAACATCTTACTTTACCTCACTGTTTAAAAGGCTTCTTATTTAACCTTTGGCCACCCTTCAGTTTAAGGACTGCTGTATGCTGTTTCATATCAAACTGCCAAAGGGATGAAAAACTGCTCTGCTGTTGTGGATGAAATGCATTTCCTGACTGTAAATGACAACCTATCAGAACGGGGGGGTGGGGGTGGTATTGTGATGTATTTGTAACTGAGGTGTACCGATGCAGAAGTTACTATTTTGCATTTATGATAAACACTAAAGCCAAATAGGCCAACTTTCAGAGGCTTTAAAACTTACAGCATTTAAAGCATGCATTTGACTAATAACACTAAAGAAATGCAAAATCTGTCTTTAAAATTAGATTAAAAAAAAAAAAAAAAATCACAAGCTTTTGAATGGCTTAAAGGAGCATTTTGAACTCATTGGACGGCACACATCCTTCAAAACGGCTGCCCAAGTGTACCTCCTGAACAGGCGGCGATGCTTCTGCATCTTTTTCAGGGATTTATTTAATCATTTCCACACTGTGCTGCCACATTATCAGTAGTTCCTGTAAAAGGCCACTTTAATGTTTCCTGTTGATTAAAATAACAACTGCATCGACCACGTTCTCTTTTTTCTGCTTACAGCTCAGGGAGGAAGTTTGTTCTGAATAAAACACGACACACACACACACACACACACCCAGTCTGAACACTTTAATGTGAACACAGATCAGTAAACTGTAGGTAATACAAATAGCACACATCGAGTCTCACTCAACCCACAGAGGAAAAACATCAGTCCACGACACGTGAGAGCTGAACAAAGCCAGACAGACTTCACTCACAAACTTATGGAGTGTAAAAAAAGAAACACACTTTCATACAGCAGGAAGTGTTAACCATCAGTGTCTGGTTAAGGACTCGGGTGTCTATTCTGGTTCAGAAGTCAATTTATAGATGATGCCGAGTGCTGCCGCATCAGCAGATGCAGCACGTGGTTGGTTGGAAGAGTCTGGAGGCACAGTCAGCAGTGGTAATTGTTAACTTGAGTACAAGGTGAGCGGTTCAATAGGGAACTGAGGTAACGCACTGGATTTGATGTCCTCGGGAACATAAGAGGAGACTGGGTGATATAAAGCTATTAGTACAACCCCGGACTCTTAGATTTAGAGTTCATTTATTAGATTTTAAGAAACCTACAAAGTACTGAAATGAAGGTGTTGGTGAATAGAGCTGATAATGATTGACACCCTACATGCAACGGCTTCAACAAATCAATCACAAAACCTGAAATAAAGATATTAGAAGTCCTCAGTCCTGATTCCCTGCCAATGTAATACAAGATCTGTTAAAACAGGCTCATGATGGTCTGGCAAATATAGCATTTAATAATAAGAAGGCAAATGGCTCAACTAGGCTGTCTATTTCTTTTTGTTAAGGCCACATGGCTGCTAAGAAAAACAAAACAAAACAAAAAACTGCCAAAATACCCTGATCGAGAAAAACAGCCACAACTAAAGCAAGGGAATGCAAAGGGGCTTAGAGGTAACTGCTTTCCCTGTTCTCTCAGCAGTTTGCTGGATGCTGAACTATTTGGAAAAAAAGAGGTGGCCTGAATTCCAAATAATTTAACAAGACCCAAGTACAAATAATCAGCTCAAAGGCTTTAGGTGGGCCGTGTCCAGGAGTTGTGTCCAGCAATCACTGCTCAGTGACCATACAGCGACTGTATGCATACAGCACTTTAGCTTCCTGTACAAAGCTTTCCAAGGCAGATCACGGTAAATCGTACAAAACAGTCTGAAAAATAGGAAGGAAAGGAAGTGATAGAGGGGAATTTTTTTTTTTTTTTTCCTATTTAACAGATAATATTTTTTTTCTTTTTAAACAAACTGTAACCTAAACAAATCTGGAGTGAACATAACTTTTCCCCATTTTTACGATTTCATTCTTATAAAAAAAAAGGCTGGCCAGACAAAAATCAATCAGCATTGCTGTGGGAGGAATGATGAAGTGATTGGAATTAGAGAAAGATGAAACTGCAGGAGTGGAGTGGAGTGGGGGAGCTGATGGACGGAAAGAGCAAAAGACTAGAACGATTCAATATCCAGAGGGAGATGGAATGATAAAGGAAAAAGAAAAGAAAAGCAGAACAAAGCAGAGGAAGACGTTGATGGACCAGCAAGTGAGTGTGACGGGAGGAAAATCAGTCCTTCCAGTCTTTCTTGATAGCGATGCTCCATTCCCAGGAGAGATGGTCGTTTTTGTCGTCGTCGGTGAACTTGGACTTAATGTTGTAGGTGCCGCGGGCCAACATCCCTTTTGGAGCTTCCTCCATCGTGGTGAGGAACTCGTAATCCTCGTTTGGTCTGGGGCCGTAGCTGCCAACCATGTAATCGGACTTGTCAACTGCACAGGAAAAGAAAAGGGGACGCAGGGAACTTATGACTCACAGGTATCTGCTATGTGTAACCCTCACCAAATTCAAGTCACTGAACTGAACCTCTCTACCAAGTCTGTTACATTTTGGAGCCTTTTTTTGTGTTTTGACAAACGTAATTATCTGACAGCTGTATTATTCCTCCTGTGTCCCAGTTGTGGTAAGTGAAACTCACAACTAGCCAGGCTCTGATTGTGCTGCACTTGAGATCTTAGGAAAGTCAAAATAACCTGTAGAACAACAACTTGTCTTATACTTTAAAAATCTGATCAAACTTGTTAGTTTTTCCTTTGTACAGATTCTGGCAGGTGGATCATTCTGCTTGGCTTGCTGTAGGTTATTTACAGCACAGCAAAAAAAAGCAAAGAGGAGGTACTCTTATAACAGCATTTCTATGTCACAATCCAGCTCTGGAATTGCACAGTGAGATTTGAGCAGCCTTACCTTTAACTCCTTTCCTGAATATTTGCTGCATGTACTTCAGGCCTGACACAATCTCTTTGTTGACCTGCAAAAGGCAACAAGAGTTATATTCTTCAGAAAGGCCTCTGATGACGAGAGAGTGCTTTGCAACTGCAGTTACATCTCCAACAGCAACAAGCGCGGGATGTAAACAGAGCGCAGTGGTGAGTGTGACAAACACCAGATGCGCTCACCTTGAAGCAGATCTTTATTCTGTACTCAACTCCCTCCTTCAACGGAAACGGGTTCTTCTTGAAGTTCTCCAGGTCCCCTGGCAGAGAAAAGCAGCACAGTAGAGACAGAAGAGTCAAATCAGTGTCAAATTTGGAACAATGACTTCTTTCCAGTTTTATAAAATCACACTGCAGGCTCATAAAAAAATAGTTCTTATGAATTTAAATTTTCAGCACCCTGTTGTAAGAATACTGACCACCAGGGGGAACAATGTCACAAGCCTGTGTTTTGTTAGAGGGGGGCGAGAGTGTCAGGAAATGGCTCGTTAACCTGACTACACAGGAATCAAGTTAACACTAATTAGAGGCCTAATGACCCAGCAGGCCTGCACACACACACACACACACACACGGTTGGGACCACTGGTCTCAATTAATGCAACTATGAGACGTGTATGACAGCTTCACTTCTGCTCACTTCTTTTAGATACCAAGTGGACATCATTAGTTTTCAAACTAAAATCTACACAGACACATCTGCTCTACTTACCAGTCAGATCAAGGACCAGATTGTTTGGAGCCGTCTCGCATACCAGAACCATTTTTGTCACCTGGACGTTGGGGACAGTGGGATCTAAGACGAGAGAAAGAGGTCATAGCATTAGAAACACTCATTGTCACAGTATAGCACCAGAGAGAGGAGAAACTGGCTTGCCTATCTCATCAATTGAATAAAATAACACAAAACGTTCGAAGGAAGTGTTACAAACAGTTGTACACCAATCTCTGAGAAACACGTGGATTACACTGGGTATTAATCAAAGCGGCTGATAGAGATCCAGATTTTTCCCAGCTCTGAGAATCCCCGTGGTATTTCTACTTCTGTGTTTAACTATTTAAAACTGAACGCTTACATTGTATTTAATTTCAGTGAAAGTGGTCTGAAAATTAAATAACCGTATCTCGCTAAACACAAAGTGTGATTACCCTGCGAGTTATAAAAGACATAACCTCCATCTTTCATGCTTCCAAACCACCTGTAATCCGGAAAAGAGCTGCTTTACTTTCCACACAACAATCTGCTCTACTTTCACTAATACTGTGCTAGAATTAGTCAGTTAAAGCTTTTGAACTAACAAAGATTTCAGATTATCAGTACCAATATACTGTATGACATTATATATGTATTTTTTTTTAATATCAATGAACTACTTTAATAATAAAAAATTATGAAAATGGCATAGAAAAGACTGAGTTGACATGGGGCATATTAAACTAAGGTATGTCCTGTAATTAGCATCATAAGTGTCTAACTTGTAATCATCAGTGTGTACCACACTGAACACAGACCAGAAGTTTAAGGTCCACAGGACTGTAGCCAGCCTTCCTGGACGTGGTCGCAAGAGGAAAATTGATGACAAACTGAAGAGACGGATGATACGAAACCAAAGAGCCCAGAGCAACTTCCAAAGAGATTAGAGGTGAACTCCAAGGTCAGGTTCATCAGTGTCAGATAGTGATTGAGGAAGCAAATGCATATAGAGAAGCCACAAAGCTTCCGGGAGAATGTCCTTTGGACAGATGACACAAAACTGGAGCTTTTTGGCAAATCGCATCAGCTCCATGTTCACAGACGCAAACGTGAAGCACACAAAGAAACATGGAGGAGGGTCTGTTATGTTCTGGGGCTATTTTGCTGCATCTGGCACAGGATGTCCTGAATCTGTGCAGGGTACAATAAAATCTCAAGACTATCAAGAGATTCTGGAGCAAAATGTGCTGCCCAGTGTCAGAAAGCTTTGTCTCCGTCCACAGGTCATGGGACTTCCAACAGCATAATGAAGCAAAACACAGCTAAAAACAGCCAGGAATGGCTAGGAAACAAAACACTGGACTATTCTGTAGTGGCCTTCTATGAGCCCTGATCTAAATCCTATTGAACATCTGTGGAAGGAGCTGAAACATGCTGTCTGGACAAGCATGCTTCAAACCTGAGACAGCTGGAGCAGTTTGCTCATAAGGAGAGTGCCAAAATACCTGTTGACAGGTGCAGAAGTCTCACTGAAAGTTACAGAAATCATCTGATTGCAGTCATTGCCTCAAAATATTAAGTTACGTGCACCATCATTTTGTCCAGGCCAGTTTTTTAGTTTGTTTTTTAAAATAATTCTGCAAATATTTTTATTTATTCTTACTTTTGTCCGTTTCTAGTTTTTTCCAAGTATCACTGACCTAACCCGCAAAAAAAAAAAAAAAAAAAAAAAAAAAAAAAAAATCACAGTAATTGTTCCTGAAATCATCGTGCATTTAAGATTATCGACATAGTTACCCACCATCAATCACAGCAGCAGCAGCGCCTCCCAGCAGTGCCTCTTTGTACTTCCGCAGACTCTCGTCATCTTGGTCCAGCTCCTGGATCTCCTTCAAGCTCTTCTGGGCAGGTGGTTTGTAGTTGACTGAGGAGTCAGTCTCTGCGTTGGCTGCTGCAATTGCTGCCAGCTCCTCTGGTGTGGGCTCGTGCTCTGCCATGTTGTGCTAATCACAGCAGGGAAAGTGACAGGAGAGAAGAAAGGTTAGATGACAGGAAAATAAACCAATAAACACTGAAAAACAGAGGTTCATACCACAGGCTACTTCTCCTTTTTACTCTTGCTGTGAAGCAAAGCAGCGCCTGGTTGTTAAGAAATCCAGCTGTTTTCTGGATTCATTATCCAGAGGGACAACAAACCTTGACCTGGGGCGCAGCAGGCTAAAGCTGCAGGTCATGAGGGAAGAAACAGTCTGTTCTAATGCTTTAATACTCCAAATGCTAAACAATGAAGCAATAGCACGTGGCCTGCAAAAACTTTCACTTCACAGCAACTTCTCTGTCAAGAGAAGGGGAACAATCCACAGACCCTGTCATGCACAGTTTCTTCTTCACGCACAGGTGAACAGCTGGCAGGCTTAGCTGACAGCTATGGTGAAATAAACTGTTTAAAGGCAGGCCAGTTTGGTGCATTGGTGGAAAATTTCACATTACTTTTGGCAAGAGGCAAACTACTTTCATAGCTCCATTGTTCTTTTTACACCTCAATGTAAGCTTGCGCAAGTGCACACCCAGGCAGACACGAGCCAGGACACGTGACACTCGAACCCTCGCAGTCTGCTTGGCTGTGGAGCCAGTTTCCCTGAGGCCACAGCGATGACATACAGCAGAGGCTGTTGGTCTAAAGCTGATGGTTATCAGAGCGCCGAGCTTTCTAGTCTCTCCGGCTCAACAGCAAGAGAGAAACAGCAGTGCTCGCGTGACTATTTACACCCAGCTGCGCTGTCACAGCTACTGCTACAACAGTGATCCTGAGCAGGCAACAGCACAACCACATAAGGAGACCTTCGAACACAGACCGGCTTGAGTTACGCAATTTATAACATCTGGTGCACAAATGCAGAGCTGATCGGCACACGCAGCTGGAAGATGGCACTTCATAACACTTGTGTGAGGTCTGTTCTGCAAGCAGAACAACATGAGAACAGAACCTGCAGTCCTTAATGAACTGACAGCACTTTTCTGGTCTCAACCACAGAAAACTCTTGTATACTGCAAACTACATTCACAACCAGAGTGCTTTACTCTGTGGACTTTAAACAGTTCATGTATCATTAAAAACATGAGAGGTCAGAGGTAATTTGAAGGTTCAACTCCAACGACCAGCAACAAAAACACAGCTTTGATGCAATGTGCCCTTCGAGGCGAATATCAAAGCAACTCTTAATTTCTTACCAAATTAGAAGAAGTGTCACTACTTACTGTCAAACGAACAGGCAGCACAGCATCTTTCTGGTCAGCCACATGAATGTATTTATTAATCTGAACGTGTTGCTTTTTCCTGTCATGGGCAGAACATTCCTCTTAGGCAGCGAGCAGCTACATCCTCAAATAGCTCAGCCTGTATATTTGCATGTTGAAAGAACTTCCTGTACTGCACTGAATTTAACCATGCACAGACCTACAGGCCCACACAGCAGAAGAGCACGTATCACTGTAAGGAAACAAACATTTAAAAAAAAAAAAAAAAGTGCAGTATGTGCAGAACTGCTCAAGTAAAAAGAGGAAGGTTAGAGCACAAACTGCTTCTTCTTTAAACTCTTAATTACACATGCTACAAATACACAGGCACTGACTCACATTTAACTGTTGCAAATCAGGTTAACCTGGGAGGAATTGGCACAGGCAAGCTAAGAAATGTGGATAAAGCAAACACACAAAGAAACCCAGCAGACAAACAACCATAAGTGATGACAGCTTAAAAGGCCAGTTTCACCTGCTCAGCACAGGTGGTTACTCTCAGTAACAGAATACACACCTCACACAGCCTCACCAACCACAGCAAACCACACTCAGCAAATGGACAGCACAAAAAAAAAAAAAAAAAAAATTGGTTTGTTGCTCCGTCTCCCTGCCTAACCCTATTCTCTGCTCTATTGTGCTGCCATTTACAGTTGCAAATTTGCCAAACAGGAACTGAGAATGCAGCACAGTTCCCGCGACGCCCTCTCCCCAAAATTGGGCCTCTGTGCTCCCATAAAAGCACAAATTCCTTTTATCCCA
This sequence comes from Archocentrus centrarchus, assembly GCF_007364275.1. Taxonomy (NCBI): domain Eukaryota; kingdom Metazoa; phylum Chordata; class Actinopteri; order Cichliformes; family Cichlidae; genus Archocentrus; species Archocentrus centrarchus. The sequence goes on along the minus strand of NC_044353.1, from coordinate 13,970,637 downwards.
GTAGCTTGCTGTTTTGACCTGTCAGCTGTGTGTTTCCTGGTCAAAAATAAGAGGGGGAGAGGAAAGTCAGACCAGATATCACAGTGATGTGTCATATCACTCTTCAAGGCACAGGTTGTTTTTCTCACTTCCTTTTCTCAGCTCTCAATGTATTCTTTGTGAGTTTTGTGCAGTAAGCAGCACTGTGACTGCAGCATACCATAGAGACACTAAGCAGGAAGTGCTCAGTCACAGAAGACCCGGTATGTTTCTCTACTGGAAGCTATTCTGAAACTTTTTTTCAACTCAAAAACTTGTATTTCCCAAATCTCAACTGAGTATATAAATGCATTTTTGGTGGTGGTGGGGTGTGTTATGATTAGATCAACACTTAAGCTCTGGGATGAAATGATGACTGAATCTAGCTGAAGAAGAATGAGTAGTTTAACCAACTACTGCAGCCTGACCAGGTTTTGAGATTTTTCTCCAAATCTCTGAGAGCCCTTGACAGCTCTTTAACATGCCATTATTATTTTTTTTCCATGTACTCTATATAAAATATGGACATTGCTAGCATGATGTTACCCACTGGTTACTGAAGCCAACGTGAAACCTCAAACTGAGCTTCTTCCTTGCTAGCATTTTGGCGCTCTGAAGCCGGATGTGATGAGTGAGCATGCTCGAACTTTTAAGAAATCACAAGGTTGTCACACCCTGCTTTATTTTCCATTTTGACTCCATTGGGGGGGGGCTCATCATTTAAAAAAAAATGAATCTCATATTACCTGAAACTAGCAAGTGAGGCCATAAAATCCTCACGGCATTGTTCATGGAGGTCGTAAACCACATGAAAAGTAGGTTTCTTTTATGAAATCAGATTTGCCCTCTGCTGGCCAAAAGAAAGAACTTCTAAGACATTTCCTGCTGGATTCTCTTTTCCCACCTGGAAGTTGTCCATCTTTTATATACAGTGTGTGACTAGTCACCAGCTGTGATTGTTTTAAGCAAATGCCTGGATGGCTGAATGTGTTTAGACAAGGGTTTCACAGAAAAAACATGTTTATGGTTCACAAAGGAATAGTTTCCACATTGTCTCTAATGATACTAAGCCTTGTATGACTAGGCAGGCAGCCATTTCTGAACAGCATCTGATGAAGCAATCCCAGTGCAGCAAGTGAAATTTCCTTGAGGTCTTCCGCTGTCAACACCACCACATTTACCAACATAAACGCTAAAAAAAAAAAAAAAGATGTTTCTAAGTGTCACAGTCAACCACATCCCCACAAGCTATTATTTTAATCAAGTGTGAAACTGTTGATTCAGCAAATTAAGAAGGACCACGGGCTCCATAAAATAGATTAGTTTTAACACTGGCATCACCACCCTCATAATGACACCCTTTCTTCTGGCTCAAACCATGTGGCTTGCAGCTAAGTGGCTACATACTGAGCTGACAGGAAAAGGCTCCGTCATTGTTCTGCCTGCTGGGAATCAGCACTGAGGTCATGAGATCACATAAACCCAAACTGGATGTGCTGTTCCACTTTCCCTTTTCAGTGTCCTAACCTTCACCTGCACTGCTTTCTCCTGCAGGTGGATAATCTCTCCGCTCGGCTGGACTAAGCAGCACAAATTTACAAGCATCCCGGGCTTGGCAGGAGCCGAAGCTTGAGATTAGGCCTGCTCCTTAGCAACACTGAGCAATAAGGTTTTTCAAAGGTGGGATTATGGATCACAAGGCGTTCAGGGCCAAGAGAGGGAAAGCGTCTGAGTGGAAGCGCCACTGATGACACATCAAGAGGCTTCTCTTTAAATGTGTCATTAGTGACTGTGGATGTTTTTGAGGTTAAGCAGGCACCAGGGAATCCCTGTGGGATGACACAGGCTCTTCAGATGTACTAATGTTTTTATGTGTGGCCCCAAGATTATTAAAGAACTTGATGTTTTAGCAATAAAACAATCAAAATTAAACCAACTTGTGTTATTGTGTTTGTCTTCACCTTTCAGGTTGGATTACCCATAACGTTAGTCACTTGTGAAAAAAAATACAAAGTCATTCCTTCACGTTCACTGAAGGACAGAAACACTGGAAATCAATTTATTTATTTATTTATTTTTTTTTAAATCAATCAAATAAAAACAGCCTAAGTTACAGTCAGCTTTTTATTCTCTACTAGAATAATTAGTATTGGTTGGACATCATATTGATATTAGTAGTGATTTACTCTGAATTTTTCTGGTTTACTTTCAGAAAGCACCATGAATGGTCTTAAATTTCACTACACATTAAAATGAATGAAAAGGTTACTAGTTAAAATGGTTAGGGAGTTTAATCTACTAAAATTTAACCTGAATTTGAAAATCACAGAAACTCATGGTTCATAAACTGTTTACCTAAATTGTTGTCAGTGGGTACTTTGATGGTGACGGCATTGGTGTTAACTCAGCTGGAGTTTGTGCAGTCACATAATCGGGTTGGTGCTTTCACCACCTAACCACTCATAAATATGGGTTTAGAGCCACAGATTTCTCATGACAAACTTTTTGCTTAGATTTTTGAGCACATATGAGGAATTTATAATCCCAGGTCAAAGCAACACAGCTACTGCAACCAAAGCGAGCATGCAAAGATGGCAAAAATGTGTTAGTAACAACCTTTCACTGTCACTTCCCCATCAAATAAAGCTATGTAGATGTGACTATAATGACAGTCATGTATTCTATTCAATTAAAAGGCTGTGTAGGTGCATTATTATGACATACAAGACAAATTTAGCCTCATTCTTTCACAGGAGCAAGCAGTTCAAAGGTAAACTTACTTTAAAAACAAAGTTCAACAAGTTGTCTACAAGCCTTTGGAGCTCTCTTTTCAAAGGACTATGTGACTATGCAAAGTCTATAGAAAAATAAAATTGCTTATAAATTGTTTGCAGCGAGCAGGAACAGAAATGAGGACATCAAGTTCCTTCTGTTGACAATCTAACATTATTGCTATTCAATAAAAGCCAAAGGGCTTAAACACCCTGATTTTTAGAGTCACTATGTGCACTCCAAGTCATTAAGATTTATCATCTCATATATAACCTGCTTGGTGGAGTCTGGAGATGCAGCATAAATGATGGTGACAACAATGGGCTAATGTGGAGGTTACCCCTGAAGTTACCTGGATAAGCCACTTACCATGCTCCACAGTACAGCCCTCTGGCCGTGGAAGATTTGATGAAATCTTATGAGTTTTGTTTGGAGCCACAGCTAATGCAATAGATGCTGCTGTTCAGGTTCTTCACTACAGCCAAAGGGCAGCAGCGCAGCAGGAAAACAACAAATGGCACATCAAAGAGTGAAGCAGAGACAACACCGACCTGCTAACCGGAAAACCCTGAACGAGGGCCCGTTCAGCAACTCAAAAGTATGCTGCTTTCATCTGCACACAGATGCAGGCATCTTAGGAATATTTTTATTAGCGAGACTTTCCAGCAATAATGCACATGTGGCAGCAGGCATGGAAAAAAGGTAAACTCATATGAGTTTTGCTCTTTAGTGAAGGCTGCTTCACTTATTAATCAAAAAGTGGAAGCATTACCACTGATAATTTGTAGCCTGAATTACTGTTTTATGACACAAAGCACAGATTTACCTCAGAGACAACAACAGGACATGAACACTGCTTCACTAAACCTCTGTGAGGTGACATTTAGCTCCTGGCTATAACTCTCTGCTATAAGGTGATGCTTTGATCCTGTCTGCTCTCTGTTCTCGCTCATGCAGCTCTCACTGTGCCTGAGACCTTTGGAGCCCCCCAACACACACACACACTTACTTGTAATTTGCTTAAGTGAGTACTTCTCTGGTTTAGGTGTGCCACCAAAGTCCTAATCATTGACTCAAATCTACACAGTGTGATGTGATTCTAAACCAGCTACCCTGCAACTGTAATACAAAGGGTGCTGTTGTAAGACCACATCCTGCATCCAGTGTCTTTGTAGTTAAAACACTTTTCATGCATACAGACGAAAAATATATAACACATATCAGACAATCTAACTATTATATAATTTCACCATTATCTTGATATAATTTATTTCTTTCCTCTGTAAAAAAAAAAAAAAAATGGTGCAAACAGCACGCCAGCAGCAAACAGCAGGACTGCAACTGCAAGAATTAAGAACTGCACCACACGTAACACAAGCCCACCTGCATACTGTGCATGCAAGTAATGCCGAACCCCCATGTTTGATGAAACCGATTAGGCAGCAGCACATGCTTTTCAATACAAGCAAGGATGCCTTGCATGACAGGCTGCGACAGGGCCATTTTGTCTGTCAAGAAATTACTGCAAGCTTCCTTTTTCAGGCGCGCTTGATGATTCATATCCTTCAAAGCGCTAAAACCACAGATCTGCACAACTCATCTTCTTACTGCTAACCTGCGGGCCTAACTTAAGCTTTAAAAAAAAAAAAAAAAAAAAACGTGAAGAGATATAAATGCTAAAAAGAATCCCTCTGTGTGAAGCCTCTGGGGGAAAAAAAAAAAAAAAATCATGCTATGTCCAACCAAGTTGTAGAGGGAGTGCTAACATACCAAAGCTTTGAGGAAGTGTTGCAGGGCTGATGCAATGAGGGGAACCAGATATAGACAAGTGGGTAACATAAAACAGAAATGCAATGAGATGTAGGGGGAAACTTAAACATATGAGCAGCAAAAATGAGCAGCACAGAGTAAGGAGCGGCTGTGAAAGAGAGAAACAAAACGTGCCTGAATCTGGATCCCCAAGAAGGCCCAGGGTAAATAGGAAGCTTTAAAATTAGCTGGTGAGAAATCCCTGCGTACAGTGGCAGGAAACTGCGAGTGAATGGGAGAGCCAAGGTGCCTGTCACGGTGAAAGGTCAGGGCTTACTCCCCTGTTCCTCGGGCGTTTCAGTACATGCCCAGATCCACTCAGCCTCCACCGGCAACAGTCTGGAGGGAGGGAGCGGACTACTTGATGCAGGATTGCAGCTCTGAAACGGTTGTCTTCGAGAGGAGCCTCGATTTGGATGGTATGAGCAACCAAAAGAATTTAACAAAGACACTTCAGGGGCTGCAAAACTTAAGATTTGAATTTAAAGTTCTGGATGCTGAAAAAAAGCCAGCCCTTCCTCTCGCAGTGTGGGAGGCTAATACTAACGCACTGCATCAATTCCTGTGAGACTGAGCTAGAACGGGAGAGGCCACTATCGCCATTCGTCAAAGCTGGCTTAGAAAGTCCACAAGAAGTGTTGGTTAAAATCTCTTATAATATGAACTGACAGGGGAAAACGCATCAGCTACTTGTCATATCAGCTCAAAACTATGTCCTAAAAGTGGAGTGGGAGTCAGTTTTTTTTTTTAAGTTCAGTCTTGTGGTTTTGACCCTTGCACTCCTCACTGTGAGCTGCTGGAACATGTTCGAAGCTTATATCAGTGTCAGGAAAACACAACAAAAATGTTAAGTACCCACCCGATTTTTTTTTAACGTCTCTAGGCCTCTCTCGCCTCAACACCAGAGGAAATAAACTGCTGCAAGGCACATCCGCCCGCCACTGGAAGCTCGCACAGTTTAAATATCAGGTGAAGTAAATGAAATATTCGTGGCAGAAGTTTATTAAACAGAAAGTTCTCGGCCTTCTATGAGGAAACACACAGGAAGGAAAGGGGGGGCTTCAGGGTTTGGGTGATCACTGTGACAAATCACTTGCCAGCCATTCAGCCAAAGCGCACACAGCTTAACTATCACACCAAAAGTGCGCAAAAGGTGACAAGTCATCGATTTCGGCGCATTTGATCGACGTGCACCCATTTATTGTCTGCAAATAAACGCCTAAATAGTGGCTGCTTCAAAGTGTAAGCTAATTCAAATTTTAAAAGAGACAGAGGAGTTCCAGGAAGTGGTTGAAAATGTTCCTCATATAAAGCACATTATCATGGAGTATTAAAACCGACTAAACGACTCCTTTGAATAAAACCCCGGGTCCACTAGTGAACGATTTCACTTGTGTGTGCTTTTAATTGCAACGAGTGACATTATTATTCGTTACTTAACAGTCCAACCCTGTCAGCTCGGATCGACCTCAACACCCGGAAATTCACAAGTAACCGACTGCTTCGGACAACTTTACAATAACTTCGCCGTAATTTTAAGGAAACAGCATTAGTGCAACAACGGGACAATAATTTATGATTGAAAAAGTAGTTCCCCAACCCAATTGCTACTCTTCGGTAAACAAATGACCGCTTTCATGAATTCACGTTGAAGCAGTCATTTGGTCGTTCCTTTTTTCTTAGCAAGCGCTGAAAATCGATTGAAATTCGCCGTAGCAGCTTACGAGTGTATTGTGACATCTATTTAACAGGTTTAAGCAAGTTATACTAAGAATTAAGTGAGCGTTTTATCAACTCTTACCGTTATACTTGCTGTTGGCTGAGACAGTCTCCTGTGAATGGGAGTGCAGTGAAGCGGCGGAGGAAAATCTGAGCACATGCCGCTGACGGGCACAACGTCCGGCCTTCCCCCTTCAAAATAAAAGCCTATTTAAAATATATTTTAGGATTATTCTACGTATCTCTCCATACACAGTTATGACACTATAAATTTAAAATTCTCCACAACAAATTATTTTTGAAGTTCAGCTATGAATTTGAAGTGGTGCTTTAAAGCACTAGTAATATTAAGTACAATTCTGAAATGTATTTTAATTACTTGAGTAGGGTGATTCTATTTTTAGTTCCTTTATCATATATTTATTGCTACCGGTTGCTTTTATACTTTCAGATTTGACCATCTTATGAATTAGATGCAATACTATAAAATAACAGTAGCTAAAATGGTCTCTGGAGCTTGAAAAAAGGTGACTGGACTTCTTCAGGTCGCCTTTTTCCAGCTCCAGACTACCATGACCTCGATGACTGACGTCCTATACAGACAATAGTTAAAATGAGCTTCGAAACCTAACTGTAAAACTACAATCATCCACCAATAGCCCACAAGCTATTTATGTAACACTCTTATTTGTACAATGGGTAGATTACGTTTTCTGAATGCAGTCTGATTATTTGTTATATTGCGGTATTAGTGCATTACAGGTTTTGTTATACAATTCTGAAACCTCTCAGTTATCATATTGTCGATTGTTTCTGTAAATAGTTATATAACAATGAAAAACAGAATAAGAATATATATAAAAGTTGTGCAGACACTTTCCACACGCAGAGAAAAACCATGAAAACCTAACCGGAAACTCTACTCGTGAACATTTCACACTTTTTGCCCCTCTTCGCTTCCGGGAAATATGCTAAGACACGCGTGGGCATGCAGAGACGGTTGCCTTTTGAGGCTGACTTTAAACTTTGTTCACTTCGCGCCCACTTCATTTCTAAGTCACTTGATCACATCTATATTCCTTACACCAAGTTAGGATATAATGCGCGCCGGTGTGCATGGTGAGCAGAGCAGATTTTTTTTTTAAACTTATCCATGGTTGAGCAGGGTGACATCTAGTGGCTGCACAACGTCATTATAAAGTCTCCCATTTCTTGCGCTTTATTGTGTGGCCGACACCACTTATTGCATGTATTCTGCTTCTTCACTTCATCCAAAAGATCCACCATGTGCTCTGCTCTTAAAAGATTTTTTAAACCCAAATGGGCACTTATGCTTCTGTTTTACCCCCTTTAAATGGCAACTGCTTAGCAAATCAAATCAGTATTTTAAAATTTTACCAGGTTTTCCAAACAGTGCAAATGTTTATTCCAAAATACTGAAACATGTGCAAATATTGTCCTTTAATACAGACACGTGAAATCTATTGAATACATTTTATAGTGGGAGGTCTGGAGATCTAAAAAGGTTACATACCAGATTTTTTTTTAATGTGCACAAGTAGACATGGACAGAAAAACAGGACAGTTAATGTGGTTAATATGCACTGCAGGTTTTTATTACAAGTGTTTAACTACAGGGTAGAAGAAAGAACAGTGAAAGCCCAGTTCCATAACCTACAGTCAAAACCATTTTTCATCAGAAAAAAAAAAAAAAAAAAAAAAAAAAAAAAGATACTGGTAAAAAACACTTCGGAGCATTTAAAACAAGAGGTGGGAGCAATATTTTCAATCACAGAAGACGACCAAGTGTAAAATATTCTGCACATTTTGTAACAACCACCCTTCTGTGCAGACAGGAAGGGACGACGACCCACAGAAGCTTGTTTTTGTTTTTTTAGCTGGTGTCCATCTGAGAAAACAAAGCAGGCGTTAATTAGTCATCTGGCAAAAGAAATAAATTGCCTGTTACTCAGCATAAACCTCATTTACAGGTTTCAGGTGAACCTACCCTGGCATTGTAGGCATCTAACTGGGCATCGAGCTCCTCTGCTGACAGCTGCTGCTTGCTGCTACCCCCACGGCCACCTCGTCCTCTTCCTCTAGCACTGCCTGCACCACGCCCTCCACGGCCTCTCTGCATGCCTCCAAAGCCACTGCCGCCACCACGATTTCTGTTCATGCCTCCACCTCCTCTGTTTAGACTGAAGACAAAGCAGCTATCAAGCACTGGAGTCCACAATGTCTTGCTACCCCCCCCCCCCCAAATTCAATATTCAGCAATATTCACTTACCCCTGCATTGGCCGTCTCTGTGTGTCAATCTGTGATGTGACGAGCTGTATGTTCATGGGGCGTCCTTAACAAACAAAACAAAAAAAAAAACCCACCATGAACCTCAAACTTCGCGAAAAGCAGCCAACTTGAAATGTTTATGCTCTTAAGAGTTTACACTGCATGTAAGGCTTACCATCAAGTGGGATCCCATTGTACTGTTTCATGGCCTTGAGCGCATCTGCCCTCCTTTCAAAGTGGACATCTGCAGTTCCCAGGCTTCTTCCTGATCGGTCATAATGAACCGCAGCCTTTTTCAGAATCCCAAACTCAGCAAAAAGTTCCTTAAGAAAAAAAGAAAAGAGGCAAAACATTTACTTTTTACCCCACACAGCTGAGTACAGCAACCCAAACTAAGTAACAAAAAAAAAAGCATCTTCCAAGTACCTGAATATCTGCATCTGAGACCCCAAAGTCGAGATTGGACACAAGGAGCTTCCCTCCAGTTTCCACGCCAGCTCCTCCGCCACCTCCAGCAGCACCATTGAAGCCGCTGAAGCCGTTGTCGAACATGTCGTGCTGCCACTTATCTGGAAGCTGTTTAGGCTGCAACAGACGAAAGAGAACGCACCTGCTGACTTCAGGATCCCCTTGCCTCTGTCATTCACAGAGTCCACACGGCTGGGTGTTGGGGCAAGCAGGGGCTCCACTTCCAACATGGCCAGGGTGCTCAGGTCCCCCAAGAGGATCCCCAATATTCCCTGCCCACCCCATCACTACAAGCAAGTGAATCACTTCATACAGAAAAAGACATACAAGACACACAATTTTAACTAAAAAAAACAAAATAAAGGCAAGGGGATATGATGTATATAACCTCTATATGTACACACTTTGGATACAATTTAAAAAGGTACACGTCTATTCGATGACTAAGTCCAAACTGACCAAATTGATTTTGTATCCCAATCCCACCCACAATGTCTACACTAAAACCCAACAACCTCCCATGCTAGCTACAAAAATTGCCCACTGTTCTCTTGCCATCTGCACCTCCACCAAAGGCCCTCCAGATATGATCCTCGATAGGAGGGGGTCGCCATCTGAAGCAGCGTTGCCTCCAGCGTTGCACCATGTTTTCCTGGCCTGCCCAAGAGTTCTTTAATAAGCCACGACAGGGGCTTTCATGAGGGAGAAATGTCCATAAGACGAAAGTGTGGGGAGGGGGGATGTAAACAAACGAAAGGGGCCAGATACCCCCACCCCCGCTCCTCCTGAATGAGCGTGGATTATCTGAGCGTCCATTTTGAGACACGCCATTTTGACTGGGGCTTTGTTTAGATATTCATTCACACTTAAGGAGTGATGATCTGCCTTACATGAAAACTATCAAGGTGTGGTTGAAGTCCACTGATCCATCCACAAGCAGCTGCCACACCGGTTGAAACGCCACCAAACAGGCTTTGTTGAGAAAAGCGGCGACCACTCCCGAACAAAAGGCCGTCTGGTCGCTGCGCTGGGACTTGGCCAAAAAAAGAAAAAGGAAAAAACAAAAAACAAAAAACACCATGCTCCCATGAAAGCAGTGGAAAAAAACATCTGCGGGACGAAGTGGTTTCTTTTCCCCATCAATCTCACACAAGGGGTGGAAAAGCACCGATATGGACCATGGACGACTAGCTCTAAATTAAGGTGCTTGATTCAAAATGGCGCCGCCGAGGCCTTCCCGATCCAACTTTAGCTAGTTAGCCGACACGGCTAACAATTCCAAAAGGCCTCCTCTTGAAAAAGGATGCGACACATTTGGGTTGTGGGAGAAGGGACACAATATGCATACAACTTCCATTAATGCATAACCGCAAACTATAGAGCTCTCCTCCGAGGGGGGAAAACCCAGCAGTTAGCGATCATTTTATTCGCTTGACTAGCAAGCTGGCTAGGGGATTAGCTACAGAACGACGTAACCCAGGCATTTTCAGCTTTGCCGAAGGCTTTTCCTTCAACTTTCTCATACCCTGCTGTAAGGCGTTGGTCTGCCTCTAGCGCGTTTGGGCATCTGTCGGTTCCTCATCGGGCCGGATCCGCCGCCTCGGCCTCCAAATCCTCCACCGCTGACTCCAAGACGTCCGGGGCCTCCTCCTCCTCCACGGCCGCCGCCGCCTGCACCTCCGCGGCCTCGACCTCTTCCACCCCGGCCTCCACCTCTTTTCCTGTTCTGTTTGATAATGTCGTCTAGAGACATATCCATTTTATCCGTCATTATGCTGCCCCAATAATGCTAACCTATTAATGTAATGTAAAAAAAAATACAGCCCTAGACTCGAATGGTCCCTCTCCCTGCCCTCTACTTTCTCACCGACGACAAAACACAATGAGCCGACGACCGCTCAATGAAGAAAAACAGTTTCGTTACGTAGCACACGCAGGAAAGCGTCATTACGTAGTAGGTGCGATCTGTCCAATCAAATGTCGGCATAAGCGAGTTATTGTTTTGCTACTTAGCTTAATAGTCGAAACTAATCTACAACTATTCAGGTAATCGAAAGGTCAGATGTCATAATTTTACATATTTTATATTTCACTGTGAAATATGAAATATGTAAAATTACATATTTCACTGTGAATGTGATTATTTGCACTTTTGAGTACACAAACTAGACAAGTAAATGTCAGCTTGAGCTGACAAACTAGGACAAAAACAGGCAAGAATGGATATCAAAATCATCAGCTGAAGTTCTTGAATCTAAAATAACCTGAAAATACAGCAATGTTTGTCTCATATGTACGGCTTCGTTGAATTCGTTAATTTGTGCATATATTTTTCTACGTACTTTCCATTCAGTTAATTTATTTGTAAAATAAAGTAGTTGCAGTGTAGTCTGGCGCTATACAAGGTTATTATAGTTAACAAAGATGAACAAAAAATAAAACTGTGTGAAATCACTGAAATAAAAACGTAAATTTACTTAGTTTTGGTCAGTTTGAACAAAATTAAGCATAAGGAAGGAGTGGTGCTTACATTTTATTGAGAATAAAATGTTCAATAGTGCAGCAGATACTGTTGTGGTTACTCATCATGAACATGAATGTCATGGTAATGTTGGGTAATTTTGAGCTGATATTTTTCCAGTGGTACTGGTACATTGCACAAAGTGGATGGAATAATGAAGAAGGAGGACTACCTCAAAGTTCTTCAACTCCACCTCAAATCAACAGCTAAGTGGTTGAAACTTGGACACAGGTGGGTATTCCACCTGATACCAAAAAAAGAACAATTCAAAGAAATCATCAAAGGGCCAAAATTACCATCACATTCATGCCCATGATGAGCGAATGGAAACGTCTGACCGCAGCTGTAACTGTAACAATCTTTAATGTGCGCTTTGGATACAGGCACCAAAACATGTGTTTGTCCCTCTGGTGCCATTAATTTGAAGATCCCACTACTTGAATGATCAAAATAGCCACCATTTTCTAATATGTTTTTTTTTTTTTTTTAATGCTTAGGAAACAACTGTTTACCACAGAATTTCAACTCTTAAATTTCAGAAGTGCCCAAGTTATGGCACTAATGGTCTGATGTCAGCTGCAAGCTACACAGTACTGTGCAGATTGAGGTTACCGCACTGATAGCACTGTGATACATTCAACTAGGTTTGGCTATTTAACGAGGTCTACATTCATCCATTGCAATTCAATAAATTATTTAAGACCCTTTTACCCTTGGTTATCTTCTGCTGGCAGTCTGTAAATTCAGATACAGCTATCTAACTATCCATCGATAGGTTGACTTTACCTCTGGAATATCATCGGCTCCACTGGGATGCGTATGAATTGCAAACTTTTTAAATCTCCCACCTGGCAAATAACAAACAAGAGTCTTCCAAAGAACACGGTCTCTGCTCAAAGGCTCGCAGAAAGTATATTCATGTATATGAAAGTAAACAAGTGTTGAGTTTACTATTTAATATTTACAAATAGAATTGTCTATTTTATACATTATTTTGTTCAATATTGATATCTGATATAGGAAATACAGAGACAAGACAGCTGAGAGACAAATGAATGATGTTAGGATTGATGTCAGTGATGAATGCAGGATGAGAGGAGGTAGGGTTATGGTTCTTGTGCGCTGCAGTTGTATTCTTCAATATGCACCTATCCTCCGAGTCTGAAGACAATGTGTTGCATGATTAGTGAGATACTGAGTGACGGACAGCGAGAATGAAGTGATCTGTGTCTCCCTGCCTCGCATCAGGCAACACAAAAAACTATTTAAAAAAAAAAAATACTGTCAGCCACGTGTTACCCTTCAGCCTCCCGGCGGTAGACTCATTAAGTGGCATGAATCCTCTGGAAGTACAAGTACTAGAACACATAATTACAGGGCTTAATAGATCTTAATGGGGTGCATATGAGCCTCAGAGACTTGAGTATGGCTAAATAAGAACCAGCAATAAGAAATGCTAAAATCATAATAAATATAAATCACTGAGAATACTGTCACTTTCTGTGAATGGCATTATTATAGTAAGAACTAAGTCATCTGAGACTTGTAGTAGGTCACCAAGAGGACAAGGCCGCTGAGATTCGAACTTGTCTGAGAGTTTTTGTAGATCCATCTATGGTATCGATTTGAAAATCCTTGGTGACATTTTTCTCCAGTTATCGCATTCACAAAGTTGAATGTGGGATGATGACGACAGCCCGTCAGCCTTTTCAGGTTGAGGGCTAAAAAAAAAAATTCAGACACTAATGAAACCTAAAAGAAAACTGAACAATTTTTAAGCAACAACTCCGGAAACTAGCTGAAACTGAACCGAATCAAAGCCAAAATTAAATCTAATGGCAAACACCAACTCTAATGTGATGAAAACACAGTGAAGTATTTATGTAGAATCATTACAAGCGTGATTAATGTAAAAGTCTTTTATTCAACATTTTGTTTCAAGGCTTTGGGTAGGGAGGGTTTAACAAGGGCAGCATACTTGGGGAGGCCCTCTACTTAATAAAGTCCGACCAAGGGCAAGAAAATGTATAATAAAAATGTTGGCTTTGTTTACACTGTGTTTTGGCTTTTAAAACTCGCCCATAAAGTGTATGTCCAATGTGACAGTTCAATTACTTCTACAATTGCTCAATCAACGATAAACAAAATAAAACTACAAATTAGAAGTCAGCCCTTTCATAGTTTCCTCCCATGTCACATTAGTAGTAGTAGTAGTATCTTGTTTAAGACTGCAGTCTTTTGCGTCCTGTGGAGACAAAAAAAAGCTGACATACAAAGTCGGCAAATTTTGATGAACGTTGGCATCGGTCCTGTCCACATAAAGAATGCGACTGGAAAAAACAGGAAGTGAGCGAGCAGGGGAGAAATCCAACTTCTTTTTCGTCTTAGTCAGTACTCGAGGGTAAAGGAAGAGACGGGCAGGGGTTGCTGTGGTCCAGAGTTTAGAAATTAGATTTGCATTCTGTGTTAGACTGGCCAACAAGGCTAACTTTCTGGCTGACAGAGGGCTGATGGAGGAAAAGTTCCAAAGGATAATGGGTGAAAAGAAAAACAAAAATCAAAACAAAACAAACAAAAAAAAATAAACAGGGTCATGAAGAGAAAGACTAGGACTTTTTGGAGTCTTGTGTGTTGCGTTTTTTGAGGTCACTCAGGTCCACTGGTGTGAAAGCTGCAAGAACAAAAGGAAAACAAGTAGTTAACGGGCAGGTCCTTTACCGCTTTAAACTTTTAGTATGACGGAGAAATAAAAAAAAAAAAAATCATTGGAACTTACAATGTAGGTTAGGATTTGGGTTCTTCTCCACATACTCCTGTGGTCCACGGTCATTCCGGTCACTATTTTGTGTTGATCTTATGTCTCTGAGCACACACTGCCAGGCTGCAAAATAAGTAAAGACAAAGAAGACTTACTTCATGATGCATCTGTCATTTTGTAACATGCAACCCCCATTTCCAGACCTTTCAAAGTGCTTCAGTGCCAATGTGGGAAAATGAATTTTTTTCTATTTTCAACCATCATCAATAAAGTGTTTTTAACGATGATGGCTGGAAGCGATCACTGAACTTAAAGCACAGTCTGTAGTCATGAACTAAGCATGAGAACTACATTATTTGATACTAATATTTTCTCAAGTGCCCTGTGAAGAGTTTGACCTAGAGTAGCACTGCGTTAGGGTTCATTTACACCAAAGCACTTTGTCCTATCTGAAAACACAAGGTGCTCATCAGGAAACACTCAGCTGGGGGTGTTAGAGAACACTTTGGACCCACAGGGTTTTGCTTTTTTGCTGTATCCAGGTAAACGTTGGTGTAGTGGTTGTGCAGCCCCTCCTTCACTGTGATTGGACAGCTGGATAAAAAGCACTGAAACGGGAAGAAATTCCATAGCCTGCACAGCACCTGGGGTCCCTGAGTGTTAGTTTGTAGGTGCAATGCAGAGCTTTTAAGATCCAGATCTACATGTAGTCGTTTACTGTCATAGTGTCAAAAATATGCAGGCTACTCTTGGTCACAGCTTTGTCCCTGCAGACAGGTCACAACAGAATGAAACGTTTCCACCGTTTGCTTCTCATCTATGCTTTTTGGTCTGATTTTTGTGTGTGTGTGTTTTTTTTCCTCTTTTTTGGAAATGTCTGCTGTGGTTCCCTATTTTATTCAAACTTTCAATCAGGACACATATTGTCTTTTTGGAGGACTGCACACAAGTGTGTCTCTGTAGCCTAATTTTCAGCAGTCATTCTCTTTGTGTAGCCAAAGAGCTCTGCACAAATACAGGACCATTCATCAGCCTGCCAGCTGGATCCTATTTTGCTTGTTTCATGCATGTGAATAGACAGAACAAGACTTAAACATGGCTGTCACTCCACATTACCATGCTGATCTACAAGTAGCAGCGACATGCAAAGATACTGATGTTCTATTAGACAGGTGATGACTGTGACAGCTTTGGTAGGCCACAAGGATACACATGACTTCTGGTGAATGATACTAAAAGTAAATATAAACCATGAAATTCATATGAGGGGATGGACGGAGATTCACCAAAAATGGTAAAAATGCTGTATCACTCTTTAATATAATCAGTTTTCTTGCTCTAGAAGCTGTTAATTAAATTTAATGCCCAGTGAAGTCCACTTAATAGTTGTTACACTGTTATGTACAGGACAATTTAACAGATCCACACTATATCATTAATTTAAAAAAGTTTTGAAATAATCTTTATTTTCAGGATTAAATTAATTCAACAGGGAATTCAGTTCTCAAAGGCTGCATTTAAATCCAAAGTTCTGTCTTGAAGAAAGTTCAACACATCGCTGTCAGGTTAGCGTACTCACTGTCGTGTATAAAGCGCACGTTTTCTTCATGTGCTGGGGTAAAGAGCTCCCCGCTGTTAGTAGGAGATCTGGGGCTTGAAGTCCTCTTGTAACTGTTCACCATCCTGGGAGCTGATGAGCTTCACAACACATGAAAACACCAAAATTAGCAACACAGCACACACTCATTTCCTTGTTTACTCTACACTAAAGCTAATGCAGTTCAAAAGCATTGATTAAACACCATCCCAGATATTTAAGTGCAGGTCTTTTGTCAAACCTGGTCATTCTGTTTGCAGTCTGTACTTGCTCCTCGCTCCTCTGTGGTGAGTGGAATTCAAGTATATACAAACGTTCAAAAGTCCTCACCTCTGTCCTGCCAGTGAAGAATAGTGACAGGTGTATTATTAATTATTCCACACACGATCTAAGAAGTCGTTAAGCTTACTGTATAGGCAGTGGCAAAGATGTTTAGTGCTGTTAGCTAGCTTCTGACTAACTCCCTTAAAATAGTCTATCATGAGCTCAGGTTACATCAGTAAATAACGAGTATATCATCGTTGCAGAGATTAACTCATTTCAGTAAAGCTAATGTCAGCTGTGCGTCTGAAAATAAGCACAGATATTGACGTTAGCGAAACAAGGAGCCATTGTTTACGTTTTGACTCCAGTAGCTTCAGCAGTGCTAGCATCGCTTTACACACCGAAACCCAGCGTTTTAGCCATCGATTCTCACCAAAAAGCATCGTATCTGAAACATTCTGTGCTTTACAGATATATATTCCCCAGCAGTTATGTCTTCGGGAGGTAAATAACAACAGATTTTTCGACACGAGAATTTAGCATGTAGCTAGCTGCCTGCTGAGGTTCATTGTCTTGTCGTAACGTTAGCGTGTAACAGCTATAATTTCATTCATCTTACTAGTACAACATCGTTATTAGAAAAAACCACGAGCGCAACAGCGTATTTCCAGCTGCCTGCTGAATGAGTGTTAAGATATCCAACAAACCCGTGTATAATCGCTCCTGTGGATATCTTTATTCAGAGACTGTACGATGATAGAGCTGGCTAAAACGTTGCCAATGCCAACCAAACATTTCCGGGAAAACAAGCGGAAGTGATAGGGCTCCCAAACCCGATGACTGACAGGATCAGGGTCATCTGGTTTGGGAGAACAATACAAAGAATAATACTACTATTAATACTACTATTACCACTACTGCTGCTAATAATAACTACACCAAGCAGTGTGTGTGATTGTTGCTGATTGCAGACTTGGTCTATTACACACACACGTTTATATATATATATATATATATATATATATATATATATATATATATATATATATATATATATATATATATATATATATATATATATAGACAGTAGAGAGCAGAGAGGAAAGCGAGGAGCAAGTGAAGAGAAATGACACACAGGAGGTCATCCATGGCAGAATCAAACCCAGGCCCCTGCAGCCTTGCATGCAGCATACTGGTGTTGTGCCAAAAAGTGATTGTCTGCCAAAAAGCGATTTCCGGTATTTGCCAAAAAAAAAAAAAGAAGATTGGCTGTAATTAAACAGTTGTAAATAACTTTTTGGCCTAAAATTTGCAACATATGTCACACATATTGATTATGAATGATATCAAGTCATTTTGAGTGAGAAACAACACTCCTGTCACAAAGTTGAAGCTGCACTTTTTGGCAAAGAGACTTTTAGATATATTTTTTTTAATCTGTCACTGACAGTAATTTATTTTTGAGAGAGATCTGACTGAAAAGGGCAGCAAAAATGACAACAAATATAACATCACAGTTCTATAAAGATATTTGACCTGGCCAAAAAGTACCATCTTGATTATAATGTAGATACAATAACGCAGAGTCATAAAGATACCTGCAAAATATGATGGAAAATTTGTGTTTTTACTCTAATAACCTCTGTATACCTCTTGGGTATGTAATTATAATTTTCCTGTACAAAGACTGAGTGTGTGAAGATGAGCAAATAACTAAAATGTAAGCCATGCCCAAGGTCATGATGCAGGTTATTATTTACATGCTGATGCTACATGGTGGTGGGAGCTAGAACTCCCCTCAGCTAACAGAACAAGATTGTATCCACACAATGAGTATGTTATTATTTTGTTCTTTGGTCAGTGCTGGCGCAAAGACTGTTCATGCTGTACTGATCCCTTTGTAAAGGTTAAATCTTTACTTTCAGTGAATCATCAGAAAATCAGTTTGGTTTTGGCACTCAGTTTTTTTTTCCACCACACAAAACAGGTCATTTCTTCATTTTATAAGCCCTTCATAAATTCTATTTACTAATCCTATTTACCAATATACGCAAAGACATTACACTTAAAAAGCACACAGAAACATCGGTAATCACTTTATGGCAGACGATCACGTTTTGGCATTACACTGGTCTTCCACTGAAAAACTGGGTTCCTGTGGGTCCCTGTGAAGGTGTGCTGTTGTCGGCTGGACTTTGTTGCTTCCTCTTCCAGCAGAAGGGAAAAAGCGTTTGAATTTTATATAGTAAAAAAAAAGAAAAAAAGAAGAGCCAAATACAATATTTTATTTTGAAAATCTCAAAACAAGGTGGTTGACTGTCACAAGTCATGGACTACCTGTTTAGGCTTGACTCTGCCTGGATCAGCTGGTTGTTGTCTTTGGGAGGTTGCAGAGTATGACTATGGGGGACCAAACCATGCAACATCAGCAGTCATAGCATGGCTGAATAGTGTTTCTTCTGCCTCTTCTTTACTTTTTTAAATTTTCATACATCACCTGTTATTAATATAGATACAAATATATCGGTGAATAGCTAATATTGGTTGGGGGAAGTCCTGATATAACTTGCGGGTTTTGTTTTTTCAAAATCTCATGAACAGCAAATGGAGTTTGTCAGTGCTGCTGCACTGGCGTAGTCAACTAACTGCTTTTATTTTTGGAAAATTCTGGAAAATTTAAAGCAGACAGGTCTTCAAATATGAAAGCAGGGACTTTTATTTTGAAAATTTTGACACACACCTGGTACCTCAGCGGCTTGAACTTGTGTTCTGACTGAAGGCCACCAGATGGCCTAGAAGTCAAACAAGCACAGGCCCTCTGAATCTACAGCAGCGGTTTCTGCAGTGCAGGTGGGAATGGGAGAAATACTACTGAGAATGAGGAGCGTTAAACTCATGCTAAATTACTGGGTGTGCATACAAGGCCACAGCAGAGCTAATCCTGCAAACGGTATTTCAGCTCTTCTGCTGCAGATTGGAGATCCTCTGGTTTGGTCACCTATTCTTGTCCATCCACTTCTCTGTTTTACTTCCTTCCTTACTGAATTATTAGTCTCCTGGTTTTGTGTTCAGCAGGGTTTGTATCTCATGAATTATCAGTGATGCTCACTGACCAATGGACACAGCTATAAATTGGTTGAAATGACTGTAATAAGTCCATTTCAAGCAGGGCCCCCTTTGTGTGTGTGTGTGTTTGTGTGTGTGTTTTAAGAACAAGAGAATGGGATAGAAAAAGAGGTGGTTCCTGTGTTTCTCCAAAAGTCCTTGATCAAATTATAGTGTGTTTCTGTGGGGGAGTTAGATGGTGCTCCTCTCGCTCAAATGCCAACAAATCAAAAAGTCTTAGACTGCTGGCTTTGAGAAAGCCATTGTTTGAAAGAAGATGAATTTTCCTTTGATGACCTTGAAGTTGATGCCCAAAGGGTGAAAACTGTGGGCTCAGCAGAAACTCTGAGAGAAATTTTTCAATGTTTTTGCTTCTCCCACTCTGTCGGTTGTTTAGTGCACTCTAACTCCTCCGTTCACTTAAATGGGGAGAGGTTTTTTCAGCAACATAATGAGAAAACCACAAAACGAAGTAACAGCAGTCGTCTCACTGCTGAGTTGGTCAATTTGTTGCTTATATGCTACATGATAACACTACCATATGCTGGAGATTAACGTCAATAAAAACAGAGTGAAGTTCTGTAGAACCGAGTGATTTACCTTGCAAATGCCCTTGTTTTCTGAAGAAAACTATACCACAGTCATTTGCTCCATCCATCCATCCATCCATCCATCCATCCATCCATCCATCCATCCATCCATCCATCCATCCATCCATCCATCTTCTACTTATCCAATTCAGAGCTCCAGGATGGGACTGGAGCTTATCACAGGTGTCATAGGGCGAGAAAGTCACAACAGAAATTCAGTCAAATTAATAAAAGGTTTCTTTATTTATGAAAATATACAAAATAATGACAAAAAATTCTAAGACTTACATTGCTGGCATTTATGTACTTATAACATAATGAACAAAAGTAACATATTCTGGACAATACTACAGCTTTACAAAAGCTTGTACAAGCTTGTACTTGTACAAAGCGCCTCCGTTTGTGATTTATGACTGTGAGTGAAGTATCAGTTATCCATTTTGATGATGCTCTCACTGCCCAGCAGTAAAGAAACTCTTTCTATGAGACACAATTTTCTCGGCCCAAAGTGAGTTTGCAGAGTTCAGCCAGCAATGTAAAAACACATCTGATAAACAATTTAAACTGAAGTGCTCATGAAAATCAAACATTTCTTCAGAACTGAAGAGACAGTCAGAATAAATGTGACAAGAAAACTTGCTGGAAATTTTGCTTCAGTGACATGTCTGTGTTGCGAGACGTCACAGCAGTGACGCTGGTAGCATGACAGATACACAAATAAAAGTAAAGTCAAAGACAATGAAATAAAGTAAAATAACCACCACCTGGATTATTAATTTTAGGCAATAATTTACACTAACACACCTACAGGGAATTTGTACTACAGTTTTGAAACTAGCAAGCAGAATCTTGCTTCACAAGATCAGTCCTGTGCTGCGGCAGAAATGTTCTGCTCCGGCTCCTCGTCTTCTTTTTGTAGCCGTTGCTTGTTTTCCTTTGGACCCTCTCGGTATCCAATCACACGCAGCCAGTCTCAAACAGTTTGGCCAGGTCTTTACAGTCTGGGTCAATGAGGTCTGCGGGCTTCTCTCCGCTTTCATTCTCTGCCTCTGTGCTGGCTCCCATTGACAGCAGGTATCTGAGGAGAAGATTAAGTAAATATTGATATACACATAAAAGATCCACAGTTTTATAATATATATACACACTACAGCGTATAGATACATAGCATAGTTAATCATATAGGAACGTTACGCTTCAAAGTCGTAACAATGAACCTGTATGTCTTTCGGATCAGTTTATGATATTGTTAATTCTCTTCAGTTAATTGTTTCCCACCCCTAATAATCAAATGCTCTGTAGGCAAAATACGTTTTGTTCACATTTTTATAGAATATATGCATATGTTATAGAATTTCAAATTTCACATTAGTATGGGTTTAAATACCTCCAGTTGTTTGGTGTGCACATTTGGTTACAAAAGTCATATGTTACCTGGCAATTTCTGGGTAGCCATCGCTGCAGGCCATGTGGAGTGGCGTCCAGCCATCCTCGTCTCTCTGATGGACATCGGCGCCATATTTAACCAGCAGCTTCACCACATCCAGGTTTCCTGTTAGCACAGCTTCATGTAGTGCTGCCATACCTGCACACGCAGCAACAATCAGTCCCCTCCAGCAACACTGCTGTTCACAGCAGTGCAGTTAGTGCACTGTTTAACATTAAAACTCTTAGTGAGTTCAAGCTAGTTGTATTACTTTTAAATGAAAAAATGCACATATTTATTTTTTTAGAGATTTTGGCTGTGAATACCCACAGATAAAAAAACAAACAGACAAAAAAAACAAAAAACAAAAAAAACTGCATAAAAGCTGTGGGAATATCGCTCACCTGAGTGGAACACTGTATCCACACGAACCTTCCTCGCTCTCATGAACCGACCAATCTGCTCCAGATCTCCTCGTCTAACAATATCCTGGAAGATGATGTCATTGGGGAAGTGCACTGTTCTCTTTGTGGGTGTTACGGGTATTACAGGTGCAGGCTTTTCTTGTGCTTGTGTGCCATGTGTTGAACTGAACCTTGACCCTTTGCTGTATGAAGGGATGTATGTGGATGCGGCTTTATAAGTGGATGTGTGGTGTGATGGGGTGTAATATGTTGTGCTGTACTGTGTAGGGGTGTACTTTGATGTGGACGTGTATGTGGATGTGTATGGTGATGGTGTGTAGTATGAGGGTGTGTAGTGGGTGGAAGTGTGGTAAGTTGGTGTGTACTGTGAACTGCGTGCATATGTTGACGCTGGCACACGGTAGTTGTACTTCATGCCTGCAGTGGTTGCAGCCCGTCTCCCTCTAGTCTCTTAGCTCGGGAGGAAAGTGAGAAATCCAAGGGAACACAACAATCCAACAAAAAAAGAGCAGTATCCTTTGCTCTGTGTCCTATTTGTCCTCTCCCTACTTGTCCTTTATCCTTTTACTTTAAAGCTGGGACAGATCCTGTCAGCACTCTTCAAATCCTTTGCTTTATTTCGCTATGCCCACATCCACTTCTTTTAGCTTGTATGATCATCCTTTTCTCACCAGCAGTTCACTGAATTAGAATTTAGTCGTAGCACAGTATGCTTGCTGTTGCACAGAGCCGTTATCTGATGGGAGCAAGTGGGAGAGGATCCTTATATATCCACTGTAGTGCTATTTCAAGGTCCAATATCCAGTGACTTCAGCTTAGAAATGAGTGGCCCCTGTACTCCTCCTCCCACTGTGGTCACATGGCCACTGACACTGCACCCACCCCAAGATCATAAAAAATGTTGACAACCAAAATGTTCTCTTTGCTTGAGACATTAAACGTCTCCACACAAACATCTAAACTATGGTAAACATCACAAGTAAATATTGCCTGAGAAAGAAGACTGTACCTCAAAGGCACATCCTCGGTGCCAGGTTGTTTCCCAAGCAGTTACATGTGTCACTTTTCTAAGAATCACTTTGGTTTGGTGGCGCATTGCAGGACAAATAAACTGAGGCAAGCATTAACATGTTGTTGATCTGTCTGCTTACATTATATATTATAGTGCAATGTAATTGTAGGTATACTAGAAATAAACTTTTCATTGCTTCTTAGTGTTTTTCTTTGCATGTCTATGTTCTTTCTCATATTACCCATTGACTTGCAGGACACCTCGTACTTACCCTTTGCATCCTAACTAGATACACCAGTAAAGTTCATCATCTGAAGAGGTCATCTGTGGGTGTGCAGTCATGACCAGCTGAGGGAGCAATGATATGCAGCCTCTCCCCTCAAATACCACTGAAAAGTCACATGGTTGAAAGCAGTATAGCTATTTACAAGAACTTTTGCTACACAGAGAAAAACAAATCTGCTGAAAAGTGTCAAACAGAAAAGTCTGATCAGTCGCACGCACGTAAAACCCATGAATTCAGTTTATACGCAGGATGTTTAAATGTGGAGAACCAGATTCACGCCGTGGAGCGACATGCATGCTGTACGTGTAAATGGTGGTGGAACGTTATGTTAGTGGCCCCAGCTGTCCAGATTTCTAAGAGGGGCAGAGCTGGTTATAACTGGTTCACAAAACCTTTGGAAGTGGACTTGGGCATTTCATAGATGCTGCCAGTGTAACAGAGGAACCAGCTGATAGATGCTAATCTCGGGTTTTTGATATTCCATGTTGAACCATTCAAGCTACACACGCTGAATGTTTGGACTTAATATTTTTGCTGTTTTTACACTGTGTGCATTTGTGTGTGTGTATAGGCTGTCCCTGTCCCTGAACAATGATAATACACCTTCCAGCTTCTCCTGCTCTGCTATGCGTCAATAATCTCACCAGAAGAAACAGGCACCAAATGTCAGAGTGAGGTTTCACACTTTACAGCTTCTCGCTATACATAGAGTCAGGCTGCCTTTTCACTGCCTACCTGCCCTTTAGGGTGCATGTTATGATCTGTCAAATTACCAAGCACTCAAGAGACTGGAGACTGATAGGAAACTGACTATTCTCATCTTCTTCTTGTCTTTTCAGTTTGTTGGCAATATATATATATATATATATATATATATATATATATATATATATATATATATATATATATATATATATATATATATATATATATATATATATATATATATATAAAAGGTTCCCCAGTTAGAACCATACATTCCCTGTAAAGTCCCCTTGGTTCAGGGAGATTGTGCAATTCCATTGTTTTTAAAGTCTTTCTGTGGTAATATAAATGTAATCTGAATCCCCTGATCTCATAGATCAAAACACATGGCTCATCTTTTCATGATGTAGCAATCATCTCCTGTCATTAAAATATAGTTAAAACATCAGAGAGCACTTTTTATGGATTTCTCTTCCAGTATAAATGGATCAACATTCAATTGTGTGGCTGAATTTGTTGAACTGCAAGCAGCAGTCTTCTAACATTTGAATAACGCAAAAAACGAAAACAAAAAAAACAAAACAATGCTTCCAGATTTTGCTTGAATAAAAACTTGCGCTTTAAAAAAAACGAACAAAAAAAAAAACAGCCAACCTAAATCACACTGCATAGACAGCCACATTAAAATGCTAAAGTTTCTAACCTATGAACTACATAAAGCTGAACATTTCTTAATCTGTGTTGTTTCACTGTCCTACAGAGTCTGGGAGCTTTACAGCCAGAAATAAGCAGTTCATGAGAAGGCCATACATGCTGCAAAAACTGTCAGCTATGTTTTGCCTCTACACTTGCACACCTCACATGATGCAGGTAAGCGGCAGGTTGGATGTGATGTCTAAAAATAAGAGTTGTGAAGCATCCTGCCTGTGTATAGCATGTTATGAATGCAGGCTGCCATCCTCGTAAACAGTGTTGTTTAAAAAGGTCAGTGTAACACAAGCCACATATATTTTTTCTTGATAATTCTGACTGAATAATAATATTAACT
Source organism: Archocentrus centrarchus (assembly GCF_007364275.1). Lineage (NCBI taxonomy): Eukaryota > Metazoa > Chordata > Actinopteri > Cichliformes > Cichlidae > Archocentrus > Archocentrus centrarchus. Next base: position 13,945,823 of record NC_044353.1, on the reverse strand, counting down.
CTACACTATATTTAGTTGGTAGGTTACAGAGGGTCTCAGAAAAAAGATTTCAGAAAACAAGCACTTCCAATTCTTGCCTGTTCCTCTCATTAGGCTATAAAATCCTTTTCTCATAAACCACCCTGCTGTCCTGGACATATGCAGTCCCATGGGTGACAACAGGGGCAGTGGTATGTTTCAGACCTGGATCACTGGATGGTAAGCACTGCGGGGATTAGTGTCTGTCTGGATCTCTACGGCCCCAGTGAGGAATACTCACTCTGCCTGAAAAGTATCCAATTATGGCACGCGCAGTGGGCTGAAAAAAAAGGGAGCTGGAATCTAAATCAGGATGCAGTAATCCTTTGTCATTTAGTGAAAAGAGTGCTGTAGAGGTGGACCTTGGGAAAGTCAAAGTGAGAAGCACCAACAAAATACATTAAATCCTGTTTGCTTGAACTGCATGAGTGATATTCAGTGGCAGCATAAAAATAAATAAATAATGATTTCTAGATATTTAGGAGCTAGCTAATTATACATCCACAATAATTAAAAGTCTAAAACAAATTGAAATATAATCACAACTCTTCCAAATTATTATCTTCTAAATTTTTTGTGATGACCAAATAACAAAACTGTATTATGCCATAAAATTACAACTCCAATTCTAAAAAAAGTTGGGATGCTGGATGGGAGCATATGTGCTCTAAAACCTGAATATACCTTTCAGCCTGTTGACTTTCCAGATGTGCAAACTGCCAATTCCATAGGCACTGGCTGAATTTTTTATTTTTTTTTTTGGCCACAACATTTGTCAGATTTGCCTCCCTGCAACTTTGTCCACTTCCTGGAAATGAAAATCAAATTGAAGATCACTGTTGTGATGCGCTGGAGGCAATCCAGTGGCCACTGGAGAAACACAAGTACAAGGGGACATAGCAGGACTTCCATGGATTGCTCTAAAAATAGCAGCAGCACTGACAATGATCCAGAGGTGCATGAGAAAATGCACTTAAGTTGAAAGATTGGTCAAACTTATATTAGTGAAGGTTTTAGTTTTTGGAGGCCCATTTCTGGAACTTTTTGATCATACCATGTATATCTTGCCTACTACAGTTTGTCTCATTCAGTGATGTACAGTATCACTGCTGGAGCGCATCACACCCCCTATAACCTTCTCCTTTTCAGTCAGCAGCACAGTCAGTCAGTGACTTTGGAAAAACAGCCAGATAACTTCTCTCGATTGTGATATTTTTGCCTGAAGGTAATTTTGGCTGAAATATACATACCATATGTATTCTGACTTCAAGCTCAAATGGGATTCACTGACCGATGAGTCTCCACATGGAAGCTTGTGAGCAGATTAGATGAGCCAAGCAAAAGTAAATTGAGCTGTTTTTGCTGCAGCCCGACTGCCATCTGGCCCTACATACATGGCGTGACCCTCGTGATTTCCATGCCTCTGGACTCTTAGTTGCTGAAGCCCTCCAGTCACGAGCTCATAGTTTCCATTAGAAATGGCCCATATTCATTATTACTGAGTGCTTTTTTTGTAATATAATGCTGTTTTAAAACTAATAGAACCAAGTTTCACAACAACAATTCATATATTATAAAAAAATCACATTTTTTTATAATATATTTTATCAGACCCCTGTTCTTTTCATCTGTGTATCATGTAGTTTAACATAGTTTCAATTCACTGATTAAATTATAGGACACTGTATAATACTAGAGAGACACTATCAACCGGAACCAAATTCCTTGTGTGTGTAAACATACTTGGCCAAAATAAACCTGATTCTGATTCTGATTCTGATTAATGCCATGAATATAATTTAGACTTAAACATAACAGTTGCTAATTGCTGGGTTTGATTGAACACTGCATTCTGCTCTCAGGGAGTGTACACTTTATTAACTACTCCTTGCTAGTACTAAGTTGGACCCTCCTTTTCAACAAGATGCTGGAAACATTCATCAGAGGTTTTGGTCCATATTGACATGATACCATCACAGTTTGTGCAGATTGGTCAGCTTCACATCCACAACATAAATCTCCTGTTTCACCACATCCTAAAGGTGCTCTATTGGATTGAGATTTGAGTCCAGTGAACTCATTGTCATGTTCAAGAAACCACTTGAACACAATGATTTGAGCTTTGTGATATGGCGTGTTATCCTGCTGGAAGCAGCCATCAGCCATGGGTAAACTGTGGTCATAAAGAGATGGACATTGTCAGCAGCAATACTCAGGTAGGCTGTGGTGTTTAAACGATGCTCAGTTGGTACTAAGGGGCCCAAAGTGTGCCAAGAAAATACCCCCACAGCATTACACCACCACCAGCAGCCTATACCGTTGATACAAGGCAGGATGGATCCTTGCTTTCATGTTGTTTACACCAAATTCTGACCCTATCTTGGTCCATTCCCTAGGTGTACCTAGCAAAGTGGCATTAAGTGTACATAATAGAGTACATAAATACAACAACTCAGTTAAGTTAAACCCAAATTCCTACTGAATGTGCATATGCCCACAAAAAAATACTTCTTTTGCCTTTGTAGCCCCACATTACTAAGGCATCTAGTACAGCTTTTAAAAACTATCTCAGGATAGTATTCAGGGACTGTTTAGAAAAGCAATCAGTATGTCATCCAATGTCATAAATGAATGAGGGACAATACATCTGATAATAAAGCTGCTACGTCTGTGAGGGATGCTGTTGCTGACATTGTGTAAAGAATGCTTCCCTGCACAAGAGTTAAAAGCATGGCACGGCAGCTGTCCAGGGCACAGTGAGAGAATGAGGGATCAGACTGAGAGCAGATGGAAGCGGGAGCAGTTTGTGGGAGGATAGGGTTACCTTAGCTGAAGCCCTCATTCATGGAAAAGAAGGTCAGAGGTTAAAAAATGTCCTTACATGTGTCTAATCTTTTGATGCACGATTGCACAATGAGTCTGTATGTTTCAACATGAAAAAGACGTCTGTCCGGTGAACCTCCACTTTTTCTGACCAGGTTGCTCAAGGTTATGAAGAATTAATTTCCTGGATTTGGAAGAGCTTAAACTATTAAAGCTGGAGGGCATCAAACAGGTGGATGTACTAAATGTAACCTTTACTCAGCATACAAAGGACAATGGAGAATTATTCTTTTAGACAACCACATGACCCTGACTGCCTTTAGCTTGCAGCCTCGAGCTTTGATCCTTTCCAATCAGGAAGCTGCAAATTATATATACGCATTATATAAACGCCTTATTATGTCATTCATGTCACACAAGGGTCTTCTCCAGAAATACCAAGGGCCAGATAGGTTCCACAAAGTGGCCTTATGCATGATGTCCCACAAAACATTCTGAGTGTCGTGTCAAGAAGAAAAATGGGTCATTGAAAACCATCCGATATAAAACTCTGTTTTAGAAGTTTGTTTTAAAGTCTGTACAACCCGACTCAACTTATATGGGAAGACAAAGCATTTGATGCTTTAACTGTGGCAGCTGTGACCCTTACCCAATTAGTGTGACAATAAATAAATAAACTCACAATAATAATAATACCATATCAACATCAATAATACCGTATGAACACCTGCACTGGAAAGCAAACCTACAGGATCTGCTTATTGGGGTAAAAATTGGTGTGAGAACTTTTTTTTTAAAACACACCTCACAAACATACATTAAAGAAGTTTACTGCAAAACATAGAAAAACATACAGTGGAGAAAATAAGTATTTGATACACTGCCCATTTTGCAAGTTTTCCCACCTGCAAAGAATGGAGAGGTCTGTAATTTTTATCTTCAACTGTGAGAGTCAGAATTAAAAAAAAAGATCCAGAAAATCACATTGTGTGATTTTTAAAGAATCAATTTGCATTTTATTGCACAAAATAAATATTTGATACAATAGAAAAACAGAACTTAATATTTGGTACAGAAATCTTTGTTTGCAATTACAGAGGTCAGATGTTTACCATAGATCAGGGCTCTTCAACTCCAGGCCTCGAGAGCCCGTGTCCTGCAGGTTTTAGATGTGTCCCTGATCCAATACACCTGAATCAAATGGCTGAATTACCTCCTCAGTATGCAGTCAAGTTCTCCAGAGTCCTGCTAATGACTTCTATATTTGACTCAGGTGTGTTGAAGCAGAGACACATCTAAAACCTGCAGGACAGGGGCTTTCAAGGCCTGGAGTTGAAGAACCCTGCTGTAGATCTTGACCAAATTTGCACACACCGCAGCAGGGATTTTGGCCTACTCCTCCATACAGATCTTCTCCAGATCTTTCAGGTTCTGGGGCTGTTGCTGGGCAACTTTGAGTTTCAGCTCCCTCCAAAGGTTTTCTATTGAGTTCAGGTCGGGAGACTGGCTAGGCCACTGCAGGACCTTGAAATGCTTCTTACAGAGCCACTCCTTAGTTGCCCTGGCTGTGTGCTTTGGGTCATTGTCATGCTGGAAGACCCAGCCACAATCCATCTTCAGTGCTCTTACTGAGGGAAGGGGTTTGTTGGCCAAAATCTCATGACCTCATCCATCCTCCCTTCAATACGCTGCAGTCGTCCTGTCCCCTCTTCAGAAAAGCACCCCCAAAGAAAGATGTTTCCACCCCCACCCTTAATGGTTGGGACGGTGTTCTTGGGTTTGTACTCATCCTTCTTCTTCCTCCTAACATGGCTAGTGGAGTTGATACCAAAAAGCTCAATTTTGGTCTCATCTGACCACACGACCTTCTCCCATGCCTCCTCTGGATCACCCAGATGGTCACTGGTGAACTTCAAAGGGGCCTGGACATTTGCTGACATGAGCAGGGGGATCTTGCGTGCCCTACAGGATTTTAATCCATGATGGCATAGTGAATTACTAACGGTCATCTTTGAGACTGTGGTCCCAGCTCTCTTCAGGTCATTGACCAGGTCCCCCCGTGTAGTTCTGGGCTGATTCCTGACCTTTCTCAGAATCATCCTTACCCCATGAGGTGAGATCTTGCATGAAGCCCCAAACCGAGGAAGATGACAGTCACCTTGTGTCTCTTCCATTTTCTAATAATTGCGCCAACAGTTGATACTTTCTCACCAAGCTGCTTGCCTGTTGTCCTGTAGCCCACCCCAGCCTTGTGTAGGTCTATAATTTTGTCCCTGGTGTCCTTAGACAGCTCTTTGGTCTTGGGCATTGTGGAGGGGTTGGAGTGTGATTGAGTGAGTGTTTGCCAGGTGTCTTTATACAGGTAACGAGTTAAAACAGGTGCAATTAATACGGGTAATTAGTGCAGAATAGGAGGGCTTCTTAAAGAAAAAATAACAGGTTTGTGAGAGCCAGAATTCCTGCTTGATAGTAGGTGATCAAATACTTATTTCATGCAATAAAATGCAAATTAATCATACAAAGTGATTTTCTGGATTTTTTCTTAGATTCTGTCACTCACAATTGAAGTGTACCTACAATGAATCTGTCGGTCTGGCTACAGGATAATTTGAGGAATTATTTGAGTGCAAATATATAAAGACACACAGTACATTGAGAATAGGGACCTCTGTATATCAAAAATGAAGGAAGAAGGAAGCTGTGGTCCACACAATGACCTCACTGATTCATCTGAGGACCAGAAACAGCACTGGCTTCATAAGGCCAAGGCAAAGACAGGATATTCCCAGAATGCATTTCACAGGGGGCATTATGCTAATATTAGCACAACAGCCAATAGCAATTCAAGAGTTGTGCTCCAGATAAACGAGGGGCTGGATCAGGTTACGTGGTTGAGACACAAACAGCGTACGTGCAGCAATAAGAGAAAGTAGACAGAAGACTGTACTGGGCCTACTAGACTAATCTATCACTCCTGACACATGTATGTATAGCCAAACCCCTTTCCTTATCCAGTGCATGATGTATACCCTAAGTACTGATCATGTGACTGTTTTACTCCCTGGGGGTGGTGCCACATGCCTCCTTTTAATAGGAGTCCAAAAGGTCAGTTGGGTTACCTCATGGGCTCACACATCATTTAGGAGCAGTAGTAAATCCTCAGGCTGCCCCTGATACAGCTCAGCATCTGAAGGCAGAGCAGGACCATCCTTGGACAAAGTGTACAGTGACTGAAATAAGCTGTAGGAATGAACTCCAAGCTCTCACACACAGTTTTATAGCAAACACTCAGGTTAAAGTGGGTGTTGGTAACTTTGTGGTCTTGTCTTTCCATGTATCCAAATATAAAAAATAAGTCAAATTTCTCTGTCTGCTGTTTGATTACATGTCAGCAGTTTAGATACTTGATAGTGTAGTGTTTTACATACTGTGAAAAATGGTTTAGTCCTGGGAGGAGACACAAATCCCTTTGTGGCTGCATCAGGACGGCCATCCAGCAAAAAAACTCTGCCAAATCAAACACCTCTGTGGTGGTGAGCCAAAAGTAGCTCCAGTTTATTTCTAATGATACTTTATAACTCACACGTCTGATATTAATGTAACACAGTATCAGTTCCAGAGTGCCTGATCGCTGCAGCTCAGAATATACTGTTCTCTGATGTCAAGTTCATCCTCCTAGTTAAGTAATTTGATTAATATCGACTGAGGTGCTGCTCTATCCTCAGAGCAGAGTTGGGCGGTCATTTTAACACCTCTGAGGACCCCGCAGAGGCCAGGAGGCATGCATATCATTCAGTTCACAAGCACTTATGAGTTGGAAATGATGGAAACCCTGGAACTATTGTACCACACCCTGGTGTCATATATGTACACTTGCATGAAGTGAATAGAAAAATGTTTAGATGTGCTGGTGGAGGAGACTTTAGATATTTTTCTCAAATTGCACAAATCCAAAGACATGCAACATTCAGATGGATGGATATCAAAGGTTGTGCGAGTTGGTAGTGGAAGCTTAGTTGGTGTTACTGATTCCCAAATCTGCTGTGCAGTGTTCCTAAAAACCTCCAGTCAAACAGCAGAGCCTCATAATCCAAACTGTCGACAGCAGTTGGTACAAATCAAGTGAAACTGCTTTGCTCTCAAAGCAGCCACTTTGTAATTTGCTCAGCTGACGGGTGACAACCTTGCATCCACAAGGTGTCATGTTTTCAGGATAAAGTGAAAATGAGGAGCGTGAACGTTTGATGCCAATGAAAGAAGTCAAGCAAATCTACAGCTGCCTCAGATTCAGGATCCTGGTAAACATCCTTTTTAAAGCAGGTATTTTTACTGGGGATTTTTGTTGACACTGCCTCTATTTCAGCATGTCCCCTGTCACCAAAACAATACAGTTGTTTTTAAAAGTGTCAAATAGAGCTTTTCCTGCTGTCAAATGCCAAAATATCTGCTGTAAAAAAAAGGGATTTTGTTCATTTCAGCTCTCTGTCACACACTTAATGCAAGAAGTCTAAATTGTGCTTAATACAGCATGTCCACCTGATGGTTCTTCATCAATTTACTGCTCATTCTGGAGTGTTGTGGTTGCATGAAATGAGGGAAAAGAGAGGAGGAATATGACAGCCCCCAAACCAAAATTGCAGAAAATGAACTGAGCTCTGACTGTTCTCGATTACCTTGACTTACACCCACATTTCTGTAGTTTTAAAGGGGACCTGTGTTGGTGAAGTCACTCAATTCAAGAGGTTTGAGCAGCTTTTTGGTTGGTGGCATAAGGAACACAGGGATTACTTTAACATGCAATGACCTCATTATTTCAAACTTTAACAAAATGGTTAATAAGAGCAACCACTACTTTAACACTAGGTGGTTTTTCTGACTGTAATACATTATTTACTTAAATTTATAATAAATCAATATCATACAAATTAACAGAAAAATCAGCTCTGACTCATTTTCTTCATATATACACATATTTTTCTTCACATATTTTCTTTCTCAAGTGAAAAACTAACAGCTAATTCCAACAAATATAAAATGCTGGAGTCCAAACACCTCAAAGCATCCTGTATGCAGGCTTTGTTGCTGTTGTGCACTCAACAAAGCTTTGGGCATTTGCATAGCTTCACAAGAGCTCAATCAACAGGAGACTGACCTGAAAAAACATATCTGGTGCATGGAGACCTTGAATAGGTCCATGTTATATAATTCCAATTAAATCTTAGATAATGGAAAATGAAACTGATATCTCCGGATGTGGTGGCAGCAGAGAAAGCCCCTCTCACATTAAAGCAGCGTTTCCACACAGTGCTGCTGCCTGAAACCTGCCCTCTAGTGCTTCAAACTGAGATCACTGACTTGCAAACAGCAGTGGAGTCAGAATGTACTCCAAGCCAAATTACAGAAGAGGTTCATATCACTACTCTGCTGCTGAGAAAGACCTCTTACCCTGCAGCTGGAAAGACACACATCTCAATGACTTTTCCTTTTCCCATTCCAGTGAAAAAAGAAAGAGAAACACATTTAACAAAACCATTTATTTACTGATCAAAGCAAGTACATGTACAGTGTGGAATACTTTTCAAAGCATTACTGAAAAAATGAGCTTATGAGATCTGTGCGCACAAAGACTCTGAGCCACAAGCTGGATAAATATGAGAACAAATATTCTAGTTGAGTCATTCCCCATTGACAGTGCTGTTCATGCTAACACTGTTGTCATCTGTGTGGTCATCATTAACGCCATGGTAACCATGGTTATTTGGGTCACTGTGGTGATCGGTGTCATGATTCAGTTCTGCATATTCCACTGACACCTGCTGAAACATGACGGTTGTATGGATTAAAAAAATAGCCCTTATTTTCACTGGATCACTATACCCACATCAATCAGCATGACAGGCTGACTCCTCATGCTAAAGTACTGGGACTGATCAACAGGCAGAGCTTCAGTTGAAGGGTGAAAACCTGGTTTTGGATTAACAGTTAAATTTTTTTTTTTTTTTTTTGTAGACAAAAGCAAAATGTGAAAATAACAGTAGTGTGCATTGGCACTTTTTAGAAATGCGTTCCTAAGAATTTCTTGGCAGTTTCCTGCAGGTAAGCAGAAGGCTCACTGCACAGAATTATGAAATGTGGCACAAATTAAAAGGAAAATAATACAGAAATAAAAGATGAACTTAGAAAGCTCCAACTTCAGTTAGGCCGCCGTAAAAGCTGTTAACTGAATTTCACTAACAGATACAGTGTATCACACAAGTGAGTACAACCCTCACATGTCTGCATATTTAAGTATATCTTTTCATGGGACAACACTGACAAAATGACACTTTGACACAATGAAAAGTAGTCTGTGTGCAGCTTATGTAACAGTCTTCATGTAGAGCAACAATTCGTCTTTTAAGATCCTCAGAGAGTTCTTTGCCATGTTGGAACTTTCAGTGACCAGTATGAGAGAGTGTGAGAGCTGTACTACAAAACTGAACACACCTGCTCCCTATGCACACCTGAGACCTAGTAACACTAACGAGTCACATGACATTTTGGAGGGAAAATGACAAGCAGTGCTCAATTTGGACAAAAGTGAGTACATTAGGGGTGTACTCACTTTTGTTGCCGCTGGTTTAGACATTAATGACTGTATTGTGGTGGCCACATATATGCACATTTCACACCAGAATGCCCCAAGCTCTTATTGCGAAGAGAGAGACCGGAATAGATAGGGAAAAGGCGGGAGAGAGAGGCCTAGGATAAAAGGGCTTGACTCCTCCTTTTGAGGAGTTATATTTGGAGTTGAGTTGTTGTGAGTTTTTCCTAATAAAGCTGAGACCACATACCGGCTCGTGTCTCCTTCCACCGACTCCTACATTGGTGACCCCGACTAAAGAACATGTCTGCTGACGACAGCTCAGCGGCCGCTGTTTCCTCACCAGCCGCCGCCGTTTCCTCACCAGCCGCCGCCGTTTCTCCCGCTATTTTTGCGGCCACGGTCAAGCTCCCGGAGTTCTGGCAGCACGATCCAGAGCCTTGGTTCCAGCATGTGGAGGCCCAGTTTCACCTCCGCGGGATCACCTCAGACGACACCAAGTATTACCATGTCGTCGCGGCGCTGGACTCTGCTTCTACCCGCCGGCTGATGGGACTGCTCCGGGACCCGCCGCCTGCTAACAAGTATGGAGCGCTGAAGGAGAACCTGCTGCGGATTTATCAGCTTTCAGACGAAGAGCGGGCTGATCGCCTGTTGTCCCTGAATGGCTTGGGAGATGGTAAACCCTCCGAGCTGATGGAGCACATGCTGGCTCTGCTCGGCCCGGGCGACGCTTCGTTTCTCTTTACGCATCTGTTCCTGCGCCAGCTCCCCCCTCCCGTGCGCACCGCGCTAGCCAGCTCCGCTCTGATACGGGCCAAGGATTACCGCGGGCTAGCTGAAGAGGCGGACAAGATTTTGCTGGCATCCAGGCATTCCGGTGTGCATGCACTTTTACCGAGTGCGGCTCTACAAGGGACGGAGGCTAGAGAAGCTGGTGCTGTGGCCGCCGTCGCAGAGCGCCGGAGGAAGGAGAGCGTGCTCTGCTTCTATCATCGCCGGTTCGGAGTGAAGGCGAAGCGCTGCATTCCGCCGTGTACCTTCCAGCACCAGGGAAACGAGAGGGCCGGTGCTCACTAGCAGCTGTGTGCGCTGGCAGCTCGGACAAGCTGCTCTTCATTGAGGACACTGCTTCGGGACGCCGTCTGCTTGTGGACTCGGGTGCTCAGCGTAGCATCATGCCGGCTTCAGCTGCGGACGCCTTGGGACAATGTCACGGACCCCTGCTGGACGCGGCGAACGGTACCCCCATTCGCACATATGGAATGAGGTTGGTGACTGTGTGTTTCAAGGGACGTCAGTTTAACTGGGACTTTGTGATAGCGTCTGTGTCAGTACCTATACTCGGCGCTGATTTCTTGTGTGCTTTCAGGTTGTTGGTCGATGTAGCTAATAGGTGCTTGATAGATGCTGTGTCTTTTGATACCTACCCCTGTACACTTGGTAGTCCTCGCCCCCTGCCCCTCGCTAACATGCTTGCCACAGGTGATGAGTACCAGCGTTTGCTTGCCGAGTTTCCCACCCTCACGGTTCCCACCTTCTCTGCAGCCGTAGCTAAACATGGTGTGGAGCATTACATTACCACTGTGGGTCCGCCGGTTTTTGCGCGTGCACGCCGTCTCGATGCCGCGAAGTTAGCGATAGCCAGGGAGGAGTTTGCAAACATGGAGCGCCTTGGTATTGTGCGCCGCTCAAACAGCCCGTGGGCGTCCCCGTTGCACATGGTCCCTAAAGCTGACGGTGGGTGGCGCCCTTGTGGGGATTTTAGGCGCCTTAATAATGCGACGACTAATGACAGGTACCCGGTTCCCCACATTCAAGATTTTTCGGTTCATCTTGCGGGGGCAACTATTTTTTCAAAGGTGGATTTGGTGAGGGGATACCATCAGGTTCCTGTCCATCCGCGTGATGTGCCCAAGACCGCGGTTATCACTCCTTTTGGCCTTTTCGAGTTTTTGCGAATGCCCTTCGGTCTGAAGGGCGCGGCACAGACGTTTCAGCGCCTCATGGACTCCGTTTTGCGTGGTATGCCATTTTTGTTCGTCTATCTGGATGACATACTGGTTGCCAGCCCTTCCGCCGCGGAGCATTCAGTGCACCTCCGCCAGTTGTTTGAGCGTCTCAGTGAGCACGGTTTGATTGTGAATCCAGCTAAATGCCAGTTCGGTCTGCCGGCCATAGAGTTTTTGGGACACCTCGTTTCGCCCCAAGGGGCGTTTCCCCTGCCCGCTAAGGTGGAGGCGGTTTCTGCTTTTCCGCGCCCTTCCTCAGTGAAGCCCCTGCAGGAGTTTTTGGGGATGGTGAACTTTTATAACCGTTTCATCCCCCGGGCTGCTCACCTCATGCACCCTCTGTACAATGCACTTAAGGGCAAGAAAGGCAACCAAGAGATAGAGTGGACACCTGAGCGGGTGCAGGCATTTGACAGTGCCAAAGCTGCTCTTGCCAACGCTGCCCTGCTGGCCCACCCGTCTCCCGAGGCGCCTGTTGCCCTTACTACCGATGCCTCCGATTTTGCAGTCGGGGCCGTGTGCGAACAATGGGTGGGTGGTGCTTGGCAGCCCCTCGCCTTTTTTAGCAGGAAGCTTCGGGATGCGGAGAGAAAGTACAGTACGTTTGACAGGGAGCTCCTTGCCCTTTTTCTCGCGACGCGTCATTTCCGGTTCCTGCTTGAGGGCCGTGACTTTACCGCTTTTGTAGACCACAAACCTCTCACATTTGCCATGGCAAAGGTTTCAGAACCATGGACTGCACGGCAGCAACGGCAGCTTTCTGCTATTTCAGAGTTTACCACTGACATTCAGCACGTCGCCGGCAAGTGTAATCGGGTGGCTGACTGTCTGTCCAGGGCGCAGGTTAGTTCTGTGCATTTGGGAGTGGACTACTCTGCCATGGCTGCCGACCAACTTACGGATACGGAGATTCAGGCTTTTAAGGCGGCCGAGTCCAGTTTGCGTTTGGAAGATGTCTCATTTCAGGATAGGGGCGTAACCCTACTTTGCGACGTCTCATTGGGCAGGCCTCGCCCCTTGGTTCCTGCTTGCTGGCGTCGGCGGGTTTTTGAGGCAGTTCATTCTCTTTCGCACCCAGGAGTTAAAGCCTCAGTTAAGTTGGTAGGGGCCAAGTTTGTGTGGCCCGGCCTCCGGAAAGAGGTCAGGGCGTGGGCTTCCTCATGTGTTGCTTGTCAGCGCGCCAAAGTGCAACGACACACCAAATCCCCTCTGGAGCACTTTCCCATACCACAGAGAAGGTTCGAACATGTCCATGTAGACCTGGTAGGTCCATTTCCCCCTTCCCGGGGTTTCACCCATCTCCTGACAATGGTGGACAGGACGACTCGGTGGCCTGAAGCAGTTCCTTTGGCGTCAACCACCTCAGCAGATGTTGCTCGTGCGTTCGTCTCCTCCTGGGTATCTCGGTTTGGCGTACCGCTTGACTTGACATCTGACAGGGGTCCTCAGTTCACGTCTGAGCTGTGGACTGCTGTGGCGGAGAACCTTGGCGTCAGACTCCATCGCACTACCGCGTACCACCCGCAGGCCAATGGCCTTTGCGAGAGGTTCCACCGTACCATGAAGGCTGCCTTACGGGCTGCGCTGGTGGACAGCAGCTGGGTTGACCGCCTTCCTTGGGTCCTGCTGGGCCTGCGTGCGACACCTAAGGAGGACCTGCAGTCTTCTTCAGCCGAGCTGGTCCTGGGCCAGCCTTTGAGGGTTCCAGGGGAATTCCTTCCTGGTGCACCTGCTTCGGGGGCTGACAAAAGGAGCGGGCCGGTTTTCCCGGGGAATGATAGGTTTTTGGCCCCAGTAGCGGCGCATCACTGCCTTCCACAGTCATATGTGCCAAAGGACCTGATGTCTGCCAAGTACATTTTTATCCGCCATGACGCGCACCGTTCTCCACTTCGACCTCCTTATGATGGTCCATTCCGTGTGCTAGAGGTGGGACCTAAGGATTTTTTGGTTGAGCTGGGAGGTCGTCAGGAGCGGGTTTCGGTGGATCGCCTTAAGCCTGCTCACATGTTTCCGGATGGTCCTATTGAGTTGGCCCAACCTCCGCGCCGCGGTCGTCCTCCCGTTTCTATGCCTCACTCGGAGGACCTGCCCCCAGCTGCTGTTTTTTCCCCTGCGAGGGGGCAGTCTCGCCGTAGTCGGGGCTATGCCCCTCCCTCGTTTTCACCACCTGTGGTCGCCAAGCACAGCCGTAGTGGCCGCCTTGTTAAACCCCCTAGGAGATACTCTTGATGTGGTATTTTATTTTTGCTATGTTGAGTTAAAATGGTTGCTGTTTTTATTATTGTATTGTTTGCCATTCTGTGTGTTCAGGGGGGGCCTGTGTGGTGGCCACATATATGCACATTTCACACCAGAATGCCCCAAGCTCTTATTGCGAAGAGAGAGACCGGAATAGATAGGGAAAAGGCGGGAGAGAGAGGCCTAGGATAAAAGGGCTTGACTCCTCCTTTTGAGGAGTTATATTTGGAGTTGAGTTGTTGTGAGTTTTTCCTAATAAAGCTGAGACCACATACCGGCTTGTGTCTCCTTCCACCGACTCCTACAGTATATTGAATTATTTTGAGGGAAGAATAAATTTACACTGTTATATAAGCTGCACACAGACTACTTTTCATTGTGTCAAAGTGTCATTTTGTCAGTGTTGTCCCATGAAAAGATATACTTAAATATCTGCAGAAATGTGAGGGGTGTACTCACTTTTGTGATACACTGTACAGTACCGTGCAAAAGCCACCATGCATTTCTTTAGATTTTGCTTCTAAGTAGCCAGACTTTCTTGTCATTTTTAAAGTGGTCTTGAGCAATAGTTCTCCAGGCTTTCTGATGGTCTTTCAGAGTTTTTCTTCTCTCAGTCCTTGTACCTGACCATTTGTACCAGTTTTTTTTTTTGTTTGTTAAGCCACTGAACACTGACCTATGAATCATTCAAAGGATGAACTAGTGCTGCATGTAAACATAACAGAAAACTTAGCAAAGAACCAAACTGAAACTGTATCTTTAGGCACTTTGTTGCTAGCAGCCTTTTTTGCAGGCAGGTCTAAAAACATTATCTACAGCAGATGAACTATGTCTGAAAGTCATGTCCTTCCAGCAAAAATAAAATGGATGAAATTATCAACACAGGAAAGCACCATCAGACTTCCATTCACCATGTGGAAAGCATCTGATTGTTAACAGCTTAATTTTTCAGCATCACAATATAATCCCACACACACTGCCATATCAGTAAAAGCATGCCTGCATAGAAAAACACATAATGCACAATGCTTCCTAGAGCCCTAGAGCTCAGACCTCAGTGTTACCGAAGTAATGTGGGATCATCTCAACAGAGAACTGAACAAAGGGCAGCCAACATCCAAAGAAAAGCTTTGAATGTCCTACAAGAAGCCTGGAGAACTATTCCTGAAGACTGCTTAAAGAAACAACAAGAAAGCTGCCTGAGAGTTCAGGCTGTGTTGAAGAATAAAGGTGGTCACACCAAATATCGACTTTGATACTCATTAGAATCATACCAACTCTGTTTTTGCCTTCTATTTCCATATATAAACATACATGGAAATATCTAAATCATCTGAATATTTAGATATTCAGATTATTATTCATCACTTGATGTCGTGATAACATGAAGGGGCAGGAGGCACTGTAACAGTCTCAAAGGAGTGCTGTTACAAGTCCTCAGACTCATCAGCACTTAGCTGCCAAGTATTCTATCATGTTATCAGGGTTGTTTCTTCAAACTCTTGAAAGCTCCTCCAGAAGCACAGAAGAGGTTAAACAGCTGCTATCACAGTCCTCTTCCTAATGAGTAAACCGAATGTGATGGGCAAAAATGGAGTTACTGCCAAATCCGAAGCTTCTTTCCATGACATTTCCCATCTTATTGCCTACAAATCATCATGAATTTGTGCAGCAACATGATAAACCATTAAAGTGCTGAGTATTACATGAAATATAACACTTATACCACACTAATATAACACTTACTATAATACCCGTCTACAAACAATAAAAACTGACTGCACAGGTTTTCCACTTATTGTGCAGTGTTGCTGAGCAAAGACACAATGCAATCATGAGTGTGTGTGTGTGTGTGTGCGCCCCCCGTCGGTAGTATGTGCAAGCATAGTGAGTGTGTGCATGACGTGTGCATACTTACACCATCAGGCAGCGTTCGGACACCTGCAAAAACAAAGCCAGAGGACAAGCTCAGGAAATGAAAGATGTGTGTGAGGATTAAATAAGGGCTGTTTTAGTTTTTAGCACTTCCATGAAGAGCTCTCTATTCCCAAGAAAACAGAGCGCACATCACACACATTCATACTGTACATTCTTCTTAGTTTACATCTTCAATTCAGATAATTTGGTTTCTCCATATAATACATTAAGTTCTTAAGTCCTCTGTGTAATGTGTCCTGAGATGACTTAAGTTGTGATGAGGTGGTATATAAATAAAACTGAATTGAACTGTGCTACATCAGTTATTAGGTAATAGCAGTAAAACTGAACAATGGACAATAAATTTCAAACAATCAGGCATTTTGCTTACTTAGCCTTAACAGATGCACACACTGTATGACTCTGTTGTAACAACAGGAAGTTCTCTTTGACGAAAGCAGGAAATGGACACCTAGGGGACTGGGGCTTCTGTTTTAATGCTACATTCTTTCAGTAACAATGAAGATGTTTACAGTTGGGGTTGATCCTGTTTCCTGGTGATTGCTTTTTTCCTAATGACCTGATTTCTCTCATCGTGTAGTAGAAAAGAGGTCTGTGTGAAGAACAGGATGTTAATCATACCTTGCTGGGAGTTACGTACTTCACTATACACCGTGCCTGTGTCCTGTTCCTCTGGAACTGACATGGAATACAATATTTTAGGCCGAGCTTTGAAAAGTCAAATCACAACAATTTAAAATTCAGAGACAGTCTCACCTTTGTTTGGATCTGCCTGTCTTAGCTGCACCTCACTGTACTGAGGCTCTGGCTTTTCTGAAGTATTTGTACCACTATTGTCATCAGAATCTGTAACACAATGAAATGAGCAAACTTAAACTACATAACATTTATGTTTTTATTTGTGAAATTTTGCATTATTAATAAAAAAAAGGGCCGTGATGTTCTGACTGCCACATATGCAAAATTAACATATGGTTGGTTTTGGCGTCTTTCTGAGATTTGATCGCAGTTAAAATAAAAAAAAAAATAATAAATTTACTCTGCGTACCAGAGACTGATGCATGCTCACTCCAAATACTTTTCCCGATCATGCCTGGAGTTGCTGCACAGAGAGGACAAACACAGCACTGCTTTAATGCTTCAGAATCAATCGAGACAACATTTGTTTAATATTTATTTAGTGTGCGTTTCTGTTGAGTACAGTTTGCTTTGCGTTGCAAACATTGCACTAGAATGTGAAGCTTTACCATTTGCTTCATTGTACTCTGCCTGGGTGAGGCTCAGCCGCTCTACTTTGGTGCCGGCTGACTTCCTGAAACAAAGTAAACAGAAAGGGTACACAACAGGAGGATGTGTGGGCGCCATACCCTGGTAACCAACCTTTAAAATACTGATAAGAACATGAGCAATATTACTTACACTAACAGGGCGACAGGTCCTCTTTTCTTTAATCTAGGGAGGCGTTTTTTGAAGAAAAGGATGAAGATAAAGGCCAGTATGAAGAGGATGCAAAAGACTGCAATAAGACCCTTCTTCCAGCCAGCCATCTTCACTGCAGAACACAATTGAATGAGAGAAGGTGATGGATAGGATTGGTTATAACTTGATTACAAAACAGCAATAAAAATGTACTCACAACACTTCATTCTGCCCCAAAGCTATTACACACACACACACACACACACACACACACACACACACACACACACACACACACACACACACACACACACACACACACACACACACACACACACAGAGCTATTAACTGAAGATAAAACACACACCTCCAATTATGATGGTGGCACTCTGTTGGGTCTCTCCAGCTGGGTTTGTGCTCACACAGTAGTATCCTCCACTATGATCTCCTCTGACATTGTCCATGCTGTAGGATTCTTTCTGTTCCGAGGAGGTTCGGGAATGAAGGAAACCCTTTGTCTCACTGTACCAGGTAAAGTTAATGGGAGGACTTCCTCTCTGAACGGAGCAGACAAGACTCATGTTGCACCCCTCAGAGATGTCCCCAATTCTAGGAATAGTGGTCAACTGTGGTTTTGACACAGGCTCTGCACAGAGAAACATATGTGTGACATTTGGGCTCAACATGTTTTATATCAGTTTGATTGATTTCATGGCCATTGATCCAACAAACCTCTGATGTTGGTTGAATTCAATAGTTGCTGTCCTGTTCCTATCACTGGAGGCTTCTGCTGACTGTTTCTTGCATGGCAAAGAATGTTTTTTAAGTCTGACCTTTCAGTGAAGGGTGGGAGGTTGAAGATAGCCTTTTCACCCGGCATCCTCACAGTTTTGTTCTCATTTGGCTTGCGAGGGACGAACAGGGTGTATTCAATGGGCAGAGTGCCTCTCTTGCAATAACAGCTCAACTGGAAGGGCTTTCCCAACAACAGTGTACCTCCCTCCACAGCCAGCACGGGCTCAGAAACAGCAACTGGGAATGAGAAATGAGACAAAGTTAAACAAGACTGTGACTCTGCAGCCATGCTGGCAACTCTGATGCTGCATGGCAAAGCTTTGAGATAAATGCTGTTATGCTCGCAATGCTGATATGCTGATGTTAAGTTCCCATCATTGTATTGGTAATGCTCTGTTTGGTTTAGAGAAAAGAGCCAACTGGATAGAGCGTGCAGGAAGGAGGAAGGACAAATAATGCCTGAATTCACCGAGCAGTAATCACCAGCTTTCTCACACTGGCTCAGTCTGATGTCACGTAGACTTTATAATTTTGAGATGATGGGTTGAAGAGCATTCAGTGTCAGACATTTGCATTCCCTTTTCAGAGACAGAAATGTCTCCAAATCCCTCTAAATAAATATTAAACCTAAACCAAAGTAGTGAACTGACCAACAGACTGACACATTACATGTATGGGCACAAAGATAAATCCTGTCCCACATCTTTATTGTAACAACATAAAGCGTTTGCAGGATTAACAAAAGTCTGTGTGCCTTAATTTGAATTTTTGTGCCTCTGATTACTCACCTTTGGCCTTAACAGTATGTGTTTGGCTTTCCTTCATAATAGTGTGTTTCAGAGAAGCATAATTGGCTCTACAGGTGTAGTTGCCATTTGCAGAAGGCCGTGCCACAGTCATATATGTGTCAGCACCTGCGACTTTAACGTTATCTTTGTAGATCGAGAACTGCATGGCTTCACTTTCGATCTTCTCGGGATCATAAATGGAAACAGAGCAGGTCACTTTGAAGCGGTCTCCTTCAAATATGTCTGTGGGCTTCACAGCCAGCCGTGGCTTTGAAAACAGTTCTGTTGGAATTAGAAAACAAAAATTAAAAAATATATAATCTTTATGCCATGTATATTATTATTATTATTTTAATAACAGACAAGGCTTTAATGTGATAGAATGGAAAAACTCAATGCTCACCCTTGACTGTGATTGTTAGAGAGGCTTCTTTCTGCACACTACCCCACTCCGCTTTGCACACAAGCTCTCCAGAGTCACCTTCTTGAACAGTAAATGTATGTGTCAGTGCTCCAGCTTTGGCCTGCTTGAGGATCGCTTTGTCCTTTGTTAGGAATACTTCAGTGTTTCTTGGAGGGTTCACAACTTTACAGACCACCTCTATGAGATCACCCTCAGAGACATTACTGGTGGGAAGCACATTCATGATGGGGGTAATGTGGAGTGCTGTGAGACAAAAATCAGAAAAATCAGACACATTCTTCCTTAAGCAATTTGAGTTTTCCATGATAATAATTACCTTTGACTAACACTGGAATCTCTTTGCTTTTGTTGGACTGACGGGTCCCGGAAACCAAGTTGATTTCATAGCCACAGTACAGAAAGCCATTTCCAATGTGACTCAGTCTTAGCGTGGTCGTTGATGAGTTCCCCCCTGGTGATAGATGCTTTATTATCTCAGGTTTTCCGGACCTAAATCTCTTGTAAAACCGGAAAGTGAGGGGTCCTTTCTCCTCAGGAGCACTGCAGGTGGCTTTGAACTCCTCATTCTCATAGAATGAAGGAGTATCCAAATGTAGAGTGGGGATCTGCAAGCCTGAGGAAAGGAATCCTGACAGTTAAAAGGACATTCAGATATATAAAGTACATTTGTTTGAAGGAGGGATAGTGAATATGTTGGACAAAGGATGCTGAATATGAAGCTGCCAGGCAGGAAGAAACGCGGGAGACCACAGAGAAGATTCATGGTTGCAGTGAAGGAGGACACGCAGAGGGTTGGTGTGACAGAAGAAGACAGCAGCCGAAAGAAGAAGATTTTTCCTGTGTGGATATGAGACATATACTTGGATGTGAGAAACTACTTTATTACCAAAACACAATTCAGTGAAGACCTTCTAGTGTGGTTTTATAGCTCACACATTTGAAGACAAATTAAAAAAGTTCAAGTATGTATATTATTTATAGTTATATATTTTTTTTCATATTATACTACATATAATTAGGTCCAGAAATATTTGAAGCACTTACACAATTGTCAGCATTTTGGATATGACACCAAGAGTTTTAAGTTGAGGGGCTGAACTAAAATATCACACAAAATGTGTAGAAAATGCAGCACAGTTGTCGGTTTTTAAGGGCTCAAATGTCATTACACATTGGACAGGCAAGCCTGCCTAAAATGGGTTTCCTGGTTAGCAATGCTTTGCCGGGCCCTTGCTGCAGCTGTCTTCTGTTGTTGCTGTTTCCTTCCTGCCTTTCTGCTTTGTCTTCAGCACAGCTCATCAGCTTGATTAGGCTGAGACAATGTGCTTGACTCAGCCGCTGCAGGATCTTTTTCTTCTTTACCTTCAAAAACTCCGGGGCTGCTTTTGGAGTTTGATTTGGACCATTTGGGTGAATCTGAGCACATTCTACATTCCCACAGCTACAAAATGTATCCAGCTTCTATTGTCACATCATCAATAAAAACAGTAACTTGGTGGCATGCATCACAATATGTGTTACAGACGATGTTGTATATCCTGATTATGAACAATTACAAGGCTTCTATATATTTTCAGTTTTGTCCAAGAAATATTCCTGAGCTGGTCTGGCTGTTTCAGGTGTTTCTCTAATCTGGTCTTTCTCTTCTGGCTGCTTTGCACCTTGTTATGTTGTTATGCCTACCTACTGGAGAATGCTGCGCTGTTGGCTGGTTGTTTTAAAGCAGTTTGTTAAACTGAAAGGATCATTCACAGTTGTTATTATCTGTGGACTCTTTTTTTTCTTCTCAGTACCAACACCTTTAATTTAGCCACTGATATAACTGTAACCTAAATGAAAAAAAGACAAATGCAACAATATTACACCTGTTAAAACAAGTAAAACTAAAAGCAGTGGTTTCATCATAAACTCTACCTGTCACATCCAGTTTCTGGCTGGTGCTGGTTTTGCTTTTGTCCTTGACTGCGACTCGACATTCATAGTTTCCAGAGTCGGCAGCTCTGGCTGGGTTGATCTCATATACGACTGTGTCTTTTGTGACGTTGCTGGAGTAGATAGGAACATCGTCCTGTGTGAACTGGAAACTGTGTATCAGGTGAGGGATGTTGCTGTGACTGACGCTGACCTGGCAGCGTAGCCTCACCGGTGTCCCGCTCTGAACTGTGTTTCTGGGTTCGACTGTGAGGCCAACACGATCTATGATGTATGCTGCAGTTCCCAAACATCACACACAGACACACAAACATGAAGTTGGATGCGGGGAAAAAAAAAATATTTAACAAGCATCAGGGACTGAACCACTAACACAATGCGAGCGTCAGGTTAAGACTATGGGAAGGAGCTTCCTGGTCCACAAGCTGCAGTACAAAGGAGTAACTGGAGGAAGGAAAACACCTTATGAAACAGTGCTGACCCTTTACATCCCCTGGGAACACTGTGTGGATTCATTCAAACTTCGGTTCTCCCTCCGCAACATCAGCACAGTGAAAGTGGAAACAATCACTTAGTCCACATCCTAACAGTAGCCTATTGCTGTTAGTGCTGTTTGACTCAGTGATGTAAAGTGACTAAGGCAGTGAACATTCCTGCACATTCCTGCCGCGGTGAGAAATAGTACAACACACCTGGTTAGCTGGAAATAACAAGAAACACCCAGCCTAGCTGCTATCTCTGATGGTGACAACATCTGCCCCACCAGCATCTCCAGAGTATAAATCAATAAGATGCCACTTTAATAGCAACAAAGTGACATCTTACCTAAAGTATCTAAAGTAGCTTCAGAGACCCTGGCATTTAAAAGTTTGCATTTGTTTCAGCGAAAAGGTGTCCTATTAAGATGGTATCTACTTTATGATCACCCATTTAAGAGTTCTGGTGATGTTCTTTCATGCAAAAAGAAAATAAGAATATTTTAGAATTTGTATCTCCTTCTGTAAACTATAAAAATGTGTGAAATTCATTCAAATAGAAGCTGAATGAAAGATTACCCATCACCTGACAGTTAAAAATAAAAAATAAAAAAAAAATCACTTTTTTGGTGTAAAAATAGCATTTTTGTTGAACACAGAGAGGACTGGAAAACCTTAACTATTACAGTGCTGTGTAAACTGCAGTCCCCCTAGACCAAGTATTACAAAATCAGAAGGGTAATGCAGCTATACTTACACCCCTGTCCTCCGACACAATGCCCTGTATTTGAAGCAAAAAAAAACAGAGAGAGTAGGAAAAAAAACAAACTCAGGTGAAAATCAGATCACATTTACACAAACGTAACATCCTTCATCCTTAGGGTGGGTTCTTACAGATGTGTAGGAGGCTAGTTAGGAATAGCAGGCCGGGGGGTCTGGAACCCATCTTGGGTGAAAGTAGTTTGCTGCTGAAAGACTAAGACACATCTGCAAGGACAGAGGCCAGAAAGGGCAGTCAGACAGACAAGGGAGGACTTTTTACTTAGGAAGAGGTGGAGCGAATAGAAGGCAGCGGCGTTGCTAAGGGTATTCCTCGTCTTATCAAACAGGAAATGGCCATTATTTCCTCAGGCTCTGTACCATTGACTTTGCTGTTTCTATTATTAGGTTGAAAGAAGAGAAAATTCAACAACATGAAGAAAAGTTTAAGTCTTCTCACATCCTTCAAAGGTCTTGGGTACAAAACACATGGACGGGATTCCTTCTTTTGAGCATAATTCAAGCAATGAGAACCATCTTGAACTATAATCTATGACATTTTTAATACAGTGAAGAGAGAGAGAGAGCACTGCTGTTCTTCAGATAAAGTTAGCCCCTGAAATCCCCTGAATTTTGTCCTCAAGACAAGCAAATATATTTTTGTGAAACCACATTGAGTTCATGTGTTTAAAATGTGCCATACTAGATAGTCATTAGTCATATTTTGTTCCCCTTGAATCTACACTGGTAACATCCAAAACCTACAAACTTCTGGATTTCATGTGCAATCACTGGAGTTCTGTGTTTGTATGAGTTTTCTAGTCAACAGCCATTTTACTTTAATTTATCCAGATTATTCATACTGATATCTGGTACACTGGTTACTCTGCCATCTCTCTCTCTCTTTCTCTCATTCTTCGAAGAGAACTGTGTTATTTGCTGCTCACAGGTGGCACAAGTCATGCTTCAAAACATTTTTAATGATCATGCCCCCCCCCCCTGTCTTCAAGGGACAGTTGATCCAAAAATTAAGCAAAGCTGGAGGCATGAAAAACTGAAGTTCCTCTGGTGGCCACTTAAGAAAAGTGGGTCAGTCTTCATAGATGCTCAAAAAACAAGTTTACAGCCTAGCTAAAAAAAAAAAAACAAAGCAAAAACCAAAAAAACCCTCATGCATTTGGATATCAGCACTGGTTTAACTGGGTGTACTGGTGTACTGTGTGCTAGGCCTCATCATGGTAAACACAAATCCCGCAGCTGGTAAAATTATGGTGACAACGATAATTAACAGATCATGCAGAAATCCAGCGGCCATGTTCTACTTTCCTCGGTCAATAATTTCTTTTCTTTTTCTGATTTCTGTTATCAGCTGCTCTCAGTTGGGCTGTAGGATTGAAGTATGCCAGTACCCTCTCTCCAATGCGTAGTAACCTCTCACTAAAACTCCAATATGAAACTTTAATGTGATACAGCAAGAGACCTCCAAAACACAGCCATCATTTAATGTAAAAAGTAATAAATAAAGTAGATTTTAAGTTGAATCCGCACAAAAGCGTGAAAGATCAGCACCGTGACATTGAACATGTTCATTTTTCATACCGTATTACTCAAAATCACTTTAAAAGCTGATTGTTTTTATCCAAATAATAAATTGTGCTTTACACATTCAGCTAACAGGCAAAATATGCCTGATTGAGTCGTGGAAGGAGATACGAATTCCTTGGGGGTTGTGTCAGGAAGGATATCCGGTGTGAAAAACTGCCAAGTCAAACACGCAGAGCTACTGGCTGTGGTGACTGCTTGTGAATAAGGGAGCAACCAAAGGTAGCTTTTATTATTTTTATTTTATTTGTTTAATCACCAGCTTAATCCAGCAAACACAACTGCTGAAATCTGAACATGCTACATGCACTCTACGCTGTTTTATGCTGTCAGCTTAGCCTGCTGTAGAGAGTATAGTGAAATATAACCTGATAAACATCTCTAGTTTATGGAGACTATGGATGCTTGTATATCAGTATATTGCATATCAGTCAGTTAAATCTTAGATAATGTGAAAGGAAGCTCGTCTCCTGGTGATGACAGTGAAGGAGATCAAAGCCAGCTTACTGAAGTTTCTCTTTTTTAATGCTACAAACAAAAATGATTCTCACAGAGCAGATTGGTCCGAACTGTAGTCAGTATGAAACACCTCTCTTCCTACCTAGATTTCAAACAAAGACCCCGGCTGCATTAACAAATACTCCTTGTGTTTGGTTCAGGATCATATTTTCATTCCCCATTGTCAGTGGTATCAATGCAACATGTAAATGAGGCCATCGCTGATGCTGTGGTTTCCGTGGTTACTAAGGTCACTGTGTCATATTCCACTGACACCTGTCGAAACACGACGCATGCGTGAAGACAAGAAAAACCTTATTTGTGGTAGATCACTGAGTATGAAGATGATCAGCTAATCAAGTGTGTTTGAGTAAGCAGTAAGGATGTCACACACTGCTTCTACATTTTAGTTTAATTTTTGTTAAATAAATGATGACATGATGTAATAAGTCATGGGCTGGTGTTCATTAAAGACCTAATTTTAAGGCCTGATGTGTAAAACCTGTGAAAAAGAATGAGCAGTGACAGAAATAATTACTTGATACCCTGCTGTAATCTGTACGTTTGCTCACTTCCAAAGAAATTAAGTCTCTCTTTTTTCTATAGTAGTGTCCTTTTATAGAAGAGAGACAGAATATCAACAACCAAAAATCCAGAACAAACACATTATATAAAAGTTATAAACTGATTTGCATGTCATTGAATGAAATAATTATTTGATTCTCTATGAACCCAGCCAGAATTCTGGCTCTCACAGATTGTAATTGATTAAGTGTGAATGGTTGTCTGTCTCTCTGTGTTAGCCCTGCGACAGACTGGCGACCTGTACCCTGCCTCTCACCCTATTATAGCTGGGATAGGCTTTCTTCCATCACAACCTCACTAGAGTTGTCAAAGGATGTCAGAGACAAGACTGTAGACCTGCACTAGGCTGCAAAGGGCTACAAGGCCATCAGCAGGAAGCTTGGTGAGATGGTGACAACTGTTGATGTGTAAAATGACCAGTCACCCTCATTCTGGAGCTCCATGCAAGATCTTGCCTCGTGGTGAGGGTGAGGATAATCATGAGAAAGGTGGTGGATCAGCCCAGAGGAGTTTGTTAATAATCTGAAAGCCGCTGGGACCACAGTCGCCTACAACACCAGTGGTAACACACTACGCTGCAGTGGATTGAAATCTTGCACCACTCACAAGCCCCCCCCCCCCCCCCTCAATAATGCACATGTGCAGGCCCGTCTGAAAATGCCATAAAAATTAGAGACTGTTCGTTTCTTTGGAAGTGAGAAAACTTACAAATTCAGAAGGGGATCAAATAATTATGCCCCCCCCCCCCCCCCCACTGTAGTTTCTATGCACATGACTGTAGACATGTACATTGTATATAGTGTTATTATTATCATGTACATTGTATATAGTGTTATTATTATTAGTAGTATTAAGGTTAATATTGTTTGTTGATTTTATATATATTCTTTTCTTAATAGTGTGAATTATTATATCTTTATTTATATTTATAATAACTGCGGCTGCTGTTACACCCAAATTTCCCCTCTGTGGGACAATAAAGGCTGTTTCTTCTTCTTCTTCTTCTTCTAGACGCTGTGTAAAGGTTTTAGTAACCTGAATTGTTTAGATTAATTACATGATGTCATCGCTGAGGCATCTGATTGTGATCCAGTCTTACATTGACCACAAACATATATAGTGATGGCATGTTTGTGGCTTCATCAAATCACGGTTCATAAAGGAATGAGCCTCAGCTCAGTCTGACGTGGTCTCCTTCAAATATGTTTGTGGGCTCCGCACTCAGCCATGACTTTGAAAACAGCTCTGTTGGTTAGTTAGAAATCATTGCGCAATATGCATTTAAATTTTAATCCCAGAAAAGGCTTTGAAGCTAAGATTCTAAATGTCATGACATTTCATAATAATGACTTTATCTGTTAATTTTCCTTTGAAATGACTTGGTCCTCTCTTTCTTCTCTCAGCGGAGATGGATGTGTTTTTTTTTCGCTTCTCCACCAACCTCCTTATCTACCCCTGCTTTTGCTGCTTTGCTCCTCAGAGCCTCTCTTCACACATCCCTGAACTGGAAATTAAATTATGGATCTGGTCAGCTGGTCTCTCAGCACTACTGATGATCAAATTCTCATCACGAGGAGATTGGGAGAAGGAGAACCCTCTTTCCTCTGGTCCGACTGACATAACCAGCTGTCTACGTTATGGATTCCTGTGGAGGATGGAAGATAACGTGCTTGGCTGTACTGTCAATTGTGGACGTGGCATATACTGGTTTATTGATACCAGGATTTCTCCTGATTGGACTTGAGGATACCTGGTTTATTGTCAGTTCTAATTCTAATTCAAATTCTGGTTGTTTCATAGGTTTCTTTCTGCACCACTCCTCAGAGTCCCCTTCTTGAAGAAATAATTGATGACTGAAGGCTGAGGCTGTGACCTGCTCGAGAACCATCCAGTTCCTCTTCAGGAATACTTCAATGTTCTTTAGGGGACTAATCGCCACTTCACAGACCACTTCAATTCTGTCACCCTCAAAGACATTACTGGAGGGCAGCACATTCAGAATGGGGGGAAAGATGGAGCACTGCAAGAAAAAACCAACAGTAGTCAGACATGCCCTTCTTCAATCAAATTACTCTTTCCATTTTTGCATAACAAGACTTAATGTAATTACCTCAGACTGTCACTTGAATGTCTTTGCTTCTGCTGGACTGTCAGGTCCCAGAAACCAAACTGATCTCATAGTCACAGAACAGAAAGCAGTCTCCATTGTTACTTAGTGTGGTTGCTTATAAATTACCAGTGGTTGTTTGTTACTTTAGCCTCACCTTTATCCCACTGACACATTGTTATAACCAGCCTGCACATTTGTATGACCAGTGGATGAGACAAGCACACAAGAATCATCAAAGAGCACAGGTTGATCTAGAAGGTGCATGCACTAACTAAAAAAGCTGCCCTCTTAGTTTTTCCACGCTCCAGCCTTTGTGAAAGGAGCACAGATGTGCCTGCAGAAACGACAGAAACAACAGATTCAACAATATGTAGCCAAGCTAGGTTCCCAAGGAAATAGCCTACTGCTGCCACAAGATGGCAGTAATATACAGCATGAATTCAAACAAGCAATATGAAACCATTTCCAGGACACACTTTAATGAGCAGAGAACACTTTCACTTAGACTTCACCAGTAAAGCCGTGCTTGGCTTCCTGGATGCTCACCTATGAGTTATAGAGTGAGAAATTAATTTTAGACTTTGGAAGTTTTACTTTGAATTGAGAGCATTTACTCAACAAACAATGACATTTCAGCTTTAAGGAAGGGTTTGTAATCTTGGGAACTACCCATTTTAGCTTCCTTGAATAAATGATATTAATACTGTTTTAATGCAAAATAAAAAAAAAGAAAAAAGAAAAAAGAAACATGCCAGTTAACTTGGCATTACAACTTAATGAACTGTTAATCACAAAGTAGCTATACCCTAAATCATATGCTGGAAATGCTGATTTACATAAATTACAATTTATTCTCATAAACAGCTCACTGTAACGAGAGAGCTACAGAGAAGCTGTTGTGGCATCTGGATTTTGTTGAGTTAGACACAAAAAAGAGTTTCCTTCATTTTCCAGTTTGCACACCTACCTGAGATAACTGGCTGCTGGCCTTGGCAGGCACCAGAGGTTTCCGGTAAACACTCATTTACAGAAATAGCAATCCATTCTTTTGAGATGGTGACTGCTTATATGGCCACCTAGTGAGGAAGGAGACAAAAAGTTTGGCACAAGAAGGAAAAAAAAAACGAGGAAATGTTATTCAAATTCCTGCTGTCTGAAAGCTGTTAAAGATTGGTGATGTTTAATCAAACTCAACACCCAGTGTCACCTGTGACTAAAAATACCTTCAGTGAATCTTGGTGAGGAGTTTAAAATATCAAACAGGCCAAGAGTGCACAGAACAATACTCACTTCCCTCAAAAGAAGTTGTTTTTTTTTTTTGTGTGTGTGTGTGTGTGATGTAAAAATAGCTTAGTTTTGAAATACAGGGATAACTGGATAACACTGATTGCTGCAACGGTGAACATACCACAAACCACTAAAGCATTTATTAAACAAGTCATACACACAGTGTAATGGAGCATTACTGTCCTTTATTTGATAAAACAGAGAAAAGTGACATTATTATCCTTTATCATGGGTCCTCACAGATGTGTAGTAGTAGCTGATCTCCAAACAAACAGTGTATCTGTACGTTGTTGCTTGTAAATGAACTTTGCTAAACAGTTTTTAGTGCAGTGGTAATATGTTTGTATTATTCATTTGTTTGGTGTTTATCAGCAGCTTGTTTTGCAATTTATACAGTGAGATAATGCAAAGCAAAAGAATAACATCATGAATTAACACATTTGTATTTTAAAACATGAGCGAAGTGACACGTGACACGGGCCTGGGATAAAGCACTCATAGGGTGGGGTTATTGCTACTGAGGGTAATGAGAGACAGGAGTAGCAGCAGGCTGAGTGCTGTAGCCCACATGCTGGGTGAAGGTGGTCAACCAAGATTAATAACATACAGCTGCAGGAGGAACATATAACAGACTTTCTGCCTGAGTGGACAGTCAGAAGCACAAGAAGGACCTTACTTGGAGAGAGGTGGAATGAATGGATACAAAGGTAGTGGTGGTGTTTGGGGCAGGGGGTAAGGTGGTCCTTGTCTTATTAGTCATATTCCTTATGGTGCTTGACTGAGCAGGAAGCAGCTGTTTCTTCCATTTTCGACCATTTAAAAAAAAAAAAAAGTTTTACTGTCAACATAAGTTCACGGTGACAACTGTGACATTTCTGGTGCAAGGAAGAGAGAAAGCGCCGCTTCTCCGCTGGGTATTCTAACTAAAACAAAAAGCTCATCAGAAATTATGCAAGAACCTAAAGGCCATGTTCTACTTCTCTTGGCCCATTACCTTACTGCATTCTCTTTCATTATTAATCTCATCTGCTGTTCTCTGTTGAACTGTGGGAATCTCTAATTAAAAACACAGTGTTTTGACAACATGATCTACCACTTTATAACTCATATTTGGTTTTCTCTCCAATACTCTGTAACCTCATGTTAAAGCTCTGATATGAAGACTTTAGAAGCTGCCAAGTGGCAGAACACTCACTAATGATTTATATATGAAGGACACCATCAAATGAGTAATTCGGGGATAAATATGACACATAAGAAAATTCAGAATGGCTACAGCTTGGGACGTTGATCTGTCAGTTCTTCTACTGTTCTGTTGTGTGGATAAAAGTGTTCATCTGTTAACAAACGGTGCAGCTGTCCCCATCAAATAAAGGCCCTAGGGCTATGGGGCTCCTATCAGAAACAGAAAAATGCACCTTTCAGTGGAGTGACATAGTTTCACAGGTAATGTTTGGAGTGCATTGAATCACAGACTGCAACGGCAATGTGAAGCTTGGTGTGCAAATATCTCCAGGTTATTGCATTTGTACTTAAAGAATGGTTTTCTTTATTGGATGTGGAGAATCTTGCAGTCCTTACCTTTGACCACCATGAGGTGCTGAAGATTAACAGAAAAACAGGTGATTCAAAGCTCTCATGGTGCATTCCCCAGCTTTATCTCCGTCTCACAGTGCCTTTCATTTTCACCATATCGTAAGAACAAATATAAATAGCCTTTACTGACACCGTGGTGCTGCAGAGGTAGGCTAACCTTTATGACCTTCATGTTATTCCAGCACAGAGCTTCCAATATGACCAATGCCGTTAATATGGCAAATCCTGAATTTTGCACGTAAAGAGTCTCTTCAGGTTGTTTATTTGTCTATGTGTAGCATCACAAAAGAGGACTCAGTTACTGAAAGCAGTAGCTTGAATTGCAACTGACATAACAAAGCAAAGCAGCATTTGGAAGTAGGTCCATTAGAGTGCATCCTACTGTGCTTTCTAATCATCATTTAAATAAGAGCTGTATTCTTAAATAGGAGCACATTAGTTTGGAGCATCATACCCACAATTTATCCACAGCTTTTTTTCTGGCTTCCACAAATAAAATGTCAGTTTTTTCAGATGAAACTGGTTCAAATTTAAAGGGGATTTTCAAAATAAGGGAAAACTATGTGTTTCCCCCTATTTTTCATGTGAGATCTAGCATGAAAAATAAGGAAAGAGCATGCCTGCATTTGATCTTCAATTCAGCAGTTTTTAGATAGTCTAAAGTCTCCTTAAAGGTGCTCAAAGTGCTGGTATCTCTTTTTATTCCAAAATGTACACTTAATATGATCCACTCTGAAAGCTGTGTATACCTGGTTTGTATTAGTTTATGGACGAGCATGCAAACATACGTGCCCATCATTTAGCAGTAGATATACCTGCAATCAGAAAGCTTCACCATAAGCCATTGCAGGAAATAGCCTGGCCTTGTGGAACATTCAGAGAGCACACTGTCTGAAAGCTTCAAGCCAGGCTCCCTACTGCTCTCAGCGGCTGGTCTCAAAGAAATCTTGCTGCTCCCTGCTCAAGGAATCAGTTTTAGTCTTTAGGTGTGTTGGGGCAATGACGTGATAATTTGGCATTTGTTTTCTTGATACTTTACAGTTGATACTTTGAAATATCTGTCTAAAAAAACTACAATCCAACACCACCACCAACCAAAACATGGTGATCTGCGGGAAATTACACTGTCTTCTGCCTGCATGTGTTTACTGTATTTTTACTCCTGTAATGAGTGTGTTGCATTGAAAGGAGTGACTGATGGTGGCCATAGCAGTACCACTGACATGGTGAGCTATTGATGGGTCCAGGTTGATGGTGTGTTTGATGTCTTTGCTCTGGGATTTATAGTGGCAGCACTTCTCTTAACCGTCGTCCGACCAACACATTTAACATACATGGACTGACAGCTGTGGTCCCTGGGAACCCAAAGAATAACTTACTGCAAGAAGCAAATATAACATCAAAAATAATAATAACAAACCTTTTTTTTTTCTTTCAGAGCATTATTAGTTATCTAATTAATACCACCCAAAAAAGAAATTATTGTTATTATTATGAACATTTTTTGCAATACACAGCCAGCCAGCCAGCCCAGTAATCTCTCCAGTGTGTCCTGGATCTGGGTTAGAGTTAGGGTTGGCATGCTTAGCTCTCTCTTAACCAACAGCATCCACATTACTGCGGATGCTGTGCCAACCTGTCTTTAACCTTCTTCTCACTTGTGAACAGGACCCTAAGATACTTAAACTCCTCTACATGGGGCACCAACTCATTCCCAACCAGGAGTAGGCTGAGAACCATGGCCTCAGACTTGCGAATTCTCATCCCAACTGCTGGCAAGCTAGAGGTCATGGCTTGATGAAAAAAACAAAACCACATCATCTGCAAAAAGCAGAGATGAGATCCTGAGATCACCGAACCCTCCACCCTCCATCCCTTGGCTACACCAAGAAATTGTGTCTATAAAATGTATGAACAGAATCAGTGACAGAGAAATGAGTCTGACTTATTTCTGGCAATGTGAACTAAGCTAAGACAAGTAAAGCTAAACACACACTTCAGGCAGTTAAGCACACAGATTCATGCTATGTTCAGGGCATGCTGGCAGTTGCTACTCTCCCTTCCCTGTCTTTGGTACTTTAATTTGAGACCCATGGCAAACATTAACAGACTAATTAGTTCCATTTATTAAAGCTTCATAGGTGGAATTGGGTGGTTTTGATTGGGGTCCCCTGGGACCCCAAACATTTGCATTTTTAAAAAACACTAATCAAAGCAGAAATGGAAAACTGTGATGTGACATCATTAGAAATAAATTGATTTACAATGTCATAAAAATTGGAATGATTAAAGCAAGCAAACAAACAAACAAACAATATTCCTGTATGTAGGAAGTTTTCTATTCAAGAAGGGTCATCAGTTTAGTTTCCTCAACAGAAACAATGAGTACACATGCTCTAACTTGGTGTAACATCAATCAGTTTATAAGAAATATGAGATGTTTTCTTTCTTGCCCAAATTCCTAAAAGCTCCATGTAATCTGGTTTCTTTCACAGTTGGTTGATTTGTGTTGAGAACATTTAGAAAAGAAATGAAGTCACACTGTATGTGCCAAATCCATGAAATAAATGTTTACAGCTCACTTTACCCACAAACAGCATTACCTTCGACAAAGACTAATTCTGCATGTAAAAAACCAATCATGGATCACAGAGGGCTTTGTGTATGCAGAAAAGAGGGTGATGAAGATAATGAGCTCCTGCTGTAAATTACACAATCTACCACAACACGTGTTGCTCAAAAGTGAATGAGAAAATGGGGAGATGATATAACAAAAACAAAACAAATGCAGACTTCTGGTTTATCGAGGCCTGTGGGAAATGTTTCTGAATTGTAAAACAGTCTAAGATGTAAAATGGGAAGTGTGTTTCAGTTCTGAGGAAAAAAAATCTGCAGGCCCTCGTCTTAATCAGCTCCCGATAATATCATATACTGTATATACTATCATAAATTGAAACAAAGTAGAAGAGAAATGTTTATATAATGCACTGTACTGTATAAAAAGATATCCATTTGTCTTTGTCTGTAGATCTCACTGCCCGACTTTGCCCCTGCCCACTGGGACATGTTGACTTTACAGAGCCACTTTCCATTTTCTCTTCACTGGCATGGTGTGTTTTGACAGAGTTCAGGCAGTTGAATCCCCAGAGACCTTCTGCACCCCATAGTGGGCAGGCTGATCCAAGACTGGGAACACAGTTGATGAGCTATGACACAGAGATGTTTCTGCCTGTGGCACAACAGCCTGCAGGAGGCAGGAAGCATGTAGCTACAAGGCAAAACTTTGAGGCTGCCTGTTTTCTACACAGCCTCATGCCCAAGCTCACCTCCATCTTCCTTTTAGCAGCTGCCTCTTAAAAGGATATACTTATTTATTTAGATAGCTTTCAAATTATTGCTCCTATCTTTTCAATAAATCTTTTTTTTACTAAAAAGACTTCATGACTTCCTCACACTCTTTGCACCTTTTTGTCCTACTCACTCCACCCACCTCACGGCTGCTGAATTAATAATAAATGATGTGTGAGGCTTGACTGTGACAGGCTCTCTGCATCAACTCTCTCAGGGTTGCTGGGGGAGAATCAGACAACGCTCCAGGCCCTGGTACAGCAGTGGGTTTACAGTAGGACAATGAGGCAGAGGGGACACGGAGAAAAGTCATGCTCACTGTTCCGTACTGCAGAACATTAATGGTGAGTTTTCATGGGCGTGTGCATCACAGCACAGCTGGTCCGCTCCTTCAATACAGCACCGTGCAACCGGTGTATGCAGTCTGCAGACGGCACCATCTGAGCCTCCACAGGGGGCTGCTGTTCTCTGCTGTGGGCTAACTCCCCATGAGAACCTGGATCCTGCGTTCTCATGCTGGTTTGAACATGAGCATCATTTCCACCACCCCCCCTCTTTAGTTGTTGATAAACCCATGTTAGATCCACCCTGCTGAAGTGTCCTTAAGCGGTAAACCACAGGGGTGCTATTCAGTTGCCGATCCCGGTGAAGTAGAAAGAGGCTGAGAGAGAGGGCCACAACCGTACATAGACATCAAAATGAAATCTGGCCTGTAACCCAGTCACTTCTTTTTTTAATTTCAGTCTCAAAAATAGCTGCTTTTGATTGAGATAGCTCTGAAGCTGCAACAATCTGCAGCTACAGCCAGTGACTTACCACATTTTGCTTTCTTTCGCAATATTTTGGACAGTTTTCTTGTCCATTTTGTGCAGCTGTTTTTGCAAATTAAAGTTGTGCATAAAACCAGAAAGAAGGAATTGCACTTTGCATTTTTATTATAGCCTCCAGCCTCAGCTACCAAGCATTCAGATCCATTTTGAACAGGTTTTATAATATTTTTTCATTATGTATCATCTCCATAATTTTATCCAGTTGACAATCCTTTGTGTTTACATTTGCTATTATGTTGAGACTATCTCGGCTCTGATAAATTCTTTATATGCATGCTTAAAGGTAGGACTTTTACCTTGAATACCGCAAAAGCAATGCTATCTCTGTGCCCAAGCTAAAACTAATGTTTTACTTGACTCACACATTTGTAAAGCCCTACAGAATCAAACAAGAAAAAAACAAGAAGAGCCTCAAATAAGAGTGGATAGGAATCCCTAAATAGCCTCTCGTAACGGAGGCTCTCTCTAGAGAGAAGAGTCTTACTTTTGGTTCTTGTATATCATGAGATGGGTGCTGGTCTATCATCAAACTAAATTTATGACACACTGAAGTCAAGAAGATTCTGCATAGTGATGAGCAAAGGCAGCGACGAGCCTCACGATCCCTCTCACGAGTCTGTTCTCAGTGCTTCAGTCTCAGAGTGTTTATGCATCCAGTGTTTTGAAATTCTGTTTGGACTGCAGTGGTTCCAAGCAAAAACCGCACCAACTACACACACTCACATACACATACACACACAAGCATGCACAGTTTGACCTAATGTTATGTGTTACTTGTATCAGTCACATCAGCGTAGCTATCAATCCCTGAGAGAGGATCTCTACCTCTGTTAATCATGATAGTTCTGATTAAAGAATTCACTTAAACTCAGTCTTTAGCTCATTAATACCCTGTGGTCTCTACATGCAGTGGGGGGCATTTGGTAGAACTCACTGAACTCTAATCAGTATGAACATTATGTTCATTCATGAGATATAGACAAAAGACCACACTCTCTGAGCAATCAAAAGATTTGATTGCTCCAGCTCCTCCAGTTCTGCTCAGGACTCATTTAGAGTTATAGAAAGTGTAAGTGTGTGTGTGTGTGTGTGTGTGTGTGTGTGTGTGTGTGTGTGTGTGTGTGTGTGTGTGCGTGTGTGTCAGGGGAAGGAAGAGACCTGCTTCGCTCCACCCGCTCAACACAAACTGTCTCAGAGTAACAGAGGGCTTTCTAAAGTGCTGCCTGAAATGCCGAGCATGAGGAATACTGAAATGTTGCCGGCTGTTGGAGTATGAGAATAAATATGGCCTCACTCAGCAGTCAGGTTTACATCTGTGTCTATAGCAACATAAGCCTTCAAAATAAAATAATAATAAAAGGTATTTTGATGAAAGGTACTGAGTGTATTTATACTTAATACTGATAAAGTTGATTCTGATACTATTCTTCAAATATAGATGCTTCAAGGTCACATGTGTTGTGCTTTCAGAGATGCTCTTCTGCATACCTTGTTTGTAATGAATAGTTGATTGAGTTACTATTGCTTTCCTGTCTGCTCGAAGCAGTCTGGCCATTCTCTCCTGACCTCTGACATCAGCATTTTGACATTTTCACCCAGATAACTGCAGCTCACTGGATATTTTCTCTCTTTCAGACCATTCTCTGTAAACCTCAGAGATAGTTGTGGGGGAAATTCCCAGTAGGTCAGCAGTTTCTGAAACACTCAGACCAACAAGCATGCCACTTTGACTCACATATGTCTTCCTGATGCTCAGTTTGAACTGAGGCTGCCTTGGCTATGTCTACATGTCTAAATGCTTTGAATTGTTGATGCGTGACTGGCTGATTAGATATTTGCATTAATGAGCAATTGAAAAGGTGTAGTGATAAAATGGCTGTTGAATGTATGTAGTGTGGCTGTACTATACTAAACAGCAGTTGCTGCTATGTTCTCAGACTGTATATTGTCTTTGTCTGTTTTCTGATGCAGCGTCACGAGTATCATTTTGCTTTTCTCAATTTCAGCAATTTTGCAAAGTTTCAATAAATCCAACTCACTATACTTTGTATTAGACCTACAGTTTTGCAATACTCTTTCTAAAGTCAGCAAGATTTTGATAAAAGTATAAAACCATTTGGTGTCTAAGTCCAAAATTTTAAAATCCTTCTTCTGACATACAAGGTCTTGAATAATCAGGCCCCATTTTATCTTAAAGACCTCATAGCACCATATCACCCCAACAGAGCACTTTGCTGGCTTACTTGTGGTTCCTAGGATACTTAAGAGTAGAATGGGAGGCAGAGCCTTCAGCTTTCAGGCCCCTCTTCTGTGGAACCAGCTCCCAGTTTGGATTCAGGAGACAGACACCCTCTCTATTTTTAAGATTAGACTTAAAACTTTCCATTTTGATCAAGATATAAGATCAAGCTTATAGTTAGGGCTGGATCAGGTGACCCTGAACCATCCCTTAGTTATGCTGCAATAGGCCTAGGCTAATCTCTGGCTCTCTTCCACAGCATGTCTTTCTCTCCCTTCAGCCCCAACCGGTCACAGCAGATGACTGCCCCTCCCTGAGCCTGGTTCTGCTGGAGGTTTCTTCCTGTTAAAAGTGAGTTTTTCCTTCCCACTGTCGCCAAGTGCTTGCTCATAGGGGGTTGTTTTGACTGTTGGGTTTTCTCTCTAATTATTGTAGGGTCTTTACCCACAATATAAAGTGCCTTGAGGTGACTGTTGTGATTTGGCACTATATAAATAAAATTGAATCGAATTGAATCAGCACAATAAAAAATACCTTAAGTAGTGAAGCATGTGTAGAAAAACAATGAGAAAGGCTAATGTGGGTGGGAAAATGTGTTAATGATTTGAGAACTGCTTTAAAAGTATTGAGAATGACTTTTCTGCTGTGAGAATTGCAACAAAGTTATTGAGAAAAACTGTAAATGATGCTCAGTTGGTACTAAAAGGCCCAAAGTGTGCCACGAATTTTACAAATACCATTACGCATACCCTGCGACAGGCAACCTGTACAGGGTGTACCCTGCCTCTCACCCTATGTCAGCTGGAATAGGCTCCAGCCCCCCGCGACCCTGAACAGGATAAGCAGAAGAGAATGAATGGATGGCATTACACCACCAGCAGCTTGAACTGTTGATACAAGGCAGGATGGCTTCATGCTTTCGTGTTGTTTATCCCAAATTCTGAATGTCACAGCAGAAATTGAGGCTCATCAGACCCGGTACCATTTTGCCCATCTTTTACTATCAAACTTTGGTGACCCTTTATAAATTCAGTCTCAGTCTCCTGTTCTTAGCTGGCAGGAGTGGCACCTGGTGTGATCTTCTGCTGCTGTAGCTCATGTCCTTCAAGTTTGTGCTCTTCTGCATTCCTTTGTTGTAGCTGTTGTTCCTATGAGCTCAAACCAGTCTTTGCATTCCTCTCTGACATCAGCAAAGCACCCAAATCTGCAGCTCACTGGATAGTTTCTTTTTTCAGACCATTCTCTGTAAACCCTAGAGTTGGTTGTGTGGGAAAATCCCAGCAGATTAGCAGCTTCTGAAATACTCAGACCAGCCCATCTGGCACCAACAACCACCACGCTACAATCAAAGTCACTTAAATCACCTTTCTCCCCCAATCTGATGCTCAGTTTGAGCTTTAGTGTGTCTACATGCCTTAACGAATTAAGGTGCTGACATTTATCCTCTGTCAGTCGGTTTATATTAGCATGGAAACACACATTGTGCTGTAATGTTTTACAGTTTTTTGGCCTTTTGATTGGTTTAGTAACAAATGTGGTAATCCTCCACATACCTAAGTATGTATCCAGTACAAGACCTGATTACAATGTCACTTTCTTTTCCTGAATTTTGGCATTGAATAAAGTATTTTCACTGGTAATAATGGTGTTGCAGTGATGGATAGATGTCACCCGTTAATCATTTTATCTTTTTAGGCATTTGTGTGAAATGTTGTCATAATTAGTTTGTGAAATCTTAAGTTCTGGTCAAACGTCCTCCCTCACCATATTTCATTCACATCTTGCACTCGCTGTTGTTTTATTGTGGTCCAGCTTTCGACTTGAAATAAGCAATAATCATTTTGCCTCATAGAGATGCTGTTTTTGAGTCTACTCCTAATATGTGACATTAAAAGAAACATGCTGACTGGCTGTTCAGAGTTTAATAGGGTTATCTGTTTAATAATGCATGTGCAATGTACAAGCCTTGACATTTTTGCTTATTTTCTCAGAGCACATCAATAACAGCCCATTTTAAAAAAGTACCAGCACACAGGAGAGAAGCAGTTGGTGAAAAGCAAAAGTAAAGTAGTGAGGAATTCATTACAGTGAATTAGCATAGAGCATTACGCAACTTTCAGACTTATTTGGCATTGGCCTTTACAGCAGAGCAATGGGTCTCATTTGGGAGGAACGCCAATTAGTTCAAAATAAATGCCGTGCTGCTGTATTTTACAGGTTATCTGTGTCATGATAAGGCAGTGTAGCAGGCAAGGTGGGACCCAAATGCAGGGCTCAAGAGGCGAACATGAACTCAAAAATCTGCTTTATTGTTGGATACTCAGAAACACAGGAAACAAAGAGAAGCTCAACAAGGAGTCAATAATCCAGCAGACCGGGGTTCACAGGCAAACA
The DNA here is from genome assembly GCF_007364275.1 of Archocentrus centrarchus. Taxonomy (NCBI): domain Eukaryota; kingdom Metazoa; phylum Chordata; class Actinopteri; order Cichliformes; family Cichlidae; genus Archocentrus; species Archocentrus centrarchus. Next base: position 13,907,125 of record NC_044353.1, on the reverse strand, counting down.
CAGAACAGGAAACCGCACTACACCAGACAGACACCCTCTCTGTTTTTAAGATTAGGCTTAAAACTTTCCTTTATGATAAAGCTTATAGTTAGGGCTGGATCAGGTGACCCTAAACCATCCCTTAGTTATGCTGCTATAGGCCTAGGCTGCTGGGGGGTTCACATAATGCACTTTCTTTTCATTCACCTTATATACTCTGTTTATACTTCACTCTGTATTTAATCATTAATTATTAATAATCTCTGGCTCTCTTCCACAGCATGTATTTTTTTCTCTCCCCTCAGCCCAACTGGTCACAGCAGATGACTGCCCCTCCCTGAGCCTGGTTCTGCTGGAGGTTTCTTCCTGTTAAAAAGGGAGTTTTTCCTTCCCACTGTCGCCAAGTGCTTGCTCATAGGGGGTCGTTTTCACTGCTGGGCATTCTCTGTATTATTGTAGGATCATTACCTACAATACAAAGCACCTTGAGGTGACTGTTCATTGTGATTTGGCGCTATATATATATAAAGTTGAATTGAACTGAATTATGAGGGGAAACTAAGACAACAACATAACAAGGAACTGAGGAAGACACAGACAATACAATACCAGTCAAAAGTTCGAACATGGGTGAGTGTGTCCAAACTTTTGACTGGTCCTGAATATACACCAGAGGTAATGAGAGGAGAGTGGAAACAGCCGGGGAGAACAGGTGGACTGAAACACACAGACACCAAACAGAGATGGAGACTTGACAAGAAATGGGAAACATAGGGAAGGAAGGGCAAACTGAAACAAGGAAAATGAGGAAAAGAATAAAACTGCACAAAACTGAAGCACTAAGGAAAAATTCAAAACTCCAAAAACACAAAATGACAAGCAAACTATGAAACACAACTGAAGAAATTTAATAACAACCGAACTTCAAAGACAAAAAAACAACAACAGAACACTGGGCCACAAGCCCGAGACCATGACAGTCTGTGCTGAAACAAACATTTGGGGTGGTTTGTATGGTTTATGGTACATAGTATAAACCTATAACCTATTTGCTTACAGACTAGGATGGACATTATGTCCACTTGTTACGGATAAGCCTCAGAACAAATCTTTGAGTATCTGGTGTAATTACATCTAAAACACCTTTTTCCCCCTCATGATTCTGAATGTGTGAACATTTGTTGTGAAATATCATCATTCTGGAGTCTTTGTATGGTTAACTACTTTGAGATTATGTGCAAAGATCTACCGTTTTACAGTTTTTTTGTGATGCAGTTCTCACCACTCTGAAAACAGATAAATATTTGCCATAGCACAGTTTCACCTGTGCAAAAGGATAGCCTACATGCAAAGCTTCCTTCCTTTTTTCTTGTCTTCCTCCTCCTCCTCCTTTGACTGCTCCCTTTAGGGGTCTCCAGACCATCATCTGCCACCATTTCATCCTTTCCCTAACATCCTCCTCTGTCACACCACCCCTCTGCATGTCCTCCTTCACTACATCCATGAATCTCCTCTGCATGTCCTCCTCCTTTCTTCCTGCCTGACAGCTCCATCTTCAACATCCTTTGTCCAGTATATCCACTCTCCCTCCTCTGCACATGTCCAAACCACTTCAGCTTTGCTTCACAAACTTTCTCGCCAGACTTCTCAGCCTGAGCTGTCCCTCTGATGTACTCATTTCTAACCCTGTTTATTCTGGTCACTCTCAGTGAAAATCTTATCCTCACCTCTGCATCCTATCGTTTTGTCAGTTCCTCTGTCTCCAAACCATACATCACAGCATTCACAAACATGTTGTAAATCTCTCCTTTTTTTGTAGGAAATGACCCCTGACACTATATGCACCATAAAACTGATGAAGAAAAAAAAAATACAAACTTAGAACATGGCACCAACTACAATAAAGTAGTACAATAAAGTCCCACGACTACTATATACATAATATTGCTTGTTTGCATTTAGCAGTGTCACAGCATGCAAATGTAACAAATGACTGAGACCATGTGTTCCTATTTACTTTCAACTGAAGGAGAGTTTTGCTGCTACCACAGTGTATTACAGGCTCTGTCATACATATTTGAAAGAGGTTTGAAGTGATTCGACTGAAAACACAAATGACTGATAAAAGTACAAACTGTTTTGATGAGTTGTGAGATTCAGATGGGAAATGCATCTACACAATGACAAAACATCTGTATTAGGGAAACATGAGCAACCTAAGAAAACACCAGCAAATAGAAAAATGCTGCAGAAGAGATTTAGGGGGAAACAACATGATGGAACTGGCTAAAGGTAAACGACTAATAGCAAACATGTATCCACAGTATCATGCGATTAGAACACACACTACCTTGCATCTTTTCTCCCCTCACCACACTGACAAATGCTCTGCTTCTTTTCGGCGTGTCTCAGTGCCGTCTGCAGCTGTTCCGTCACATAATGTTACCTAAATCGCTCGTGTGTTTCGTGAGCTTTTGTTTTATTCAACCTCTGCTGTGTCTTTTTCTACTTTCAGTGTGTTTCATTCAACTTCCGTTGTGCATTTATAGATGCTTTTAATTCTGCTTTCTCATGCTCCCTCTCCTCCATTGACCTGGAAAGTCTCAACAACACCAAGACCATCATCATCATGATGGTGAGCTTCTTTCCCTTTATGCATTTCCTTAACTTGACTTTATTTACTCCATGTTAATTTGAACCAAACAGTCAGTGTCCCAATGACGGATCTCAAGAAGACTCACCTGAAACCATTATTCCTCTATTTTCTGTAGCCTTCCCCTCCTTTCTTCTCACTGTTGCTAAAGATGAAGCACTTAATCTTCTCAAAATTGATAGCCGTAAACCTCTATCACACTTCTATTTGGCCATGCTGTGCTTTGTTTATATCAAGAATGGCATCAGCAATAGAGCAGTTATTACTGGTTCCACTGCTGATCTCCATCTCTGATGTCGATTTTTTCCCCCATTTCTGAGTCAAGCCCTTTGCAGTGCAAGAGAGAGAGAGAGACCGTGCATGAATAAAATTTGATTTGGCAGTCATCTATTTCTCTTGATACCTATGTAAAGAAGATTTATTTCATTTCATCCCTTTTACTTCTCGTTTCATCACCTGGGTATAAAAGCGCAGAATGTCCTTAACTCAGTACTCAGGATGAGGTATAAAGGCTCACCAGGATATACCGGTAACACACACCTACAAAGTCATATGTTATTAATGAATATATGATATCCTTGATATGCACAAAGAAAAAAAATAATTTCAAAATCCAATTACAAAGCCTGATGCCAATCAAAAGTTGAAGCACCCACTGGAAGGAAGGAAGTAATAATTAAATGGAAGAGAGGTCAGAGGTGGAAAGAAAACATGTGAACTGTTGTTACTGTCCATACAGCATGAATATGGAGCCTGATTACAGTGCTAAGTGGAGATGAATGGCTCTCAGGACTTACATGGAAACTGGTTGAAGAGCATGTCTTTCCAGGGGCATCAGTGCCCTTAATTTTGAACTTTCTTTTCTGAAGAATAATTACTAAACAGACCTGGAGAGTGTCACTACAAACTAGTCACAGTGTTATTTGTTTTCAAAAGGAATCCTCCAGGCCTTGGCACTGTTGGTCTCCGAGAATAAAGCATGTTATATAATCTATTGATACTCAAACTTTTTTCAGCCATTCAGAAATTCAGGTGTGACTTTGGTGAGACATGATGCATTCCATCTTTTCTCTTCCCTTCTACTCGGAACATGCTGTAAAAAAAAGAGAGAACAGAGTATTTGCAAAGTGACCTTGTTGCTGCTTTAAGAGGAGCCAAACACAGAAAGTATTTAGTGAATGTCGAGGATTTTTGTCTGAGAATGATTAGAGAAATATTTTGACAAGAATATAATAAAACTGTAACCATAGTAACAGCTCTGCTAATCATGCGGACGATGTTAGCTGGCTTGTCTACCTTTGTCTGTGAACATCCGCCTGAATAGATGAGAATGAATTCCTTTGATTTCACTGGTTCAGTAAAAGCAGCAGCTGGAAAAAGCGTGAGCCTGCGGTACGCTACATGGAGTCAAAGCGAAAGGTCAGGTGGAGGGTGGGCTGCAGAAGAATAAGGAGGCTTTATCTTCTCAGAGATTCTCCTTGCACACGTTGCCTTCATTTTGAGTCAGTCAGTGTAGGGGTTGGATCATTCATGTTAGGTTTAGGCAAAGGTGGGGTGTGGACGACAATGGGAGACATGAAATGAAATCAAGCTGAACAAATGTTATTTATATAGTGAAAATAATAAAAAAAAACAACATCAAGTTGGGACTCTGTAAAATGTTAATAAGGACAGAATGTCATGATTTTCTCATAAACTCATATTTTATTCAAAATAGAAAACAGGAAACATCAAATGTTTAAACTGAGACTAATTAGGTGAATTGGTGAGTAACATGACTGGCTCCAAAGAGAGCATCTTAGAGAGGAAGAGTCCCCCACAAGTAAAGATGGGCAGAAGTTCACTGATCTATTAAAACCGACATCTACAAATTGTGGAACAATTTCAGCATAGTGTTCCTCAAGGTAAAACTGTAAAAACTTAATGAATATCTTATCATCTACAGTAAGTAATATTATCAAAAGGAATCTCTGTGCGCAAAGGATCAGGCTGAAAATCAATATTGGCTACACGTGATCTTTGGTCAACATGTGAACATGATCCAGAAATGTTTTCGGTCTTTTGATCTCAAATCAACATGAGCTTTCTGCTTGTCCAGCTCCAATTTGATTAAAAAGCTTTGTGGTCCAAGGTTTGGTCATATATGATTGCTGTGAAATTTTAGCTTCATATATCAAATACTTTTTAAGACACATATTTTGAAAAATGGTCTGTTTACCCACTTTCAGCCCTTTTTTTTTTTTTTGCATATTGAAATCTGAGGCAATATTTGAACATGAATATCTCAAAAACTATTAAAGATAAAAACCTGAAATTTTTACTGGTCTTTCTTTCTAGCAAAATGAATCAGTGATAGATACATCAAAATATCCCAAAAAGTCCAGGACGCCTGCACATATTTGAGCCCACAATCTAATAAAAAAACTTCACATCGCAAAAGACAGCTAGTGACAATTTCTGAATGGTATAGAATTTCCCAATACAGCAAAATAAAGCAAGTAGAATACTTTTTAACATGAAGGTATTCTACATGGTTTATTTTGCATTATTGTGTGATCCTGATTCATTTTGATAGTAAGAAAGATTAGTGAAAATTTCAGGCTTTTATATGTAACAATTTGTCATTGTCTGCACAATAATAATATTTCCAGTTGTAAATACACTAATTGGACATTATAAAACTCTCATTAATGTTTTTTTGAAGCACCTGTGCTGAGGACGTAGATTGAAAGTGAAGAGAAAATAAGAGAAATTTGGGCGAATCTAAACCAAAAAGTAATCTTTTCTCAGATACTCCCTGTTAAAACCCACGCTGACTTCCCTCTGGGGCTCTGGGGAAAAGCCTTCACTCAGGGCCTTTCAACTGCAGCAAAGCACAAAGACCTTCATGCATGGCTCAGATTTGGTCTCCACAAAGAGGCCTGGTGGCACAGGAAGCCATGTGGCAGGGAGGCAGAACAAAGCAGAGACATGCTGTGTCGGCTTCCAATTAACTTGAAAAAAAAAAGAAAATCTCATTGTTTTAAATCACTGACACTTCCCTCCGTGCTGTCCCTCCCCTGACACGCACACACGATCACTATGGTTTCATCTCACCTTTTATATATCCAACGCTGCCTGTGATTGTGTGTGGCTGTGTGTCACGCAGGCCAAGGCACTCTTTAATCTCACACGCACACACACACACACACACACACACACACACACACACACACACACACACACACACACACACACACACACACACACACACACACACAAAAATAAAATGATATATTTGGGGGAATGACCATTACATTTCACAAGTGTGCTGATGTAACTGAAGATAAAACCTTTCCTATTCAAAACATAGTTTTATTTCATTTTCTGTTATTTTTTTAAAGTTATAATTGACCTAAATGAAACTACTTCAAACATTTAAATTTATGCCCAGGATTTTATTTTGCAGCCTAAAAAAGGAGAGGAAGGTGTCAAATGTGAACCTAATATCTGCTAATGCGATGTTTTAAAGCATGTGCAGTAAAATCTTGAATATTAATAATTACATTTAATAACCTGTTAAGAAGAAAGACTCTAGCGGCTTATACAGTTAGGTCCATAAATTTTTGGACATCGACACATTTTTTTTTTTTTTTTGTAGTTTAGCCTCTGAACACCACCACAGTGGATTTTAAATCAAACCATTAATATGCGATTGAAGTGCAGATTTTCAGCTTTAATTCAAGAGATTTTACAAAAGTGTTGTATTAACTCTTTACAGCCATCATTATGCACAGTGCCCAATCTTCAGAGGCTGAAAAGGACATTTGACTGATAAGCAGTTTTATGGCCAGGTGAGGCCTGTAGCTTTGTTATTCTGTTGCATAGATAAGCATGAATTGTGAAGCGTGCAGGGCTACACTCTCTGCTCAGATTCAGACAAAAACTACAAAACTGGATAATGGATAGTAACCCTGCAAAACAACCCAAGAGTTCCTCAAGGCAAAGAATGGTAATGCACAGAGGCAAAACTATATATAATGTGCTATTGTTCCAAAACTTACTGTATCTATCTCACTGATTGTAGTGTGTGGAAGTATTTGGGTTCTACAGTGTAAATCGCAAAATTACCCACAATGGGACAACATGACTGCCAAATTTGGATAAATAATTTATCTCTGTGGGAATAGAAACAGATCAAGTCTTATCTGGTTGGTGTCCTGTCCACATCCACAGTGACAGCAATTACCCCACTCATCCTCAGAAGATAATTTGAAGAACAATATTTAACATCCATCCATCCATTTTTTTGCTGATCTTTGAGTTTGCACATACAGAAGCATCCAGCATTCACAGCAAAAATGAAAGAGTATAATCCTCAAAACCACCTTTAATACACCCGACATCTAGCAGGCAGCCAAAAAAAAAAAAAAGGGTGATGGCTTTCTTTGGGGGTAAAACCCACAAAATAACACAGACATGAAGAAACAAAAGTTTGTTTACAGTCCTCTGTGTGGCAGTTACATCAAGGGTGGATCTAATTTTCGCTTCCAGCGACAGGTAAAGAGCATGACTGAACCAGCTTTTGAGTATGCAGACAAGTATATTCAAGTGTTCCAATGCATTGCTCTTGCCATTCATGCAAATCCTCACCAGGCAGAAAAAAGCATTTTCAGTGAAAATGTAATTACACATTTACTCATTCAGCTCAAACAGCTAACCCTGTTGGCACTGTGGCTTATTCCAGCTCTGCACCAATTAAAAAACTCTCCCCGCTGGGCAGTCAGAGCTGCTGGTGGTGTGTGTTTGAGGGAGTGAGCAGAGCGGCAATCATGAATGGACATGTGTCTGCTATTTGTGCTAACGGAAAACATTCACTTTGGGGGAAAAATTACAGCAATCTACTACTTTTAATTAATCCATTGCAACTGCTGTCTAACAATGCCAAACAAATAATGAGCACGGCTTTACAGACTATAATGATGGTAGGCATTATATGAAAGAAGCATGTGGGAAAGAAATGGCTGCAGTTTTCTAGTTTTTTACCACACCATATTTCTTAATGGTTTGGAAATGCACACCTGGCACAGGCAGCGGCAGAGCGTTGACAATGGTAGGCTGAAAACATAGCAGAAAAAAGCTCAAGCTCTCAGAATGACGCATGAACATAAATTGAAAAAAAGCAGCTGTGCACTCATGTGCGTGACATTCAGATGGACACTGAGCGATAAGGACGTTTCCTTATTATTTGTGATGCTGCAGCTCTTTGTGGATCGAAAAAGTCGATGAAAAGCAGAAACTGGAATGAGCTGAAAATGCATGCAGATTCCTCCCGCTGAGAGCAGACACTGTGACACAGATAGTTTTTTTTAGATAAAAATGTTAAATGAGGACAAAACTCCGACTGTGAAGCCAGTAATTACTGTATGAGATACTGTACGAGGGGCCCATGGCTCAAACCTCCCACTCAGAGCACTGAGGCTGAGGACAAGCCAAGCCAAGCCAGTGGAATTAACACAAAGTAGCACAGTTTTTTTTACACTCAGCATAATGAAAAAAAGCACAGCAGTCACATTCATGCAGGTGACGTATAGCCACGAATGTGATTAGAGCAGAGAACAACAGCATATAATCCCTCAGGTTTCAATTATTGGATGTAATTATAGCAACAGCAAAGCACACTATGTTCATGTCTGCTGTGTGGTATCAAGATAAATGCATAAATGACTCAAGGGGAAATATATGCAAAGTAATGCAGCAGCAGGAACAATAGGCCACTCTTAGCTGATAACTTCACAGCGCTACACAGGAGGCGGCAGAGTTAGATCACGTCGTGAAGATTTCTGCGATTTCTCCTTTGATATGCGAGGGTGTGTGTGTCCTGCTTCATGCTTGCATCTATTAACGGTGCATGTAACATGTTCCCAAGGATGCATTGTAAATGCAAAAGGCACAATGTGTAGTCTGGAAAAGATTTTCAAAACCCTTCTTCAGACTGACAGTCCAGATTTCAGAGGCTTTTGATCACGCTTTCATTTAGTGGGATTCATCGCAAGAATAATTCATGATATGCAACCATTTTCATCCCGATGATCACAAGTGAAAACAGCACTGAAGAGAGAAGAAATTAGGACCGTTCGGAAATCTGTGCACTCCCAGAGCACTGTGTTGATTTTGTTTTCAGCTCAGTTTGAGCCTCTTAAAGCACTCTTAAATACACACACACACACACACACACACACACACACACACACACACACACACACACTGAAGTCATCATTTATGGTTTCTATATATAATTTATTCTTTCAGGAACACAGAGACTACTTGCATAAATTGCTTTCATTAACTTAAGGGCTCTGGAATATAAATCAATAATTCTACACAACATGCAATAACACATAAGCTCAGTTTTTGAAAACCTTGGATGGAGAGTTCTTATACAGAGTGTGCAGTATGCTGAGCAGTGGACAACGGAGGCCCTGCACCTGCCAGCTCTTTGTCTCTACTGCTTCACCTCCTAATAGAATTCAAAGAATAAAGATTGAGGGCTAAAGCACAGTCCTCACTCACCGAGAGGACAATCCAGGCACCACATCTGATAATAAAGTGGCTCCTGCCCTGAATTATTAATTATAAGTGCTTTTATTCCAAAGAACGGGGATCAGCAGCCCACAGGGGGTCCTGTGAGTTGCCAGGGCCTTGGAAAATCTTAGCAGCACTACTTTGTTTGGTTGTAATGCTGATATTCCACACCGGCTTTGTAAGACATCCTTACAATATTGCATATGCTGCACCAGAGCAGAGCTCCTTTAGATTTGATTTGCGTGAGTTTGGCCACATCAGTACGCTATATCCAGATAAGAGAAGACACTTTTGATAATATAAATTATGCAAAACCCCACATTATGTTTATTGGCATTTTAAATATTCTGCAGAAAACTAAAATTTTTGCCTTGATTAATAAAATATAAAAACACCAGAGTTCAGATGCTGTGCAAGTCTAATGCATAGAAGTCAGATGTGCTATAAATCTCTTAACCCCCTTAGGTACCAGTATACTCCATCAGAAATGCATGCAGGACTTTCCTAACCCGCTAATTGGCAATGCATGTGGAGATGACAGAGCCTGGGGTTTGAACTTTTCTCTCAAGTTCTCTTTTGTTATGCATTATTATTATTATATTTTTTTTACAGAGCTATTTCTGTTGCTTTGATATGACACTATGGACGCTATGACTGGAGATACCGTTTGAAAATTTACCTCGCTCACTATGATGTTCATTATTTCTGCCTTGAAGAGTGTCTGGTACAAAGGAGGTCTTTTTCAGCATAACCCCACTGTACAAGAAAAAAGACACACTATTTCCTGCATTAACATCTGTGAATTGAATGTAAGTCTTTTGCTGCAGACCTGACCAACATTCTTCAGGGATTTTGGTCCATGTTGACATGATAGGATCACACAGTTGCAGCAGATTTGTTGGCTGGACATCCATGATGTGAATCTCCTGTTCGACCACGTCACACAAAGTTCTACTGGACTGGGATCTGGTGACAGTGGAGGCCATTTTAGTACAGTGAACTCATTGTCAGGCCCAAAAAAACTGTTTGAGATGATCTGAGCTTTGTGACATGGTGTGTTGTCCTGCTGGAAGCAGCCATCAGAAGTTGGGTACATGCGATCATAAAGGGACGGGCACGATCAGCAACAATACTCATGGAAGGCTGTAGCGACTAAAAAATGCTCAGTTGGTACTAAGGGGCCCAAAGTGTGCCAAAAAATATATCCCCAACACCAACAGCTTGAACTGTTGGTACAAGGCAGGATGGATCCATCCTTTAATGTTGTTGACCAGCAGTGTCTTTCCAATCTTCTGTTGTCCAGTTTAAGTGAGCCTGTTCAAATTATAACCTCACTTTCCTCTTCTGAACACAGACAGTATAATAGATGGATGTAGCTACTGTAACATCAGCCATTTGAAGTCTCAAGCTGAGCGTTTCTGCTGTCGCCATCTTGCTTGCAAAAACAGATGTGACCAGTCTAACTGTGAAACTGTACGCTTATCGGCTAATAACTTGTGATTGCATTTATATACCAATGATGATTTACAAAACAGACTTATTTTTTTTATTCAATATGACACAAAATCAATGATTGAGCCATTAACTCAGCAGCAACGTGTTTGCAGAGGTCAAGTCAGAAAGCCATTTTCCCACAGACTTCTGTATGACAGGAAATCTTTTTGTACAGTTTGGAAACTGCTAATGTTTTTATATAAATTCAGGATTTTTGTTTATCACATAGTAAATATATGTTGAATAGGCACCGCAGCAATGCTGACACAAAAACACAAAACTTGTGCATAAAACAATTTTTCAAAATTCTTTTTTTTTTTTTTCAACTTGAGAAATTTAATGCATTTGACCAAATGGTTAATTTGTCCTATAAAGGTTTTTACTGAAATCTTAAAACAGGGTAGTTTTTTAAATGAGAAAAAAAAATCACAAAATGCAACATTTAAAAAAGAAAGGGCAAACTTGTTAGTGTGCATCTTGCATTGTATTTTTCAGGCTAAACAAACCAAGAAAAACACAGAAGAGGGTACACAGCTTACAGGAGCAATGGCGACAATGACAGCACACACAGAACAGGAGACTGACAAAATAAAACAGGAAGTGAGAGGACAGGGAAACAGAAATGCAAACTTGACACCACACAGGAAGGCAGACGCACTGAGGAAAACAGACACAAGAGACTCTACACAAAAGGGACGAACACTAAGGGAAAACACAGGGAGAACTTAACTCTGAAGCCACTGAGAACTTCAGGATACAAGAAACAAACCAAGAATAAACTAGGAAGAAACAAATACACTAAGGAATATGAGAAACGATATAATGTAAAATGAACCACGGATCATGAAAGCAAATAAACTAATTACAAAAGTCCTTTAGAATAAGAAACAAACTGAAGAATTTAAACAATAACCAAACTTCAAAAACCCAAAACACTGGGCAAAAGGCCCAGGAGCATGACATATAATAGTACAATATAATACTGTCTGATATCTGACCCAGAATTTCTTTTGGGTTGGAAATTCTGGGTGGTCACAAAAGTTTTGTTAGTAATAAAATTTTTGGTCCAAACAGATGTAGTCCTTTTTTTTTTTTAAATATGCGGGGAATGTCATGAGGTCATGGAAATGTAATAACCCAAATAATATCATCATCCCCTCAGAGTGTCTTCCAAGGTCTGAGGCCCTTTGGTAGCTGCTTTCACATTAGCTTTCACTTACCTCTGCACAGAGTTCAGCTAAGCTGCTGGTGTGAGCTGTCAGAACGATAATTCCCCTTTACTTTGAAGAGCAGGATTTATTCAAGTATGTGAGAGAATTTGGTAAACAGCCCCGTGTTTTTCCACTCTGATCCAAAACTTAAAATGTATGTGGTGAAGTGAGTCGACGTGAAACAAGGATGAAGGTGGACAGCAGTTTTCCAGTTCCACCACCTTGCCCGGTGCACCCCGACTCCAGCTGGGAACTGAAATGAAAAGCGTGTTACTCATCTGACAGTAGGCATGCCCCTGCTGGCTCGGGCTCAGGTGTGTTTTCTAAAGGTAACAGAGAATTCTGGCACGTACTCGACAAGGCTTCTGTCAGTCCAGTGCAGAGAAGCATGGAGCGACCTGAGGAAGAGTGGCAACAATCTGCCTCGCCCTGACATTCACCTTCCTCTGGGAGACCCTGACAGGACTCCCATCTTGCAAAATGCACAGACTTTCCAAACTTTGCTGTGTCTTTCATGCCTTTGTTCTCTTTTCGTCTCAGTCACAAGTTGACTCGCTTGTTTAAAACAGCGGCGTTGTAAGTGAGGAAAGAGAGATCTCCCACTCCCCCTGCCAGATCAAACCCACCAGTAACTGCTTATGAAAAGTGCCTCCATTATGAAATGAATGCAGACATACTAGTGTCATCTGCTCCGGTGACTTCTGTCAGCACCCTGTTGTAAAAAAAAAAAAAAAAAATCCTGGCTGTCAGCTACAGACACTTCTAACTTTATCAGCCAAAGTCGTGACATGAGATCAAGTCACAGGTTGTTGGATGATTCGTAAATATTTTTTCATGCAGGAATTAAAAGTGTTTTGCTGAAGTATATAAGGACAAATCATCAGATCATACCAGCTGAAATCCCTCTTGCGTTGAACCCGCCACTAAGCCTGCAGGGACAACTCTCAGGGAGAAAGAGTGGCAGATTAGAGATTCACCTCGACGCAGGTGACACCCACCTCTTGACATAATCGCATTTATTTCTTTAGCATCTGATATAAATAACAGTTTCAGCTGCAATTGTGGTGACAGATCTTCAGTCAGACAGCAATATTTTTCTTTCTTTTCTTCTTCTTCTTTTTTTAATCATTTTTACCATGAAAGCAGGAGGGTTACTGGTATGATTACGGGATTGTTGTCTCTTGAGCATAAACCCTGGGGAAAGCTCCAACGCTCTCCTCCCTGTGCTCATCTTACCCTCTCCATGGCACTGTAGTCTCACGGGAGTAAAGAAGCAAAACATAGTAAAACAGGAGGCACTTGAGAAATTTAATAAGAAATAATGAAGGAGCACATAAAGGAAGCTCCACAGAATATCTTTAAAGGGGACCTGTTATTACTCTACCATTCATAGTTTATCTTATAGTTTATCTTATAGTGGGTTTAATTGACTGTTGGCTTCCCTTCTGTAAACAGTAGATTTGAAAAGCAGGTGGGTGGGCCTTCTATGGTCACAGCATGTGCTGAGTGCATGAGGTGACCATATTAGGAATATCCACTCACACTGACATCATACAGAACCATGAGTAGAAAAAAAGTGAAGTCTGAAACCTGAACACGTGGCTCACAGGGATGACTTGTTAATACACTGAAGTCATTATTTGAAAATTTGGGCATGTGTGAGTACACTGTTGTAACTGTATACTTATAATAAAAGACTGAAAAGCAGAATAGATCCTCAAGTTCAACTCAGAGAGGAATGCTTGTTGAAGAAAGGAATAGCTGTATGTGTGCACATTACTGAATGCTGCCTGCTCGGGAAAGTTTGGTTATATAATGCCTGAAGGGAATTGGTGTGGGAAGAAGACAGGTAAGGAAGGTGGAAACAAAAAAAGACACTAAAAAAGAAACAACCTCTTGATGTCTCCTTTCTTCTGCAGTTAGGCACAATACACAATAACATAACAGGATTCATAAACTGAGTGAAAAACTGTAAAAACTTAAAGTAAAATCAAACCACCTTTGCTAAATATTAAATAATACTAGATACTTTTACTTCATGCATGGTCCAAAATGCTTAAACTGCTCTGTACTTTTCCCAACTGGAAAAATCAGCCACCTTGGCAAACCAAATCTGCACAAAAATAAACTATATGTGCAAATTTGTTGTTTGCCCATTAAGCAATTTGCTTCTTTTCTTCTTCTGAGTGGTTTCTGTATACTTTAAACAAAGAAGATATAATGAGCTCATTTTCCATTCGTTAAAAGTGCTGCTAGAAATGATGCGTTAAGCCAGAGCCAGGAGTCTGTTTTCCCTGTTTCCCATCTTTGTGGTGTGCTTGCTGAGGCCTCATATTTAACAGTAAGACAAGAAAATGGTATTGATCTTCTTCTCTAACTCTCAACAGGATAACAAAAATGCTTTTTTCCCCTCCCTCAAAACAGTGGAACATTTGTTTCAGATGTCAGCATGAACACACTGGGATTGGTAATACTGCATTACATTACTTGCAGATACACAAATTTATGGCGGCAATAATCACATGTTTGCATATGTAGCTTGTTCACTTAATGTGGTGATACTTCAGAAATATGATGACTCATAGAAGCTCCTAAAAGCCCAAACTGTCCCAGTCAGTGATAAAGGTTTATGGATTATTTCAAAACTGATGAAGTGGCTGATAAAAGAAAATGAAGAAATTAGAAAATTATTATGTGTCATGAAAGGTGCATCAAGAAATGAATCAGATGTGACTTCAGAGTTTGTTTCCTTGGTGTTACGAGACTCTATTTGCCTCTGACTGACGAGGACAGACGATCTGTTCAAGCATATCTAGATCTTCTTCAGCACTCAGGTGAGGAACTCTTTCCACTGTTGAGGCACTATGTCATGCAACACCTCAGGCATGGTTAAGTTAGCCCATGCTTTGAAGTTCAGATGTCTGTAAATGTGGATGTAGGCAGCTTTGGGTTTCCTCAAAGAATGCTTTAGTTTCATAAGACCAGAGGTTGTGTTGCCCGAAGAATCAGATCCATAAAGGATCAATAAAGTAGGTCTCCCGGTGCTGTACTTTGAAAAAAAAATCTGCAAATACTAAATACCTTCCTTCCTTTCTTTTGCTCTCTCTTTTAAACATGGCCAATTAAAGCTACACAAATGGTTGACACAGCACCTGGAAAACACAGATGCAAATTCATACGCGCAGTGGGTGCAAAAGGGATTTGAAGTGCAGCACTCAAGCCCGAGGAAAGTGGCCAGAGTTTTGAACATGTCCTTGGGATAGATGGTGACTTTGACTATATCATGACTCTCCACATCCAGTAGTGCTGTGCCAGCAGAAATCATTGCTCCATCTCACTCTCCCACCACAACAAAATGCAGGAAACCTCCACTGGCTCAATAAGCCCAATTAGAGATTCTCGGCTTATATCTTTAGGGCTGAATGCCATTAAGCGAGAAAGAAAAACAGCACGTAAGTACTATTCATTTCTTATTTATCGCGAATATGTTAAAAAGTTAAATTGTGGTTAAAAGAAACTACTTTGTATTTAGGATTGAACACAATGTCCCTCTAAAATGAAGCCTGACAACATTTTGAAGATGCTGTTATTTCCTAATATTCAGAGATAAATATTAATATCCTGGGGTCACACTAAGAGAAGATCATGCATAGAGATCATGCATCAGACTATTCTGTCTTCTGCTTTTGAAAGGATGTTGAAAATTAGATTAAAGCCTAATTATTACAGTGCATACTGGGCCTAATCAAACAGGTTATTGGTAGGCTGGACACAGCTGCCTCGGGTTGGTTCATCATTTGTTGAACCAGCATATCTGTAACACAATATGAATACAATGATGTCAGTATTGGCATATATCAACTCCCTTGCTGAGACTGTCTCTAGTTTTGCCATTGCTTTCCATAAATCCATAAGTTTTAATCGAGAACACTGAATGCCATCAAAGGATTCCTGGATATTCTCAGAAAATTTCACAGGAACCAATTTTAACTGACACATTTCACTCAGAACCACATAGGAAAAGAATTCAGTGTATTGACAAAGCTAAAAGCATTTAGCATCTTGGAACAATGAAGAAAGCTTCACAGTATTTTTCCAGTTTTTGAGATATTTTAGTCTGGACCAAAGTGGTGGATCAACACACTGACTGTCAAACGTTATCAATCATAGAGCTTTTTATTTTGTATGACAACATAAAGAACCAACAGTAGTAGCACTGATGCTTTGTTTCAGCTGAAAAACTAGTCTGACACCACAGCAATGGATGTGTGTTCATGAGAAACTGCCTGGTGGCTTGAAGTCATTAACCATAATTGTGAACAAAGCGCTGCAGGGAGTCATATGCTGGGAACACATCCTGTGATGTTAAGGCCAAAGGCTTGAGTTACTATGAGACAATATAGTTGGCTGAATGACTGAAGGCAGAAACCCTTTTCTAGCAAAGGCGCCCTCTTCAACAATCTAATACAAATTGCAGTAATATCCCCCACATGCATAATGCAATAGTTAAATTTAATAACAAAGCAGAATGACAAATAAAAATCCAGCCTCATAATGGTAATGATCCTTTGCTGTAAAAGCAAGGAAGGATGTAGCTCGGATATTATGCACGCTCTGCAAGGCAGTTGACTCTGACCCTCCAGTCACCTTTGTCTAAGCCCCCCCCCCCACAAAAAACTGATAACTGATATGATAATATGGAGAATATGAAGAATATAAATAAGAATAATAAGTAGTAGAACTTGTATTACCATCTTGGAGTTGAATGCCTCCAATAGCCCGTCAAGTTGCAGTTTATATCAGTTCATGTAATACAGTTTACGTCTTGTCCAGATGAAATATGTGTGCATGAGCTGAAGATTTGCCTCCGGCCACAGCTGAGGCCTGAGGCCTCCAAAAGCCAAATGGCCGCTTTAATCCACAGAAAACATTGTGCAAAAGGACAAGTTTGTCATTTCATGAGTGGTTGTGGTTGTCTGACTACTCAAAATGACTAGAAGAAGGAGTGTGCATGTGTCCATGTGCTAAGATAAACTAACTTTGAGTGTAGGTAGAGTATAGATACTACAATGGCCTAAAATGCAATGCAACCTAACAAAACACCAGCAAAGAGAAAAATGCTGCAAAAGCACACAAAACACAATGGAAGTTGAATCCAACACAACAGCAGCAAAAGAAAAGAAAAGAAAAGAAAAGAAAAGAAAAGAAAAGAAAAGAAAAGAAAAGAAAAGAAAAGAAAAGACAAAAACAGAAATTAATTAAAACACAAGGGAAGTAGAAAAAAGACAAAAGGTCACAAAACACAACAGAAGTGATTCGGGGTGACAACATTGTGACGACACAGCTACAGATTGAAAGCAGCCGAGGATTCATCAGTGTTGTGAAGAAGGAAAAAGATGAAAGGTCATTTGTGTTCTAATCGCACGAGTCATATAATATCGTGGATACATGCTTACTGTTAGTCACTTCCACAGCTGTTCTGTCAGGTTTTTGTCTCACCTAAATCACTTCCACTGTGGTTTATGAGCTTTTGTTTTTTTTCTACTTCTGTTGTGTTTTTTATTTTAATTTCTTACTTCCATTTTATTTTATTCAACTTCCGCTGTGTTTTCTGTTCTTTTGCAGCATTTTTATATTTGCTGGTGTTTTCTTACATTGCAGCGCATTTGACCTCTCAGGGCCATCATAAGATACTGTGTATATGAGTGAAATATAACTAATATATAACCCAAGCGTATCTTCCAAAATTAAAATGTATTCAAGGCATATGATTATGTGGCTTAACTTGTTCTGTAGCTGGATGAGGATGCACGTGGGACACGAGGAGACAATCAGTAGGCAGTGGTGAAGTCAAAAGAAAAAAGAACGCAGTAATGGGATGTTAGTGGTAGGTATTACAGTCTGACAGATGGTAAGAGAATTCTGACTGAGAAAAAACTTGGTTGGTGCAACTGAAAAGATGGGAGAAAAACAGAACTAAATGCAAATGAATTGTGGACTCGACTGACCTCAAAGTTGTCTCCCACAAATTACTATCTAAATCATCTCATTTGCTGCCTGAGGCGATTACTGAATCCAATTTACACGCTGGAAAAAAGAGGAAGATGAGACTTTCAGTTGCCAGTTTGCATTATGCCGAGTCCTCTGGACATTATAGCTTTACATCCACCAAAACATAAAATATTGCAGTATGCAGAGTGTCATATCTTTATGTCAAAACACTAAAAACATGGGTTTCATTAAATAGGTTATTAGATAACTATCTTTGCCTTTTTCAATTAATGTGGCAGTATTTGCAAGTAGATAGATTTCTATATTTTATGCACATGTAACAATTTTCTAGATCTGTGTGATACATTTTAATGTTCTCTTTGTTATGCTTTCTTTACTGTCCTGGGAACAGGATCAGCAGGACACCATCTGACTTCAAAGTAGCCACATCCTTAATGTACTGATTAGCAGTAAGTGGGCTGAAATCTATTTAGTTTTGCAGGTACACTCTATGGACAAAAGCACTGGGCCACCTACATATTACACCCTCAGCAGCTGCTCAGACATGAAACCTCATGCCACGAAGCTCTGGGGGTCAGTTTTTGTGCTGGTGTCAATGCCAGACGAAGTTTGGATCTCATTCAGTCAGCAGAGCGTTGGTGACACCTCAGCACTAGGTGACAGCGCTCTGTAACTTTAGGTGATCTGTCACTTCATGGCTGAGTTGCTCTGGTTCCTAAACGCTTCCAGTTTGTAATAATGCCACTTACAGCTGGTTGAAGAAATTTCACAAACTGACTTATTGCAATGGTGACATTCTATTATAGCACCACACTTCAGTTCAGTGACCTCTTTAGAATGACTCATTTTTTCACAAATGTTTATTGAGGCAGACTGCATGGCTAATTGCTTGATTTATACACCTGTCATGATCCTGGGCCAGTGGCCTGGTGTTTTGAGTTCTTTTAGTGATGGTCTGTTTTGTTGTATCTTCTGGTTGTTAGTTTTTCTTACAGTCTAGTTTCTCAGTTGTAGTTTTGTATTGTTTTAGTTTTTTTTGTTAATTATAGGTTATTCTGATTTTCCTGGGGTCCCGTCTTCCTGTGTCTTTATGCTCCTGTGTCTGTGCTCCTCTGTGGATCTGTTTCCCCGTGTTCTTGTGTGCTGCTGTTTGTCTTCATTGTTTGTGTCTCAGGTGTCTGTGTCTTCCCTGTTCAGTTGTTCCCTGTCTGGTGTCAGCTTAGGTGTTATTGGATTCCATTTAGTCATGTTTAGATTCCCTCTGTGTGCCAGTCTCCTTATGTGTCAAGTCAGTGTGTACCATGTGGGGTTACTTCCTGTTTTATTTTGACAGTTCTTTGTCCTGTGTGCTTGTGTTTTGCTTTACCTCCCTGAGTCTCGTTAGTGTTATTTTGTTCACCTGTTACCCCAGCTGTTTCCACTCACCCCTCGTTTCCTCTGTGTATTTATTGTCTGAGTTTTCCCCTGGTCAGATGTCAGAGTCTTGTTGTCCTGTGGCTGTGTTTCCCTGTGTTCTTCAGGCCTCCAGACCTCTGGGAGTTCTTAGTTATTTTCCAGTATAGGTTTCTTTGTTTATTTTGCTGCTCCAGTTTCTTTTGCCATTCCCTTTTTCTGTTGCCACAATAAAGGCTCATTTTTGGTTCACCTTTTAACACCATCCTCACCTCCTTTCCACGCCACACGGCCTGCACCCACAAATCGTGACAACACCAGTGCCAATGGGATTGAAAAAACCTGAATTCAAAGATTAAGAATTGTAACCCAATACTTTTGTACAGATAGTGTATTTGATCATAAACCAAGGTATTAAAGCTCATCCTTGATGGGATGTCTAATCTATCCAGTGTATTCTAAGAAACCATAAATATCAATGTACTGCTGCTACAGGAAAGGTCAGGCGACCACCAAAGTAAGAGGAATTGATCCTATTGAAAACCAATGCCTGAAAGGTACAAGAGTAAAAAACTTGAAATGAGAGACAGTCAAACTTAACTGATAAATACTTTTGGTTAGCTTCAGTGCACAGTTGGCAACAAAAGAAGTGGATCCGTTTGGGTGGGTCCAACCATGCAGTCAAGTGAACATTCGAGGCTGTGAGAAGTTAAACGTATCTCATGCTCTTTCTTGCCATGAAGCCATTCTGCTGCTTGCTGATATCACCCCTCTTCTTAACATGGTTTCAACAACTCTTTCCTGTATCTTCATGGTATGGCTCATCAACTGTATCCCTCTGTAGTTACTACAGCTCTGCACATCACCCATCAGGCATCCTCTTACTCTCCAGGATTGTGTTAAACAATCTGGTTAAAAAAGTCCACTGCCCTCGCTGTTAGATTTCTCCATACCTCCAGAGGTATGTCATCTGGACCAACTGCCTTTTCAGTCTTCATCCTAGTGTGCTGCAGTATTTGGTGATTTTTTTTTTATTTTTGCAAATGCATAGATTTCTTTTGACATACTAGAAAACTATAAATTAAATATTATTTTTCTGCTTTAAATCATCTTCTTTACTGAATGTTTACTGAATAATTAAATTTTCTTAGAATCACATACAGCATCAGACATTTGCTCACAGTAATGCAAAGCTATGCCAATGATGTTCACACTCCAACAGGGAGTCAGCAACACTATTTCTCACTCATTACATTTCTTGACACCTAAAGGTGGGAGCATAAATGTTAATGCAGAAGAAAAAAATAAAAATGTTAATGTCGCTCTTCCAAGACGGTCTAATTACATATTAACATTACAACCCTTGTCTCTACTGAATCACAGGAAAAAAGAAATCAGATCCATCTGGTACTTATCCCCTGAGGCTTTTAAACAAACATGACCTCAATCTCTCTTCTGCTATTTCCTTGGGATCTGTTGGCAGGCCACCTGTTTCACTAAATGCTAATTTGACACTCTTTGGGGAGATGATCGATGTGCATTTAAAAGCCTGCTGACAAAAGAGACTCTTCAGTGTTTGACTGTGTGCTATTGCTATGCAGAAGGACCTCATGGCCTCAGGCTATATTCATAAAAATATTCACTTTAACGTGTGTGGAAAAATTTGAATACAATGTGGTGAGCTCTGATTCACTCCTACATTGTCACATAATGATGCGTGGTCAGGAAACCATCGCATCACATTTTAACATACTATAATCTTTTTGAATAACTTTTTCAGTGCACATAATTTAAATCTAAATCTAAAGAGCTTGAAAGTCAATATTTGGCATGACCACCTTTATTCTTTAACACAGCCTGAACTCTCTGAGGCAGCTTTCTTGTCACATCATGTCTTTAAGTAGTCTTCAGGAATAGTTCTCCAGGCTTCTTGAAGGACATTCAAAGCTCTTCTCTGGATGTTGGCTGCCTTTTGTTCTGTCCTCTGTCAAAATGCTTCAATAATGTTGAGGTCCAGGTTCTGAGGAGGTCAATCCATGACTGACAGGGTTCCACTGAGTCTTTTTCTATATAGACTTCTTGACTGCCACCCTTCTACTGAGACCACTAAAGATTATTGTTTCCTATTTCTTAAGGGCACGAGTTTCAGATACTGTTCACCTTCTGTAGATAGTTTTCTAGGCTGGCATTTCTTTAGTCCTCCACTTGTCCAGTTTCCTCATTTTTTTTTAAAGGACACACTGCACACCATGGCATGATATAACAAGTTTTCAGCTAATAGCTCATTTGGAATCACCTTGTTGTGACAGGGTGCTAGCAACAAAGTGCCTAAAGATACAGTTTAAAACTGGTTCTTTGGGAACTTGTTTGTTATGTGTAGACACTAGTTAATCCCTTAGGCACCTTTTAATGCTTGAATTGGCTAAATAAGCCAGTAAACAACAACAACAACAACAACATTCCTCTGAAAATGGGACAGGTACAAGGACTGGAAACAAGTGAAAAAGCAGCCAATGTCCAAAGAAAAACTTTGAAAGACCTTCAAAAAGCCTGGAGATGCAGTACCAGTGTGTTCAAACAATTGACTGGTACTGTATATTCTTCCAGACCACTTTAAACATTGCAATAACTCTGGCTCTTTGGAAGGAAAATATAAAGGAATGAGGTATGGCTCAAGACTTTTGTTCAGTAATGTAAAAAAAAGGAAACGAGTGCAAAAACAAACATGAAGCAAAGTCTCCAGTTTGATACTTGTGCAATTCTCTGAATGACCACCGTAGTCTTCCTTCTTATGTGGACTTTGTCACCTTTTCACACAGTTTTATGCTCTGTTTTCAGTATTGCAGCAGCCAGTACACAGCAATGCTTGCATCAAAGGACACTTTGTGTATGTCCCTGAGATTCCAGTGGCTTTTACAAAACTGACACCTTGGGAATGAGAATCAGAGAATCATTGTGAGTTTCTTCTGCTGGGGAAACAAATGTTCTATACAGAAATCATTGCATACAGGAAATAATAAGCAGTCTTCTCATCAAATGTGTGTGTCCTGTGACAAAGTTTCCTTTGATCGTCACACTGTAACAGCTTTTCCCTTTTCTATCTCCTTGATATAGCATCGTCTTCCTCAGCTGCCATGGAAATTTGCAGATACAGAGGAGATCTGAGAACAATTTCCTTCAGAGAGCCTATGAATTGTCATCATTTATGAAGTCAACACTGAGAATCAGACCACAGGATGAGGAAATGGAAACTCTCAGAGGAATATGGGCATAGCTGCTGTACTTTAAACAGGCTTCGTGGGGGATAAAGGTATGAATTAGGTCAAAATCAGAAATCCCATCATGATCGGTGCAAGTTTTAAATTAATTTAAGCGTGCTGAAGAAAGTGCTGGATACTGAGCTCTGCTGTCAGTTTGCCTCTGTGGTACCTCAATTAAAAAATCCCCTGCCTCCCACAAGACTTTGAAAACAAAGTCAAGTTTTACTCCTTGTGTTATGAATGGTACCTATTATTTTAAGATTTGGTTAGGTTTAGAAAAGAAACTTTTACTTAAAGAAACAATTACTGTGATCATGGTAAAAACAATATAATTATGTCCATAGACTTCGTTCTTTGTTTCTTACAGTCTTGCATAAAGTGAAAAATGTTTGGGGTTTGGGCAACAGGTCACCGATGAAGAAGTCCACTTAAATGCAAATGAAAAGCTAAGATGCAGACAGGAAAGCTAAAACTCTCAGTGCTGAATGTGAGACTAATCCCAGCATCTCTTGATCTGCGAAGGTAGTTTTCTAATAATGAATGAACATACTTTAACAAATATCAAACAGTGCATCACAACTCCATCATATATAATGTATTCCCGCTGTAGACGGTGACAAAGAACCAGTTCAGGCAGCAGTAGAGTTCATGTGGTGTCATCTTGCAACCCTTACTTTGACTGGTTCTTTAATGATCATCCACCAGTTCCTGCTGTGGCCTTTTGTCCAGCCACAGTGTGGACCATGATATGATAAATACTATAGCTCTTAAATTGGAGCCTATGTGGGAAATAATGAGCACCTGTTTAAGTGTCCTGTCAGCACTTCTCGCAGAAGGTTTGACATTTACTCAACCCCCTATATGTCGAGGTAAGTATGCACTCTTCCTCCGTGGGCTCAGCAGGTTCACCACATGACCTGAGCTCAGGAGTCTTGGGCTCTCAAACACACACACTAAAAATATTGAGCTTGTCCTAGACTTTTTTAGCCAATAATCTTGAGAGTGACACTGACACAAAAAGAAACAGACACAGACCGAGAAAATGAGGGCAGGCCAGTAGTAGTAGCTAAGGGTACAAAACAGATGGTACTGAGCTGGGTGGGGATTAGATCTGTGGGTTTAATAGACACACATGGGAAAAAATGACAATTTCAGGTTGATTCCTCAGGGGGGAATCTCTATTTTTTCACCTATGGACATAGCATAAATACTGTATGTTGTCTTCATAAATATCACAGCTCGTATTTTGATAATGCAAGATACCGTTTGGGGCAAAATGTTACCTGATGTCGACTTCTTATATTCAGTCAGAGGATGATGACATCCTATGAAATGTTGCTATTCATAAGTAAAAGGCTCAAGGCAGATCAACTCCAATAATATTCAGCAGTGAGATTCACACTTATGCCAGCAAAACTCAGACGACGTGATGTGTTTTTAAACAGCATGAATTTCATTTTAGAAGGAAATTTTACACATATTAAAAAGCAGCAAGCCCCACTTTGAAGCACTGAGGCCTCATGATACAGTTTGTCCCAAATGAGGATGCTTCCAAAGAACCTCACCATGCTCTGCTAGTAGCATGCCACTAAATCAATTGCAGATGGCAATCTTCTCACAGATGGACAAAGAAATAAAAATGCTGTTGGCTGGCGGAGCTACCCCTCAGTCTTCTGACAGTAGAATATTTAGGTGGTACAAATCCTCTGGAAGTACAAGTTTGAGAACACATCATTATCAGGTCTCAGTGGATCTTAATGGGGTGCGTATGCACCTCAGTGACTTTCTTCACCATATCAATTCAAATGGCTAAGTAAGAACCAGGAATAAGAAATGCTAAAATCATAATAAATATGAACCATTCAGGATACTGTCACTTTCTGTGATTGGCATTATTATGCTAAGAACTATAGTTGGACCAAAACAGCTGTGCTGGTATAGCTACACATTATACTGAGCGATTGAGAAACCTGCAAAATAAAACAACAACAACAAAACAAAAACCTGCCAGAATTGTATCAAGGTGACCAAATTTCAAAGTGAGAGATTGCCAGTAGGTGCAGCTGAGCTATCAGTATGAGATGCCTATATATCCTTCCTGAGTAAACACACCTGTGGCATGGCTGAAAAAATCCTACATGATCTTCTTTTTGAGCTATTGCGTTCAGAAAATTTTCATTAAACCTAAAGGTCACAGAGATTTGAAGTCATCCGAGATTTTTAGGAGATGCATCTAAGGTATCAATTTGAAAATCCTAAGTCACCTCGTTCTCGAGTTATTGTGTTTACAAAGCTGGGAGACCATGCCGCCACCCGGCTGGCTGGCGCGGTGATAACAATACCGACAGAACAATGAGGGTAAAAAATTTTTAAACTGAGTCACCAAGTATAGTTGGGTGACCTCCCCAAGCAAAATCTGTGTGGGAAACACTGCTGATGGTCCTCATGCACTGTGCAAGTGGTCAGAAAAGGACTTCCAGCTCTGATGGAAGCTGTGCAGATGTGCACAAGGAGATCACCTTGCAGGGGAGATCAGGTAAATTTAAACCTCTGTACCCAAGTTTGTGCTGCTGTTTTTGTGTAAAAAAACCTTCTGTTTAATTCTATTTAAAGGTATGTGAATAACATCACCACTCAGCAATAAATGGGGAACAGAAAATGGATATGTACAGGTGTACCCTGCATCTCGCCCTATGTCAGCTGGGATAGGCTCCAGCCCCCCTTGTGATCCTGAAAAGGATAAGCAGAAGAAAGTGGATGGATGGATGGATATAAATTTTTACCTCATTGTTTTTATGCTTTTGTCTGTTTTTAGGACATGTCAAATACTGACGGAACAAATAAAAAGTTCCACTCAGCCCCTATGGAACTTCAAGGTTTGATGTGCTATGCACAAATGCTATTTAACAGGTAGGCCTAAAGTATGTATTTGACAGTAACTCATGATTGAAAAAAAAAAAAAAAAAAAAAGTAATGGGATTTGTTTTGATACAGTTTGCCCTTTTAATACTGTTCAATGGGTCATACACAGATTAAAAGAATGCTACTCAATTAAAACAACTTATATGCAACACATCATTTTTTTAGGTATATTTAGGTGTTTACAATGTTTGTTAGATTTGTAATATCTGTAATAATTGAGAATAGCAATATATGACAAATTCTATCCTAATTTTTATTTTTAGCAATCAGCATATGAATCACAGCTGATACATATTAATCTGCCACATGAGGTTGTTAACACCTCTGATTTCCTGTTTTTGAACCAAATCTCATTTGAGTCATGTGCACAGACAAATAATGATTTTTTTGTGCTGACTTCCACAGCACAAATAGCCACATTTCATGCTAATTCTTATTTACTCTACAGTGTTATACTTTTGGCGACATGCGGCGGCTGATGTACTGCACATATGGCTACACTCTATCTTCAGTAATTCACACTGAGCAGGAAGGCTGAGGTAGAAAGAATGGCTCAGCCTAACGCAGCCTCCAGCCCTCCAGATGTCAGAAAATCACAGCTGTACGACGCAATGCCCCTCCCCCTCCACTGCCACCCCAGTTTGTTCTTTTTCAATCTCTTTCTCTTTCTCTCAATGGATTACAGACCATCTATCTCCTGCTCACGTGCAGCTCTTACAAGGTCATCTTAATCCCTTTGGGCTTTGATTCTGTTTCTGAATGGACTCATCACTGTATCAGAGCTTCTCTCCTGTTGATTTAGTCAGCATATAAGCACATAATCATGACAATGACAGTAAAAGTCCCAGATAATAATCAAATTTTAATTTAATTCCTTGTCTTTCAAGGTGGAGTGTGATATGATGAAGTGCATATACCATTATAGCTCCTGAATTACAGGCTGTAAATTGAGGTCAAGCACGCACAGAAATTTATTTTGGAAATTTCTTTTTTCCTTCTTCTTTTTTTTTTTTTTTAAATCTGTGTATTTAATGAAAAGTTAGGATAGGAGAATGGATGAAGACTGGAAAGGGGACAGCACAGAGATTAGAGGACGCTAAGACAGAGAGAGAGAGAGCTCCTTGGAAGAGGCACGAACTGATCACAGTGCATTTCATGGTCAGCGAGTTAACCCCAGAGCCATCAGTGTACTATGTTAAAAGGTTAGGTCTAAAAACTATGCAGAACAAGCAGTTTCAAAACTTTCTCATTTTTTTTGGTTTGTTTTCCTGCTGATGAATGGTGACTACTTTTGAAAAACACAGTTGAGGTTGTAATAAGAACATTTTGGAAACAGGAGTTTTCCTTAACATCCAAGACGGATGCTTATGGGACATGTACTGTAGCTATAACTTCAACGGAAAAAAACAGCTGTCATATGATGTATGCTTCCACTGCTTTAATGCATGTCACTTAGCTTTTATTACCAATTATAACCCTGAGAATCTTTCAGTGTGGGCTGTTAATTAATTTGTTATAAAATTTATATCTGTATAACTGTATACATCACAAATACTGTTTTTTTATTATAAAGCTTTGAAGATATTGAAAAATAGAAATTAAATTAAACTCTGCTCTTGAAGGTCACTCTCTTTCACATAAGGTGACAGAAAGTTAGAAAGACAGGCAAAGACAAATACGCACAAAGAAGATGAGATGACATAAATGGCAACACCCCCACATTTCAGAGTGCAGCTACTCCTCCACCACCGCTGGGATTATCGTCTTGAATGAGATTTGATGAAAGTCGGACCTGCTGGAGCAGAAAGCCATTCAGCGGTATCAGAAGACCCGAGCAGCACCTTTGCACTGTGTGACAGGCGTCATGTATGATTTATGAGTCGGTCATGAGAGAAAACAGTGGTCATTTGGATAAAGTTTTCAGCTAAGAATGAGATTGCCCTGACTCTTGGGAAGACAGGGATTTAGATATTACATCAAGTAACAGGCCAGTATGCCAGTATAATTCCTAGGAGGGATGCTTTCTATCTTAGCTACTAAAAACACATTACAGTTACGACAATGAGTTCACCAAGTTCACAGTTCATCATGTCAATGTGGCACAAAATCTCAGAAAATTTATAATGTTTCCAGCACTTTCCTCTCTTGAAGAATTAAGACAGCTCTGAAGTCAAAAGGGGGTCCAACCCAGTGCTAGCAAGGTGTGCCTAATAAAGTGGCTGGTGCATCAAAACAAATATATATAAGTATTTTCCAGCTTCTAAATTAGATTCAGTTATGAATTAGGTCTGAGTTTTAAGAAGACACACAACAGGCAAAAATCCATCTCAGAGGGTGCGCTCGTACTTATGCACACTACATTTTTCAGTCATTCAATATCGATTTGTGTCAGTCATTGAGCAGAAAAAATAAAAATGATCATTATTTTTGTTTGCTTTGGTTTAGTGTAACATTCTGCTCATGCCGAATACCATCTCTCCCTTCTGGACCTCAAAGCCGTTCGCTCTCTCTGGACTGTGGTTTCTTTATAGACTTGATGACACTCAATTACGCTGCAAGATGGTGCAAGAATGTGGACAAAGTGAGCAGAGGCTTTTATGCACTGAGATTCACTGGAGTAAGCCCTTCCCCTGTGGGAAAAAAAACTGTCAGAGTGCCTTTCTGCTGACTGATTTCTAATCATTCACTGCTCACAGGAATCACACACTGCAGATGTTGAGACTTGCAGTGCACAAAGCAAAACGGATATAGATGGATGGCATTGATGGTTAGAGTGAGGACTCAGCACTGTCACAGTCCTTTTTAAAGAAAGTCTTTACAAAGCAGATTGATAGCGGAAAGTCCAAAATCAATGTCATTTTGTTAGACTTTGGAAAAAACAGCAGATGTCCATATTTAATTCTCTGTGATTTATTTCTCTGCATGAGTCAAGCATCTGCTTGAAGTGGTGTCGCATCTGGGGTTGCAAGGTGTGGAGGTGTAGCCTAAAGGTGTGAATCAACTTTACTGAGGTGGTGCCTGATTTCTGGAGGCGTGGCATCATTCACAATGACAGTACAGATCCTGTTACCATCCACTTTGCACCATCAGCAGCACTACAACTCAGCATTGGTAACTCAGGGCTATTGGACCTGCCAATAGACAATTAATCCAACCCTAATGAACCACATCAATAATGCAGAAGATTGCCAAGTACTTTAGAAACAATGGTTCGTGTGCACGCTCTTTTTACACATCTTTACAGTTCTACATTAATCTTGTAACCTTGCTGTTTTCAGTTGACTGAAGTTTAAATCAGCACAGGCTTACAAATGTTAACCTTTTACACCGGAAAAAAGGTCATTTGAAGGTGAGGATTATGGTGGCAACTGTGTCTGTGCGTGTTCTCTATGAGAGTACATTTATGGCATATTTCATTTAAAAGTCACAGCAGCTGCAGCGCCCTGATTTCTGCTGATCCCATAATCTCACACACATCAACATGACTGTGGGAACATGAACTTGCTGCGTTTTGGCGCAGCAGCTGAATTAGGCATCAGGTCCCAATAGGGCCAAACAGAGACTCATTTAAAAAATAAAAAAAAAGAAAAGAAAAAAAAAAAAGCCCCATAATTTAAGCTGCTGCTACACACGCTTGAGCTAGAATTAGACCAAGATCAGAGACAAAATAATTCATCAGACT
The DNA here is from genome assembly GCF_007364275.1 of Archocentrus centrarchus. Classification (NCBI taxonomy): domain Eukaryota; kingdom Metazoa; phylum Chordata; class Actinopteri; order Cichliformes; family Cichlidae; genus Archocentrus; species Archocentrus centrarchus. The sequence continues at coordinate 13,877,956 of NC_044353.1, read as the reverse complement.
GCACAGTATCTGGGTCAGACTACCTGCATCCCGGGCCAAGAGAAAATGCTCAACTGTGAAATTCCAGATAAATGAAATTTGAGAGGCATTTAGATTTGATGAACCAAACATGGCAGTAAATCATTAAACCCTGCAGTTAACACAATATGATTAACGCTCAGTCTCAGCATCTAATTTTTGCTGGATCATTACATTTGCTCTCACAGGCTTCTCATGGCTGAAAATAAAGCTCCAATCATTCCGCTTTATGTAGGATATCTTGTTTTTTAAATGTCAGCTGATGTTAACCCATAACATCCCATGTTACCCACCTCATTATCCCTACTGCATTTTTGGATGCATATTTCACGAACAAGAGCTTTGTGACTGTTGCATTACTTTTACCACAGCCAGCAGTCTATAATTTTCATCTTAGCCCCAAACCCCCCCCCTCTCCCACCCTTCTCCTAACACTGCTTCTGCTTCTTGTGTGTGGGAGTAACACCCATAAAACACCAGTGAGCTGTGGTAGCACTGAGAGGTGTGGCAGGCAATAAAAGTCCGGGGCTAGCTGATGATAATGTGCTCACCAATACACCGAGCCCTGTCAGGCTTATTTTATGACCCATCATGTGCAGCACACAAACACACACCAAAGTGTGCACAAGCATGCTCAGAGCAGGCAGAGATAAACAAATTACACCTTTTGCACGATGCAAATTTTAAGATGGTAAATGGCCCACTATATTAATAAACACAAAATCATATTGGTAAATAACATGCAAGCACGCACACACAGGCACACAGGCATGCATGCACGCAGGCACGCACACACACACGCACGCACGCACGCACAATTGTACTGCAGGAAATGTTATGGATCAATGGCTGTCGACAGGCTGTGCATCATGGCTTTCCACTCCCATGAGAAACGTATCCACCAACATATGCACTACACAAACACTTGGACACATTGTTAATCCTTTGTGTAAATTATTTACAGCAGGGAAAAATACAGTAAAAAGTACAGTAAACTACAGGCTATAATCTCAACGAATCGTTAACCTTAGGCACGGAGGCTGCATATCCCTTAGGAAACTTAGCTCAAGCAGTTGATGAAATATGAGATTCAGAAGGAAACAATAAGTAGGAAAGTTAACACAGTTGCCAATGCATATTTTTCAGTTCGGCAAAGGTAGCAAAAGCCTTCTTACTCACTTAAATTGTGTATATTTATGGAGAGAATTTCTTGTTGCCTTTCGTTTCGTTATTTTTTTAAATTTACATTAAAATGTAAATTCAAAACCGGAAAATGGAAGAATAACACTTCTAATGTTATCGTCATACATACGAAATAAGGATAAAACCCTTAAGTTTACTATAACCAGATTAATGACATTACAATTTGCAGTTTAACTTTCAAAAGATTTTATTGAACACTTTCTCTGCTGTGTACAGTACGAGTCATCATAGGATATTTCACAATTATACACTGCAGAGATGTAGCATTGACACATATGGTAGGTGATGCTCACACACTTGCATTTGCATGTGCAATATACACGGATCACCCCGACAGAGGACCGCGCCCTGTAATTAGGACCCAAATGTTTTTACAGTTACTAATTATTGATGCAGCCAATACGTGACACCTGCTAATAAATACCCATGTAGGCAGGCAGAGTCAGGGAATGCATAATCACTGCAAACCAAGGAGGGGAAAATAAGAAAATAAGAAACGAGGAGAGGTGGAAGAAGCGCATGGCATATGCAGTATGATGTCGTTTGTGACTTCTAGATGACAGTGATAAATTGTCTCAATAACATGGGCACATCTCAGGTAAAGGAGTCAAAAGGAGATGGTTATTTATTTTTGTTGTCCTCTGTTGGGTGAAAGAACAAAAACTTTTACTGAAACTATTTAAATCTTCTGGTTTTTATTGTAACCAGACTAAACCAAACCAAAACCAATAGAATTAACAACAACAACAACCCCCTAAAGCAATTTTAACAAAGTAGGGAACTCAGTACATGATTCATATTATTCATACTGTATTTCATTCTTTGGGACTGAAAAAGACAGACATCTGTTTGTTTATCTTTAACGTAACACATGGAAATGGGCTTTATGACAGCTTTGAAACTTCTGCGTAAACTGGCTGTATAATTTCATTACATCTGTGTCCAGTGAGAAACCACACAAGCAAAAGGATTAGACAAGAAAAACTGCCCTGCAACAAATTTCTAGGCTATTGTATCATGGTAGTCTTTTGTAAATGTAAAGAGGCATTCTACTGATGGGAGAAAAACTGTTTTATTTATGATGCTCCACTTTGTGATACAGGAAGGCAGAAGGACTGACAATTTAGGATTGTAATACAGACGCACACGCGCGTGCACACACACACACACACACACACGGAAACTAATTGTAATGAAGCTGAATAATTAATGATCACATGACAAAGTAGCTTTGTTGTAACCAAACATGCCCTGAAGTATTAGCAGACAGCAACAGCACCGGTTTCCTCAACTGTATTCAACACAGATGCCTACACACACTTTTAATGTTCACTTGCCTCCTGTTTTAACCATCACTGCACAGCTTCTCAATGATGAATAAAAATCATTCTAAAATTTTTTAAAGAACAAAGAAAGAAGTAACTCAGGAAACTGAGCAAAGAAACAGGTTTTTGTAAATATTCCCCTCTGTACAACCATACCAACAGATAGAGATTAGATTAGAGCAGATAACTTATAGGTTAACTATATGTTAAATTATAAAAAGCAAACCTTGCCAGCACCCGTTGCATGAATAATTTGTAGTAATCACAATATTTTACTACAGAGATTAGCGCATGCCATAGGTATTAAAGGTACTGCGCTGCAGTGCTTTGAATCATGTCTGTCTGACAGACAATTTGTTCATGTAAATGGGGAGTCTTCTGCACACAGTTGATTATGGAGTTCCACAGGATTCTGTGCTAAGAACAATTCTCTCTACATTGTACATGCTTCCCACAGGCAGTATAAAGGTCTGGATTATCACTAATTTCTTGCTTCTAAATTCATATAAAACTGAAGTTCTTGTGCTCGGCCCCACAAATCTTAAAAACACGGTGTCTAACTAGATACTTATTCTGGATGGCATTACTTTGGCCTTCTCCACAGATACAAGTTCAAGTTCTGAATCACATCTGTGGGAAAGCTTATGGAAAAAAATATATATGAATATAGCCACACTGATCTCACCCATTTTGGCTGTTGTGAACAATGTGTTGAGGACACTGCATAGTCATAAGGTAGCGGTTAGCTCTGCCTTAAAGCATCCCCACTTTATCCTCATATTTCCCTCTAATGGTGACCATAATTTACAAAATGAACATCATGCTATATTCACTTACTAATAGGTTCAAGTGAAGAACTTAACCCCATTAGTATGTGCTTAGTGTTTGGAGGGAAGTTACAAGATTGCAATCAAGTGAATTTTCTTTTTCTACCCCTCCCAAATCAAGTGCATAATTCTTGCTATGGTGGTCGCAGTAGAACAAACAACTCTGGCTGCCCTTCTTCTGTAGTGAGTGGAGACTGTTGGTCTGCTGTTTACCTCAGCTGTCAATATGTGTCCACGTCTATTTACTCTGGAGGAGGTTGCAAAACTTTGTGAAAGGAGTCCGATGCAAGTTGATGAGTCAGTGAAGCTCACTTCTGTTTGATGACAGCGATACTGAGGTGAGTTGTTGAGGATATCCTGAACTTTTCTGTCAGTAAGCGCTGCTGTTTTTGCTACTGTTAGCTGCTGTTAACCCGGTCTTATTGAAAATTTCTTTGAAGTGGATCTAACATGGTTGGAAAGTTGGGGCATAAACTCCTATTTGATGTGAGAATGTCATCTAACTGTTTATCAGAGGGAAACTGTGAATTTTAGGACACTCGAGCCTAACATGAGTTGGCATAATGTTAGCTTATTACTAGCGTGCTGTCAGCTGTTTGGAGATGGGAGGGTCACATATCTAATATGCTTAATACTGGGACAATATTGGGAATAAAAAATGTATTAGAGTCCTTACTTCAGCTCAGGAGATGAGGCTTGAGGTGATGAGGAAGAGGATGATGTTAGAGGATGATGCAGATTGCGTTGTCTTTGTCTTTCTCTTCTCCTCCGACTTTGGCATATTACAGATGCAGCCACTGAAAATTTCCGGCCGATCCGTGACGCGACCTTGGCCGGTCCTTGGCCGATTCGTGGCCGAACCTCGGCCTAAACGCGATCCCCCGCTAATGACGTAGGAATTCCGGCCACTGGTGGGAACGCCCCTAAGCAGCATTTGGGGAAAATGGTGGTAATGTCTTGTTTATCCACCAGGAGGAGCAGTAATAGTGGAAGCGCATTCATTTGCAGCCCGCTGTATACTGTACCAAGGATCCTCACATCATTGAACTGTAATTGTAAGCGGAACTGTCCATTAAAAACAATAGAAAGATGAGAGTAAAGCGGTCATTATAGTGGAGCGGTGAGTACTGTCTGGAGGGACGGGCTGGGCTTGAAGTTCAGCCCGGGACCTCGGACAGGCTGTGAGCGCTGCACCGCCAGCGAAACTGGGTAAAAAAATAATTAAAATAATTCTGATCACCAGCCGGTTTGGCCTGGGAATGACCTGGGAAGCCTTATCCTCTCATCAGTGTCACATTGTTCTTCCAAGTCTTCACAATGTTAAGCTTTTTGTTTGTTTATATTTTCCCTTTTATTTTATAATCAAAACTGCGACCAAAATGGCTATAAAAGGCCTTTTCTTAAAGGATAAAGTGGTGTTTGAGCCACAGTTACGACGGAGCGGCGGCTCTTTGAAATGGGACGCAGCCTTCCTGCGGCAGACAGCTAGCAGCAGGAACCGGACGCGCCAGGTTAGCCTAAGAAGCTACTGAGGCGTCCGTGACAACCACCATAGAAACAGCCTTTTAAGACCGTTTTAAAAACATCCTCAGAGTTCAAACGAGCAAAAATATATGATTTGAAACAGTTACAGCCGCAGAGCTGTGGCGGCTTCTTTAAACGTTGTTTACATAGATGATCATGAATGATACGATGTAGCTAGCAGTGAATGAGGTGACGTCATTGTGTGCGCATTTCACAGCTGTCTGTCTCAGTCTGTTGTTGTTATTATTCTAATTAACATGTGTTTACTTTCTCTGGACCATCTCAGGTCCACCGTTACAATTTCAGCCTACAAAATGATTTAAATATGAACACACACTCTAACATCAGTGCGCTTTATGAAGTCCAATCCTTAAAATAAATATTATGTTTGTAAACATTCATGTCTCTGAAATAAGTACAGATGTTCATGTTTGTCATTACCATTTTATTTGTTTAGAGAATTGTGAACTTCACATTGTGTATCTAATCAGAGTCTCAGCAACCTTCAGTCAGAGACTGAGACTGGATCACAGCTTTAACCTCTGCAGAGTCACAGACAGACACAAACCTTCCAAATCACACACAAGCAGCCCAGTCTCATCATTTTTGGATGCCTCTACGGTACACTACACTGTGATCAATATATTAAAAATTATAAATGAAAAGATAACATTCACATAAAGCTGTTTGAAAGTAAAATTAATAGGTACTTTCCAATAATATTTTTAAGGATCTCTGTCAGAGACCAGACAGAGCCATGACTCTCAAGAACCAGAGACTGAAATATGGAAAGAAAAAAAAAATCCCTATGAGAAATAAATGTGCAACAGTAAATATTTTGTGCAGTGGAAAATAAACGTTTTGAATCAAAAGCTTCGGATATCATCAAACCAGAAATATAGAACTCATTTTTTTCTTTAATAACACACCTTAGCATGCAGTAATATGACACGTTTCCAAACAACAATACATAGATTTTATTCAATGTTTTGATTGTGGCAGTGAAAACACATGTTGCTGTGCACTGAGACCATGAAGCCCACTTCTCTGAAGCAGCTTCTTCTTCTTCTTGGCATCAAAACAGAGGTGGGAGAAATCTACCAAAAGGAGAAAGAACATCTGAGGTGAAACCAGTCAGGACAAATGATTAAATTATATATAGTAGTTCAATACAGCCTCTCAGGTAGCTTTGTGCTGATTTCAGCTCACTGCTCCTGTCTGTGGACCCGTGGTTTTTATGTTTGTAACCACTTAACTTCCATTCATCTATTTAACTCAGGGAGGAGAAATGTCAGGTTGGTGCAGGCTGGTGAGTTTAGGAGGGAGGTGCGTTTGGTTCTCTGTTGTCATTATCTGAAAGATTTGGTTTACCCTGTGGCTGGGCTGTATCTGGAGTTATGTTGGACCTGTCACACTTAGCAAGTTTCCCAGGTTGGTCTTTATGGTTTAGAACTTCTAGCTCTGGAGCAGCATCTGTGGCTGTGTAGGGTCCTGGTGGTTTTTGCTGTTTCTCCAGATCTGCGTTGGAAATTAGGTTATTGATCTCAGTGCATTCCTAAACAGGCTGAACAAGGTTATATATCGTCACCCTCCTAAAAAAATGGTCAAAGACATTTTTAAAATTTTATTTTTGTCTAAATTAAATTTTCAACATTCGGTTCAGTTTTTTGTGTTTTCTGAAAAGCCTGAAAAAAATCAAGGGAGGGTGACGACATGTTTCATGGCTAAATAACATAACTGCTGCAGTCTGATAGTGACAGCAAGATCTGAAGCAGTGGGTGACGAGGAAGAGGAGGAATACAACAATTTGAAGAGATCCCTCAGTCTACAGTCAGCACAATGGCTACATTAGTGGCTGTTTGAGTTTCCTTCCATCTGCTGTGAACCTGAAGCACGGAGAACACAAAACATCTCTTCCAAATCTGGGATCTCAATTACAAATTTGTTCTTATTAAAGGTGAAATATGTGTTGTGACCTGGCTTTTTATACACCTGGCGACCCTGGGTCATCAGTGGTAACCCATCCCCACCCCCACACCCATCCCACACACATTCCGATCTACTGGCCCCGTGTACATAACAAAAGGTGGCCTAATGAGATGTAAACTGCCATTTGGAGGCGCTTGGTAGAAAAAGGAGTAGTGTGAAAATGCTGGTAGTTATAGTGGTCCAAGTTGTTCACCCACTCTACTCTAAGTCTCAGAGTGGGCTTGCTTTGTGGCCTGAACTTGAGTTCAAGCTTCTCCAAACTCCACTGGTGTTGCTCTGCAGTAGCTGGTCCTCCATCTTCTTTCTGTAGGTGTTTTTTCCATCCCTGATTTTCCTTCTGAGATCCTTCTGCCCAGCTCTCAGCTCCTCCTTATTTCCTGATCTAAAGGTTCTCTTCTTCTCCTTCAGGAGAGCCTTTGTTTCAGAGCCACAGTTATGTATAACAAGTAATACTCAAGTGAATGTTAAACATGTATTAAAAGAAAAATGATTCAGCTCAGCTCACAAGAAACTGCTGGATACTATTCTGGAAATGCCTAATGAATACAAGGCCACTGTGAGCAATGACAAACCTTTAAACATGATAATCAAAAAGTACACATTAAGTATCATTGCTCACCTTTATTTATGAGAGTGTCACTTCTCAAAATGATTGCATGCTGTCAGCTCTCATGGGTGAAGTTTGGCTTTGAGGGTTGGAGAAGAAGCTTTCCAGCACCTTTGGATTTCCAATTCAGTTCTGAAAGAGCAAAGACACAAACTACAATGATGTATGAACTGGACATGTTTGATTGTTGCTGCAGCACAAAACAGGTTTATAAACTGAATCAGTAACAAAATTATGGTGTTGAAAGTAAGTAGCCTGATGATTCTAGATTAGTGACTCCAAAGCAGGCTGAGTCAAAACCTGAGATGGAGACTGGGTTTGTTTAAAGCTGAGGACAGTGAATCAGTCCCTGCTCACTGACAGGATTCCCAGAGTCTGGAAGCTTCTCCATGATGGGAATGTAATACACTGTAAGTTTCAGCTCATTCTCAGGTGCTGGCAGGTTTCATGGATCCTCGTGTTTGTCACAGAGGATTAAAGGCAGCCAGACTTTCAGTTTTATGTGTATAGTGCCAAATCACAACAGTCACCTCAAGGCTCTTTCCACAGAGGAGCTGAAGGCTCTGCATCCCATTCTACTCTTAAGTATCATAGGAACCACAAGTAAGCCAGCAGTCTGAAGTATAAACAGACTGCTCTTTGTTTAAATAGTGAATATAAGAAACTTGCAAATATAAGGTTTGTTTACAGTGAATATAAAGAAATCACGGGAACCTCCCCAGCAGTCTAGGCCTATAGCAGCATAACTAAGAGAGGCTTCAGGGTCACCTGATCCAGCAACTGTGTTCAGACCAGTATCATTTTATTTTACATTGTGATAAGCCTGGGTCAGTTCAGTGCAGATTAAATGAAGCACTGTACTCGCAGATATTGAATATGGATGCACTGAAGCTCATCAGGATATTTATTTGGAATCTGTGGCTGAAAATAATCATTTTACTTAACTAGTAAGTCCAGAAGCTCATATTTCTGTCATAACATTGTTTAAATAGTGAACGCTTTCCTACGATATCCGCTAACATTTGCACAGAAAATTTAAGCTAGCGTCTCAAAGACGGCAAAACCCGCAATAATCTCTACAAATGCATCTCAGAGTTGGGATATCAGCGCTCTCTTACACCACATTAATCTAATTTCAAGTGCTTATTGAACTCACGGCCGTAATAATATCACTATATAAACGCTGTCCATTGAAATCCTCTTACCTGAACACTGCAGCATCCGCCGGAAGTCAGCGAGCATGGCTTCTGTAGTCCTTCTTCTGTAGTCCTTCGTCTGTAGTCCTTCTCTGTCAGTGATCCTCCGTTAGAACGATAACTACCTTCTCGACTGACTACGAGGTGCAGACGGCCCTTGCTGGCCCATATTTACAGGCCTGAAAACCGCTAATAAAGTCAGTAATTACCTGATAACACCCGAAGCGGGTGAACTAATGCAATTAGCTGGACAGCAACGGGAATACGCGTGACCATGGTTACGGCCGATGGGGTGATGGGTACTGTAGTTCATTTATTTATTCATCGTTGGTTCATGGATTTAACACAGAGGGAAAACGGCTTCAGACCACGGAACTCACAGAAAAAATTGGACACCGAATATAGCACTAACCATAAACACGTAAATATAAATTTAGACCTAAAAAGCCCCACAAATGTCATCGTTACAACCATAAGCAGCACCCCACATTAAATGAAACGAGGAGAAATTCATGTCAAAAGGAAAAGTGGCGGTTAAGGATCGCAATTAAAGGCATAATTCAGCTTCTGAGCTTCCAGTTCAAAAGAAAAGGGGGGAAAAAAGGGGGACAGGGGCAAAAAAAAAAACTATACTGCAGCTTAGAAGCCGTGCTCAGAGGCACGAACTTTATCCCACTGCCTTTCAGGCAGAATAGAAGTCGTGCCGAGTAACACGAAAAAAAGAGGGAATTCGTGTTCATGAGCCACGAATCAATAGATTAAATTTCGTGACTACTGCACGAACTGCCGTGAGACCGGGTTGGCTCAGCGCAGCACCGCTTCTTTTTTAACCTACTGTATTTATTTACTTATTTAGTTAAAAGATGAAGTGAAACAAAGGAATCTTTTGGTGATTCGCAATGGAAATGTGTGAAAGGTCATACTGACAAAAATTTTAGGCATCTATTTTAGGTTTTCAAAACTTGATACTTCACCAAAACTTTTTTGAATCACAGAACTCAACGTTTTTGTTAAGAAGGCGCCACCTTTTGGTGACAGTCTACAATTGAGGGAAAGGGGTGTGTTCATGCTGGAAAGTAGATACGCCCAGGAGAAGGAGGGGGACTTCCAGCCCGACGACAGCCGGACGTCGGCCAGCTGGGAGCTGGACTTCAGCTGGCCGACGTCTGGCTGGATGCGGCAACATTAGGTGGCTGCATCTGTATGTACAGTACCAGTGAAACGTTTGGACACACCTTCTCATTCAATGTTTTTATTTTTTTATTTTTCCCTACATTGTAAATGAGTACTGAAATCATCCAGACTATGAGGGACCACATAAGGAATCATGTAGTAAACTTAAAACTGCTAAACAAACCAAAATATGTTTTAGATTCTTGAAAGTAGGCACCTCATGCTTTGTACATCTTGCCATTTTCTCAGTCACCTTTATGAGGTAATCACCTGGAATGGCTTTCAGTAAACAGCTGTGCCTTTTCATTTCTTGAATTTCTTGCCCTCATAATGTGTTTGAGACTGTCGGTTGTGTTGTGAAAAGGTACACAAGGAACACAAGGAATGGAAATTAGAACAGCGGAAATCTGTCCTTTGGTCTGATGAGTCCAAATTTGAGATTTTGGTTCCAAACGCCATGTCTTTGTAAGACTCAGAAAAGGTCAGCGGATGGTTCCTACATGTATAATTTCCACTCTGAAGTATGGGCAAGGAGGTGTGATGTATGGGGGGGCTTTGCTCATGATGCTTTTGCCAATTTATTCAAAATCCAAGGCACATTTAACCAGCATAGCTACCACAGCATTCGGCATCCCACCTGACCCCAAACACACCTCCAGGCTATGTAAGGGCTATTTGACCAAGAAAGAGGTTGATGAAGTGTTGTGTCAGATGGCCTGGCCTCCACAATCACCTGATCTAAACCCATTTGAGATGGTTTGGGATGAGTTGGACTGCAGTGTGAAGGCAAAACAGCCAATATGTTTTAGATTTAGCCAAAATCTAAAACATATTTTGGATTGTTTAACACTTTTAAGTTTACTACATGATTCCTTTTATGTTCCTTCATAGACTGGATGACTTCAGTATTAATTTACTAATTTAGGCAGAACAGTGATATCCATCTCTGCCACTGTATTCAAGATGGTGGGGCAACATAGCAGCTTCCACAAACTGGCACCTGGTCCTATATATTTTTAATGGATTCATTCTACATTTATGAGAATGCATCAGTTTGTTGGAAGATATAATTTCACACTAATCAATGTATATTTATGAGCACAATATACTTTTTCCTATTAAACAAAGTCAAAAAACAACCGACTGCACCTTTAATGTAAATATAATTCCATCTTAGAACATTTTTATCAATGATGCTTCTGGAGCGACTGTGTAAGAAATCTATTTCAGGGCAAAGTCTGTACAATATAGACCTGTTAGAAAATGATGGCATGTGGTAATCTACAAGCATATTGTGGCAAAAATGGAAAATCAACATGCTGTGATAAAAAAATAAAGTTCTCCTCATCAGAGCTGAGCTGAATGTACACATCATTTTTCATTTCCACATTTGAATTCTCCCTCTGGCCATTAAGTATCTGGCTGTTATAATGAATGTCAGGAAAGTGTGAAATACTGAACTACACTTAAACCCGTTAAAGTTTTATCCAACAGACAGCATACAGCATACCATGTGAAGAGACTCAGTGTACACTAAAATTACATAGTGTTGTAGCTGAGATTGTGTTGTTTAATAACCCTGAGGTTAAAAGCTGAATTTGTTGGAAGTAAACAAGGAAGATACACCTACACGAGGATCATTATAATGTGATATAAGTGCTAAAACGATGAACAATTTAAAGTGACTCTATAACTTCTGCTATTGCCTTCAACCCCATATTGAATTTCCCTTTATTGCCAGTAAAGAGCCTAACTGAGACTGGAGAAAAGGACCACAAGCACCTGTGTGCTTGAAATCGTTCAATTGTCCATTACCTGAACTCATTTGAAGCAGTCAATAATTTGAATATTTTGGGCACATTATTAACAAGTTTAAAGTTATATGACAATAACGTTTACAATATCAGTAATAAAATATCAAATACCAGCATGTTACAGTACTGCATGAAACTTGAGCGTAAGAAAATGAAGACAGCACTGTGCTAAAACATGCCAATAAAACAGTGTGCATTAATCTAAGTGTGGAGTTAATTTCAGTATCTTCATTGGGGTTGCATCAGGAAGGACATCCAGCATAAAAACTGCTAAATCAAATATGTGGAGCAACCTGCTTTGGTGACCCCTTGTGAATAAGAGATCAGGCAAAAGTAGCTTTTTTCCCCATTAAAATCCTAATTACTTCAGATTAATCTACAGTTAGATGCTAGATGTTAGATCTTTACTGCAGCCGCCTTCAGTTCCTGGCTGTTTATGGGTCTTTCTGTCTTCAGTTTTTCTCCAGTACTTAAAAACATGCACTGTTGGGCTGATACCAGATGACTGACTTGGCAACTGAAAATCATCTTATTCCTCTGCCTTGAGGATTGGGGTCATTATCCATTTGCACTGTGGAGCAGAGTCTGATCAGTTTTGCAGCATTTGTCTGAATCTGAGCAGAAAGCATTGTCTTGTACACTTCAGACATCATCCTGCTACTTTTATCAGCAGTCACATCAGTGACACTAGTGACCTGGTTTCACTGGCAGCAATATATGCTGATACCGTAACAATGCCTCCACCATGTGAGTACTGTAGGTAATGTGGTTAAGTTATGGATCATGAGCTGTTTCTTCTTCTCCACATTTTTCACCTCCTTATCATTCTGGTACAAGTTAATTTTGGTTTAATCTGTCCAAATAATTTTTCCAGAACTGGGCAGACTCTTTCAAATGTTTTCTGGCCAAGTCAAAAGTCTTGTTGACTGGCTTAGATGCTCTGAAAGAACAGAATTTACAACCATCCTTTGGCTGTTCTGGCTAGTGCATTCATTCATTCATTCATTCATCCAGATTGTTGGTTTGGCCACTCCTAAAGTTTTTGCTCTCTCTGACAGATTTATTTTGGTTTTCCACTCTAATAATGGTCTGCCTATCTTGCATCATTATCACGTTGGGCAGCATTTTTGGGCAAACTGTCAGGTGACTCAGGAGAGGAAAGCTGTGTTCTACTCACACGGTGTGTAGTTAGGAGGTGGAAGGAATACTTTGGGGACCTCCTTAATCCCATTGACATGTCTTCTATAGAGGAAGCAGAGTCTGGGGAAAAAGGGGATGACTTGCCCATCACTCGGGGTGAGTTCACTAAGGTAGCTAAACAACAGGGTACTGGAAAGGAGGGTCTGCCCTTTTGTCAAACCTCAGATCCAGGAGGAACAATGTGGTTTTCGTCCTGGTCGCGGAATGCTGGACCAGCTCTTTATCGCACACTTCAATATCTCAAGGATATTGAAGTGTGGGTGGGAATTTGCTCATCCAGTCTACTTGTGTTTTGTGAACTTGGAGACGGCATTCAACCACGTCCCTCGGGGTATCCTGTGGGAGGTGCTGCGGGAGTATGGGGTGTCTGGCCCATTGTTACAGGCCATTCAGTTCCTGTACAACTGCAATGAGTGCTTGGTCTGCACTGCTGGCAGTAAGTTGGAGTTGTTTCCAGTGGGTGTTCGACTCTGTCTTATGGACAAAATTTCTAGGCATAGCCAAGCAACAGACGGCTTCTGATTGGAGTGCCCACTCTGGGTCAGGAACTGGTCGATCTATGTCCCTACCCTCACCTATGGTTATGAGCTTTGGGTAGAGACCAAAAAAATGAGGTTGTGGATACAAGTGGTGGAATTGAGCTTCCTCAAAGGGGCGAATGGCCTCTCTCTTAGAGATGAAGAGGGTGAAGAGTGCAGTCATTCAAGAGGGGCTCAGAGTAGAGCCGCTACTCCTCCACATTGAAAGGAGCCTGTTGAGGTGGTTTGGACATCTGACTAGAATGCCTCGTGGGTGCCTCATGGGTGTTCTGGGCATGTCCTACCGGGAGGAGGCCCTGGGGCAGACCCAAGACATGGTGGAGAGATTATATCTCTCAGGTGGCCTGGGAATGCCTCTGTGTCCCCCCAGATGAGCTGGGAAAAGTTGCAAAATACAACTTCAACACTTGGAATCAGCTCCAGATCTTTTATCTTTTTAATTTATAAATAAATAATGAGGGAATATGCCTCACTAGGCCATGAAACGTCTTGTCAGCCAATAGTCCATTTACTTCAGACTGACAATGTGGGACTGTGTATTAAAATGACTGCAAATCCTAAAGAGCAAATTTTTGCAAAATCCCTTGAATTAAAGCTGAAAGTCTATCAATCACATATTATCTGTTTGGTATATAATCCACTGTGGTGGTGTGCTGACATAAAATTGCAAAAATTTTGTCACTGCCTGAAAAAGTTATAGACCAACCTGTATGATGTTGCTTGGCTGCAACAGGTATTTTTACTTTCTGAATCATTGGTACTGCTTTTAAGCCAAACCTAAGAAGCAACTTTGGCTGCACTGCATGTCCTACATTTCATTGGATGCCCATGTGAAAGGGGTGAGTCAGGGAAAAGGATGACATTCAGATTTGTTTGATGTTGTAGCCATGTCAACTGCTCCTGCCAGCTGTCTATGTAAAGGCACTTCCCCAGTGGAGGCTGGTGCAAGGTTATTAAGCATTAAATACTTCACATGAGGGAATTTCTTTACATCCAAGCATCTAAAGAGGGAGTGGATATAGAGAACTTTAACTGAAATAAACAAAGAAACAAAACAACAACAACAACAACTACAACAAACAATTAGAGTACTTCACTTGACCTTAGATGCCCCCTCACTCTTCCCCTGAGTGCATTCATAAACTGTGTACTACTACCGTCCTCAGTGGTATCTTCTCTCTAATCATTCTCTCACAATACTTGCCAGATGAAATTCTCCAGTCTCCCAGAAAACAATAAATCCCTCAATAACACTGTCAAAATGCATTCGTCACTGGGAACCCTGGTAGACTACTTCCTTCCAATCTTCACTTATAGATTGATTTGTTATTAAAAAACAATCCAAACAAACGGTCGCTCAGAGGCACCCTGATGTATGAAAGAACGATTAGCTGTGCAGAATTAGTTTCTAAATGTAGCAAAGCAAATGAGAATCCTCATTACCCCATGAGTAATATTTACTGGAGATGAATTTGGCTCAAAAATTACAAGCAATCAGATATTTTTGCCCAAAAACAGTAATTTTGTGAATTTGGAAACACTATTTTCACACTGAAGCTCTCCATTGACACTAATGAAACTGTTTAAGGGTAAACAGCTCTTAGTCAGGGAAATGACTGAATAAATTAGGGCTTTAGATGAAGAAAAACAAATTCAATAAAAAGAAAAAATGTTTTCTCACTCAATCAGACAAATTGTGGCTATACACCAAAAGCAAATAACATAATGGTGTACCTCAATAACAATTACATTTTAAAGCTTATTTTGTGGAACTGTCATAAGATATTTGTGTACTTGAGTGACATTAATGGATTGAGCTCTCAGCTGTTTTATTCATCAGGTCAAGTGAGGAGAGAAGATGGGCTGCGGTAAAATTTAATCATGTGAAGTAATTCAGGCAGGATGTCAGCTGAGGGACACATCACTGCAAAACCATTTTAAGTGCAATATCATCCCTCAGCTATTTGCGCATGGCACAGACAGCCCAAACCTCCCAAATGGTTCCAATTCTGGGTGACACATAAATGTGTTTTAAGTGAAAAGGATTAATCTGTAAATAGGTTATCCCTGTTGTACATTGGAATGTGACCTGACAGGAGAGTTCAGCAGACAGAAGCAGATTTGAAAGCTGTCAGTCTCAGACAAGTGATTGTAATGTGCTGCATCCCCACACAGGCTGACTAACTCTAATCTAGAGCGTGTTTGGATCACTTTCAGGTCTGTGGTAGAGGGGATAAGTACTCTGCCAAATACTGGACATCTATGTCAGTGATGCTGCAGTGTACATTAGAAAGGCTTAATAGTTGTGTTTTCCAGTGTTTTTACAGCACCCCCCCACCCCCCCACCCCCATTCATCCTTCCATCTTTTGCCACTTATCTCCCCAGTCACCTCCTCCAGCTCTTCCTTCCCCTGAGTGTGGTTCTCCCAGAGATCTTTTCCTGTGTTGAAGGGTCTCTACCTTAAGATTTAGAGCATCTTGAAGTGGCTTTTGTTGTGAACTGAAACTATAAATGAATTGATATTGAACTGAATTGAATTATTGGCCGTATAATTTGTTGTGCATACATGAGAATGATATTGATAATCTCACCTTTACCATGAAGCAATTAAACTCATCAGTCACTACAGTGGTTACACCAGTTCAACTGCTTGTTATCAGTCAATCACATGGCGGCAACTCAGTGCATTTAGCTATGTTGACATGGTCAAAATGACCTGCTGAAGTTCCAGCTGAGCATAAGAATGGGGAAGAAAGGTGATTTAAGTGACTTTGAATGTAGCATGGATCTTGGTGCTGAATGGAATGGCATCAACAACTATTCCAGAAACTGCTGATTTACTGGGATTTTCCCATCTCTACGTTCTCTGTAACACTAACAGTACATCAAAGCTTGAAGCAGATGGGCTACAGCTGCAGAAGACCACACCGGGTGCCGCTCCTATTGAATGAGAACAGGAAACTGAGGCTACAGTTTTGGCTGGTCTGATGAGTGTCAGTTTCTGCTTCAACAGTTGGTCAGTAGAATAAGAATTTAGTGGTAAGTATAAACATATAACTAATATAATATCTATAATATCACATCTGTTGTTTTAAAGATCTTCCTGAACTGTTCTAAATCCAGAGAATCTACCACTGCCGCTGCACTGAAGTCCATCAGTAAAACTTCATGTATAGCAGAAAATGTTATAAATTATTCTTCCTCATTGAAGTAGGATAATGGATTTTCAGTGCACTACCATTATGACAAGCTTTTATATTTCCAGATACCCTATTTTAGCGTTGGCTTTTGGCACTGTGGTCATCATGGATTAAAAGTAAGTGTCCAGACTTTACTGTGGAGTGCTTTACTCACTGTAAGGATGAATAGCTTACTAATTTTATCAAGTAATATAAGAAATGTTTGTATTTTTGAGTTTCTAACTCTGTGATGAATTGGTGCTTTTTCTGTTTTCTTTCTGTTTTTCTGGAGCCTATCCCAGCTGTCATAGAGGCAGAGTACACCCTGTATATGTCACCAGCCTGTCGCAGGGCTAACACAGAGAGACAGACAACCATTCACACTCACATCAATTTAGAATCACCAGTTAACCTAACCCCACTAACTGCATGTCTTTGGACTGTGGGAGGAAAGTGGAGTACCCAGAGATAACCCACGCAGACACAGGGATAACATACAAACTCCACACAGAAAGGCCCGGGCCAAGGTGGATTCAAACCCAGACCCCCTCGATGTGAGGCCACTGTGCTGCCATAATAATAATAATAATAATAATAATAATAATAATAATAATAATAATAATAATGAACAACAAAAATCCCACTGCTTTCCCTACACTGCAATCCAGTGACCTTGAATGCAACACCCTATCAACTGCAGATACAGCAGCAGAATTCATTAAGGAGACTTTACGGCTTGTTGTGTGCAAAGACAGTATGAGGCTCTTTTTTTCCTGCAGCCTTTATGGCCTTAATAGCCAGGATTCAAAGCTATAATTAAATTTGAGGTGTTTTAACTTTCTTTGATTACAACCACAATATACTAGATGTTTCTCCCTTTTTACTAGTGTGTACTATGCAAGCCTGTCTTGAGGAAAACTAATTATGTTTTAATGAAGAGTGTTCACATGATTTATAACAGAAGGGTCTTTGCTTCAAAGTCATTTGTTATGTTTGATTTGCATGATCAAGCAAAACAGATAAAACAGAAAATAAGAAGGGGAAGAAATGTGTAATCAGTTCAGTAATATCTTTTAACATCAGCCGGATCATAATTACTGCACCGGCAGCATCCCCATTTTGTAGAAAAGAAAGAAAAAGGTGCTTAACAGAGGCTTTTACTTTAGCAAAAGTATCAAGATTACAAAGAAAAAATATTCCATTATAGTACCAAAGGAAGCTGACAGACCTTCATGTGAAAAGGGATAAGCTTTTCTGCTTTAAACAAAATGTATACCTTCATCAACAGATTTAGAAAAAATACTCAAATCTGTCCCAGGCTGTTTTAAAGATGATTTGTACAGAATCTTCACCAAAAGAAACATCTGAACTCATCTTACACTGAATTAAAACTTCTCTGCTGAATAATTGCTGACTGAAAAAAATGAACCTTTCCATCTGAAAAGTGTTTGAAAGAATTAGAACAATCACAAATACAACAAAGTCAACAGCAGTGGCTTTATATCACAGCTGTGTGTAAGAGTGCTCAGGACGGAGCTGGCATATGGAAAAGGAGAATTTAGCATCTGTTTAATACCTCTGAGGCCCCCAGAAGTAACAAGTTTGCACTTTCAAGTCTGTTCATAAATAAAATGTCAGCTTTTCTGGATTTTTTCTACACTTGATTGCCTTTTTTCTCTCTAAACTATATATATATATATATATATATATATATAAGGCTGACAATCCTAGCCCCCAAAATACAAACCTACATATGCAAAAGTTATGTCTACAAAAATGTCTACTCCACTGATTTGTGTTTTGCAAACTTGAATATAAAGTAAATTTTTATCAGTGTAACACCATGGATGTCAATATCATTCAACAGCGGACTGAGTTTACAGGTGTTTGTGTCACCTGCTATTATGTATACATAATAAGAATAATGAATAATACAGAACTGTACATTACTACCTTAAATTACAACCTTCAACAGATTTTATACAGGATGTATTTGAACATTTACTGAATTGTTGCACGGTTTACATTGTGCTGAATTTTACTGCTCATTCATGTAAGTAACATAGCGTGAAACAAGACACAATAGTTCTTATTGTCAGCTGTGGCTTTATATCCTTTTTGATCCTCCTACAGTAACTTGTGCAGTCTGTAATACATAAGGTTTTGCATGTCCAATTCACACATGCAGAAAACCTGAGGCTTTCATAACAGCCCCCTGCTGTTAAGAGAGGGCAGTAATAGACTTCCAGGATGTACAGAGCAGCCGTCTTTCATGCACAGATACCCATTACATTAAATACTGAAAGGTATGCATTGTAACTCACCTCCCAGCACAGACGGATCTTCCAGCTGACTCCATAGGCTTGTAGGCATATGGGCACCATGGGAAAAATGAGGCTGCTTGCTCTGACTGGCTAAACAAGTGCATGCAAATTTCATTGTGCAGCTCTGCAGTGGAGAGTAGAGTGAAAGCATGAAGTAATATAGGGAGACAGCTCTGTGAAGTAGAGCAGGTGTTTCTTGACTTCATGCATTGCATGTGTTAGAATGTGTGCTTTACACAGCTTGACACCTAATAGTAAAATGACAAGAAACATATAAAGTTGTTTATAGTCCAGAAGTCTTGTAGTTCATTACAAAGACAATTATGCACTATTCTCCCTAATGGTGTCTTCCTCCATGTTTGACATACAAACAGAGTGATTGTTAATTAGAGTATCCCTCAGGCAGGAAGGATGTGAAGATAAAGGCACAAGGGGGGGTAGAGCAGCAAAGGTAGCTGACTTAACAAACAGATCAACATCCCTGACTGTAACAGCTGCCAGGTGCATTTAGAGGGACTGTAGGAACAGGGTCAGAAAAGAGGTAGAACCCAGTAATAATAGTAACAGTGTAAATAACAAAGTTCACTGGAGGTGTAAGCAGATGCAGAGGGGAGGAGATGGTGGGTGGCAGCACCCCAGAGGTTGCAGTTTATTTATATTCTCATGTTTATGCCCATTTTCATTTCTCCATCCCTCTCCTTCTCTCAAGGAAATAAAATGTGAGGCTCTCATCTGCACCATCAGCAGCAGCATGAGCAGAGGCACTTTTTTGTCAGTTTGACAGCAGGTACACAGCAGTAATATGTGAGAAGTATTATCTTGACACACAGCACACATAGACCAACTGTAGAAGCAATTTCATCCATGAAGATATACTGTAATCCATGTCCATTAATTTCCATGTGTACGAGTGTTGGAGGAATATCACCTTACAAAAGAAATAGGAAGAAGCTAAATGTCTGAAATGTTGTGAGCTGAGAAACACAGCAAGGTTTTGGCCAAAGAGCACCTTGTGTTACTCAGCATGTCATAAAAATACATGTTTCATTTATCCTTATGTGCATGGACACTAGTTTCAAGTTTTTATTGTGATATGCACGATAAAATTCTGTCTTTGTGGTCCACAATAGATGCCAGGCAAAAAAAAAGAAAAAGAAAAAAGGATCCATATGTAAAATAGGTAAATAGAATAAATGATAATTCAGAAAACTTACCCAAAAACTTAAAATAAAACAGCACGTGACACAGTAGTAATATAATAAATATATATAATCTATATAATTTATATATCTAACTATTCAAAAAACAATCTGAGCTGCAATAGGCTATGTACATATTTGTGCAATTTGGTATGCCACATCAGTTGTATAGTGCAGTAAATGGCAATGTGTGCAACTGCACATGTGCAAATTGTAAAATGTGGACAATCAAATATAGTCACAAGCTGAGGTAGACCAAGGTTGTAAACTGCTGTCAGGTGTTTAGGAGTCTAATGGCAGCGGGGAAGAAAGAGTTCTTTAGTCTAGATGTCCTGGATTTTACACTTCTATACCTCTGGCCTGAGGATAGAAGTGTGAACAGTACATGTTGGGGGTGGATAGAGTCCTTGAGGATAGAGGCAGCTGCCCTGTGGATAGAAGATATTCTGCAGGGAGGGCAGCAGTGTCCTAATGATCTTTTCAGCATTCTTCACCACTCTCTGTAGGCGTTATGTGGTCCGTAGCATTAGCATTGTGGTACCACACCGTGATGCAGTTGGTCAAGATGCTCTCAACCATGCAGCTGTAAAATTTGTGGAGGATGATAGTTGACATACCAAACCTCCTCAGCCTCATCAGCAAGTACAGCCGCTGATGAGCCTTCTTAACCAGCTGTGTGGTGTTAGGTGTCCAGGTGAGATCCTCACTGTTTAGACACCTGGGTTTTTAAAGCAGCTCATCCTCTCCACTTCAAGCTCCCAGATGAACAGTGGCCGGTGAGGTCTTCTCTCCTTCTGCATGTTCACTATTTTCTCCTTGATCTTGTCCATACTATACTGCCACTTGTACTGCAAGTGGCAGATTCAGAAAGATGTGTGTGTGTATGGTCTTTACACAAGTCTCTTGGTGCCCTAAGGAAGTTTCTGCAGGACTGCAATCATTTCTAACTTTTCTTTTCTGAAATCCATGCTAACCAAGTCTACCTTGGAATATGAGCGAGAGATACATGATTCAAGCCATACCGGCTTGGATGTTGCCCGGATTAACAAGGTCCGCATCAAATGTTGAGGAACCAGGGCATTCTGACGATAAGTGGGCTACTGGAACTAGAAGGTTATGGCATAAGTGGACACGAGATGAGAACCGGGAACTGTTGGAATGCTACTATACATGTAATCCCAGCGAGAGGGGTTACATGAAGAGGATGTGGGACCTATGGATTCTTCGAAACCCAACATCCACACTGACAACGAAACAGTGTTCCAAGATACGAAGGAAGCAGCTGCTATCGCAGCTAGAGATTGATGAGGTACAACACAAATGCTACGGCAAGGGGGAACCAGGACGACAGGTCAGGTCATCCCCACACTCCGAGATTGGGTACCAAGCCCCAATAATAATAAGTACACTGAATACCAGAGCAGCTGACCTGAAAGATAAGATCATGGCTAAGAAGGCAAACTGGACCCCTCGAATATGTGAAGTACTCTCTGAAGACCTACTAGAAGATGTGAATGCAGCACTACAGACAATCCCTACCAGTACCATCACTGAAACCAATCAGTTGATGTATTGCACGGCAGCAGTGATCCTTGAGATGCTTGGCTATAAGATGAACAGCAATAAGGAGCAGTACCCTCCATGGAAGCGACGATTGGAGGGAGATAGAAGCTAGGAAAATAAACCGGATGTTCTCCACCGAACCATCCAAGGTATACTCTCAGTGGCCGGGGGACAATATGAGAACAGCACCCCCACCAAGGCTGGAGACGGAGCAATACTGGAAGAGCATATGGGAGAAGGATGCAACACACAACACCAATGCTCAGTGGCTAGTTGATCTAAGAGTAGACCACAGCAACCTCCCAGAACAGGCCCCAGTAACCATCACAGTGGCAGACATCCAAGAAAGAGTCTCACACATGAAGAGCTGGACAGCACCAGGCCCTGATATGATTCACACCTACTGGCTAAAGAAGCTAACTGCACTCCACGAGCGCCTGGCAGCACAAATGAATCAGGGCCGGACGGTCCTGATCCCCAAGGACTGCCAGAAGGGACCAGTCCCATCCAATTACCTGCCCATTACCTGCCTCAGTACAACATGGAAACTCCTGTCAGGCATCATAGCAGCTAAGATGAGTAGGCATGTGGCACAATACATGAGTGAGGCAGAGAAAGGGATAGGCAGAGAGACCAGGGGAGCAAAACACCAGCTACTAGTACAGATGCAGCCACCTAATGTTGCCGCATCCAGCCAGACGTCGGCCAGCTGAAGTCCAGCTCCCAGCTGGCCGACGTCCGGCTGTCGTCGGGCTGGAAGTCCCCCTCCTTCTCCTGGGCGTATCTACTTTCCAGCATGAACACACCCCTTTCCCTCAATTGTAGACTGTCACCAAAAGGTGGCGCCTTCTTAACAAAAACGTTGAGTTCTGTGATTCAAAAAAGTTTTGGTGAAGTATCAAGTTTTGAAAACCTAAAATAGATGCCTAAAATTTTTGTCAGTATGACCTTTCACACATTTCCATTGCGAATCACCAAAAGATTCCTTTGTTTCACTTCATCTTTTAACTAAATAAGTAAATAAATACAGTAGGTTAAAAAAGAAGCGGTGCTGCGCTGAGCCAACCCAGTCTCACGGCAGTTCGTGCAGTAGTCACGAAATTTAATCTATTGATTCGTGCTCATGAACACGAATTCCCTCTTTTTTTCGTGTTACTCAGCACGACTTCTAACCTGCCTGAAATGCAGTGGGATAAAGTTCGTGCCTCTGAGCACGGCTTCTAAGCTGCAATATAGTTTTTTGTTTTTTTTTGCCCCTGTCCCCCTTTTTCCCCCCCTTTTCTTTTGAACTGGAAGCTCAGAAGCTGAATTATGCCTTTAATTGCGATCCTTAACCGCCACTTTTCCTTTTGACATGAATTTCTCCTTGTTTCATTTAATGTGGGGTGCTGCTTATGGTTGTAACGATGACATTTGTGGGGCTTTTTAGGTCTAAATTTATATTTACGTGTTTATGGTTAGTGCTATATTCGGTGTCCAATTTTTTCTGTGAGTTCCGTGGTCTGAAGCCGTTTTCCCTCTGTGTTAAATCCATGAACCAACGATGAATAAATAAATGAACTACAGTACCCATCACCCCATCGGCCGTAACCATGGTCACGCGTATTCCCGTTGCTGTCCAGGTAAATTGCATTAGTTCACCCGCTTCGGGTGTTATCAGGTAATTACTGACTTTATTAGCGGTTTTCAGGCCTGTAGATATGGGCCAGCAAGGGCCGGCTGCACCTCGTAGTCAGTCGAGAAGGTAGTTATCGTTCTAACGGAGGATCACTGACAGAGAAGGACTACAGACGAAGGACTACAGAAGCCATGCTCGCTGACTTCCGGCGGATGCTGCAGTGTTCAGGTAAGAGGATTTCAATGGACAGCGTTTTTATAGTGATATTATTAAGGCAGTGAGTTCAATAAGCACTTGGAATTAGATTAATGTGGTGTAAGAGAGCGCTGATATCCCAACTCTGAGATGCATTTGTAGAGATTATTGCGGGTTTTGCCGTCTTTGAGACGCTAGCTTAAATTTTCTGTGCAAATGTTAGCGGATATCGTAGGAAAGCGTTCACTATTTACACAATGTTATGACAGAAATATGAGCTTCTGGACTTACTAGTTAAGTAAAATGATTATTTTCAGCCACAGATTCCAAATAAATATCCTGATGAACTTCAGTGCATCCATATTCAATATCTGCGAGTACAGTGCTTCATTTAATCTGCACTGAACTGACCCAGGCTTATCACACTGTAAAATAAAATGATACTGGTCTGAACACAGTTGCTGGATCAGGTGACCCTGAAGCCTCTCTTAGTTATGCTGCTATAGGCCTAGGCTGCTGGGGAGGTTCCCGTGATTTCTTTATATTCACTGTAAACAAACCTTATATTAGCAAGTTTCTTATATTCACTATTTAAACAAAGAGCAGTCTGTTTATACTTCAGACTGCTGGCTTACTTGTGGTTCCAGGATACTTAAGAGTAGAATGGGATGCAGAGCCTTCAGCTCTTCTGTGGAAAGAGCCTAGAGGTGACTGTTGTGATTTGGCGCTATACACATAAAACTAAAAGTCTGGCTGCCTTTAATCCTCTGTGACAAACCTGAGGATCCATGAAACCTGCCAGCACCTGAGAATGAGCTGAAACTTACAGTGTATTACATTCCCATCATGGAGAAGCTTCCAGACTCTGGGAATCCTGTCAGTGAGCAGGGACTGATTCACTGTCCTCAGCTTTAAACAAACCCAGTCTCCATCTCAGGTTTGACTCAGCCTGCTTTGGAATCACTAATCTAGAAGCATCAGGCTACTTACTTTCAACACCATAATTTTGTTACTGATTCATTAATATGTTTTACATATTAATGAATCAGTCATTTTTGGCATTTTTGTGGAAGAGGAGGTTCATCTTTAATACTTCAGGCTATATCAGCTACCAGTTTGTAAACCTGTTTAGTGCTGCAGCAACAATCAAACATTTCCGCTTCATACATCATTGTATTTTGTGTCTTTACTCTTTCAGAACTGAATTGGAAATCCAAAGGTGCTGGAAAGCTTCTTCTCCAACCCTCAAAGCCAAACTTCACCCATGAGAGCTGACAGCATGCAATCATTTTGAGAAGTGACATTCTCATAAATAAAGGTGAGCAATGATACTTAATGTGTACTTTTTGATTATCATGTTTAAAGGTTTGTCATTGCTCACAGTGGCCTTGTATTCATTAGGCATTTCCAGAATAGTATCCAGCAGTTTCTTGTGAGCTGAGCTGAATCATTTTTCTTTTAATACATGTTTAACATTCACTTGAGTATTACTTGTTGTACATAACTGTGGCTCTGAAACAAAGGCTCTCCTGAAGGAGAAGAAGAGAGCCTTTAGATCAGGAAATAAGGAGGAGCTGAGAGCTGTGCAGAAGGATCTCAGAAGGAAAATCAGGGATGGAAAACACACCTACAGAAAGAAGATGGAGGACCAGCTACAGCAGAGCAACACCAGTGGAGTTTGGAGAAGCTTGAACTCAAGTTCAGGCCACAAACCAAGCCCACTCTGAGACTTAGAGTGGGTGAACAACTTGGACCACTAGAACTACCAGCATTTTCACACTACTCCTTTTTCTACCAAGCACCTCCAAATGGCAGTTTACATCTCATCAGGCCACCTTTTGTTATGTACACGGGGCCAGTAGATCGGAATGTGTGTGGGATGGGTGTGGGGGTGGGGATGGGTTACCACTGATGACCCAGGGTCGCCAGGTGTATAAAAAGCCAGGTCACAACACATATTTCACCTTTAATAAGAACAAATTTGTAATTGTGATCCCAGATTTTGAAGAGATGTTTTGTGTTCTCCGTGCTTCAGGTTCACAGCAGATGGAAGGAAACTCAAACAGCCACTAATGTAGCCGTTGTGCTGACTGTAGACTGAGGGATCTCTTCAAATTGTTGTATTCCTCCTCTTCCTCGTCACCCACTGCTTCAGATCTTGCTGTCACCATCAGACTGCAGCAGTTATGTTATTTAGCCATGAAACATGTCGTCACCCTCCCTTGATTTTTTTCAGGCTTTTCAGAAAACACAAAAAACTGAACTGAATGTTGAAAATTTAATTTGGACAAAAATAAAATTAAAAAAATGTCTTTGACCATTTTTTTTAGGAGGGTGACGATATATAACCTTGTTCAGCCTGTTTAGGAATGCACTGAGATCAATAACCTAATTTCCAACGCAGATCTGGAGAAACAGCAAAAACCAACGGGACCCTACACAGCCACAGATGCTGCTCCAGAACTTGAAGTTCTAAACCATAAACACCAACCTGGGAAACTTGCTAAGTGTGACAGGTCCAACGTAACCCCAGATACAGCCCAGCCACAGGGTGAACCAAATCTTTCAGATAATGACAACAGAGAACCAAACGCACCTCCCTCCTAAACTCACCAGCCTGCACCAACCTGACATTTCTCCTCCCTGAGTTAAATAGATGAATGGAAGTTAAATGGTTACAAACATAAAAACCACGGGTCCACAGACAGGAGCAGTGAGCTGAAATCAACACAAAGCTACCTGAGAGGCTGTATTGAACTACTATATATAATTTAATCATTTGTCCTGACTGGTTTCACCTCAGATGTTCTTTCTCCTTTTGGTAGATTTCTCCCACCTCTGTTTTGATGCCAAGAAGAAGAAGAAGCTGCTTCAGAGAAGTGGGCTTCATGGTCTCAGTGCACAGCAACATGTGTTTTCACTGCCACAATCAAAACATTGAATAAAATCTATGTATTGTTGTTTGGAAACGTGTCATATTACTGCATGCTAAGGTGTGTTATTAAAGAAAAAAACGAGTTCTATTTTTCTGGTTTGATGATATCCGAAGCTTTTGATTCAAAACGTTTATTTTCCACTGGACAAAATATTTACTGTTGCACATTTATTTCTCATAGGGATTTTTTTTTTCTTTCCATATTTCATTCTCTGGTTCTTGAGAGTCATGGCTCTGTCTGGTCTCTGACAGAGATCCTTAAAAATATTATTGGAAAGTACCTATTAATTTTACTTTCAAACAGCTTTATGTGAATGTTATCTTTTCATTTATAATTTTTAATATATTGATCACAGTGTAGTGTACCGTAGAGGCATCCAAAAATGATGATACTGGGCTGCTTGTGTGTGATTTGGAAGGTTTGTGTCTGTCTGTGACTCTGCAGAGGTTAAAGCTGTGATCCAGTCTCAGTCTCTGACTGAAGGTTGCTGAGACTCTGATTAGATACACAATGTGAAGTTCACAATTCTCTAAACAAATAAAATGGTAATGACAAACATGAACATCTGTACATATTTCAGAGACATGAATGTTTACAAACATAATATTTATTTTAAGGATTGGACTTCATAAAGCGCACTGATGTTAGAGTGTATGTTCATATTTAAATCATTTTGTAGGCTGAAATTGTAACGGTGGACCTGAGATGGTCCAGAGAAAGTAAACACATGTTAATTGGAGTAATATCAACAACAGACTGAGACAGACAGCTGTGAAATGCGCACACAATGACGTCACGTCATTCACTGCTAGCTACATCATATCATTCATGATCATCTATGTAAACAACGTTTAAAGAAGCCGCCACAGCTCTGCAGCTGTAACTGTTTCAAATCATATATTTTTGCTCGTTTGAACTCTGAGGATGTTTTTAAAACGGTCTTAAAAGGCTGTTGCTATGGTGGTTGTCACGGACGCCTCAGTAGCTTCTTAGGCTAACCTGGCGCGTCCGGTTCCTGCTGCTAGCTGTCTGCTGCAGGAAGGCTGCGTCCCGTTTCAAGGAGCCGCCGCTCCGCCGTAACTGTGGCTCAAACACCACTTTATCCTTTAAGAAAAGGCCTTTTATAGCCACTGATGACACACACACACTAATGCACGTCACTGTCACAGTGTGACTTCACTAAAACCTCTAAAGTATTGTTTATAAAATGGAAAATGAACCGGGCAGGGCTCTGATGATGGAGGCTCTGCAGCTGACGTTTCACAATCCTGATTGACTCGCTGTACATTCATATAATTAATCAGAGCAGAGTTTAGACTGCACAGTGTGCTGCGCTCACTGTTACTGTGTCAGCTGCTGCCTTCATATATGTTACTGCTGAGGTTTGATGAAGCAGGTGGAGGAGAGTCAAAGAAGTAAATATTAATCCACTTATTATGCAATTACTAACCCTAACCCTAGCTCAGCATACAATGACGACTGCCAGTATTATTAGTTTGAGAAGGAGTCATTTTGGTCGCAGTTTTGATTATAAAATAAAAGGGAAAATATAAACAAACAAAAAGCTTAACATTGTGAAGACTTGGAAGAACAATGTGACACTGATGAGAGGATTAGGCTTCCCAGGTCATTCCCAGGCCAAACCGGCTGGTGATCAGAATTATTTTAATTATTTTTTTACCCAGTTTCGCTGGCGGTGCAGCGCTCACAGCCTGTCCGAGGTCCCGGGCTGAACTTCAAGCCCAGCCCGTCCCTCCAGACAATACTCACTGCTCCACTATAATGACCGCTTTAATCTCATCTTTCTATTGTTTTTAATGGACAGTTCCGCTTACAATTACAGTTCAATGATGTGAGGATCCTTGGTACAGTATACAGCGGACTGTAAATGAATGCGCTTCCACTATTACTGCTCCTCCTGGTGGATAAACAAGACATTACCACTATTTTCCCCAAATGCTGCTTAGGGGCGTTCCCACCAGTGGCCGGAATTCCTACGTCATTAGCGGGGGATCGCGTTTAGGCCAAGGTTCGGCCACGAATCGGCCAAGGACCGGCCAAGGTCGCGTCACGGATCGGCCGGAAATTTTCGGTGGCTGCATCTGTAGATAAAGCAGTCACTTGAGACTGTAAGACCCGGCTGACCAACATGTGCACCGCCTGGATTGACTACCTATGAATCGATGCCGCACACATGGATCCTGGAATGCCTAGAACTGTATAAGAGCCTTCATCAATGGGTATGTGGAGAACAACACTAGAGGCCAACTTCAAGCCCATTGCACAAGTCAACATCAAGTGTGGGATTTACCTGTCCCCACTGCTGTTCTGCATAGGCCTGAATCCCCTCAGCCAGATCATCAACAAGATTGGCTAGGGATACCGACTACTGGAATGGAGCAAACATCAGCCACCTCCTGTACCTGGCTGACATCAAGCTGTATGCTAAGAGTGAAAGAGATATCGATTTGCTGATCCATACCACCAGGAGCTACAGCAATGATATCGGCATCTCATTCGGACTGGAGAAGTGTAGTCGGATGGTAACTAAGAGAGGAAAAGTAGTCAGAACTGAAGGGATTACACTACCAGAAGGCAACATTGCAGACATTGAGGACAGCTACAAGTACCTTGGAATCCCACAGGCAAATGGGAACCATGAAGAGGCCGCTAGGAAAGCTGCAATCTCCAAGTACCTGCAGAGAGTCCTGAAGAGTCAGCTGAATGGGAAGAACAAGATCTAGGCTATCAACACCTATGCCCTGCCAGTTGTCAGATACCCTGCTGGGATAATAAGCTGGCCAAAGGAGGAGATGGAAGCCACTAATGTTAAGACAAGAAAGCTCCTTACCATGCATGGAGGGTTTCACCCCAAATCCAGCACCCTGAAACTGTATGCTAACCGGAAGGAAGGTGGCCGAGGACTAGTGAGTGTCAGAACCACTATCCTAGATGAAACAATGAAGATCAATGAATACATCAGGAAGATGGCCACAAAGGATCATGTGCTTAGTGAGTACCTGCCGCGAGTGTTATGATTACCACAGGGACCACCACAGTGGTCCCTGTGGTAATCCTTGGGGGCGTATCCCATTATGACCTCGGGACTTCCAGGTCATACTCGGTACAGATGTTCCTGTATACAATGCTGGCCACTTGGTGATGGCGTTCCATGTATGGCCTGCCTGCTAGTATCTTGCACCCTGCTGTTATGTGCTGGATTGTCTCAGGGGCATCTCTGCACAGCCTGCACCTGGGGTCTTGCCTTGTGTGGTAGACCCCAGCCTCTATCAGTCTTGTGCTCAGAGCTTGTTCCTGTGCTGCCATGATTAGTGCCTCTGTGCTGTCTGTCAGTCCAGCTTTGTCCAGTCATTCATTCAGCCTAATCTTGAATTGAACTTGGAATATTAATCTAAATGAAGCTCATTAATTTTTTTTTTGCGTTTTTGGCCACAGCGGCTTTTATCAACAGTGGAGAAAGACAGGAAATGGGGGAAAGATACAAGGGAAGACACGCGGGCAAATTGGCAAAGGGCCGGGATGTGAACCCGCGCTGCCCGCGCCGCTCGCACCGCAACATGTGTATGTGGTCGCCAGCTTCACCACTAAGCCACCCAGGAGCCCCTTATTAATTATTATTAAAAACTTGTTCTTCATTTTTTTTTACCTTGTGCAACAGCTGAAGTTTGAATGCCAAAGAAAAACTCCTGTCCTTGTCTACACTGATGTATTCATGCAGCACAATAAAAAATACTCACCATCTTTATAGCACCAAACTGTGTTCAGAATCAAAAGAGTTGCTGAGAGAAGGGTGTATAAAAAATTCTTTCTACTTATAATATTTCAGAGAGGTTATACTCTCTGAAATACTATAAACTACCAACAGGTTTCCTAAGGAAAATCTTGGGTCAAATGTGGATTTTATAATGAAAAAAATAGAAACCAGTTTTTGGGTTGATTATATGACTTTTTAGTTTTCCAGAAAGCTAAGGTCTAAGTGAGCAAACAAAGCCATACTGTAAATACTTTTCCAGGTACTGTATGTGAAAGGAGCCACAAACCACACTGTCACAGTCATTTCTTTTTCAATCGTTTTGTTTCATTTATGCTGCAAAAACCATGAATTTTTGCATTACAGGCCCTTTGCAGAACCAACATGTGTTCATGCTGTGGCTTTATTTGTCTTTTTACACTCAGCGTTATACTTTCTGGCAGAGGTGCAACATGAGGAAGCCTCAGAAAAGAAAATATGGGAAAGTTCCATGTATGTATTTATTTATTTATTTTCCACTCCGCTCACACTTAATGTTCTCGAGATCATCTACTCTGCTTTAAAACTTTCATGTGAATTATTGAAGCGGTCTGTAGCAATAAAGGCAATTTTCAAAAATACACACAAGGGGGAGAAGCACCCACAGGAAAGAGGTGGTGAAGTGGAGGAGGAGAAAGTAATCCAAACCTTATGGCATCATTAATTTATCTGATTCTTACCACCTCAAGATTGACAAAGAACATGGAATCAAAACTGCTCTGGTGTTTTTATTTCTACAAACCAGCTCACTCTCTCTCGCCCTCTCTCATATTCAAGACACGTATCAACAGCAAGAAAACATAGCAACTTTGTGCAGTTCAACAGAGCACCGAGCAAGCTTTGATGTTTTAATCTGTGTGGGCTTTCAGTTTCTGAATAGGCAGGCGGCCTTGTGAATGTCCTCACAGAATAAGAGACAGAACTGAACCTCACCGCTTAACCTCTGTTTTTCAAGGACCGCAAAGGGTGTGATTCTTTTCCAGCATTTAAGCTCTAACAAAGACCAGTTCGTCCTCATGTACGCCCACTCACCAACACCTACTGCAGTTTTAAATAAAGAGGTGATCCGCTGATCAAATTGACATTAGTGGCTTCAACTACGGCTACAGATGAATGCAGGTTACACTTCAGTGATATATTTTCAGTTTCAGTGTACTGAATGGTGACAAAACGTATTGACTAAAGTAATAATTGCAATATATTATTCTAAAATTGTTTCAGTGTCAGGTTATTAATGATAAGATTTGAAAATGTTACTATTGCAACATCTATAGAGAGTTATTATACAATTATTACACAATAAGTTAGGCTTAATCTTTTTCTTTATGTGGTATAATGAGAGGCCGTGTAACCTGAACTGTACAAAAGCTTTCTAAAAATACGATTACACAATTATTTATTGTGTGATAATATCACAACTTGACAAAATCCGTATATTGTGACTCTTCCTTTCCCCTTTCCTTTCCGGTATTGTCTCTGATCACAGTGCATTCACCTGATTTATTTCCACCATCCTCAAAGTGCTGCTCCATGTGCTGTGACATCCTCCAAATATGAATTACCAATCACATTAAAGAAGATCAGCCATAATGAATTAATGTTGAATTAAATGAACAGATGAATACCAGACACTGTCCTATATCCAAGAGGTCAGGACAGTAGGGCAGACAGTCAGAGCGCTAGGTCAGGTGTCTGGTTGATGATTTAAATGTGGGACTGCAACCTGCTGTAGCTACAGTACCCTTTAAAACTAACCGCTAAACTAGATATTTTTGTACCTAAGATGCAAACATATCAGAAAATGGGAAAATGGGAAATGGTATCGGGCATTAAGCAGTTTTCTGGGTATCCCTGTCGAGTTTGTAATTCTAGTATGATGATAACCCTTGTTTGGAAATAAAATGTGACCCTCACAGTTTCATTGCTTTTGCAGCTTGAATGAGAAAGAAACTTTCTAGCTTTAATCATTAATTGAAGTTCATTTTAAAATAAAAGTCAAAGAAATTAAAGAACTAGATGAATTAAAACTGCTGGTCCGCACATGAACCCATAGGGTTGAAGAAAAAAATCATCCCCTGAGTCAGTGACCTGTTGCACTTCACAACTTTGTATCATTGGATATTCTAGTTTAAGTTTTCAAGAACATTAATAAATAATCAGATATAATAAGTTAAGAAAACATGAAAAATGTTTTTTTTTTTTTGTGTCCATTCCAGGAAATTAAATACCTCCAGGTGCAAAAATATATAAAATCCAATATTGCATTAAAGCGGTTAATAATTTGCAGCAGTGCCTGTAGTGGTATAAATTATATTGTATAATTTCTGACAATTAGTATCATCACAAAGTTTTCACAAGCCTCTATGCAATCCTGTGAAAACTAAGTACACCCCATGATTCAGCGGCTTGTAGAACCACCTTTAGCAGCAACTGTCTGACTTTATCAGTCTCTCACATCATTGTGGAGCAATTTTGTCCCACTCTCCTTTACAATATTGCTTTAGTTGATCGAATTTTGCAGGATTTTTTTAAAACACGGCTCCCTCAAAGGTCTGACCACAGCATTTTAATCATGTTGCAGTCTGGACTTTGACTGGGTCATTGGAACATGCTGTGCTTGGGATCATTGCCCTGTTGCATGACCCAGTTTGGGCCAAACTTTAACTGTTGACCAGAAGGCCTCACATTTGACTCTAGAATACTTTGGTTTACAGAGGAGTTCACGGTCAACTCAATGACTGCAAGGTGATCAGGTCCTGTGGCTGCAAAACAAACCTAAATCATCACCCCTCCACCGCCATGTTTGACAGCTTGTTTGAGGTATTTGTGCTGATATGCTGTGTTTGGTTTCACCAAATGTTGTGCTGTACATTATGACCAAACATCTGGACTTTGGTGTCATCTGTCCAAAGGACATTGTTCCAGAAGTCTTGTGGTTTGTTAAGAAGCAATTTGGCAAACCCAAGCAATGCTGCCATGTTCTTATTAGAGAGAAGAGGCTTTTACCTGGCAACCCTTCCAAACAAGCCATACGTGCTCAGTCTTTTTCTAATTGCACTTTACCATAACTTTTAACATACTACCTAAGACATGCAGAGTCTGAGATGTAGCTGTCATTTTTTTGGCTTTTTTTTCTTTTCAATTTTTCTGAGATTTGCTGAATTTGCTGGGTTCTGGGAACATTGTGGGATCGTGTTAACACACACCTGAATGCTCCAAACCAGCAAACTACCCAATTTCTTCTTTCAGTGCTCACACTTGCAATGATCAGTTAATCAAATACATCTGATTAGCAGCACCTTGCTGCTACTTACCCTCTTAATTCCTATGATAACAGTAAGGGTTTTTCACAGGACCTCATAGATTCCTATGAAAACTTTCTTTTTTACACGATTGTGCATGTATATCATGCACTGGGATGGAGGAGAGAAGTGTTTTTTGACTTGACTGTAAAATACATACATATTTATGGTAAGTGCTTATCATTAAAATTGCACTCTTTGACTTGTATTCGAACACAGAGTGCTCAATATTTCCTAACAGCAAACATGAATTTAAACTATATGAGAATATAGAAGCACCTCATGACACTGCTCTGATGAGGTGCCTCAGACTCTGTGGGAGCACCATCCATTACCGTAAAACATACCGAGCACAGGGTATATTAAAGTATTTACTCTTTTGCATGCTTTCACAGGAATGGTCGGTGAATCAGTGTAATCTCAGAAGAGCACACGCCACCTGTCAAGGTTTTATGAGCATCGTCACTTGACTGATAATTTGCCTGAGATGAAAGGATCCCCGGGGCCAGATAAAAAGATAAGATTAAAGAAATGTGTACAGTGAAGAAGATGAAACTAAATATATTTTCAAGCTTGGTGAAGAAACATTTTCAGAGACAACAACCAAATGTGTTTTACACAGTGAAGTGCCATAAATCATTTCAGATCACTTTCTGTGGGCTGCCATGCTTAATAAACAGAAAGCATGAACAAAAAGTGACCCTTGACTGTTAAATCTGCCATGGTGGCTTGGTTAAGTAGTGATAATGGATGATTAAAATTTGACTTGTTAGCTGAGAGAGGATTGTCTGAAAGCAGGACAAAGGGAGCAGACCGAAAGGACATACAGTGGATTATGGATGCAGGTGGAAACGTGCTGAGCGAGCACATGGAAACATGCAGGGAGACGAGAGGAAAGAGGTCACACAGATGAGATGCGTGATGATGAAAACCAAGGCCAGGTGAGAAAAAAAAGAGCTCTTCTGAGAGCAAAAACAAAACCCCCCAAACCAGAAATATGTATTAGGTAGTAGTTACAGTGAGACTGTTAAATATTATAGAGCTGATAAAGTGATTTGAAGGTTGTCAAAGTTCAGCCCATAATGTTAGTTTACCAAAAATGTCTCGCAGAGCAGATGCCAGGACTCTGCGGTGAATTCTGGGTTTTCCAATTGGTTTGGGAAGTCCATATGGTCTCTACTAATAACTTACTCCTGCACAATGCTGTGAGCTTCAGTGACTGACAGAGGGTCAAAACCACTCCACTGTTCCAGATGGTGGACTTCAAACTCCTGAGAGAGACACGCGTACTGTATTATTCCAAATGGCAACAAACTGAATACAGAACTGTGCACAGGAGATTTAAAAAACTTTTTTTTTTTAATTACTTTGGAAAATTTTGAAAATATTCTGTTTGCTTGCATGCAGAGAAAATTAATATCACAACAATACAAGACTAAACTGAGCAACCATTTAACTTTGGACAGAGACTGGCAACAGAGAAAGTTGTTAGGTAAGCTGGTTCTGATGAAATCTACCTTCCTGCTCCTCCCATTAAAGCTGTTTTCATACATGCGGTGCAGCAATAAACCTTTCTAGTCATTGCAAAGCAAAGTACATGAAAACTGACATTAAACAGTCTTCAGCCTGCTGGCTACAGTCAGGGGACAAAAGAAAATACACTCTGTGTTGATTGTAAGGTTTTTAAAATATGTCTTAAAATCAGGTAAATACAACCTGAGGTGAATGACACGTGGCGTATTACACCATGTCATTGTTTATTTAAACAAAGTTATGCCAAATTGCAGAAGCAGCGTGTGAAAACTTAATAAACCATTACTGCTTCCTCAGGAATTAAGAGGGCATGTAGCAGCCAGGTACTGCTAATCAAATGCACTTGATTAACTGATCATCAGTAAGTGTGAGCAGCTCTACAAAAGCAGAGGTTTTGGCAGTGTTTTGGTCTGGAGCATTCAGGTGTGCATTAACACAATGCCACAATCTTAATACAATTTTAATATATCATGAGATCTAAAACCTTAGAACTGACACAGGGTGTACTTTCTTTTTACCGTGTGTTTATGCAATTTTTGACTGACCCATAAGAGAATATATCAGGTACCCAGCAGTCACTGCAGTCAAAACGCGATGTGGTACAATGCAAAAAAGTTTATTATAAATTATTAGATAGTAATGTTCTTTCATCCTAAGTGATGAAAAGATATAATACAACAACTACTGCACACAAGTTTCCTGGATCGTCCTAGAAAGTCCAGAAAGCACATTTTCAGCCAACATTTCCGAGGGACTAGTTATCTCGAATAGATGGTCAGCAACAGTTATTCAGGGTCAGGATGTTTGCTGGGTAATTGCCTGCAGACTTCACAGAGTGAGTGTCATGTGTCCTTCCCACTGCTCGCTTTACCCACGCAGCACCTCCACTTTGACAAGAGCGTTTCCAGTGGCGAGCACGTATCTGACACAGCTCCTCCTCTGCTGTACACTCAGTGTGAGACGGGTCAACTTCAGACGATGCTTTAGAGCTCATTTGTGAAAGTAGATTAACTTTACTACATTCAAAAATAAAACAAATACATATATATTATAAATATAAATTTATAAAAATATTATATTTTGTGCAGGCCATGATTTCCTGGCTCTATTGTCACTGTGAATTATCAAACCCACCAGGAAGTTTCAGCAATGTGTGATTTTATAATTGTACAGACTTCCAGCAGCAAGGAAAGGTGTCTTCCTGTGTCTGCTAACTGGCTGCACACATGATTAGTTTCAATCTCCTCAGCTCACTCTTGACAGAAAAGCATCAAGGCCACTGTATTTCCCAAATTATTAAAGATTTAAGTCCTTAAAGACTGGTTACTTTTGTTGCCTTAAATGTATAGTTGCAGTTCCTTTAAAACAAACTTCCACTGCATCTTGTTGGAAAATCTCCACTCAGACAAACTTTATTTGTTGACATGATTCAGCAAACACATTCTTCTAATGACATGTGTTTTATTTCTATCACAGAGAGCTTTCTCTTGGTCTCAACAATTGAATATTTGAAAACAAGAGTCAGGAAAACTATATAACAAATGGCAAACAGCTGGGAGGCAAAGAGGCTGCGTGGGTGATGAGATGGCAGAGCCGAGGTTGAGCGCCGCTCAGGAATTCCCTTTGACTCGAGAGGAGAGCTTTTTCTTCTTCTTCTTCTTTTTTTGACTGCATTCTAACAAGGGCGAGAAGATTGGCATAAGGAAAGGCATCTGCATACCACCGTCTGGCGGTATGCAGCTTCAGTAAAATATTTACTTGAAATTTACATTACCACATCGACATATTATTAATTCATGCTCTAACAAATGCAGCAAACAACTCATGCACCACACCACATGCCTCTTTCCCTCTCCATCTCATTTTCCCCAACCCTCTCCCTTCTTTGGTCTCACCAAATAATCACTTTTATGAGGAGCAAGATATCAAGGTCAGGCACCTTCAGGCTCAGGTTTATAGTCCTTAACTCAGCTGTAACACTGGATTAGATAACCTGCACAACTCAAGGAAATGGATAGACACAAAGTAGGTGCTACAAGCAGTTTCTAAGAGACTGCAGCATGTATTTAGTGCTCCAGATGTCCTGTAGGGGGAGTTTCTTCTGCACATCTTTAATGCAGCAGAACTCGAAGATGGCACTGCTGTAAGAAATCGATTCATTCAGGCAGCAAAGAAGAGAGCAGAGCTGGATGATTAAATTTGTATGTGCATACTGCTGTACTGTAAAGTGCTGCAAAGGTGCATTTAAATAAAGTCTAAGAGTTGGAATTACCTGAGGGCTCTTAAAAGCTCAAAGGGCATTTTTCTTTTAAAATAACTTCTCCTTGAAAAGTAAACTAATACGAGTCAAACAAATACAAAACAGAAGTGAGCAGTAACCTGGAAATGGTTGGAAAGGAAAAAAAAAACCACAATATGAAAACACAGCAATCCTGCAGCTCTTCTCTCCGTGTCCTCAGCTGCTCCCATGGGACGCTCATGGCTGTGTGCACATGCTTCATACAGGCTAAAAATAAGTCATCACTAGCTTTTTGCTCTTTGGGGCGAAAATCCCCACTTTTCATAAACCGTTTTACTGCCTGTCTGATCTTTGTTGCTATTATTGCTACCTCTCCTTATCTAGTCTGGGTCTGGCCAAAGGCTCCAGTCGCTGCAACATTTTTAAAGCCTAAAATCAGGCTTGAGAGGAAGCACAAATGCTTAATTCCCACTCCAACCAACTAAATATGATAAAATGTTTACGCAATTTTGTTTTTCCCATCGGGAAAATGACAGTCCACCACAGCTTAAGACCACAGAAATATCAAAAACACACACTCTCAATCATGGACACACACAGAGCTGCTCTTCTTGGTCAGCACTTTTTTTTGTGTTACATAACTGTGTGTCCTTACATCAGAGACATTTTGGTGCTCTTTTAATCCACTGGCTTATCTCTGCTGAGTCTTAGCCGGAGTTGTGTGTTCATGTATTTGTATGCTCGCGTGTATGCATGTGTGATATTCATTATACATGGATTTATTGACCAACTATAGCTGCTAATAGATTCTGTAACTCCAAACAGCTTAAAGCAAACTAACACACACACACACACACACACATGAATGTGCTTCTTCTACGTGTTCTAGCAGGAAAAAAACAAACCATATTTTACCATCTTACTCTGTAAATATGCAGTACTTTTGGAGTGGTTTAACCTTGCCATTTGAAGATAAAGCTCCAGCAACAGTTGCAGCATAATGAACAACTTTATTATTTAACTGAAGTGTTTTGGTTTTTAGCCTTCATCAATGTCATCATCAGATGGAAAAAAATTCCCCCAAATTGGCACTGAAACAGGAGTAACGGGCAGTGTTTCAGTTTATCCCCATCTGATGTCACACGTGCCTTAAGATATATTGGTGACCTGTCTAGGGTGTAACCCACCTCTCGCCCTATGACAGCTGGGATTGGCATGAAGAAATCATGAATGCATTGCTGCTAGCGCCTCCGTAATCTTAAACTCTTTCTTTATTCCACGTACAAAGATGATTGATAGGGCTGTGTTGCAGCTCTTGTCCAGAGCAGAAAAAGGTAAAATTGCCCACTTTGTTTTTCAAATGAAGCTCTGATGTCCTTGATTGGTCTTGTTACTTGTTACATATTAGGGCATATTAGCGCAGCAGAGTCCAGCAAACACTCTTTGATAAACTCACCGTCAGAGAATGGCTCACTGCTCTTTGCAATTTTGTGGGAAATCTCAAAGCTGGTCATGACTGCTCCGTCCCTGGATGTGTAAAGCTTGGTGAAAAGTCAAGGTTCTTATATTTCTCTGCGTGTTTAGTCTCATAATGGTGATTCAAATGTATTCCTTAAATATAGCAAAGTGCTCTCCACTCATACTCTGACTTTAGTCAATAAACACAAGTTGATGTCCTGTTAAAAATTCTACACTCTGCATCTAAATGTCATTTTTTAAAGTGAGCTGACATCTTTCAGGGCTAGCAAACTCACATATCACAGTAAAAATAAAAGCAAAAAAAATTCTCAGTTTAAATCTTTAAAACTCATTAAATAAATAGATTAAATGAACATTTCAGAGTCATTTATCACGAATCAGGAATTTTACTGGCCATGTAACTCACAGGACTCACTTTCATCTTTTCAGATTTGCTTAGTTCTGTTTTTTGTAAACGTGTGAACAATGACCTTCAACTGAAATCTGCCACAGGTCGTGTTTTGCTCTGTGTCTCAGTCTGAATGGGCTCTTATCTCACTGAGAGGGCCTAAGCCCCTCAATCCAATCATTTCCACCTGATGATGTCACTGCGCTCAGAGGCTTGGGCCAGCAAAGTCTCACAGGAGGGTGAGAGAGAGAGAGAGACAGACAGAACATAATTTGGCAGCCTAATTTGATTTGCTTCTTTTACATGTGTGTGTGTATGTGTCTTTGTGTAGGGAAAATGCTGACAGCTTGTCATAATCCCTTCATTCCCATTCCCCACCATGACTGACTGCACCAGCCTCCAAAGAATCCCTGCAAGCCACCGGGTTTGCTGGTGATGAGGAGTTACAGTACTCAAGTGTTTTCCTCACACAATATGTAGTATGCCATTTGTGTGCATGTCCTTTTTGAAAAACGTTTTTTATTTTAGTGCACATGTTCCTCATGCACCTTTTTCTTAACTGTCCAAGTTAAAGCCTGTGTTTAGGACAGTGTTACTGCATATGGCAGTTTTCTCTCTAGGCCAGAAAGTGACAAAAGGAAAGTCAAACTATCCCCACCTGCATTTGAAAGCCTTACTAATATTCTCTATTGAACCTGGGAGCTAATGGAAATAGATGTAGTTTAGATGTGATTGAGAAGTTGCTACTGCATAAGTATTCAGTATCTTTGTTGTTTTGTTTGGCCACAGTGCTCAACTTTGGCCTTTAAAATGGGACTTAAGACACCAGTGGTGACATCACTTTTATTTACAGCAAATGGCTCTTTAGCATTAAGCAGTTTTACTATACTAAAGCAGCAAATGCTGTGCAGACCAGTGCTTATTGACTTTGGCTATTATTCTGTAGCTGGCCTGCTTTGAGTTTGGCAGTGTGAAAGTGGATCTTTGCAGGCTATGCATGTGCACTTATTTGGTCAAGGTTACAAATACTGTAGCAGCATTCTCTCAAGCCTAAATAAGCCATAATCCAGTAAAAACAGAGCTATTGCTGAAAATATTCAGTCTACTGATGCTTTGGTACATGTTGTGTCTTTGAATCCACACTCCTCACATCTCTACGGGGTAGGATCCAGTCTACAGGGACTTTCTCTCCTGTGGCTTCAATACTCTGCCTCATTTTTATTCCCCCCTTTTCTCTTTGTAATAAATAAATATGCTAAGGCTAGTAAGTGTTTTGATTGTCTTTGGAAAAATAGGGAAAGAGAAATGAAAGCACAAAGACAAAAAAAAAAAAAAAAAGGATGTTATTGATAACAAAAAGCCCCAGTGAGCTGTTGCTGTTGCACTTGATGATTCCTCAGTTTAGGAAAGAGATGATGGCTGCTTCTTCAGACTTCTGTAAAAAGTAAGAAGCAGAGGGTCACATTTAAATAACATCAGTGATGGCCAGCATAAAGCTGGATGCCCAGAAGATTGTTCAGGAGGATGTACTCTGAGTTGATGTTGACTTTCCCCAGAAACGAAATCACCATTTTTCATGTTAGTAAGTTTCTCTGAGACATTGTGTATATAAATTTGTTTCTACACCTTTCTGTTGCTTTCACTGTGCTGCTTCGTGCCTTAGCTTTCCAGCTTTCTGCCTTTTTAGTTCACGCCCTGTGTTTTTGTATCTTAGACGGTACCTTGGACTCTCCCTTCGTCTGTTTGCTTGCATAGGCTACAGATTTTGTCCATTTAAATCAGATTATTATGAGTAAAGTTAGCATTTTTTCCTCATAAACTGCAGTTTTTTGTCATGCATTTGGTTCTGTTTTTGAATTCTGACACTTCACATTTGTCTCCCACTCAAATTATTGAACAGATCTTTCAAGAGTTGAGCCCAAGAGAAGAGCC
Organism: Archocentrus centrarchus; assembly: GCF_007364275.1. Lineage (NCBI taxonomy): Eukaryota > Metazoa > Chordata > Actinopteri > Cichliformes > Cichlidae > Archocentrus > Archocentrus centrarchus. The sequence goes on along the minus strand of NC_044353.1, from coordinate 13,836,842 downwards.
AACCTGTCGTTCTGGGAAGGAATACTTTTTAATCAGAGTTTAGCATCAAGTCAGTTAAACTTCAGGGATATTGAGCTGGTCAGTTAAGTAGCAGAGGGATTGTTAATCAGTTTCAGCTGCTTTGGTGTTAATGAAATTAAGAACAGCTGCACTAGAGGGGCAACAATGAGACAACCCCCAAAACAGGAATGGATTCACAGGTGGAGGCCAATGACATTTTCCCCTCCTCATCTTTTATGACTGTTTTTTTCACTAGTTTTGCATTTGGCCAGGGTCAGTGTCACTACTGGTAGCATGCGGCGATGCCTGGACCCTACAGAGGATGCAAAGATAGTCCAACTCCTCCAGGATGGCACATCAATGCGTACCTTTGCCAGAAGGTTTGCTACTGTATGTCTCCCAGCACAGTCTGAAGAGCATGGAGGAGTTTCCAAGAGACAGGCAGTTACTCTAGGAGTGCTGGGCACTCATCAGCAGGACCGGTATCTGCTGCTTTGTGCAAGGAGGAACAGAATCAGCACTGCCAGAACCCTACAAAATGACCTCCAGCAGGCCACTGGTATGAATGTCTCTGACCAAACAATCAGAAAGAGACTTCATCAAGGTGGCCTGAGTGCTTGACATCCCCTGTGCTCACTGCCTGGCTGTGGAGCCCAAATGGCATTTGCCATAGAATACCAGAACTGGCAGGTCCACCAGTGGTGCCCTGTGCTTTTCAGAGGTTCACCCTGAGCACATGTGACAGACGAGAAAGGGTCTGGAGATGCTGTGGAGAATGTTACACAGCCTGTAGCATTGTTCAGCATTGGTGGTGGGTCAGTAATGGTCTGCAATGAAATTTGGACAGAATGGACAAGCCTGCCGCAGCATTTTTTTCCACTTTCATTTAAGGGGTGTCTTTGAATTCAGCCCTCTGATGGGTGATAATTTTCATTTCAAACAAATGATGTAGTTTTTTTTTTTTTTGTTGCTAACACATTACCCCGTCCATGTCATTATAGATATCCTGCATGATTTTTTCAATTTTTTTGAGCAGTGTATTAAAAAAAAGTATACTTACAGATAAAAAAAAACAAAAACAAAAAACATATTGCTAAAGCATGTCTTCATCTAATCCAGGCAAATGGGGCACTGACCTGCTCCTACTCAAGGAAAATGGTAGATTGATAGCCCAAGGTCCTCCACCACACTACAAAGAGTAGCGGAGGAACTGGGGAGTATCTTGTGTGTATATTCTGTCCTAGAGCAGCTGGTAGGTGGCTGGAGGGCATGACCAGAAGGGCACATCCGGACTAAAAAGATAGGTTAGTAAAGCACCAAAAGGACTATGGTGAGGAGGGCAAACATCTGGTTTGCTTAGACTTTCTGCTCAGTGCTTTCTCTCTGGTTGCTGTCAGAAGCAGTTTCATAACTGCAGTTCTGATAGAAAGAAAAGACGATTTGATGTAAACGATGGGCAACATGCTGCCACAGAGGGGGGAATTGTTGCCTCACAGCAGATTCCTTTGGGTTAAGTGGTTCTTTCATGATGTGTTTGCATGTTTTCTTTGCATTTCTTGGGTTTTAACCTTAGTCATAAGTTCTATGTGAGTGGGAAACTGAAGTCCCATAGGCATGAGTGTGTCCATCTTTTGACAGGAACCTGTCCAGGTGGGATTTGCTGTCTTTAAAGCAAGTAATTCTGGGATAAGCTCAACTCCCTCGGTGACCCAAGAGAAACAAATAAGTGCAGAAAACTACTGGATTTATTTTATGTTTTCTTCAATCTCTTTGTCTCTTTATTTTAATACTCAGAGGTGTTCACGTCTCACTCTTTATTCTTCTTTGTCCTTTTGTTCACATTTGACTCAAAGTTCCCCTTGAAGTATTTGACCTCTTCATCATCGATCATAATACTTATAATCCATTTGTCTCTCTTCTCTCTTTGAAACCAGATCAGGCTCGGGGCTTCGTGCTGGCCCAGTAGGTGTTGATCAGTCAAGTTGCTGTGCCCGGTGCTGTGCTCAGTGGCTAAGGCACGAAAGCTTATGTAAACCTGAAGTTGACTGCTGGAAAGATAAAAACAAGGGAGTAATGCTGATAAAGACTTACTTCATCGTGAACAGATGACACCTACATAATGCATGTGTTTGTGAAGCGGGGGAGAGAGACACGGGAGATGTTTGCTTTCCGAAAATGTCATGGTGAACTGCTTGTTAAAAGTCCTTGAATCCCACAGAGTAAATTATACTACAACAAAGACAATGATTAATAACAAACTGTATTCCAAAGAGCTTCAGGTGCACATGTAAGATTCTCATATTTGGGACTAACTATGGGAAATTTAGAGTAAGTTGTGATTTCAGCCTGGAATTATTCAGTGCTATATTATGTAGAACATGTAAGAAAAGATAGAGATCACTTAGCAGTAAAGGAAAAAAGACCACACCAATGCCACTGCAAAACAGAATAAAAAAATGGCAACACATTGTCAATAAATGTTCTAGGTAACAAGCAACTAAGTATATAGTTGAGCTCAAAACCCATCCAACCAGGAACACCCTGCAAAGAGACCAATAACATCCTGTGTTTGATCAAATTATCATAAAGTGGATATAAATCACAGATTCTGTCATGAAAAACAAGTATTGTGTTTCTTATGTAACCAGTAATTTCACCCCCCCCCCCCCCCCCCCCCCCCCCACACACACACACACACACACACACACACACTTACTTTTATTTTTTTTAAATAAAAACTTGAGGAGCGAAGCGTGACAGCAAATATGCAGACTTCTGCCAACTCACTCTTTGCATGAGTTTGTAAAGTTTGGCAACTTCTCTGAAGAGTTGCTCATGGCTCAGATATAAGGCAAGCAGAGGTCTGTGCAGAAAATTAGTAAAATACTAATTCTGACTCCGATTCCATACAAGGTGATCATGCCAGCTGTACTCTGTTGTGTGTGTACAAATTTATTCTAGAGAGTCAGAGGTGACATCTTTCTTCTTTCAATCTTTTCTTTTCCGAGATTGTCACTATATTGACTTCATCAATGAAGTCAATATAAAAATAAAAGTAATTCATTTGAAATCAACAACCCCCCCCCCCCCCCCGTAGCAGGGCTAAATTATACTTATGCGGTAATTAATAACAGAGAAATACTAATTAAACTGCTCCAATGTAAAGCCCTCCCACCCCAAGCTTTCCTTACAAAAACAAACATCAGCTGGAACTGACAGTGCAATTTACATCAAGTCAAACAGTATAGTGTGACAGATGCGCATCTATTTTTGTGATGGCTCATTATGTTTCTGATGATGACAGTTGATGTGACGGATGATTGTTGGTTGGTAAGTAAACCGACAACACTGAGCATCTGGAATTTCCCTCTTCATCCTATATGCTTTCATAACAAGACTTCATAGTACCAGAAGCGTTATCCTCTGTGTTTGATTGACAGTTAGCTCATTTTGGATGTGACAAAAGCATGACGCTAACACAGCCAATCGCATACATCATTTGATGGGCTATATCAAGACCATACCTGCTCAGTGTGCTGATGCAGGCCAATCTCTGTATTAAGCCAAAGTCAGTGCCATCACAGCTGAGTCAGTCTCATGGAAAACCTTCTCATACTCTATATAAGTGATTTATTTCTTAGCCCTATTAATTGCAGTTCCACTGTAGGAAGGAGGCTGTGCTGCATCTGCTCCACCCTCAATAATGACCATGTTGCACTTTAACAACATGCTGTGGTGGCCACATATATGCACATTTCACACCAGAATGCCCCAAGCTCTTATTGCGAAGAGAGAGACCGGAATAGATAGGGAAAAGGCGGGAGAGAGAGGCCTGGGATAAAAGGGCTTGACTCCTCCTTTTGCAGGAGTTATATTTGGAGTTCTAGTTTGTTGTGAGTTTACCTAATAAAGCTGAGACTACATACCTGCTCGTGTCTCCTTCCACCGACTCCTACATTGGTGACCCCGACGACTAATGACAGGTACCCGGTTCCCCACATTCAAGATTTTTCGGTTCATCTTGCGGGGGCAACTATTTTTTCAAAGGTGGATTTGGTGAGGGGATACCATCAGGTTCCTGTCCATCCGCGTGATGTGCCTGTCATGGCCGGGGAGGAAACAGGTGAGGAATGGCTGACACGAAGGACTCCAGAAGTCAGCGTAACTTAAAAGGGATTTATTGAAGCAGGGGAAAAACAAATACAAAAATCTTGGAAGGGAGACGACGGGCAAACACAGGGAACACCCGGGCACACAACATCAACGACGCGACAAGGAACACATGGAAACTGAGGGCTTAAATACACACTGGGTAATCAGGGCAAGAGGAAACAGCAGGGAACAACAGGTGAGGCAAATGAAACTAATTACACAGGGGAAGCAAAGCTGAACACAAAGCACAGGAAAACCAGACTGTCAAAATAAACAGGAAGTGACAAACCAAGGAACATACTGACTAAACACGGGGAACAGGCACAGACTCAGGACAGAGACGCAGACATATCACAACACTAGGAAACACAAGACATCAACCTACTGGGAGGACACACTCAGGAAATAAACTAACACAAAACGCTGGGCCAACGGCCCAGGACATGACAGTACCCCCCCCTCAAAGGCCGGCTCCCGACGGCCAAAACAAGAAACAAAACCAGACCAGGGCGGGAGGCGGGGGACCAGGAAGGAGGGCCCGAAACAAAAACAGACAGGGAGCAAACAAAGTCAGGAACAAACCCAAAAACACAAGGAAGCACTGGAGCAAGGGTAGAGCACAAGGGCAACAAACAATAAGCACAAGGAACCGAACAAAGAAAAGCAATGGCACAAGCTGAATACAGTCCAAAAACCAGAGCAAAAACACGGGGATGAGAAAACAAAAAAAAACAACCGGATGAAACAAAAAGCGACGGCACAAGGCCGGAGAGCTCCAATGTCCAAAACAGGGGGTCGAAACAAGGAACAGTCCAGGAGCTATGACAAAACAAAAACAGCAGGGGAAAAAACAGTCCAGTTCAGGGGAGTCAGTGGGAAATCCAAAAACAAAAAACACACAGTTCAGGAGGCCGCAGAGGCCAAGGGGCCACAAAGCAAAATCCCAACGAGGGAGGCCGACCGCGCTCCCAGCGGCGGCGGCGACGAGGACGAGAAGGAATCACTGGAGGCCGACCGCGCTCCCAGCGGCGGCGGCGACGACGAGGGGGAGTCACTGGAGGCCGACCGCGCTCCCAGCGGCGGCGGCGACGACGAGGAGGAGTCACTGGAGGCCGACCGCGCTCCCAGCGGCGGCGGCGACGACGAGGAGGAGTCACTGGAGGCCGACCGCGCTCCCAGCGGCGGCGGCGACGACGAGGAGGAGTCACTGGAGGCCGACCGCGCTCCCAGCGGCGGCGGCGACGACGAGGAGGAGTCACTGGAGGCCGACCGCGCTCCCAGCGGCGGCGGCGACGACGAGGAGGAGTCACTGGAGGCCGACCGCGCTCCCAGCGGCGGCGGCGACGGGGAGCAGGCACCGGAGGCCGACCGCGCTCCCAGCGGCGGCGGCGGAGACGAGGAGAAGACACTGGAGGCCGACCGCGCAGCATGCGGCGGCGACGAGGAGGGGTCACTGGAGGCCGACCGCGCTCCCAGCGGCGGCGGCGACGAGGAGGGGGCACTGGAGGCCGACCGCGCTCCCAGCGGCGGCGGCGACGAGGAGGGGTCACTGGAGGCCGACCGCGGGGCAAGCGGCGACGGGGAGCAGACACTGGAGGCCGACCGCGGGGCATGCGGCGGCGGAGAAGGGCGACCCCGGGCTCTGGTGGGGAACCCTCGGGTGACGTGGAGCGCTCGGACTGAGCAGAGACCCCCACCGGCTCGGACTGAGCGGGACCCCCTGGCTCGGAGCGCTCGGACTGAGCGGAGACCCCCATCGGCTCTGACTGAGCGGGACCCTCGTGCGCGGAGCGCTCGGACTGAGCGGGACCCTCTGGCGCGGAGCGCTCGGACTGAGCGGAGACCCCCATCGGCTCGGACTGAGCGGGACCCTCTGGCGCGGAGTGCTCGGACTGAGCGGGACCCCCTGGCTCGGACTGAGCGGAGACCCCCATCGGCTCGGACTGAGCGGGACCCTCGTGTGCGGAGCGCTCGGCCTGCGCGGGACCCTCTGGCGCGGAGCGCTCGGACTGAGCGGGACCCCCTGGCGCGGAGCGCGCGGACTGAGCGGGACCCCCTGGCTCGGACTGAGCGGAGACCCCCATCGGCTCGGACTGAGCGGGGCCCTCTGGCGCGGAGCGCTCGGACTGAGCGGCGACCCCCATCGGCTCGGAGTGAGCGGAGACCCCCATCGGCTCGGAGGGAGCTGAGCCCATGGGCTGAACGGGGCCTACATAGTGAGGCACCGGATGCGTAGGCTGGGACCGCGGAACAGGGCACACTGCTGCTTTATTGAGCAGCAGGGGCTGCTCGGGGAATAGCCGAGGTGCAGGGGACTGCGTGGAAGCAGGCCGGGAGACGACTGGCTGCGTGGAAGCAGGCCGGGAGACGACTGGCTGCGTGGAAGCAGGCCGGGAGACGACTGGCTGCGTGGAAGCAGGCCGGGAGACGACTGGCTGCGTGGAAGCAGGCCGGGAGCCAGAGAGAGCGGGCTGTGAGCTAGGGAGATCTGGCTGTGTGGAAACAGACTGCGAGCGAGAGAGATCTGGCTGCGTGGAAACAGACCGAGAGCGAGAGAGATCTGGCTGCGTGGAAACAGACCGAGAGCTAGGGAGATCTGGCTGCGTGGAAGCAGACCGAGAGCTAGGGAGATCTGGCTGCGTGGAAGCAGACCGAGAGCTAGGGAGATCTGGCTGCGTGGAAGCAGACCGAGAGCTAGGGAGATCTGGCTGCGTGGAAGCAGACCGAGAGCTAGGGAGATCTGGCTGCGTGGAAGCAGACCGAGAGCTAGGGAGATCTGGCTGCGTGGAAACAGACCGAGAGCTAGGGAGATCTGGCTGCGTGGAAACAGACCGAGAGCTAGGGAGATCTGGCTGCGTGGAAACAGACCGAGAGCGGGGGAGATCTGGCTGCGTGGAAACAGACCGAGAGCGGGGGAGATCTGGCTGCCTGGAAACAGACCGAGAGCTAGGGAGATCTGGCTGCGTGGAAACAGACCGAGAGCTAGGGAGATCTGGCTGCGTGGAAACAGACCGAGAGCTAGCTGACACTGGGGCCTGAGAGGGAGCTGACACTACTGGAGCTACAGAAGGAGCAGGAGCTGAGGGAACTGGGACCAAAACCGAAGGAACTAAGACAGGGGCTGAGGGAACTGACTGAGAGGGCACTGAAACAGCTGACACTGGGGACCGAGGAAGAGTTACTGGAGCTGACTGAAGGCGAGGGAGAGCGACTGGAGCTAGAGCTGACTGAGACCCTGCTGCTGCAGCTAACACAGAAAACCGATGCGAAGGCTTGGACCTGGCTGCCCCCACCCGCGGAACAGGTGCGAGTGCCGAGGTCAGCCCGTCCGTGGCTGCCCCCACCCGCGGAACAGGTGCGAGTGCCGAGGTCAGCCCGTCCGTGGCTGCCACCACCCGCGGAACAGGTGCGAGTGCCGAGGTCAGCCCGTCCGTGGCTGCCCCCACCCGCGGAACAGGTGCGAGTGCCGAGGTCAGCCCGTCCGTGGCTGCCCCCACCCGCGGAACAGGTGCGAGTGCCGAGGTCAGCCCGTCCGTGGCTGCCCCCACCCGCGGAACAGGTGCGAGTGCCGAGGTCAGCCCGTCCGTGGCTGCCCCCACCCGCGGAACAGGTGCGAGTGCCGAGGTCAGCCCGTCCGTGGCTGCCCCCACCCGCCGAACAGGCGCGAGTGCAGAGGTCAGCCCGTCCGTGGCTGCCCCCACCCGCCGAACAGGTACAGGTGCAGGGGAAGCTGGAGCTAAGGGAGCTGGAGCAGGGTGAACAGAGGGAGCTGGAGCTAACTGAGGGGTCTGGGACTGCGACTGAGGAGGAGCTGGAGCTACAGCTGACATGGAACACTGCGACTGAGGGGGAGCTGGAGCTACAGCTGACATGGAACACTGCGACTGAGGGGGAGCTGGAGCTACAGCTGACCTGGAACACTGCGACTGAGGGGGAGCTGGAGCTACAGCTGACTTGGAACACTGCGACTGAGGGGGAGCTGGAGCTACAGCTGACTTGGAACACTGCGACTGAGGGGAAGCTGGAGCTACAGCTGACTTGGAACACTGCGACTGAGGGGAAGCTGGAGCTACAGCTGACTTGGAACACTGCGACTGAGGGGGAGCTGGAGCTACAGCTGACTTGGAACACTGCGACTGAGGGGGAGCTGGAGCTACAGCTGACTGGGAAGACTGCGACTGAGCAGGCGCTACAGCTGACTGAGGCGAGAGTGGCTGGGGAGGAGCACGGCGACGCCGGGAGCGCTGCTTCCTTCGCGTTCTGTTGGAGTGGGAAGCACGATTCTCAGCATCCAGGATGTCCACCAGCAGAGGTGAATCAATAATCTCCACATCATCTGGCAGCCAAGAGAGGTCTGGGGAGGCGGTGGGCTGTGGGTGAAAGGATGAAAATGACGAGGTGGGAGAGGTGAGTTGAAGGGATGACGGCGGATCCGGAAAGCGAGGCAGCGCCTGTGGTGCTGAGCTGCAGTGGTGCGGAGGAGACGACGGAGGTGAGATGACCGGCTGCAGGAGAGGTGAATTAGTGATGGCTTGGAGGAAAAAGGTTGTGTCCTTGCCCTGGACAGGGCGACCAATATTATACAGTTTAGCTTGTAAGTTTTTCCGGAGCATGATTATGGAATGGGCAAGGGAGGCAGTGTCAGGATGGGTGAGGAGCCAAGTGGAGGAAGAAAAAAGTCTGCAGCAGAAAATTGCCTGAATAATCTGACGGGGTTCATCAGTGGCATGAATGATGTTGAATGAATGAAGATCTATGAGCTCCAAAATCACTTCCTCTTGCTCGGAGGGGCTCCTGGTATCCGCGGGGTCCATAGTCTGGTCGCGTCGTTCTGTCATGGCCGGGGAGGAAACAGGTGAGGAATGGCTGACACGAAGGACTCCAGAAGTCAGCGTAACTTAAAAGGGATTTATTGAAGCAGGGGAAAAACAAATACAAAAATCTTGGAAGGGAGACGACGGGCAAACACAGGGAACACACGGGCACACAACATCAACGACGCGACAAGGAACACATGGAAACTGAGGGCTTAAATACACACTGGGTAATCAGGGCAAGAGGAAACAGCAGGGAACAACAGGTGAGGCAAATGAAACTAATTACACAGGGGAAGCAAAGCTGAACACAAAGCACAGGAAAACCAGACTGTCAAAATAAACAGGAAGTGACAAACCAAGGAACATACTGACTAAACACGGGGAACAGGCACAGACTCAGGACAGAGACGCAGACATATCACAACACTAGGAAACACAAGACATCAACCTACTGGGAGGACACACTCAGGAAATAAACTAACACAAAACGCTGGGCCAACGGCCCAGGACATGACAGTGCCCAAGACCGCGGTTATCACTCCTTTTGGCCTTTTCGAGTTTTTGCGAATGCCCTTCGGTCTGAAGGGCGCGGCACAGACGTTTCAGCGCCTCATGGACTCCGTTTTGCGTGGTATGCCATTTTTGTTCGTCTATCTGGATGACATACTGGTTGCCAGCCCTTCCGCCGCGGAGCATTCAGTGCACCTCCGCCAGTTGTTTGAGCGTCTCAGTGAGCACGGTTTGATTGTGAATCCAGCTAAATGCCAGTTCGGTCTGCCGGCCATAGAGTTTTTGGGACACCTCGTTTCGCCCCAAGGGGCGTTTCCCCTGCCCGCTAAGGTGGAGGCGGTTTCTGCTTTTCCGCGCCCTTCCTCAGTGAAGCCCCTGCAGGAGTTTTTGGGGATGGTGAACTTTTATAACCGTTTCATCCCCCGGGCTGCTCACCTCATGCACCCTCTGTACAATGCACTTAAGGGCAAGAAAGGCAACCAAGAGATAGAGTGGACACCTGAGCGGGTGCAGGCATTTGACAGTGCCAAAGCTGCTCTTGCCAACGCTGCCCTGCTGGCCCACCCGTCTCCCGAGGCGCCTGTTGCCCTTACTACCGATGCCTCCGATTTTGCAGTCGGGGCCGTGTGCGAACAATGGGTGGGTGGTGCTTGGCAGCCCCTCGCCTTTTTTAGCAGGAAGCTTCGGGATGCGGAGAGAAAGTACAGTACGTTTGACAGGGAGCTCCTTGCCCTTTTTCTCGCGACGCGTCATTTCCGGTTCCTGCTTGAGGGCCGTGACTTTACCGCTTTTGTAGACCACAAACCTCTCACATTTGCCATGGCAAAGGTTTCAGAACCATGGACTGCACGGCAGCAACGGCAGCTTTCTGCTATTTCAGAGTTTACCACTGACATTCAGCACGTCGCCGGCAAGTGTAATCGGGTGGCTAACTGTCTGTCCAGGGCGCAGGTTAGCTCTGTGCATTTGGGAGTGGACTACTCTGCCATGGCTGCCGACCAACTTACGGATACGGAGATTCAGGCTTTTAAGGCGGCCGAGTCCAGTTTGCGTTTGGAAGATGTCTCATTTCAGGATAGTGGCGTAACCCTACTTTGCGACGTCTCATTGGGCAGGCCTCGCCCCTTGGTTCCTGCTTGCTGGCGTCGGCGGGTTTTTGAGGCAGTTCATTCTCTTTCGCACCCAGGAGTTAAAGCCTCAGTTAAGTTGGTAGGGGCCAAGTTTGTGTGGCCCGGCCTCCGGAAAGAGGTCAGGGCGTGGGCTTCCTCATGTGTTGCTTGTCAGCGCGCCAAAGTGCAACGACACACCAAATCCCCTCTGGAGCACTTTCCCCTACCCCAGAGAAGGTTCGAACATGTCCATGTAGACCTGGTAGGTCCATTTCCCCCTTCCCGGGGTTTCACCCATCTCCTGACAATGGTGGACAGGACGACTCGGTGGCCTGAAGCAGTTCCTTTGGCGTCAACCACCTCAGCAGATGTTGCTCGTGCGTTCGTCTCCTCCTGGGTATCTCGGTTTGGCGTACCGCTTGACTTGACATCTGACAGGGGTCCTCAGTTCACGTCTGAGCTGTGGACTGCTGTGGCGGAGAACCTTGGCGTCAGACTCCATCGCACTACCGCGTACCACCCGCAGGCCAATGGCCTTTGCGAGAGGTTCCACCGTACCATGAAGGCTGCCTTACGGGCTGCGCTGGTGGACAGCAGCTGGGTTGACCGCCTTCCTTGGGTCCTGCGGGGCCTGCGTGCGACACCTAAGGAGGACCTGCAGTCTTCTTCAGCCGAGCTGGTCCTGGGCCAGCCTTTGAGGGTTCCAGGGGAATTCCTTCCTGGTGCATCTGCTTCGGGGGCCGACAAAAGGAGCGGGCCGGTTTTCCCGGGGAATGATAGGTTTTTGGCCCCAGTAGCGGCGCATCACTGCCTTCCACAGTCATATGTGCCAAAGGACCTGATGTCTGCCAAGTACATTTTTATCCGCCATGACGCGCACCGTTCTCCACTTCGACCTCCTTATGATGGTCCATTCCGTGTGCTAGAGGTGGGACCTAAGGATTTTTTGGTTGAGCTGGGAGGGCGTCAGGAGCGGGTTTCGGTGGATCGCCTTAAGCCTGCTCACATGTTTCCGGATGGTCCTATTGAGTTGGCCCAACCTCCGCGCCGCGGTCGTCCTCCCGTTTCTATGCCTCACGCGGAGGACCTGCCCCCAGCTGCTGTTTTTTCCCCTGCGAGGGGGCAGTCTCGCCGTAGTCGGGGCTATGCCCCTCCCTCGTTTTCACCACCTGTGGTCGCCAAGCACAGCCGTAGTGGCCGCCTTGTTAAACCCCCTAGGAGATACTCTTGATGTGGTATTTTATTTTTGCTATGTTGAGTTGAAAATGGTTGCTGTTTTTATTATTGTATTGTTTGCCATTCTGTGTGTTCAGGGGGGGCCTGTGTGGTGGCCACATATATGCACATTTCACACCAGAATGCCCCAAGCTCTTATTGCGAAGAGAGAGACCGGAATAGATCTGGAAAAGGCGGGAGAGAGAGGCCTGGGATAAAAGGGCTTGACTCCTCCTTTTGCAGGAGTTATATTTGGAGTTCTAGTTTGTTGTGAGTTTACCTAATAAAGCTGAGACTACATACCTGCTCGTGTCTCCTTCCACCGACTCCTACAATGCCTTGATACTGCAACAGCTTACCTACTGCTATTCTCTGCCAAACATTGTGCAGCATTGTGCATTTATTAGATCTTTTACTTATGCTTTAGGTATACTACTGCAAGCTTTTTATATTATTTATTTAGTAAATATTTTAGTTACTGTTTGACTATTGTTCAGCAGCATGCTGTATATGTTGAGACCTAAGAAACTTTGTTTATGTCAAATAGTTGAATGACAATAAAGCTGAGTCTAAGTCTGAAATCTTGGCATGGTGTGCAGTGTGTCCTTAAAAATGTTGTGGAGTGGAAGGGTGGCTGTCAAAAAGCCATTCATAAGGAAGGGAAACAGCGAGAAAAGACTGAGGTATGCCACATTACAGTGGCAACAGGCCTGATGGTGTGATGTATCTGACTTCGAAAAATTTGGTTCAAATTGCTGTCAGTATATACGGAGGAGGTCAGGAGAGAGGAAAAAACAGTGAGTGTCTATAGCCATCTGTAAAACACGGTAGAGGCTCTGGTTTGGGGCTGCATTTCAGTAGGTGGTGGTGGTGGTAGTGGAGACCTTATCAAAATTGATAGAATTGTGAATACAGAAAAGTACTATCAGAATCGTATCTACCATGCAGTACCATGTGGAATACTTCAGCATGACAATGATCACAAACACACTGCCAGTGCAGTAAAAGCATACCAGGATAGAAAAACACACAGTGGAACAATATCAGTCATGGATTGGCCTGTTCAAGAATAAAGGCGGTCACACCAAATACTGACTTTCAAACTTGTTGAAACTCTTATAAAAACTCTTATAAACTCTTTCTATGCTGTATTTACATGTATTTTTGCACATATTTCAATAAATGGCTGTACCCATTTTCCTACTAAAATATTAAGAAATGAGGGGTGGCTCAAGACTTTTGCACAGAATTTTACATTAGTGGACAAAACTCTCGACACACATTGATGATTGCAACTTCACCATGCATCAGGAGGAATCTGATTACTGCAACAGCCTCTTTAACTCAACCTCAACCAAAAATCCATTAACCTTTCCCAGGCCAGTTTTAGCCTCCCGGTATGATTCATGTTCTGTCTTCCTGCTTCCTGATCTCTTAGTAGCATTCAAGCCTGCACAAAGCCTGAGATCCATGAGCAGAGGTCTATTATCTTTTCCTGAGGCGCAGCTAAAAGCTAAAGGTGACATAGTACTGCTGTCAAAGCCCTGGAGCTATGGGATGATCTGCCTTAGAACATTATGTCAGCAGAGTGAGTGACCTCTTTTAAATCTCTTATAAAGATAAAGGTCTTCCTGATTTTAGTTGATCTCACTGATTTGCTTTTATTTTTTGTATTTCTCTGTTTATTGCAGTGTGACTTATGTGTTAAAAGTTAGTGTTCCTTATAAAATGTAATTATGTGATGTGCTAGTTTGGTGTAAAGCACCCTGTAAGTTTTGAAAAGTGGTTTATAAATAGATATTCTTCTTCTTATTGTTGTACAGGGCCTGTATACACACTATTGCAACCTAAAATCCTCTAGAATCCTCCATGATGCTTTCACCAATCTGTTCAAGGCCTTCCTCACATCACCTGCTCTAATTATTTCTCCTTTATGTACCTCAAGAGTGCATTTTCCAAATCAGGTTTGCCTTATAACACAAGTGAAATGTTACCTGCCAACAGGATCCTGGTCATTCTCCCTCGTATGGTAATTTGCTTTGGTGAGCAGGTCCTCACCATCAAGGCAGTTCATCACTAAATCCTGATGACAGTGCAGTCGTGGGACTGTGTTGTGTATCATCGTGCTCCTGAATATAGAGGGAAAGCAGATGTGTGAGGTTAAGCAAAGGACAGATGTCTTATAAGAGGCTGAGGGTCTCTGCGCTCCGGAGTGAGCTGCAAACACACAGAAGATGGGGAGAGCACTCCCAACGTAAGGCAGATAACAGAGGATAAAAGGATAATGCTAAGTAATAATGGAGGGGATTAACGGAGCTGTGATTTATATAATGCAGCAGCATATTGTATAAAGATTTAGGCAAGATTACTGAAAACTGTTGCACATTACAATTCACTACAGCCACAGGGAACATTGTTCCAGCGCTTTAAAGTAAGGTTTAATATAAAAGACTATGATAAACGCTTCCAAATCAGCACCAAGAAACACCAATGACTACAATAACAATATGACAGATGTGGGGACTGTCCCTCCAAATCACCTGCTAGGTGATCCTGAGGTGGTCTGTCACTGCTTATTATAGCTCTGCCACTGATCGCTTAATTTCCTCTCTCCCACTGTGCATATGCTGGACAGCAACACACAGCCTGATAATCCTGGCTGCAAGAAGACATGCTCATTTACACAATGGCACACAAACATTGACTGGGAAAGAGTGCAACCAGTCATGCATTATGTACTTGGACAGCCAGGGGATTAAAACACCAGAGGAAGATCCCAGTGTTAGCGACATAAAAAGAGGGCAAGACAGGAAATTATAGTGGCACTGTCAGTTAATTTGTAACTCCTCACACAGCTAGAGATAAGAAGTGAACTGGCACAATCATTTTCAGATTGTGCCAAGATGATAGGTAGCCACTACCTCTTGCTCTGACATTTACAACTTATAATGAAAAGCGCTGATTCAAAGCTAACATGATTCATAGTGGAACCTGCCGTGTTACAATCAGCCGAACAGATGAATAATATGACTATATTTAATCTCTTGATGGGCACAACAGGTGAGCAGATCCTGTCAAAGCTCTTTGTGCAGCTAACCTTTTAGTTTTGGAGACTGCGCGAAGCTCATCAATTATATCAGACACTTTAAGCCCATTTAACTGTGCACCTTCTTTGGTCATAATTGACTTTGACCTCCCCCCTGCTGTAAGACATTCACTCACGTCTATTAAAACATTCATTATGTTGCACTGGCATCTTGAGTCGAACATACATCATCAAAGGGATTGAATTTCCCGAGGAGCCACCCACAGCTGTTTTAGTACTGAACCGGGGACCACACTGTCAGCAGTCTGTAGGATGTAGGATGTGTGTATTTGTGTGTGAGGACTTGAATGTGTGTATAATCTTGTTCTTGTGTTAGCATAGAAAGTTTTCACTTGAAGGTTAGGATCCAATAGGCAGATACAGCACCAGTCAAAAGTTTGGACTGTCCAAACATTTGACTGGTGCTGTATGTAATGCATCAAGAGGGTTTCAGATGAAGAGTCAGGAAAGACTGAAGCAAAAGAGAAAGGGTGGGGAACAAAAAGGTGAATAAAAAAAAACAAAAAAAAAAAACACCCCTGCACTCTCGGCAGAAAGAACTGCAATCAATTGTTTCTGATAACCAGCAATGAGTCCTTCACATCACTGTGAAGGAATTTTTGGCCCACTCTTCTTTGCAGAATTGTTTTAATTCAGCCACAGTGGAGGGTTTTCAATCATGTATGGCTTGTTTAAGGTCATGCCAAAGCATCTCACTCAGATTTCGGTCCGGACTTTGACTTGACCACTCCAGAACCTTCATGTTGTTTTTTTTGGGCCAATCAGACACTCACTTTTGTTGCCGCTGGTTTAGACATTAATGACTGTATATTGAGTTATTTTGAGGGAAGAATAAATTTACACTGTTATATAAGCTGCACACAGACTACTTTTCATTGTGTCAAAGTGTCACTTTGTCTGTGTTGTCCCATGAAAAGATATACTTAAATATCTGCAGAAATGTGAGGGGTGTACTCACTTTTGTGATACACTGTAGTTCACTGGACTCCCAAAGCATTAGAAATGGGTTTGTAACCTGTTCCAGACTGATACATGTCAATGATTTTGTTTCTCAGCTGATTGAGTTTCTTTGGATCATGACATGATGTGTTGCTTTTTGAGATCTTTTAGCCTGCTTCACAGGCTATGTTTAAGAGATTTCTTGATTCAGCACATCTGGCAGTAATCAGGCCTGGGTGTGGTTAATGAAATTAAACTCAGCTTTCCCAAAACAAACAAATAACAAAAAAAAGTTGTTATTCACAGTTAATTCATGATTTAACAGGATTTAAGTTTAACAAATGTAAAAAATACTCAAGTGGGTGAATACTTTTACACAGCATTGTGAGTTCTGGCTTATTGATCCTCTGTGAACCAAACCTGTAACAGAACATCAATGACATTCATAGAAATCACTGTGATGACAGAGCATGTGAAAGCTGGATCCAAGTAACTCACTGAAGCAAGCAAACAGTGGGCAAATGGGCATTTATTATCTTCAAAGTGTGTGTTGCCTTAAACCATTATGATCTTCCTTGGGGCCCTGTCAGCGTTTTGATGAAGGGAGGACAGTTATTCAATATGTGTGACTCCTTACTGAGAGCCACAGAAGCCCAGCTTAGTTAAAAACACCTGGCTTTCCTCCAGTATCAGCTAATAAACTGAACCACAGCCAGGAGACCAGGAGAAATTACAGTAATATGCAGCAGAGGTTCGCAAACACACACATCACACACAGGTGACTGTGCTCCCCATGGGGTGCATACAGTTATAAAATTAGAGATAAAAGAAAAATCTTGCTGTCGACTCGTGTCTTTTTGAGCTTTTGATTATTTTCTGAAACAGAGTACACAAACAGAAGCCACGACTACTGTTAAACAGGAAACATGCGGCATAACAAAATCCATTTTGCCAAACATATTGTATTTTATAAAACCATATTAGTTTTTCAGTGACATGAAAGCTGAGAAGTGAAACACCTTCAAGTTTGCTAATTACACTGCACATGTCATAGCCCCATTTTCTCCCCGCAAGCATGCCTCACATACAATTCAGTATTCCCCCAATTACTGTACATGAAGATGCAGTCAGATCGCTCCTGGCTCAGTCTATTAGTGTGTTAAGTATGGGTGGGAAAGGGAGGACCGTATCATTATGCTTTCAAAGCGCAGACATTGTGTGCACTCTTCACTAATCAAGGAGTCGTAATTGATGAGGATCCCGAGCTCTGCCTGAATCAAAGGCTGCACGCGCTCGACTGTAAAGTCAGGATGAAAACGGCAAATTACAGTATCAGGTGCACATTCTTTAAATGTGGCACCCTCATTGATGAGGAATAGAAGACACCTGGTTAGGTGGGAAATGACTGCACTCTGCCAAGGGTGCTAAATCAAACTGCATAATGGGACAGTAAGTGCTCAAGAGCAGAGACTTCCTATTGCTTAAGACACAATCCAAAATGCCCCGCTTCCAATATTTCCTCTCCTGGATAATGTGACAGTAGCACCTCCTAATCTTTTTAACAGCCTATGAAAAGCAGAAAACGACAAGCAGCAGTGACAAGCCATGAAGGGAAGAAGTCTTATAAACATTTTAAAATTATGTGATGTTAAAAAAAATGAAGGCTTATAAAAGCATATGAAGTATTTCTGAAGTATGAAAACCTGCTGGCAAAATGTTCTGACGTGAAGATCAGTGAAGAGAAAACTGGCTTCAATGCAGCCACGGCACTAAACTTAACTGAGATCTCACAGGCCAGGTGTACCGTGTAAGTGATGTGCACTGATCAATACAGTAACAGCTCCTGTGTTACTGTGGTAACAGAGGAAATGGTAGAAAAGTTTGACCTGCAGCGTGTGGTAAACCTTATGAAAGGCTGTATTTTAACCCAAACTGCAATCTTTTCTGAAAGCTAACCATGCCTAAAGCTAGCCAAACAATCTCCCAAATGGAAAAGTCAAAACCAAAAGTGAAATAAAAGTTTTACTTTGTTCTAAACAGAACTCAGGCTCCTGTCTTCTGGTTGGAGGTCATGTATTGCAGATGTATGTACTTGTTCTCTCTTAATAATGCTGCAGCAGCTGTAAACTGCAAGCCAGAAAACACATAAAGGAATCGACTGGTGCATCAGAAAAAGATGCAATGTGATAACTCATTGCTGAAATGTGATGCTAAGTGTCAATGTGTCAAATTAAAATAAAATAAACTTTTGGCCTGAAAGATTAAAATTCTGATAGAGCTGAAAAGACCACACATTATGAAAGACGGTTCATACAATGTAATTAAAAATAGTTTGATAACAGAAAAAACTCATGTCCTCTTTAAAAAGGGGTTAAAAGCTGTGAGTTAAGCCAATAGCAGTAAGGGAAGAGGTACAAGATGGTAGTGAGACCTGATATGATGTATGGTTTGGGGACGGTGGCACTAACAAAAAGACAAGAGGCAGAGCTGGAGGCGACAGAGCTAAAGATGTTAAGATTTTCATTTGGAGTGACCAGGTGAGACAGGTTTAGAAATGAGGACATCAGAGGAACAGCTCAGGTTGAGCGGTTTGGAGACAAAGTTAGAGAGGCTAGATTGAGATGGTTTGGACACATGCAGAGGAGGGATATATTAGACAAAAGATGCTGAATATGGAGCTGCCAGACACGAGGAAGACTGAAGAGAAGATTCATGGATGTAGTGAAGGAGGACGTGCAGTGTGACAGTGGAGGATGTGGGATAGGGTGAAATGGAGGCAGATGATCTGTTGTGGTGAAGAATAAAGAGAGCAGGAAGAAGAATAAGAATTGATGTATTGCACATAACTGACATACCATTGCTTTAAAGCTGATATTGAGAACTTATTAAAATGGGTTTTTTTTTCTAATGCAGAATTTGTAATAATTCTTTAGTTCAACACATGAACTCTTAGAGTACCCACCCCCTGTATTCTTTGTTGTCTTCGGCAGTTATAGATTCCCTTTGTATGTCTATCAATAAAAATGATTAGCAACTACTATTTTTCTAGCTATCCAGCAAGATATCAGCTATTATTTTACACTGAGCAGACTCTGGTTGCAATGAAGTCCCAAAGATCCCATTTGAGATATTCCGGCAGTCTGATAAAAAAAAAAAAAAAAACACTGCCAATAACCAATGCAAGTACATGTGAGAGAACAATCAAAGTGCCACGGTCATAGCATTGCATGCAGTGATGGATTACTGAACTTCAATAATGTGATATAACTGATGATACTGAATGCCTTTTCACATTTCTTCTCATAGATGAATATATAGACTGACAGAGTAGACACAGTATTCATTATTACAAACCTAAGATTTATGGCTCATTGTGGGTTTGTTCACTTGTGCTAAGTTTTAAAGTGATTAAAACAATTAAAAAAAAAGCACACATATGCACCACACTGGTAAAAAAGATAGATGCAGGATGCATATTTTATGTTTTACTTGTAAATCTATGCTCACCTTCATGCACTTGGACTCAGTTCTGATAATGAACTCACTCCACTAACAATAACAGCTTAATTTCCTGGGTTATTTGAGTCAGGTCTTTCTGGAGTGACAATTTCTCCATCTGATGACCTCTGTAACTCATTTCTTTTGTGTCTGCTAACACTATTTGTGCTCAGACACACACACACAGACACACACACTCTGCATGCACTCCAGCGCAGACAGCCAAAATAAGCGTGCAGCAGAGTTTAACCCCAGAAAGTTCTGTGTTCCCATTCAACTCTGGGTTCTTGGAGTAAATGCATCTGTGGTCTCAAAAGATATAAATGTACTGAGCGCTGTAAGATAATGAAAACTCAGTGTGTACCGATGACTGATGGCCGCAATCACCTCAGCATGATAAAAAATGGATAACGGTGCGACAGAGAGCAGTGTGATAAAAATATCACACTGTGAAACAGACGGAAATGTGTCGTGTCATGCAGAAGTGGTGCGTGGATGGCGTCCCTGCAGAGAGTTGAGTCAATCACCTCCTGTTGAAAATGACAGACAGGAAGACAAAACAAATTATGTAGGTGGGGATATGTTGGCTGACAAGATGCAGATAGTGGACCTGACTGACAGATATATGAGAACAGGAAAAATAACACACAGTGGCAGTTTGGGAAACTCACCGAGCTACTGTTGATGGAAAGATGGAAATCTAGTTTACAGATTTACAGACAGTGAGAGGAGGAGACAGGCTAATCAATGACATGGCACAGTGGACAAAAGAAGAAGACAGACGATAGATACACTATACTGCCAAAAGCATTCACTCATGTGCCTTCACACACATATGAACTTGAGTGACATCCCATTCTTAATCCATAGGTTTATATGATGCCGGCCCACCCTTTGCTGCTGTAACAGCTTCAACTCTTCTGGGAATGCTTTCCACAAGGTTTAGAAGTGTGTTTATGGGAATTTTTGACCATTCTTTCAGTAGCATATTGTTACATTCCCTTAAAAGAATGTACAGAGTTAGCATCAGGTTAATATTTATTATCCTGCTTCCAGGTCCTGATGTTCAGGTTCCGCTCTACTACTGGCTCCTGCTGATCCCGTTTTTCCCACTGTTGGCTGGAGTCCTGCATCCAGTGGATGCTCTGCAGGGCCTAAATAAGTTGGCTGTAACAACACTTCATGGCCTTTGGCCTTTTCTCCTTGATTGTCAAGAAGCTGAGGTGCTAATTAATTGATGGGGTTTTATTTTTAAGTTAGGGTTGTTTTGTTTGTTGTGTTGGTCTTTGCTCTCCCTGAAGTCAATTTATGCTTCAAACCAACCCAAAGAGTCTCCTCATGTTCTTTCATCCAGTGTTATGTTACTTCCCTCACCCCTAGACCTTGTTGGGGATGTGACACATATTTGTGAGGTCAGACACTGATGTTGGATGAGAAGACCTATCTTGCAGTCTCTGCTCTAATTCATCCCAAAGGTGTTCTATCAGGTTGAGGTCAGGACTCTGTGCAGGCCAGTCACATTCTTCCACACCAAACTCACTCATCCATGTCTTCTCTTTACTTTGTGCACTGGTGCACAGTCATGTTGGAACAGGAAGGGGCCATCCCCAAAATGTTCCCACAAAGTTGGGAGCGTGAAATTGTCCAAAATGTCTTGGTATGCTGAAGCACTGAGAGTTCCTTTCACTGGAACTAAGGGGCCGAGTCCAACTCCTGAAAAACAACACCACACCATAATCCCCCCTCCACCAAACTTTACACTTGGCACAGGTGCAGTCAGCTAAGTACCGTTCTCCTGGCAACCACCAAACCCAGACTCATCCATCAGATCGCCAGATGGAGAAACGTGATTCATCACTCCAAAGAAAACATCTCCACTGCTTGGATGCAGCTGTTTGGCCAAGGAAACCCATTCCATGAAGCTCTCTACACACTGTTCTTGAGCTAATCTGAAGGCAACATGAAGTTTGGAGGGGTGTAGTGACTGACTCTGCAGAAAGTTGGTGACTTTTACGGAATATGGACTTCAGGATCCCCTGACCCTCCTCTGTTATTTTACATGGTCTACTTCATGACTGAGTTGCTGTCATTCCCAATTGCTTCCACTTTGTTATTATACCACTAACAGTTGACTGTGGAATATTTAGTAGCGAGGAAATTTCACAACTTGACTTCTGGCATCCTATTACGGTACCATGCTGGAATTCACTGAGCTCCTAAGAGCGAACCATTCTTTCTTTGGATTTTATACAACCGTGGCCGTGGAAGTCATTCAAACACCTGAATTCAATTATTTGAATGGATGAGTGAATACCTCTGGCAATATAGTGACTACACCATGATAATGGGACAACTGACAGCCAAAGGCAGTTAATGTATCCTGACTGTGTCAGAAAGCAAAAAGACAAACTTCCACTGTGGCATCTGGAGAGGATTTGGAGAAAGGTCGATGTTGGTTAGGTCACATGTCCAGCTGTGGGGTTAACTACAAGCAGTAGTAATCGGCTTGGGCAGGCAAGACAGGCTTAATGAAGGCTAAGCCACGCTTACAGCTTCTCTCAGTGGTCAGCAGGCAGAGGTTAGCGGCTTAGCAGCAGGACACTGAAACAAACAAACTCCAAACAAAGCAGAGGACACACAAGATTTTCTATTAGCATATTTACTGCAAAAAGTGACTAAAATGTCAGATTTAAAAAAAAAAAAAAAACAGTTACATACTGGCATAAACAGAAAAAGCATAAATGGAAGTGAAAAAAGTTAGTAAGAGAAGAATGTGAAAGGTGGAGAAAAGAAGAGATGGAGGGATAATAAGTAGAAGGGGGTAAGGAAAAATGGAATCGGGGGAAATGAGGGGGAAGAGAGAGTTCCTGTCCCTTCCAAGGACATGGCAGTGTTCATGTTCTCAGTCGGTACCATCTGCTCCAGGAGCATGTCAGCTTGCCAGCGAGGAGAACAGTACAAGGCTCCGCCAAAAACATGCCGTAACACCACCACCATAACAAACAAACAAAGCCCTCACACAGAAATGAACACACACACACACACACACACACACACTGCAGAGCAGCACATTAATTCTGCTCCAGCAAGTGTCTGCACCAGAGTTCCAGGTATTAAAATCTGCAATCTCTCTAGATCTGTCGGTATCTGTGAGACAGCAAAACTAATTTTCCAGGGGAGAGTAACACAGTGATGTGAAATAATTACATCTCTCCAGGAGACATGAATTAAGATGATACAGTTTTGGGAGTTGTATCCAGGCGCACTAAGGATAGAGCACTGGGGCTGGTGGCTGGCTGAGTCAGGTCCGAGGTGACAGCATGAGAGCACCCACGAGGGACCAGGGATGTGTGGCAATGTGCTACAGTCAGCTCAGCTGTGTACCTGTCTTGGGATGTATTTCTGTGTGTATGTGTAAGCACGCATTGATCCCTATGTGTGTATGTTTGTGGCTGGGCTGTAGTGTGCATGCAGGAAGCTTGCATGCTCCTGCTGAATCTATTTGCAGCTGGGAAGGGAATAACCACGCACACACACACACACACACACACACACACACACACACACACACACACACACACACACACACACACACACACACACACACACACACACACACACACACACACACACACACACACACACACACAAACAAAACCTTAAACAGAAACTCTCAGTAAACTGCTATGATGGATAACAGAGCAGTTGGTGACATGAGCATAAATCAGTATGAACAGGCAGTGATTATCAATCTATCATGTATATGCAATTACACACACATCGCTTTATGCACTTACACTATGTCCTGCTACTAGTTGACCTACATACCACCTGACATTCATCTCTTTCTAGTGGACTGGAGCCATCTGTCATTTAAGAAAAAGAAATGCCTAGAAGGCGAAGAACGAATCACTTGTCAACACATTCGATAAAGCTGAGCAGATGGACACTCCATCACTCGCTGGACTGTGTCACTGAGCGCCTGTAAAATCCTGACCTTCACCGATGCCCTCGGCGACTGCTACCACACTCCTGACAGGCAAAGGTGATGGAGAAAAAAAACAGAATGAAGAGCCGGGTCAAGTCTCAGAGACAGGTGTCTCGAAACTGGACAAATAAAACCAAGGATGGAGCTGTGTTTGAAACTAGTTTGTGATGTTGAGTCAGACCACATTGGCAAACTGAAGAATTTATAGCCGTTCCAAAGAATTCACACTTGAAGGTTGAGGGAAAGGCAGATTGTCATGGAGAGGAGTGGTGGAAACGCGGTATGGTTTAAAAATGACATTGCACATTTTCAGACAGTACCTTCTGGAAAACCTGCATTCATAAAATCCTACTTCTTTATACACATCAAAAGAGACAGATCTAAAAAAAGAAATGTACTCCACACTCTGCCTGCTGAGCCACATACCTGACAACCACCGCTATAAGTTAGATGTTTTTTGAGTGACAATTTAAACTGAAAGTCAATTTAAAGAAAATGTAAAGACAGAACAATTACTAATGTAAATACAGTGATATATTGGCATTGTTTGTGTTTCCATTAATGAAAATTCTGTATAAGCGCCATTCACTACACCGGTCTGTCCCATTTTTTACATACACTGAGTTTTTGCCTTTTTTCCCAGCTTTATATAAGCCACATACAAAAGCAAAGTGCCAAAGTGCATTTATCACTTGTTTATTAAACTTAAGGTTGAATGCACAGCCCAGTTTGGAGCCAGCAAAATAAAGATGTGCTGCACTATTATTACTACCAGTGTAAAAGTGCTGTTTCAGGGACACACAGTCCAAAGTCAAAATTGGCCCTTGGTGAGCGTGAACGGTTATCTGACTCTGTGTTAGCCCTGAGATCGACTGGTGATCTGTCAGGGGGTACCCCATCTCTCACCTTCTGACTATAGCTCCAGCCACCCCACCCCACCCCACCCCAACCTTGATAGGTAAGAATAAAACAGACTGATAGATGGATTCTCCATGCAGTGAAAGACTCTGTGGGAAAATGGTTCAACAGTTTAAAACTAACTTTCTTCAGTGTAAAATTGCAGGATTTGGTAGCTCAGCATGTCTGTATCACTGAAAACATTCAACAAATCCAGAGAAATCTCTGTATGCAGGGATGTTGTGACATGTAGAAATGTTGGTTTGATCACTTGGCTACATGCCTTTCAATGGATGTTTCCACAACCTAACTTATTTAATTATTTAACAATGCAGAGTAGCAACAGAGGGAATGCAAAAGTTATATACATTTCACTGTTAATGGCTGCAGTACTTTCAATAGCAAGAAAATGAAAAGTATTACTTCTGGGACATTAAACAGGTGCTAAAAACATGTAACTTCACTTTGGGGCATTGCAGATTTCCTGCTATAAGGAGTCAAATCCAAGGCCAGAGTCAAGGTTAAAAAAAGATAATCATACAATTCATACAAGCTCAGTTTCATCAAAACTCAATGAATAGTTCAGGAAGAGTGGTCAGAATTTACTTTAGTCATTTCTGGTTTCACATTAAAACTTTTGGTCTTAGAATTGACCAAGTAGCAAATCATAAGAACTGAAGCAAATCAACAATCAATAAGGATCACTTTCATTTGAAAAAAAAAAAAAATGAGTGAAGTTTATCTGCTTTTATTTCAGAAGGATTTTTGCTGTAGACCAGTGTTATCAGAACACTATCCAAAAGCGGGTTCACTGAGGGTTCACTGATACATATGGCAAGGGAAACTTATTCATCAGCGAAGGCATTGTTAATGCTAAATGCTGAATAAGGAAGGATGGCATCCTTTTTCATGTTTCCAAGAGGCAGACATGTTGCATGACACACAATAAGCTTCTTCTTCCTTCTTCTTCCTCTAGAACCACCAAGTTTTAATTTCTGCATTCTGTTAGAAGTCTGTGTAACTTTGTCAAAGATCCCGACCAGTGCAGATGCTGCACACTTTATCCTGCAACATTTATGCATCTTTCTAGAGAGAAGTGTTGTCAACCAAACAACACTTTCAGTGTGAGATGCACTTGTCATTAATTCACAGGATTACAGAGCACTGAGGCATTTCCACACACACATATTCAACATCATATTTCTTCCACATCCAAATAGAGCAGATGAGGGATGGTTTGACCTCCCACCCTTCTGTTGCTGCGGTAACACTGGTTGCATCCTAGAAGACAAAGACACAGACAGTATGAAACAACACTTTACGATGGAGACGGTGGCATTACAAGAATTTAACATTCAAATACTTTTCACACTTAAAAACACCAAACAAGGAACAGCATTTCAGTCATTCAGATATTTTTTAGTAAAACAGACATAACAGCTATTCTGCTGCACGTGGGTTCAATCAGCACAGAGCAATCTGGGAATTAAGAGTCTTCGTTTTTGTACTGTGCACAAACACATCATACTAAATAAAAACCTTGTGCTTTATGCAAAAACTCAGCATTCGTCCTGGCTTCTTGCACAGCCTGGTGCAGCTGTGACTGCTGCAGCTTTTGTGTGTGAGCCTCAAGTGGAGTGTTTGATTAGTGAATTTGAATCACCTGAGACAATCACCCATCCCGCCACTGCTAACTTAATCATTCTGCTCCACCTCTCCTCCTGCTGCTCAGTGAAAACCACACCCAGATACCACAGAGATCTTATTTGTATTGCAGTCTTCCATATTTGAAATTATTGCTTTTATATTGTCTAATGATATGAGGGTGCTTTTGACAATCTTCCTAATTATATATAATCAGTGATGGTCATAATTATATGTATTTGCAAATGACTGGAGCAACATTTATTGTATGTACTGCACATCTGTATAAAACATTATTAAAATTATATATAAAAGTAAGCAATGCAACTGAAATATAGTACTAAACATCCACAAGCAGATGTTTAAAGAAAAACATCATTCATTGCTACTTATGCATATATACAGTATGCATACTGATGTCTTAGAACAGGTAGAAGCTCAATGCTCAGACTCTGGCCCTTTCTCACATAATCAGTGTCTTTATAGATCTGCCACTGAAACCCAGAGAAAGGTCCACAGCAATATATTTCCCCTCTCATATATATCCACTACAATCACTAACGATCTCCTTCTCCCCTTGGGCTGCAAATTATCAGGAAACGCCAATGACTAGCTGAGCGGTAATTTGTAGAGCAGCGGACCTTCTTCCCCTTGACCTTCTCTACCTCTCTCCATCTGAGACAGCGAGCCTCTCTCCTATCAATTCTCTGCATCTTTTTTTCTTCCTACTAGTGAATGTCACCCACTTTTTTTTCTATTTTTTTCTCTCACTTTTCCTTAACCTTTCTTTTCTTCACTCCCTCCCCAACCTCAGTCCTGTAATGATTTACACACTGCCTCCACAAAAAAAAGGGGGGGGGGGGGGTGTCTTCAATAACAAAATAAATTTTTTATTAGCAGGGAATTGATTGATAACTCAAGGGAATGGCTGACAGCTGTAGGGCTGCAGGAAAATATATAAAAAAAAGACATACACGACGATTGCGTGTATCAAGTCTCTGACTGGTCATGCAGCTGTCGAAGTCACGCTGAATTATCAGTCCACAGGTCTGCTCTCCCTGAAAAATCAATTTGAACGGATGCACTGCAGAACAAAAACTGGCAGCACAGCTTTCTGTCACGTGACTCGGGAGAGTGTATTTTTACAAAAGAGGTGTGATCATTGAGATGCTGAACACACATGCACACAGAACAAAAAGCGGAAGAGCAGGGGAGGATTGTTAAATAGTGTGCAGATTTCAATCTGATCTTTTGAATCATTTGCACTGCAGGGAGATTTTCTCCGTGATTTGGCTCCAGCGCATATAAGGATGAAGAGGGTGGTGTAAGAATGAGTCAAGTTGATGCATGCAGTAGTGGGCGAGAAGGAGCATTTCACAGCGACACCCACATCTTCAGCATAAAGACCTGCAGTGGGCTTGCCATAGCAGACAGTATTGATTGATTTGTCTCTTTAGAATCTCAAAATAGGGTACAGAATGAAGAAGAGCTTATATACCAGCACAGACACCCATCATAACTGAACTGCAGACCTGTCCTGTCAAACTCTGACAGGTTCTGTTGCCCTAGTTAGAGCTTTATATAAGACTATGCCATAGTGGTGTAAAAAGACAGCCTACCTCTGTGTCACTTTTGACCTTTTTTAATCACCCACCTGCACATAAATGACGCAGGTGGCTGGAAGCAGGCTTGCTCCTCACTTGTTTTTCCCCAAGCAAAAAGTGACAGGAAGTACCATCATTACCCAAACTGTTCTTTGCATTGCTGAATGGCCTCATCCAAAGTCAGAAATGACCGCAAGAAATCCCATGAAAAGCGTTGGCTTAATTTGGTTCAGCAAAGGAAGCCCTAAACTTTAAAGTGATAAAGGTGTTTAGAGGCTGTGCTCATAATTTAACGTTGTGCTATTTAGATGCGATCACTAGAGATATATAATAAACTTTTTTTTTTATTATGAGAGCAGTCAAACGGCAGCTAGGTGCTCTTATCTTTGACATTTAATTTGGGATTGCTGGTTTCCAAACCAACAATGAATCACACATCCCCCTGGTAGATGCACTGAACAGAGCTATCTCTGATCTGTGCCACATTTACAGGTTAATTGCTGCCCGTGTTAAACCTTCCCATCTGACAAGCTGCTATGTAGGCCATTGATCCCTCCAGCTGGCTGCTGCCACGTGATGCCAGCATCTGGCATCTGGGCTGTGGCAAAGGTCACAGGTCACCCGTCCTCCAATCTCTGCATCACAAATACCACGCGCACACACAGGCACACACTCTTGTTAAATAGGATTTATTAACTAATATGAAAATTTAAATACTTCCCACAGATAGATAGATAGATAGATAGAGAGATGGACAGATAGATAGATAGATAGATAGATAGATAGATAGATAGATAGATAGATAGATAGATAGATAGATAGATAGATAGATAGATAGATAGATAGATAGATAGATAGATAGATAGATAGATAGAGAGATGGACAGATAGATAGATAGATAGATAGATAGATAGATAGATAGATAGATAGATAGATAGATAGATAGATAGATAGATAGATAGATAGATAGATAATGCATCAATGAATTACTTAAACTAGCCTGCACCGACCTAAAACTGACCTGCACAAAAAGCAGAAAAATCAATCTGTTTAATCCTGCATAGGAATTTAAGATCAAAGGTATAGATCAATCGTGCTGGATATATTCCACGTTCCAGTTTTTGATTTCATCTAAGAGGTTTTCGGTGAAAATTCAAATCCGTGCATTTCAGGTTGTGAAAAGACGTACAGAAATGAAAGCACACGGCGCAACAAAAGCACACAAGCTGCTGGAAGAATTGTACTGTCTGAATTTTATTTGGTGGGTACATTTAGGCTTGAGCTCGAAGAAAAAAGTGAAAACAAGAAAACGTAGCAACATAATGAAAGAACTTACAGGCTTTTTTTGTTTTTTTTGTCATTGTGTCATTGCTGTTTGTTGGAGCCAAGACTGAGAAAGAAGTTGTTGGACTCGTGTCAAGCAAGCAGCAGTCTACGGTGTGTGTGTGTGTGTGTGTGTGTGCGCAGCATTTCTGGTTGCCATTATTATCTATTTTAAAGTTTGCTTTTCAGAATGAGACCGTAGTTTCAGAGAACAATTGCTTATTGTTCCCTGCAGGCCCTGCAACGAGGGCTAACAAAGAGATCTGAATACAGCTAGAAAACCAAACTGACAGTCTTGTGCCTACAAGTTTGGTAGCCATTTTAAAACAAGCGTTTTAAGTGTTTTAATGATAAATGCTGAAGATGTAAAATTGTATCGGATTTGATCTAACTGATAGGACAATCAAAACACAACAAAACAGGATCTGCCTCAGCATCAGCATCAGCATCAGCATCGTCTTTGCATCGTGACTGTGGGTAAACACCATCACGCTCTGAATACTGTATAGATGACTTGAGCTGTGGGTGGATTAAATGGAATTTGTCATCTGATGTGCTAACAAAAACTGCACTATCAATATATGGCAAGTCAGATGTCACACTGATTCACTGGGGCTTTTTTCAGAAGTTTTCAAATAATAATATCACTTGATGGAAGTTTTGAGCCTGTTAGTTCTGCCTCCAGCTGTATCTGAAGCGCGGATAAAAGGTGGTGGGAGAGACGTTCGCTCGACTGCATCTCTGAGGATCAACAGTGCACAACCCACACACAGCTGTGTTGATGAGGAGAGCCCCTTACTAATATGACACGGTCCTCAAAATTTGGATGGACGCAGCCCGGAGGTGATGCAGGCATAAAAGGCAGAGAGCGACAATCAGTCAGTGTGTCGACGCTATAAACTTGCATGAGATTTTCTCTTTTTTTTGGAACTCTTCCCACTTCTCTTGGGAAAATTTTTTTTTTTTTTCTCTCTCTCTCTCCCTCTCTGGATTGAAACATAAACTCATGAATAAACAGAAGGATGGTGCATGTGAATGTGAAAACACATGGCTCCAGCTAATATAAATGTAGATGCTTCAGCTACAGAAATGATTGAACTGGATTAAGGAGATACTCTGAGTAGTCTGCCACAAAAAAAAAAAAATAAAAGGAAAAAAAAGAAAGAGGCAAAGATTTCAGCTTTGGGATTTGTCTTGTCTGTAGTAGAGGCTCGTTGGGAAAGAGTTTGGTTCTGTTCTTGTTACAAGGACTGCAGTGGGCCTCTACAGTTTTATTGATGACATTTAGTCAATTTTTAATGGATTCACTTGTATCAAATTTTGCTCACCACGCTCACGGCATCAAGTTGGATCAGCTCTCTCTGTGGTTTGTATCGACGTGTTCTGCCTACAAGGCCATTTCTTTAAACCTCTGCGTGGTAAGGCTAGTGGTTTCTTGGAGGCTCTCTAAAGCTTCCAGGAAAAAGAATGTTTTTCATACTAACACCGCTGTTGAAATAGAACTGTATGCAGCTGCAGGAAGGAACAGCTGGACATGTTTTCAACTGTTTGTTTCTGCTGCTTCCAGTTATCTGAAAAAGTGTTGACGTTAAATGTGCTGCTCAATACCAGAGAAGGGTTCTGGGGTTAATGCCTTTGTGCTTTCTGCTACAAGAAAAGTGTGAGATTCATGGAGTGGGAAAAACTGTTGTGTCAAATCCAGGGAGTGTATGAGCGGAGACAAGAGAGCCAACCCACTCTGCTGATTTACTAAATATCCACATTAACATGCATCTAGGGTGCATTGCTTTGTGCTAGGCTGTTTCAATCAGAGCTTCCACATTTTCTTTTGAGTGCAGTTCCAGGAAAAACGTTTACTGCAGAAGCATTCAAGAACAATTGCAGCAAATCCTGGACAGCGGTGTTTTGAAATGAATGATCAGACAGCTCAAATTAAAAGATATATGTTTTGCTTTTGATTGAGCTGTAATGTGTCTTCCACTTCCACAAGGTCTGAACCAAGTGGAGAGTCTGTGATTATTCCCAAGTAGGCTAGGATAAAATTACCACACAGTGTTATTTCCCTTCAGTCTCTTTTCATCTCCCTCCTTTCTTTGTATGTAGGTCGATTTATAAAGACTTGGAATAGGAGGGCGGTTGGTTAGTTAGTTGCACCCTGTCCCCATGTACTGTGTGGACAGTACATGAAAACATCTGAGATGATTTTACTGCAAATAGCTGATTGGTTCATTTTTCATCTTTAATTTGGAACAAGGCAACCATTTTTATAAAATGTAATTGTGCAAGATTTTGATTTTGGGGCCCCAAACATAGAAATACAGCCTAATTTCTGAACTATGTGAACTGTGTCAAATAAATAAAATAAGATAAAAATTCCATTAAGACAAGTCCAACTTATTCATAATTAACTTAAATGAATCCTCAAATTTTTGTGTTTTATACACACAGGAAAACTGCCCTTCTCTCTTTTTGCCACTCAGGACACTGCCATGCCTTTGAAAAACTGGAGTGGGAGTATAAATGTTTATGTACATGTGGGTGGTCGATTGACCCATCCAGCAGAGAAACTGCAGGTTCTAGTGACACAGAAAGAGCATTATGCAAGTTTACATATTGTATGTAAATTTGCACACTGTCTGACCAGCTTTCAGCACAGACTGTGCCCTCGGTGTGTATGCCCTCTGTCAGTTCTAAGGTTTTACATATCAGGACATCATGAAAAATTATTTTAGCAGGTCTTAAAATCAAGTAAATAGAACTTCAGATGAACAACACACACCATATTATGCCCTGTCATTATTTATTTAACAAAAATTAAGCCAAAATGCAGTCGCTTGTTAGTCGATTGTGTCCAAACATCTCCACTTCGGTCTCATCTGTCCAAAGGACTTTGTTTCAGAAGTCTTGTAGTTTGTTCGGATGCAGCTTTGCAAACCTAAGCAGTGCTGCTGCCAACCCTTCAAAACAAGCCAGACTTGTTCAGTCTTTTTCTAGTTGTGCTGTCATAAACTTTAACATTTAACATGCTAACTGAGGACTTTAGAGTCTGCGATGGAGCTCTTGGGTTTCGGCTGTTTCTCTGTGCCGAGTTACATGACCTGCCCTTGGGATGAATTTGCTGGGATGTCCACACCTGGGAAGACTGGCATGTTGAACGTTACTTGCTGTAGAATGATGAACTTAAAAATTATTTGAAAATGACCTTATAACCTTTCCCAGACTGATGGGTAACAATAATTGCTTCTCTAAGATCACTGCTGATGTCTTTCCTCCTTGGCATTGTGTTAACACACAGCTGAATGCTTCAGACCTGCAAACTGCTCATAGATCTGCTTTTATAGAGGTGCGCATCCTTGCTGAAGATCAGTTAATCAAGTGCATTTTTTTTAGCAGCAACTGGTGGTACTTTTCCTCTGAATTCCTATGGAGGCAGTAAGGGTTTACTTCTGCATTTTAGCTTCATTAAAAAAAAAAATAATGCACCTTAAAAAATAATGACACAGTCATGAGGTTGTATTTACTTTATTTTAAGACCTCCTGAGGATAGTTTTTATATCCTGATACGTAAAACCTTAGAAAAACCTTACAAAGGTGCACTTTCTTAACATGACTGTATTTTGCTAAATGTGATGAACAACTGGTTCAACTGCGCTGAAAAAGTATTCCAGGTGGAGTTTTTCCTTCAGGGTGAATGCACATTCATATACATGTCCAGAAAATCTAATCCTAATTCTATTATAGAGCAAGTATATGGAGGATGGTAGACTCAAACTTTCTATAACACACTGTATGACTGACATGTCTGAATAATAAGTACGAAACTGACACCCACTGACAGTCACATGCATGAGCATGAGGACTATTTCTTTTAATAAAGGGCATATGCTTTGCTCTGTTTTAGAGCTTCCTGGAGCCCCTTTAATTGGAAATAGAGCATATGTTTCAAGGTCACTTTGCACTACACTGTCATGGCACGAGGTACATGGAAACATGCCAGATTTGTCTTATCACATCCAGTAAGAAATGCATTCTCTCCAATCAGAAGATAACCTTTAAAGACAGAGAAACAATAAAGGTCACTATAAACCCCTCCATCTGCTATACCCTGCCTTCACTCAGTAGTTCCATCATGCAGATGATGGAGATGGAGATGCAAAATCTAAGCTGTGAACATGCCACTGGTGAGGCTCACAGATGATGGGGATAAAGAACTGATAACAACTGGCTCAGTGTTTGAGTAAATGGACCATCCAAATCCAAATCACCATATTGAAGAAACAACACCCACACATTTTTCATTTTTCCAGTAGAAACACGTTTGCAGAAAAAAACATTCTACTGCTGTGTCCATTTGAAACAAAAGCGGAAAGCAAAGCGAAGTCTTCCTAATAGATTCAAGCCAAGCTTGGGTCCGATAAACAAAGCAGCAGGCATAGAACACAAATCAATAGGTCAAGACAGGCCAAGAGTTTCTGGGGATGGAAAAAAAAAAAAAGCCAGGTTAAGTCAGAGCTGAGAGCAGTTCATCTAACAGTGCACCTCACAGCATGTTTCTTTGGCCACCCATTTACTCTTTGTAGCTCTTAAATCTGCCGGTAAGATTTAATGTGAACTAAAAAAAAAGGAAGAAAAAGAAAAAAAAAATTCCTCTTTAAACTCTGAAATGTTTGGGAAGCCATTAGCGAAAGATTGGTGTGCATTACAACTTTGCAGCTATTCAAAAGATCCTTTTTTTGTGATAGTCACCATCAAACAGACCCAAACAGACAATGACGCCAGATCTCTTTGGGCCACGAGATGAAAGCAATCACCAGCAGGTGTTTCTGCTGCAAATGCATTAGCCGGTGATATTAAAGAGTGGGTATTGTGCTCCCTGCCATTCAGTCTGCATTTCCATCCATCCAACCTCCGGTACTATGTGGGAGGGTCATGACCACTCAGCCAGAGCTAGCTCTACCATCAGAGATCAGACAGACACAGCAGGCCAGGCGCTGTGACCATACCTCCTTAAATAGCTCACACTGATGCCTGCTCATACAGATACACAATGAGTCACTATAGCACAGAGCTGAAATACTGCTCTGGAAAGTGGGGAGGAAAAGATATATTCTGAACATACTTGTTTTCCCTAAATTAAACTTTTCTGGACCATATATACACATTTTTCTTATTCTTGCCAGCTTATTTGATGCGCTTTTATTTCCAGGAAACATGAGTCATCAAAAACTAAACTTTTATGGGCAGACAACCAGCAACAGGCACTTGTTAATTTCAAGTAACTTTGCAGAAATTGTTTTGTATTACTTAGCTTTTAAAAAGATAAGCCCCTCTGCAGTGCGGACAGTCTAACTGTCTAAATTCAGGTGTTCTAGTCGCTTCCATGACCACAGATGTATAAAACCAAGCACCTACTGTAGACTTGCAGACTGCTTCTACAAGCATCCGAAGAAAGAATGGGTCGCTTTCAGGGGCTCAGTGAATTCCAGCATGGTACCGTGATAGGATGCCACCTGTGCAAGAAGTCCACTTGTGAAATTTCCTCACTACTAAATATTCCACAGTCAACTGTTAGTGATATTATAACAAAGTGGAAATGACTGGGAATGACAGCAAGTCACCCACAAAGTGGTAGGCCACATACAATCGCAGAGCAGGGTCAGGGGATGCTGAGGCGCATAGTGCGCAGAGGTCACCAGCTGTCTGCAAAGTCAATTGCTACAGACCTCCAAACTTCATGTGGCCTTCAGATTAGCTCAAGAACAGTGCATAGAGAGCTTCATGGAATAGGTTTCCATGGCCGAGCAGCTGCGCCCAAGCCTTACATCACCAAACACAATGCAAAGCAACAGATGCAGTGGTGTAACGCACGTTGCCACTGGACTCCAGAGCAGTGGAGACGTGTTCTCTGTAGTGCTGAATCACACTTTTCCACCTGACAATCTGATGGATGAGGGTTTGGCGGTTGCCAGGAGAACGGTACATGTCTGACTGCATTGTGCCAAATGTAAAGTTTGGTGTTGGTGTTTGCATGTTACTTAGCGTACATAATGTAGCTTTTATTTGATTGCAACACACCAGCACACAAGTATGCCCTGTACATACTGAACATCAACACTTATTTTCTGGTCTTGGTGGTGCAACTCTCTGAAAATATTGAACCTTTAGTAAGTTGAAAGTGTGGTTCGTTTGACTTTGCAGAAATGCACAGTATTGCATTTTGAATCCCTGGCTGGAGGTTTTCTTTGATTGATGCACCAAGGCTTAGAAGAGGCAGAGTGGAGCTGGCACCTGTGAGGCACATTGAGTTTGAATTGACAGCTGCTGAGCTCTGAGCGGTGTCTCCAGTGTAGGCAGGCAGTATTTGGTGTTGAGATATTAAATTAGCCTCATTGAGGCAAATACAATAAAATTATAGAACTCTTACAACAAGTATAAAAGAGACCTATTCTTCCATTTCAGAATGAAACTCAGGATCTAGTAAAGTTACTCACAGCGAGGCTCATTATTCATCTAAGCACAAACATCTGAGAATTTGCAGTGATGAAACATCACTTGTGTAACTACAAACCACCAGCTAGTGTCTCCCTGAATTCCTGATGTAATTGAAGGTCTTGTTAAGCGAAGGTGCAAGATTCTCTGGTTACACTGATATTTCAGACTGGCAAAGTACTTTTTTTTTTTTTTTTTCAACAAATACTGAGGAGCGAGGACTATCCACTTTAAAGAAGATGCTGTGATGCCTGGCCCAAAACCATCCTGAATGCACAACGAACAGGGCTTTTAAAAAGTAAATATAGAGGCACTGTTCTATGCATGTAGAGCATCTGCAGACTTTTTTTTTTTCCTTCTTCAGATATACTACTGGTATTCATACCAACAGTGCCTGTACTGGGAGAAAATGGCTTTTAGTATTCATCTAAGCACAAACATCCAAGAATTTTCAGTGATGAAACTTCACTTGTGTAACTACAAACCACCAGCCAGAGTCTCTCTGAATTCCTGATGTAACTGAAGGTCTTGTTAAACAGAGGTACAAACCAAGCCTGAAACACTGTGTGCTAAGAAGGCAGCATACTAATGGAAACTAGCTAACGTGTTTACATGGTTTCACAGCTGCAGCAAAATATGCTGACACTGGAAAATATCTACAAAAGCTCTACAAGCAGGAAGATTGAAACCTTGAACAATATTTGACCCGAGGTGATTTAACGTGAGTTGAAGAAAAAAAAAAACTGGAAATGAGAAAGCCCAGAGAACAGGCTGAGTGAGCAAAGGCATGAGGGAGGAGGAAGAAAGGCTTTGTAAATAAACAAGGATGCTCAGGAATTAGAGAGCTGCACCTGACCTAGTGTTATATTTTCCTCATTTTTTGTGACAACAGCTCAGCTCCATCTGTGAAACTTTACTTTTAACATGAACATGCACTTGTTCCCCAGACTCTGCAGCTGATGGCCACCGTTCATCCTCATTGCTTTGCTGTTGTCTCCATCAGTCACCGAGGAACTGTGTGTGCGCTGGTCCTAGCTGACGATACGTGTGCACCAAAGGTTTGCTCTTCCTTAACTTTGGGTTTCTCATTCTTTTTCTGGAACACTTGGACATGCAAGAAACATTACATGTGTTTAGTACTTAGATTAGGGACAGCATTTAGATGTGATTAAATATTAAAAGTTCTCCCCAGGTGGTTCTTGCCCAACCTGTCATGACGGGGGTGCGCCCCACAGTTTGAGAAACACTGGATGAAAGTGATGAACTAGTTACCTGGCACAGCCATCTATTGTGCCATGTTGCTAATACCCATAAATGAGAATTAGAACAAAGCAGTGCCACCAAATATGATTAATGCAGACAAATAATCTTCTTTTGACAGTTTTAAGTCAAAGTGTATCTTTGCATCTTTATCTCCCATTTTAATGTACATAAGGAGAAAAAAAAAAAAGACAAGCAGTTCATATCCTCTATTTACTGAACTGTGTAAACCTCATCTGATTCAACTTGTTATATTTGGATGTTTTTGCCCCGAGCTCGGAGGCATTCACTGTACATTAATAAGTTATTTACATCTGACTGCCGCAGCAAAACATTAAAGATGGGTTATAATAAGAAGGTGGAGAGGAAGCACCCCTCCACTCACTGTCACGCTCGTGACACAGCAGAGGATGGCATCACGGCGAGTACGTTCATTAATGCCAGTTCAGTTCTGGTGCCAAGTGCTGTCAGAAAGTTTCCCTCAGAATCTGAGGGAGTTCTTCAGCAGACAATATATATATATATTCTCCCAAAGATTTGGATTTCAAAACTGTTTTCAAACTTTTGACTGGGTAACAGACAGATCCCTTTGAGGTTAGTGGAAGAAAGAAAGCTTATGTGAGAGGTTCAGTCTGCTGAGAACAGAGAGCTTTATACTGTGATTGATTTTAAAGTAGGTAGAAGGTTGCTGGATCCAGTGCCTCAGAAAAGTCCCTCCTGGTATCACGAATCGGCACCCACATCACTGTTATTTAGACTTTTGCATTTTACTCTCTGCACATGCTTAATTTGGGATTCAGTGTAGCTTTTCATTGTAAAAACACCATTTGAGTTGAGTTCATCTTCATCACATTAAGATTTTGTTCAGGTAAACTCTATCCTGACACAGTGGCCT
This sequence comes from Archocentrus centrarchus, assembly GCF_007364275.1. Lineage (NCBI taxonomy): Eukaryota > Metazoa > Chordata > Actinopteri > Cichliformes > Cichlidae > Archocentrus > Archocentrus centrarchus. The sequence continues at coordinate 13,799,396 of NC_044353.1, read as the reverse complement.
ACTACAAATGCACCTATAATCCTGCCTGCCAGAACTAATTTGCACACCTCATTAGACTGCGCCCGTGAAAATGTGTTTGCCAACATCTTAAGACAATAATCTGGAATGATTTATGAGGCTAAAACAATGAGAATTAATCTATTGTTTACTACTGTTTGAAGTTAATTTATCAGAGAAAAACTAGGAGATGAATAATGAGCTCTGGGAGAAGCTAAATTGTAATGTTGCTAAATTAGTCAACACACTAAAGGTAAAGGCATTCACTGCTATTCTTTGTAGAGAATAGGTTTAAAATACAGGAACAAAATGAAGTTAAATATGCCACTGAAACTTTTTTCTCTATTAAAGTAGTTTTTTCACATCCATCTGACAGCTTTATTTTTTTAGTGGTGGTATTAATAAAAAAAAAATTACAATTGCTTATTACAGATCTAAATTACTAAAGAAGACACTGATGTGTAAGCAGAACTGAAATCACCATCAGCAACTCTCCGTCCATCAGGTGGCATCTTTGTGCCCCATCAGGACACTTTATATAACAAGCGCCAAGTCAACTCTCAGCAGAGCGTTCCTCTCCTCCCCCCTCCCTCTTCGCTGGTCCGAGGCAGGGTCAGAGGAGTTTAACGGCCTGAACCGCAGCATCAGTCGCAGAGCACAAAACTAAAAGCCACCGAGGAAAATACACACGCACACAAAGCAGTGGGTAAGGTGCACTCAACCACCCCTGAAATCACCTCCCACATGAAACTCATGTTTGCTCAGTGGGAAGTAAACTGTTTTTGGAGAAACTGGGAGGCTGAAAGAATGCGTGATGCATGTATGCCTTTAGTTTGAATTGACGCAAGATTGCCTCTGTGAGCATTTATGCTTGGATCTGTCTCAGTGGTGACAGATTAAAGCTTACAGATAGTAATTATAGTAAATACCCCCATCTTGTTTGGGAAGTACTCTGAGGAAGCAAGTGAACTTTTTTTGTACTTTTCTGACAAACAGAAGTAACAGTTAAAGGCCTGAGGGAAAACAGAACCTTTTATTGTGTTTTATTTTACTTTTCAGTGGAGCTTTTTTCATGTAGAAATATTTCCTTCATTCGTAGATCAAACTCAGCTAAAAGATTCATTTATTACTCTGTCTTAATTATTTATAACTACATGTAGTTTTCTGATAATAAGAATAGGTCTTACCTAAATACAGTAAAATTAAAAACAGAGTGGGCTCAAAATTCAGCCTTAATTTATGTCATGAACTCTTCAATCCAGGGCTCAACATGTAAAAGCTGAAGGGAATGTACTTACAAATGCCTAATAAACAAAGTGTCATGGATTGCTGTGTGGCAGGCAGAGTTGGACCCAAATGCACTCGAGAGACAGGATTTAAACTCCAAAAGTAGCTTTAATGCTGAAGTTTTCCATAAACACAATATAAATAATGGCAGCACTGGAGCAATGAAACAGGGGAGTCTCAGACAATAAATACACACCAGGAAATTAGGGAGATGAGAAACACCAGGGAACACAGCTGAAACTCGCTGGGGAAACAAGACAAAGCAAGAAAAACTAAATAGTGCACATGATATGAAAGACTTAAAATAAAACAAGTAATTAAACACGGACTCAATAACTGATGAAAACTTGACAAAAAGGCACGGGGCACAAAGGGGAAGCACAATAACTGAAACAAGAGATAGAATGCAAACAAACTATAACCTAAAACTGAGCCTAGATAACTAAAGTAAGAAGGTCTGAGAATGTAAATACTAGACAGAAATAGCACATCCAGAACAAAGGACTAAACACAAAAGCATTACCACCATGATCAGAACCAAAACCTGTACCCACTATCCCAAACTCAGAACATCAAACAAACAAGAAGTCAAAAGTCCAGCAGATCAATTACAAATATGATGAATATAGGAACAACCAATCAGACGCAAGGATTTACCATACATCTGCCCTTTAACAACAAATCCTTCACAGTTATTTACTCAGTACAGAATCTCCAGTACAGAATTTATCAAATTAAGAGCACACTGATGAGATACAAACAGGGATAATACAGTACAATAAGAAAATTTGTTTTGGTGGGAAGTGTGAGGAAATTTGGCTGGTAGAGATTAGACCTCAACCACCTGATAACGTGAATTTAGGGAAATGCAGTATCAGTATCATCTTATCAAATGTTCAAATCAAATGCAAGTTAAGGTGTTCTGAATAATTATTGCCTTATGGTTAATTGCAGTAAGCAATGATTTAGAAAAGAAAAAAATCTTTTTGTACTATAGTCATCTGCTGTCCTGTTAAAAACTAAGTACTACTGTAAATAGCTTGTTAAACAACCTCCAGCAGCAATAAGTTAACGTACTCATTTTCTGTATGACTTTATCACTCTCTCGCATCGTTGTGAATGAATTTTGGCCCGCTCTTCTTTACAGCATTGCTTCAGGTCATTGAAGTTTATTGGCATGTGTTTATGCACAGCTCTCTTAAGATCCTGCCACAGCATTTCAATCAGGTTGAGGTCTGGACTTTGACTGGGTCATTGCAGCATTTTGATTCTTCTCTTTTTCAGGGATTCAGTTGTAGATTTGCTGCTGTGCTTGGCATCATTGTCCTGTTTCATGACCCAATTTCAGCCAAGCTTGAGCTGTCAGACAGATGGCCTCACATTTGACTCTAGAATACTTTGGTATACAGAGGAGTTCATGGTCAACTCAATGACTGCAAGGTGCCCAGGTCCTGTGGCTGCAAAACAAGCCCACATCATTACCCCTCCACCACCTCCATGCTTGACAGCTGGTATGAGGTCAAGCACTGATGTGCTGATATGCGGTGTTTGGTTTTTGCCAAATGTAGCGCTGTGCATTATGGCAAAACATTTCCACTTGGCTCGCACCTATCCAAAGGACATTTTTCCAGTGGTCTTGTAGATTGTTCCCCTGCAATCCAGGCTGTGCTGCCAGGTGCTCTTTAGAGAGAAGAGTCTTTCTCCAGGAAACCTGTCCAAACAAGCCATACTTGTTTTTGCTTTTTTTTCTAATTGTGCTGTCATGAACATTTAACATGCTAATTGAGGCCTGTGAAGTCTGAGGTGTAGCTCTTGGTTTTTTGGTAATTTTTCTGAGCATTGCACAGTCTGACATTGGGGTGAATTTGCTGGGGTGTTGTCATAGTCTATGCTGGCGATTGTGTTTTGGAGTCCGTCCCTCTTCTGAGTCCAGGTTGCGGGAAGGGCAGGTCTTCCTCCTCCCTCTGGGGTGGAGTCAGAATCTCTTCCATATCAAGCTGCAGTCAACAACCAGTACTTAAGGACCAGTTTGAGTCTTCAGTCTTCAACTTACCTGTCTCTGAGGAACTGGTTCACAAACACTCACCTGCTCTCAGCCACTAGTCCTTTGCTTCCCTACCTGCCCTCCTGGAAATCCTTTCACTCTGTACAAATAAACCAGCGATCCCTCCCAAGGACAAATTCATTCTCCCTGACAAGTAAGCAAGAGTCACTCAATGATGTTTCTTACAATCAACATCTTTTTGGAACTCTCTTACCTGGGACATTTGCATTTATTTGCCTCTCCTATTCCTTAGTGATGCTCCTTTCAGTGGACCCAGTCCCCGGTTCCAGCTTCTCCAGTGACCTGCATCTGATGCAAATTCTTCTTGTGAAAAAATACAAACTTTGAATCTTGTGAAACTGCCTCAACCGAGTCTGCATTTGAGGCCCCCATTTTGTTAACACACACCTGAATGCTCCAGCTTTTATGGAGGTGCTCACACTTGCTGATGAGCTGTTAATCAAGTGCATCTGATTATCAGCACCAGGCTGGTACTTACCCTCCTAATTCCTATGGAAGTAGTAAGGGTGTACGAGACTGCACAGAGTCCTGTGAAAACTTTCTTTTTTTTCAAATAATTTTATGCTCTTCTAGCCAGGAGTTTTTTAAGTTATCTATATAATTTTATGTTAGATTCTATATATATATATATATATATATATATATATATATATATATATATATATATATATATATATATATATATATATATATATATATATATATATATATATATATATATATATATATATATATATATATATATATATATATATATATATGTAATGCACTTATGTCCAAAATTTAAACTACAGTGTCTTAACAAACATGGTTTTGGCCTTTAATCATGCACAAGGTAGATGGATGGGTCCTGCAGAGAGCTACAGCTGGCCAGTCGGATTAAGGGGAAAACAATCCTTGATGGAAACTAAGTAGGAAGGTGGAAACGAACACTCATCTGTTGACATCTTTTCTTCATCACCTATTTAGAGACAATGAATAGAGAAAAGGATAAAACGGAAGAGAAAGAGAGATAGAACGGGCAAATGAAATATTAAACAAAAATGGTGTCTATTTTTAGAAGCAAGTGGTGTTGGGGGTGCTCTAGTTGTATTATTGATGCTGCTGTGCAAGTGGGGGCTCTCTGGTTTTCGCCTGAGAGACGGCTTGCAGAGGGTGTGTGTGTGTGTGTGTGTGTGTGTGTATGTGTGCCTGTGGGGAGGGGTCATTGCATTAAAAAGACAAAATGGCACAATAAAAGAGAACGAGATAATTCTTTGAAGCAAAACAGTCCAATGTCACATTTAAATCTGAACAGAGAGATCACTAAACACAGAAAGCATTAAGGAAGGGGGGTTGAGAAGTGGAAAAAAATCGAGATTGCTGCAGTTATATGAACTCCATTCCCCACAGAGAAGAGCTGGTGTACAGAAATATTTGCCTGCACTTTCTGACACGACTTTAGTATTCCACACAGATGTGATGCTGGCTCCTCTCTGGCAGGGGGTCTGGGAGGGAGCCTTCATGCAGAGGCACTGATCATGCTCTCTTTTTTTTTTTCAATGCACTAAAGGCACACACACTCACACAGATATATATATATACACTTATGAGCAAGCCTGATGGGATACAAGGTTTCACAGCAAAGACTGCAAAGCACTGATTTATGCATTGTCTTAGGGCAGGATTTAATAACAGGTTGCTGATCAGCTTCATTTAAAAGCATTAAGGTGTGATTTACTTATTTTTTTCACTTTTGCATTATTTCTCAAGACAGAGTGCAGTGACTTAGCGTGACTGTACAGAGCACCAGAAGTACCAAAGCTTTACATTGTGATTTCCTCAGATCAGATGATCTTTAGTCGAGGAGAAAAGCTTTTTGTGTCTACAATGTGCCACATTGTCAGTTTCCTATAGACACACACTTAAAGAGGGAAAGACATGGAGAGAGGAACTGACCTTGATGTACTGAAAAATCAATACATGGCCACAGATTATTCTCTCCCACATTACATCACAGTAATATCCCAGTGCCTATAATGCAGTTCAGTCCAATGCTGCGCAGTTGCACACATGGCGGGTCTCCTGGACTTCACATACAGCTGGAAGCCTCTGATACACGCAACATTTGTGGATGTGAGGAACAATCCAATGTGTATAGGCTGAATGTGACCCGCCACGAACAGGATCACACGGCACTGGATAAACTTTGAAGTATGTCAAATATGCTCACTTTCAAATACACAGATTTTTGCTTGCTTGTGGAGTGCAGGGTCCCTGGGTCCAGCCTCGCGGACATGTTTGATCTATTTTTGTACCGACTTCACCTGTTTCGCATGCATAATACGATAACGGTTCAGCCTCGACACACGAGGTCCTGCAATCTAAACACTTCTGTCTTCATCTTGTATTTAAAGGTTCCCCGTGAGTCTTCTTGTAAACAAACAGAAGTCGTGTTCAGTCGGGTACTGGCCTGCCCCCCTTGGGGGTGCGGTGCGGGGCTGCGTTGGCTTCTTCGGCGTGGGGGGGGGCTCTGTGGAGGGTCGGGCGGTCCTTGGGTGCCGTGGGCCCGGGAGCCCTGCCGCCGGCCAGTGCAGGGGGCTGGCCGCTGGGGGGGGGCTGGCTTCTCATCGCCTTGGGTTCCCTGGAGCCCTCGCTCCTCGACTGGGGGGGCTCCGTCTGAGACCACCCTCTCCCGTCTGCTGGGGTAGGTGTGCGGTTGTCTTTGGACTGAGTGGCCGGGGGTCTTCCTGGCCCTTGGTGGGCTGCTGGTGGCCTGGGGTTCTGGGGGCTTTCCGTACCTGCCTCTGGCTTCTGATGGGTGGAGCTGCAGCGTTTTGCCCTCATTGGTAAGTACGTTCCATGACACAGACACAAACATGACACAGACACAAACGCCCACTCAATCACAACTCAACAAAATTGTTGGTGTGCGTAACATGCTTTGTTAGTTTTGTTTTTCACACACAAATTTATTTTTGCAAGTATTGATAGTATTTTTTTTTATATGTTAAAGTGATGAACTATCTGATTAATAGACTTGTGCTCTTTCCCCTTTTTTTTTTTGCTCCCTTTCTCTCTCCCTTTTTCTTCTCTTTATTTTCCTCTTCTTCAGCCTGTCAGCTCTGGCTGTTACATAGTATGTGGAAAAATAACTCAGATAAATAAAATAAAGGGTTAAAACAACAACAAGAAGAGCCTATTGAGAACCTATAGAGCTCATCTTGAAATAGCAAATATGTTTGGCACAACAACGCATTCAGATCACAGTTCTGCTTGCAAGATCTACCAGACATGACAGGCTAAAAAAAAAAAAAAAAAAAAAAAAAAAAAAAAAAAAAAAAAAAGAAGTCGTGTTCAAGCTGAGTGTCTTTTAAACTCACTGTGTTTATCCAAACACGCTCAGTGAATATTCTTCTTGAGGAAACTTTTGGAAAGACGATTTTAATTCATGCAGTGCTCCACATTTGCCAGCTCAGGCAAATTATAAAACATTGTAGAAAATGTTACAGTGAAATAGTGGCAGCTTGATTTGCCTGTGTTGAGCCTTTCCTTCTTTACTCACTGTAATCGGCAGTGACGGTTTCTTACTGTAATATTTTCTTACTCTTTTATAGTATTGTACTGTCAGCTGTTTGCTCACCATTATACTATTATTTCAGTGCTCCTACAATATAATCTCTGTTAACATTTTATTACTGTAATAAATAACTGCATGTCTTTGCTCCTGTGCCCATCATTCAATTTACTGACTTTCTTGAACTATGACAAGAAATCTTTTTATTTTTTTTATTTTTCTTTTAAAATTCCTCTGCACCCCCTGCCAGCACGTTACAAATGTTGTCATAGTCAGCACTTTAACAAATTCCCTGAAGATGAATGCTGGCCATCTTAATCAGTGCCGGAGTGAAAACATACACTAGCTTGCCATTTTTATCCCCTAAAATACAACACTATACAGCTATTTCCATAAAGAATGATAGACTACTGTAGAAGCAATAGTGCTATCTTACAGCAAAGTGCCCGCAAAAAAGAATTTATTATTATTATTATTATTGTTATTATTATTATTATTATTACTTCTTTTTCTTTCGGTATTTAGTTTATATTTGAAACAGCATCAACATTTCACTGAATCTGAAGGTGTTCTTCTTTACATTTGTAATTTCTCTTGATTAGTCAAACAGGCTGGAATCAATCGTCCCTCTACTAACACAGCGTGGGCGCGCTTGAATCTTAATAAGTTGCGAAAGCATAACTTTTTCTTCAGTCACCTTAACTTTTTTTTTTTCTTCTTTTGGCTAGGCGTGATCCGGTATGATGTCTTCAGTCCCTCCTGCAGAGAAAAGGTGCCAGACAGAGGCCTTGAACAAGTCAGTCACTCTCCCTTTGTGTTTCTCAGCGAGAGTACATCCCTTCATTAGACTGCATCTCCTGACAGCACTTCATGCTTCCACAGCTTCTTTGACAGCCAAGTGGTGCACAAACATGAGGCTCCCACCTACGCAGTGCTCAAGCCTGGCTAGCTCGTCCACGCCACAGAAACGTGATTTGAACATATGGAATCATGTGGAAATCAAGTAAATAATGACTAATGCATTGCATCAGCGAGTGATTTTACTTTATGCTTAATCTTTTCTCATAACCTTCACTTTGCATGCCGAATAGAAAACTGCCTGTTGTGTTACGGATGATGTACAAGCAGAAAGGTGGCTCTGAAGAGCGTTCGCACTTTGATTTAAGCTGTGTTTAATAATAATAATAATAATTCACAGTTATGGTTTAGCCGACGCCATTTTTCATGTCACTGTAAATTGATCATGTTCATGCAAGAATGGAACAAAAGCCATTTCATATAAAGCAATAAAAGGTGAACAACACAGTGTCTGTGGAGTCTGCAGTCAGCCTCCAGCTACACTGAAGGGATCTGAGGTGAGATTGAAATCCACTCCACAAGGCCATTTGTGATGTGGATGTAAGAATGTCTGCTGCCTGATTCATAATGCAGAATGCCTCCAGGACCTGAAAGGATACTGTGCCTCTTGTTTTCATCCCAAAACAACAGTCAAATTCAATAGCAATGGCAATGAGAAGACAAAGAGAGAGAGTGTTCTGGGCAACTGATGAATAAAGGGAATGCTCTAAAGGATTAAGGTAATGCATCATTAAATTGGATATGCAGTCAAGAAAATGGAAGGATAGAAATCCTAAGCGCAAAATGCAATTACAGTGCTAATGCTAATATTGCTACAATGTGTGGGTGGCATTAGGCTGTACACAGACCAGCACCACTCATCAACATGATGCAAAAATAGCCAAATCCTTTGCACTTGAATCTCCGGCCCAGGCTCAGATAACTACTGATAACATCACTATAACATCATAACAGTTTTAAGGGTCATCCAGTGGCAGAGATGACCTAATGGACTTCTTTTGACATTCATTGTAGCCTCCCTGTTTCAGACACTTAAAGTGATTGAGCATGATATTGTTTAATTCAGATGCACAGCAATGGAATATGAACAGTAAGATATCACATGACAGAGAAGTAATTTACTCAAAAAGTATATGTTAAAAGGATTTGTAGCTATATATATTAATATTTCTCCATTTAAAAACATGCTGGAAGATTAGCTGTGGTTGAAGTAGACCAATAAAAAAAAAAAAACACGGCAGGAAACACAGAAGCAAACACACAGTCAGTGTAGAGGAAGAAAAACAATAACGCCATCATAATAACTGATAATCTATAAAATCTAAACATGCCCGAGACAGCAAAGACACTCAGTGGTGGTGCGATTGCATTACAAAAAGGCAGTTTGCTTTATCATACACAAGCAGTGGCTCATAAAGCTTTCTGTTCTTATGCCAACGCTTCACACTTTGCATGCATTTGACAGCAGATGAGCTCAGAAGAATTAAATGATGAATGACTTGACTTGGAAAAAAAAAAGATAATCCACAACAGTAATTTTAGACATTCTGTATCAAATCATCACACACTCTGAGCACTTGGAAGAAGAAAAAAAAAACTTCCATGCTCACATTGTAATATATTTCTTCATCTTCTTGAGCAGAAACTGAATCCTGCCACATTGCACAGATAATGATCCCAATGTCAGATGATGCATTGTATCAATTTCAGATGCAGAAGGAAAAAATAATTAAATCACAACCTTTAATAAAACATAAGGAAAGCAATACAGTATGAAAAAAAACAAAACAAAACTCCATCTGACAACCATTAAGGGAAATAATCCTCACCACCACCACAAAAAAAAAGAAGAAAAAAAGAAAAGTGATGAGAAGTTATAAGTAAAATGTTGTTGCCTTAATTAGACTCTCTGGGCTATTTTGTTGCATTGTGCTGCCTGACATTTTCCTTGTTCAAATCAGCCACTGCATATTGAAGTTCCAGTGACCCCAAAATGGAGACTGTTTTCTTTCTCTGGAGTAGTGAGGATGGCTGTGACCTGCTGCACAAACAGGCAGCTTAATTAGGCTTTTGTTCATAGAAATGATGAAATACCTTCTGGTAATTATCAGACACAGTGGCAGCAGTGGTCACACTAAAATGGGAAAACGGCAAAATGCACTAACCTGCAGCTTCCTCTGGCATGCGATAAATATCTTTCCACTCTAGGTGCTCAAATGTTTCTCTAATTGGTGTGATTCAAATAGCAAGGGTTCAGGTTTAATGAAGCAGAGTGACAAGGTGACAAAGAGCTGCAATGTTATAGTTACTGTGCTATATTAAGATGTGAATATTTGGATAAAAATCATGCACGCATACCTGTGGTATGTGCGTGCTGATAAAAGTACACACCTCTTCTACCCTGGAGACCCCTGCATTGGCTCCAGAAAGAGTTTAGTACAAAAGGTTGGAAAAGGTGTGCTTGATCACTGAAGAGCCCACCTACCACTCTTGTGACCCTTTTCTTTTGTGACTGCATTTTTGTTGGGTGTGTTATAAACTTTTTTTTTTTTTTTTTACTTTTTCATTTAAAGTTTTGAGGCAGAAGTTTTAACACTTGAAATTTAAAATTCTCCAAGTGTTCTTATTCATAGATGCCAAGGTTCATCTTCTTGACCTCACGATGGTTTTTACTGACTCATATCAGAAGTCAGAAAATGAATTGGTAAGCTGTTCTTACATAAATACCCACAAGACCTCTGTCTCAAAAAATATTTAAATCGAGCATGATTCAAAATATATGTAAATATATATAAAATGCCAGCAATTTGATTTACTACTGTTTTTGCTTCATATGTTAGAAGACACAGATTTATTAGACCACCACCCAAAGTAAGGTTTATACTGCAGCTGCCCTAAAATAACTGTACGGGTAATTACCAAAAATCCTTTATGTTTCTGTAATGGTTAATCCACCAGTATACACAAGCTCTTCAATCAAAATTATATTTTTAATGCTAAAATATGGTTATTGCTGTTGTCCATGAATTTTCAAATTTACTGGTTTACAAAAAAAAAGCTGAAAAAATATTAAAAACACATTATTTTTTTGATTAAGATGCCAAATTACAAAAAATAAATTACAAAATTTATTTACTTGCATTTTTGCACAGAAAAATAGTTTTAGTGGTCGAATGTTACGCTAATTACTGTTTTTATTTAATTTCTTGTTTTTTTATGACAGGTGGTTTAATAAACCTGTTAAGCACTGTATACAGTTATACGTGTAAAATGCCAACAATCTCATATGTTACTGTTTTTGTTTCATATGTTAGAAGTTTTTTTTTTCTTATGTCAGTTCTGAAAGACTGAAGTTAGATCCTCAGCATTATATGTCAGCAGACAAATGTCCCAAATCCTCTTTGCTGCAGACAATTTAAGATGATTTGAAACTAAAACTGAAAAGACATAAGCATATTTTACTTCTAAAAGACCACACAGAAAAAGACTTCTCTCACACCACACAGTGTGAGAGAAAAACCATATCAGAGCACGGTGCCAGCATTTCAAATTACAATTATTGATCTCCACTGCTGGAGAATGCATTTCCTCTGTGTCTGAATCTATTACAAGGAGAAGCTGTTCACCAAACAGGTGGACAGTGGCCTGGCCGCACAGCTCTAACACAGCTGTAGCACTACCGAAGAGGACTGTGATAAGAGCTATTGACAGCTGTTTGCATGAGATTAGCATCTTTGGAGTCACTGACTGTTACCTCGTGCACAATGATTTAACCAACAAATAAACATTTATCCAAAGCCTAATATTATTTCATGCACACCAGCCGTGAAATACATTATTAATTCAACAGCTGATACAGCAATCACAGCATAACACAATATGTTTACAGGCTGAACTTGTGACATGCAGTGGAAATGTTAACTTGAGAGACTGGAAATGCTTCAAAACAACAGCCTGCTTCGAGTGTCTTCTTGGGTTTCATATGACTGGAGGGAGGAGGAGTGGTGGGAGTAGTAGGTGAAGGGAAGAGGTGCAGCGTGTTTCTGAGGAGCAACAGAAGGCTTTTCTACTTTAAGCATATGGCTGCAAGACTTGTTTATGTGGGAAGCCCTGAATAATGAATTTATAATGAGAGCTAGACTTTGGACGTTTTGCAGTGCTTCTCTTTTCCCACAGGAAAGATGATGTCTAGGTTTTTCTACCTGATTATGCGGGATAAAGTCAATTGCAATAATAAAACCACAGTTCCCTTCTTTGTCTATTTGGCTTATTAACAAGCACATTTCAGCAATAGTTGCAGCTCTGGCAAATGACTTTATTGGAAGGGGATATTGATATAATGTATACTCTTTGTAAAAAGGAAAAATAGTACTGTGGTCCATTATCTGTAATTACAAAACCAGCACAGATTTACCAGATGGCTGATATAGAAGAGACAATAAGTTGTTTACTCTCATCTTTTGCTCTGCCAGTAAGAATACTCTGGCAGGGGAAGAGTGCACGGCTTCATGTTGCACAGCACGTAACAATGTTTTAGGGCTTTCGTCTGTTTATATTTTACCCAAGCACCATTTCTCTGACCCTGTGATAGTCCTACTGCTTTCCACGTTCACTGTTTGGTGTATTGTCAATGCTCTAGTTGCATTCCCACAAGAAAGTTTCACAAAATGGTTTGCTTAAATTCTGCTTGGTTTCCCACAATATATGATGGTCTTGACCCTTGACCAGATTTTCTTCTATCTATTCATCTCGTCCCTGAAAACCTCCAGATAAGCGGGCTTCCAGTTACAACTCTTCCTGGATGGTTACATCACCTTAAAGTATTTTATCCTTATAACTTTCATTCCACACTAAAGTGCTCAAAGGAAGCCATTTTCCCTGGCTTCATTTTTATATTTCATAATGTCAAAGACTAACCAATGATGGATTAAAATCGGAAAATAAAATCACTAAAGCTCTCTCCCTTTTCATTCCTCTTAAAGTAGATGTTGATGCATCACTTAAATGGGCTGTAATCCACAGAAGAGGTTTAGGCGACAATAAATAAACAGTACATACGTAAATCCTGATGACACTCGGTTATGTCACATGTTATAACACTGTTTACTTGCCTAACGCACATTAAGATAGCAGAATCACAATGACGTAGTGGTTTCTTAGTGATAGATGATGAGTGAGGGATAGAAAAATAGACAAACAGTACAGTACAAAAGTTTTGAGCCACCATTCATTTCTTTATATTTTTCTCCCAAGAAGTCAGACTCTCTTGTATTTTTTAAGTGGTTCTGAACAATTGTTCTCCAGGCTTTCTGAAGGTCTTTCAGAGTTTTTTCTTTGAGCAAAATTTGAGGAAACTGCACAAGTAGGGGAGAAATGAATAAGGGGTAGGCCTAAAAAAAAAAACCCTGGCAGATGAACAGTATCTGAAATTTTTGCCCTTTAGAAACAGGAAAAAATCCAACAAAGACCTGGCACAGGACCTGACAGATGCATCTGACCCTTCAGGTGATCCATCCACTGTTCACTGAAGTCTCATCAGAAATGGTCTCAGTGGAAGAGTGGCTGTCTAGAAACCATACTTAAGGAAGGGAATCAGGGAGAAAAGGCTGATATATGCCAAATTATACAAGAACTGGACTGAAAATAAGTGGCAGCTGGTCTGATGGAGTGATGAATCCAACTTTAAAAATGTTGGTTCAAATCACTGTCAGTGTGTACAGGGGAGGTCAGGAAAGAGGTACAAGAGTGAGTGTTTTACAGCCACCTGTAAAATACGGTGGAGTCTCTGTCATGGTTTGGGGCTGCATTTCAGCCAGTGGTGTTGGAGATCTTGCCAAAATTGATGGAATTATGAAAATACCATCAGATTTTGAGCAACCATGTAACACCATCTGGAAAGCATCTGATTGCCAAACGCTTTTTTTTCAGCATGACAGTGACCCCCCAAACTCACTGCCAATGTAGTAAAAGCATACCTGGATAGAAAAACAGACAATGGAACACTTTCAGTCATGGATTGTCCTCCCCAGAGCCCAAACCTCAGCATTATTGAAGCAGTGTGGGATCATCTTCACAGACAACAGAACAAAAGGCAAAAGAAGAGCTTTGAATGTCCCCCAAGAAGCCCAAAGGACTATTCCTGAAGACTTCTTACAGAAATGACAAGAAAGCTGCCTAAGAGAGTTCAGAGTGTGTGGATGAATAAAGGTGGTCACGCCAAATATTGACTTTCAAATTCTTTAGAATTGTACAGACTCTGATTTTCACTCACACAATGTATTTCCATGTATGTTTTTACATGTTTCAATAAATGACTGCACTCATTTCTCAAAATATAGATGAATTAGGGGTGACTCAAGACTTTTGCACAGAAGTGTATACTGTAACAGGAGATGATTCACAGCATGTTTTTCCTTCATAGTCTCAAAGACATCAGTCACTTGTTTAGACTTACTGGCATTCACTAATGAAACTGATGTGATGGTTATAGCCCCAGTTCTTAAATGAAGCTTGAGGTGGGTTTGTGGCTTTTAAATCAGGTTCTTCCTCCAGATAACATGTTAATCATTCAGTGTTAATTCCTGACCTAAAAAAGGCAACTGCAAGTACAACCCATTTGACTTTAGAAACCTGGTATAGATGAAAATAATTATGGCATGACCTCAAATACCTTTCTGTCACATGCACACTTGTCTCTTCATCTGTATACTTCTAGCTCTGCTCATTTTTTCCAAAGATCAAATTTGATTTGAAAGCAAATATGTTCCCCTAACATAATCACAGAGTTTTCATTTTATTTTAATCACTGACAGTGGGCAAACGAAAAAAATGTCCTTCCTGAATAATAGATAGACTAAATTGCTGGGGGACAGATTATCATTTTAGAAACTGAATTATTGAGATGATTATTGCACTCCTGTGGAGAGCAGACCACTGCATGAGACGGTCATTGGGAATAAGGTGCTTGTCTATGGTGTGTGTGTGTGTGTGTGTGTGTGTGTGTGTGTGTGTGTGTGTGTGTGTGTGTGTGTGTGTGTGTGTGTGTGAAGTATGAATTAGCCTCTGAGTTTCTTCGTAGATAGTACTTTTCACGTTGAATTCTTACAGATCATCAACAGATAGATGCATGTGATCCAGATCACTGAAAAAAAACTGGGAGAAACAGACTGAAAAGAAAACATGAAACACGCTCTTCGTGTTCAAACAAACTAAACGCACACACGACTAGCTGTAAAGGAGCAAAAGGCAGCACCAACAACGCAGCATCTACAATCAAGCCCGTCTCTTTGCGCTCGCTGATACTGTGATGTGGTTGGAACTGTCCTCGGTGCTGAATCCGTGGGACTCTGTCAACCACAAATTGCTGCAAGTTCTGATCTGCATCCGCTGACAGTGTGTGAGTTTTCGGTGTACCCTAAACAAAACAAACACAGCTGGCTCTCCTGGCACCCTGCCATCCAAGCCACCATCACCCCCCCCCCCCCCCCCCCCCCCCCTCCCCGCCTACAAATCAGCGTTTTCCAGATGAATAATACACAGGGAGAAATGACAAATAGTCAGAGTGATGAAAGATTTATCATGTGGGAGTCCACAAGCAAAATGGGTTTCATCTCTTGAATGTGACGCGGCTTCTGGAGCCGTTTAAACGGGGACAGCGCGATTCCCTCCCCTCCGGTTGTGATGCAGTGAAGCAGCTCTGCGCAGAACCGGGCACGCTGTATAAAAACGCGCCGCACTTGCAGAGACAGAGTACAACAACGAGGGGACACAGGCGAGAAGTCACTGCGGCTCACCAGCCAAGAACTAAACGCAGCCCACCACACACGGCGACATGCGGCCCACAAAGAAAGGAATCTGTTGGAAACTTTTTCTATTTTCCTGCGTCTTTTTGGAGAGTTCATCTCAAGACTTTGGCGGACAGACGCAGTTCATTTGCACGTCCGTACCCAAGGATATGGACATATGCTCAGCCACCTTGCAGAACAGTGTGCCAGGGGAGGACCTGAAAACCACTGTTATGCAGCTGCGGGAGACGGTTTTACAGCAGAAGGAGACGATCATGAACCAAAAAGAGACTATCAGAGAATTGACCTCAAAGTTGGCGCGGTGTGAGAGTCAGAGCGGCGCCGACCTCGGGGACGCGCGACCGGGAGGCAGGAGGAAAGAAGCTGGGACCAAAAACACAATGGGGGATGTGTCGAGGGGCCCTGCTGACACTTTGACGCAACTATCACAGACTTTACAGTCACTGAAGCAGAGATTAGAAAATCTGGAGGTAGGCTGCTCTTTCCGAGGAGAATTTCAACACTTTGCGCACAGCTCGTTAGACAAAAATAGCCTACAAAAACATAAAAAGCATAATAAAAACAATAGATTAAAACTTAATTTACGTTGTGACCATGAGAGAAAAAGTGATCTTTTCAAAGGTAGATTAAATTTATAGTACCGGATCACTGCAGTAAACCTCCAAAATACAATGCAATCTGGATTTAATTCACGATTTTAGTTTTTTCATTTAAATGTGTACCTTTCATCCCTAACAGCAATTCAGCAGGAGCAACAACTCGATGCAGGCAAACAGCCTGAAAGACCTGCTCCAAAGTAAAATCGACGACTTGGAGAAGCAGGTGTTGTCCCGAGTGAACAGCATCGAAGAGGGGAAACCCGGACTCCGGAATGAGACCGAGCAGCGTGGGAGAGTGGAGTCCACACTTACATCTCTACACCAGAGGATCACCGACCTGGAGAAAGGTAAGCAGAACGAGTTGGTGGGATTAGGTGTAGGCAACATGGGCTGGAGACTGGAACTATCAAGCAAGTGCAATCAGGAGAAGATAGATTATGAAAAAAATGAAAAATGAAAAAAAAAAAATCCAATTCAGTATTATAGACTTTACATTGGATATAATGTTGCACACAAAGTTGGTGCGACAGGTATGCACTGCAGTTTCCAGCTCACATTCTGGCAGATTAGATAATTTCAAACATGCAATTACTGACCCGTAACCGTCATTTGCTCCAAGAGCAAATGAGAAATAAGAGGCGCATGAGTATTTACATCATGATGCGCTCACTCTCTTTTTGGGGACAAGTCCTCTACAGTGCAGTGATTTTTATGGTGGTCAAAGAGGTGCGGATAAATATGAAAATAAGAGGAAGCGTTACTACTCCGGTGATGGATTTAGCACGCGAGATTAAAACACATCTGGAGCATCACCATTGTGGATTTGTTGTGTAACATATAATTCCCAAGAAAATCCCAGTGATGTGTGACCTGGGAATCATATATCTGTGTTTAACAAAATCGCAAACGAAGGAAAATATGCACGTCCTATAAAGTTTATTTTCTACTTCTTCTTCCGCAGGTCAGAGAGAAAACAGGCCGCTGGATAAATTCCAGCTCACGTTCCCACTGAGAACCAACTATATGTACGCAAAAGTGAAAGAGAGTTTGCCAGAGATGTATGCCCTCACTGTGTGCATGTGGCTCAAGTCCAACGCCTCCCCGGGAGTGGGCACACCTTTCTCCTATGCAGTTCCGGGACAAGCCAACGAGCTGGTTCTCATAGAGTGGGGAAACAATCCAATGGAGATACTAATAAATGACAAGGTACGAGGGAAACATAAAAAAGTCGAATCACACTTGATTTTACACTGTAAGACATTCTCGTTTCCACTGTAGGTCTGATAATTCCTGCATTTGAACTTCTTAAAGGTAGCAAAGCTGCCATTTCTTATCAACGATGGGAAGTGGCATCACATCTGCGTGACTTGGACAACTCGTGATGGTGTTTGGGAGGCTTTTCAGGATGGTGTCAAGAGGGGGAGTGGAGAAAATCTGGCTCCATATCATCCCATCAAACCTCAGGGCCTGTTGATCCTAGGCCAAGAGCAGGTAAATAATGAACACAACATGGTTTGAATGCGCCTCATCTGCTAGCTTTACTTGAGGTCAAAAGAAAAAACCTTTTTATTATTATTATTATTATTATTTCTCATAAAACAAAGAATGAAATGTCACTTTGAATATAAAATATCACACATTGCAGCGGTATATGCTTGGCTGTTGTATATGCTCTTCGTGAGGCAGCCTTATCATCGTTGATTACATCAAACTGTGTTTTGCCACAGGACACGCTCGGAGGAGGATTCGATGCCACGCAAGCTTTTGTTGGAGACCTGGCGAATTTTCACATCTGGGATCGTAAACTGTCCGTGGGAGAAATCTATAATCTAGCGACGTGCAGCAGCAAAGCGCAAGTGGGCAACGTTTTTGCGTGGATGGAGACGAGTCTCGATATTTACGGAGGTGCCTCGAAGTGGACATTCGAAGCTTGTCGCCAGCTCAACTGAACTGCAGGGATGAGAATCTCAACGCTTTTGCTAAAGCCAGTGTTGTCACGGCCTCGGTAAACTCATTCGAAAGGTCATGAGGAGATTGTTTCAGTGAATAGCCATTGGGTTGTTACAGATATTTGAAAACATCATTTGTGGGCAGTTTGATAGATATTTTACCAGATTCTCACATGGGACAGGCCACTGAAAAAGGGGCGCTCCGGCATCCTGTGGTGCTTGAATGCGCATTCGGAGGAACAGGTGATGCCATTCCAGTGAGCAGAGGTCGCCCTCGGAGACCAAAATGACAGGCCAGCATCAAAAATACAGTAAGAGGTCATGTAGTTTTTAGAGAACAGATGTCACACTAGTCATGAAAATGACTGAGTTCTTCATATGTCTTTTTCTGTCTCGACTGCCAGGGAATTTCACTGTGAAAAAGGGCCAGGTGGACTTTTTTTTGGAAAGGATTGTGTTCTTCAAGAGGTTATGAACTAGACAACATTGTTTCTCTATCACTCTTCTTTCTCTAGCCACCACCTGCTTGATGTGATTTTGTGTGAGGAATGATGTATATTTATTGCCAACATTTGAGCCTGAGTGCCTTGGGCTGTTGAAAAATATCTCAGCACATTCATGATCATTTGCAGAGTATTTGTGTGTTTGTATTTATTTTCATGTAAATTATTTTCAAAGGAGGTGTTTCCTGTAACACTTCACAAGAGGAAGAGGTCAGATGGTTCATGGTAAAATGCAAATCACTGATGACAATGGCACATTTTACAGATGCTTGTACTTCAGTCGTAATGTTTTCTGTACAGTAACAGCATGTCTTAAATTCTGTAATGCTGCGTCAGCATCTATGATCTCTGCTTTTACGATTCTACCCTTGGGTTGAGGTTTTATACTGTATTGTTATATGCTTAAAGCATGGCAACACTGACAGATGAAAAAAGTTCTAGTTTTTGTAATAAATTGTGATACTTGAATCAAATGCAGGTGTAAACATATAATTATTTTTTGCATAAAAGACAGAAAAATTGCATTTTGAAACATTTAAAAAAACACACTTTAAATCATCAAGAGTCTTCAACTTCTACAAATATATAACTTACTGACATTAAATTTTGCATACAAGTTGTATGTGCAATAAGTTATCAAATCTAGACTGAATGTTTTGTCTTAGGGGCATCTGGCTATGTTCCAACCTAGGTGCAAATGATTCCAAAAATTTAAATTGTAACAATATTAAGGCTATTAATTAAAAATATACTCATAAACAGCTAATCCATAAATATTATTTCATCCATTTCTTTGTTATTATTTATCCCACTAAGTTAAAAACACAGGGGAACAACATCAAATCCAAAAGTTCCCATGACATCTTCAGACTGCTTATTTTGTCCCAACAGTAAGCCAAACATACTTAGTTCTTAATATCAAGAGAAAAATCCTCATGTTTTATAAGGTGGAAATAGGGAAAAATCTGCATTTTGTTTAAAAAATTATTTTGAATATTAATGGATTATCCAGAGAGTTGCAACAAATCATTTCAGGCCAAAATATATTTTTTAACAAATTTGAACAAATGCTAACAAGAGTTGATGTGGCATAACAAACGAAACGAAACAAAACAAAACAAAACAAAACAAAACAAAACAAAACAAAACAAAACAAAACAAATCAAAACAAAACAAAACAAAACAAAACAAAACAAAACAAAACAAAACAAACAAAACAAAACAAAACAAAACAAAACAAAACAAAACAAAACAAAACAAAACAAAAAACTGACCAGCTTAAAGGAAGGATTGATTGTCCAGTCAAAATAAAATACAGCAAGTTTTTCTACTGAGACAATGCACCAGCGCCAACAACACAATAACACCTTCAAAATGAACCTGAGCTTACAGTTAAATGTTTAAATATGCCACCCTGTCATCATTTGTCATACAGGAGGGGATATAATTGTTTGATCCTCTGCTGAATTTGTAAGTTTGCTTACTTCCAAATAAATGAGCAGACTCTAATTTTTATGGTAGTTTCATTTTAATGTCAAGAGAGAGAATATTAATCAAAAATACAGAAAAAAACACACATTACACAAAAGTTATAAATTGATCTGCATGTTATTGAGTGAAATAAGTATCTGATCCCCAAGTAAAACACAACTTAGTACTTGGTGGAGAAACCCTTGTTGGTAAGCGCAGTGGTAAAGTATTTCTTGTAGTTGGTCTCCAGGTTTGCACAAATCTCAGGAGGGATTTTGGCCCACTTCTCTTTATAGAAACTCTCTAAATCCTTTGGGTTTCTTGGCTGCCACTTGGCAACTTGAAGCTTCAGCTCCCTCCACAGATTTTCTATAGGACTGAGGTCTGGAGACTAGCTAGGCCACTCCATGACCTTAATATGATTCTTCTTTAGCCACTCCTTTGTTGCTTTGACTGTATGTTTCGGGTCATTGTCATGCTGGAAGACCAATCCATGACCCATCTTCAATGTTCTGGCTGAGGGAAGGAGGTTCTTGTCCAAGATTTTATGGTGCATGGCCCTGTCTATTGGCCCCTCATTGCAGTGAAGTCATCCTGTACCCTTAGCAGAAAAACAACTCCAAAGCATAATGTTTCCACCTCTGTGTGAGGATGGTGTTCTTTGGGTTATACTCAGCATTGCTGCCAAAGAGCTCAATTTTGGTTTCATCTGACCACAGCACTTCCTCCCAAGCCTTCTTTAAATCATTTACTGTGTATGTTTGCTGGCAAACTTCAGACGGGCCTGTGCGAGATCTTGCATGGTGATCCAGACTGAGAATGACTGATGGTCATTTTATATTTCTTCAGTTTCTGAATAATGGCACCAAAAGTTTTCACTTCTCATCAAGCTTCTTGCTGATGGTCTTGTAGCCCATTCCAGCCTTGTGCAGGTCTACAATCTTGTCCATGATGTCCTTTGACAGCTCTTAGGTCTTGCCCATGGTGGTGGAGAGGTTGGAATGGAAGAAATCGATTCTGTGGATAGGTGTGCTTTATACACATAATTTGTTGAGATCAAGAGTATCTGTAATTGATAGACCGATTGGTTGTAATCTGTGTGTCGTATGGGCACACAGCCGATTGGTGGGAGCCAGAATTCTGGCTGGGTTCTAGGGGGGGAAATACTTAGGTCACTCAGTGACATGAAAATCTAATTTTTTCCTTTGCTTTTGGTTGATATTCTGTCTGTCTCCATTAAAATCAAACTAACATAAAAATTAGAGACTGTTCATTTCTTTAGAAGTGAGCAAACCTACAGATTCAGCTTTGGATCAAATAATCATTTCCCCCTTTGCAAATAAAGCAACAGGGCTTGTTTTTTAAAGTTTTGGATTTTTTAAAAATTTACCACAAAACCTTTGAAGGACCCTAAAAATATAAAACATAATTTATTTTGTGTTTAATGTGGTTTTCATGAAGTCTGGTACAATGTGATTTAGGTCAAGATTTGATCTGAAGAAAGAAACACTATCTAACAATATGCACTCTATCCTTAGTGCATCATCATGTATTCCTTATACAGTAACTTCACTAACATTTACATATCACAAGGACAAATATCCTCTGAAACATCACTTTTAACAGGAAAAACATCTATTTGTTGGATCTGAAGGATCGAACAGAACACTTCCAGAAAGTGAACTTCCTCCAAGTTTCAAAAACACCATCTTGCTTTATTGAAGAATCAATCTCTGGGTAGTGAAGTTCAAGGAAACCTCTGCTGATGTTGACTAAACAGAAATAACTTCTGGAAAGTATGGTAAAGACATGCTTCTACCCGCTCACATACTGAAAACACACGACTATTTCTCTCAAATAAAGGTTGCTGCAGAGGTCATACATCTCAGTCTATACAGTTTGTCTCCAAACAAATAATAGATAATACTGCTCAAGGATTAAGTCCTAAGAATGTTTTTCTGAAGTCATTTAGTCCCACTGCAGTAAGGTCATGTGTCCTACAAACTGGTTTCTATTCTGTATCTTAGATAACGAACAACTTCAACTTGTACCCAGTGCACAGCCATTACAGACAGCTACTGTGACACATATGGGATTGGATTTCAATAGCGAGCCAAAAGTTACTCACTATCACAGGACCAGAACGGTATACACACACACACACATGCACACAGCATAAACTCTTGCAGGCTGGCCCCTGGAGTCTTCGTTAGAAATTGACTTCCACTCCCTTATCCACATCCACCTGGCCCTGTTGATCCACAGACCACATCAGTCTGATTCAGGTCATTTTTTCTTGACCTAAATCTTGCCCCAGATATTGTCAGGTATATATTTGGCACAGCAAGCTAATAGTCAGCCTGTTGACCTCTCCCCAGCTTTCCTAAGCCCTAATTGGTTTGCGTCTGCATGCACTTCACTGCAAATTAGCTTAGAGGAAATGTCAGATATGAGATGATATATTTTCCATCATATCTGGCTCCACTTATTTCATTTTTTTTGTCTTCATAGCTCACATAAATCCATCACTTGTGACTTTTTCATGGAGAATTATCTGTTAGTGTCCTTGTTGTATAATAGCATGGCACAGACAAAGAGGAAATCAGTATTTGCTCATTGCACTGTAGACAACAAGGACATGTGCAATTTGGTGCACTTCATTCAGTTATACGAAATTCACTTTATTTCATACATTTTTCTTTCACTCACATGTTATAAACAACCATCGCTGTTCCCACTGAAAATAATTTAGCTCAGTTTGCTATCGTCATCCAGTGAAAAGCAGCACAGAAATGCAAAGACACACAGAAAGTCTAGAGCAATGCCAATGGCTAACAGACTCTGGCTAACATTTAGTCAGTACCATTGACAGAATAAAACAGGGCTGAGTCTGACTGTGAAACTGCAATTGGTTAACAATTTGTGATTAACAAGTCTTTAGCCAATGATGGTTTCATACCACAGATAATCCTCCATTTTGAAACATACTATGACCAAGATTTATAAAACAGACTTTTTCTTTTAATTCAATATGACCAAAAATGGGTGACTGCGCTCATACACTCAGCAGGAAAGTGTTTATAGAGGTCAAGTCAGAAACCCATTTTTCTCATAGGATAGGAAGACTTTTTGCAAACCACAGCTATTGCCATCTGGTGGCCTCACTGGCTTCATTTTTCCAACCCAGAGGCTACATCCATGCAGTGTTAGGTATAATACATTCCAAAGTACTTTAATCACACAGTTTTGATTAAGGCAGTAGTGCTGCTCTACTAAATTCGGTATTTACTTTATAATTACAGTTATATCATTACTTGCATTGCAAAGGTTCTTCGGTTATCAGCATGCAGAGTGGATAGAAAGAATAAAAAAAATCACATATGTTTGTGTGCAAGAAGAAGGGCAATGGTAGAGAGGTCTACAACTTTTGAGGAGTGAAGATATGGGCATTACTTTTATTTTATTATTTTTTGAATGAAAGAAAAACAGCATAGTTGGTCCATTCCAATTACTCCTTCTACATTAGGAACCTCTTCTAGAGGTCCTTTTCTGACCACTTTTATTTGCACATTTGTTATTTCACTGTGGACTGAAAACTTGCACAGAGAACAATGGATCTTTTTGATGACAAGGAGGATTTCTGGTACTGAAGGCTGGGTCTCTGGTTTCAAATTAGAGCTCAAAAAGGAGTTTTCAGTGGAAGGATCAAAAATACCAGTTCTGGAAGTGGTCTGGAGGTTCACATAGAGACTACCTTGAAGGGGCTAGTGGTTAAAATTAAAGGTAAGGACTGAGGTAAGGATTTTACTTTTCTTTGAGCAGATTTTCTTGCCACCTACTGGAAATGCTACTAGTTTCAAAGGTAACTGATCACAAATGAAAGTACTGAACACAGATTCTAGAAGAAGGTCAGTAGTTCAAATTTTTTCCAGTTTATCCTCTGGTGACCTTGTGGGTTTTCCAATTAGAATGTACAAGGCTAAGAGTCAGGCTTTCAAATTCATTAAAACTGAGTATTTAGTTGATTAATAAGCTGGAGTAGAAGATTGCTGCTACTCCTCCACCTTGGCCTGTGCTTCTAGGATTCTTACAGTTAGTGTGACTCATGGTGTTGCTTCATTTAAACTAATATATTCATACTGCTGTAACCAGATTTTTGTAAGGCAGAAATATGTTGATCAATTATTAAATAATTTACTAAGAGGAATTTAGAAGAGAGACCTAATGTTTAATAATCCACATTTAGCTTTAGTGACCTTGATCTGACTGGCTGTCATTACTGCCAATTTGAATCATCATTTTTTGAAATCTATGTTTATCCTTAGCCAGCAGTTTCAGCATTCCTTCTGTGTCACCTGCTCTGGGCCCTGGAACACAATTAACAATGGTTGCTGGAGTCTCTAGCTTCATATTTGTCAAAACAGAGTCACCAATAACCAGTTTTGATGAATTTATCAAAAGTGCTCTGACTACTGACTGACTTTTCTAACCTCCTGGATAAAAAAAGTCACTCTAGCAGTTTCAGAGTTGAAAATATCCCATATCAAAACACCCCTCACTGTGCTTTATACTTTAAGGAACACACAAGAAATGTCTCATCAAGTGGCTAATGAAAAATTCATGATGAGAGATCAGGAAAACAAACAAAAACCCTATGTGGGGCTGAGAGAAATTTAGCTGTCCCACTGATGCTGAGTAAGAGCTGTGTTTTTGCTGAAAAAATGTAATATTGATGACACAGGCAATCTGTTGATGAATGTTGCTGAGAGCAATACATTTTTTAACAGAAAAAAAGATTCTTCGCACAAATGGAAAAACTGTGAAGCTGAGAGTTTGTTTTTTTTAAGGCCGCTTTAAAGAAATTGGTTGTTGTAACACTCACTGCAAAAATGGTGATACTATTTTTATTTTAAAGAACAATGATCATCTCTACCAAATTTTTAATTTTTAAATTTTATCTCACAGCTGCTACAAATATTGTTACAGTTAAATCTAAAGCTTTGTCTGTGAAGTGGACAACCTCTTCACCCATAACAGTGTTTTAAAAGCTGCTGATAGCAGGGCATTAGTTGTTTGTCATACAGTCAATAGGATTTTGGCTTACTTGGTCAAAATATATATGAGACACATCCATCTATACTTATCCTTAATATCAGAGCTACTTCAGCAGTCAGGGTAGTGCCCCTGAATGAATAATTGATTTCCTCCCAACATGGGATATTCCTTTTCACACTATCACCCAATGTGTCTCTGTCCAAATACATACAAAAATGTCCTTCCTCTGGACAAATGCAAACACAAAATGAAACTATTGTTTCTCTAATGCTTTCTTTAATGATTGCCAGATAAATAAGCATATGTCTATGTCTCAGAGGGAGAGAGTATTTTTGATTGTCTTAAGTATCAAGGCTATAGCTGCTCAGCTTTGAATCTGCCCTCTGCACTTATTACAAACTCAACACTTACTTTTGGAAAAAACAAAACAAAAAAAGATACATATTGGTAGTATGACAGACAAAACTGCTTCTGTTGGAAAATTTATTATTATTGATTCCACAGGCTATAGTTGAGTCAGGCTGTCTTATACCAAGAGAACTATGCTACAAACAAGAGCCCAACTGAAATTGGATTGTAGGGGCCAATGCAAAGTTTAAAGAGAAAATAATCTCATATTGATTTATTGGACAACATTGTTTATGCGTACACATATTATCAGATATAATAAAAGAGGACAATGATGGGCAGTGGCGGCGCTGGGGGTGGTGGTGGTGGTGGTGGGGGGGTAGGGGGTTGCTGTAGCTCCCCCTGGAAAAGTCATAGCACCCCTGTAGCACCCCCAAGAAAATAGCTTGTGTCTGTGTGTGTTGAGAACTGAAATAACAAATGATCCTTCATAGCACCCTCAGTAAAATACTTAGCCCCCCCTTAGCACCTGCAGAAAAATATTTCTGGAGCCGCCACTGATGATGGGGAACTTGTTTGCTAACTTTGCAGCAATGCATTTCACAAACTAGCAACTTAAGATGAAAACACCACTTGACTCTGCACCACCATCTGCTCAGCCGTGATGCAAACACTTGTTAAATGTATTGTAAAAAATGGCATGGGGACTGCTCAGCTGGACATACTATGTGATTACATCATTTATAAATCAGCCCGAAGAATCTTTTTTTTATGTTTGCAGTACTGTGCAACATATCCACATGTCACAATATTCCAGGTAAATGATTAAACTGACATTTCTACATGCCACAGCATACCTGCATACAGTTATTTCTCTGGATTATTTCAGTGTTTTCAATGATACATAGATGCTGAACTACCAATACAATTTTACACAGAAATTTTACACTTACTTTTAAACTGTTGAACTATTTGCCAAGAGTCTTTCACTGCATGGAAAATCCACCCATCCATCTGTTTTATTCTTATCTATCTTATCTAAACCAGGGTTGCAATGGGGGGGTCTGGAATGATAGTCAGAGTATGAGAGTTGAGCTACACCCTGACAGGCCACCAATCAATCTCAGGGCTAACACAGAGTCAAACAACCATTCACACTCACAAGGGCCAATTTAGAATCACCAGTTAGCATGTGGGGCATGAATTTGGACTGTGGGAGGAAGATAGAGTACCGGAGCCTTGAGCCACCCTCATTTCTTTATGGTTTGCATTTATTATAATTTTTTAAAAGTTGGGCAGTAATTCTCCAGGCTTTCTCACATAAAAAAGGCACCTAACTTAAGCGATGAATCAGTGTTGTGTCTACACATAACAAAAAACTTATCAAAGAACCAATTTTAAATTATATCTTTAGGCACTTTGTTACTAGCAGCATGTTGCAAAAACATAATTAATTTCTTTAGCTGAATCTACAAAAAATGCCAAAGATAACAGAGTTTGACAGGCATTAAATAGGACTTTTGTTTCACCAACAAGGTGAATCCCAAAGAGCTATTAGCTGAAAATTTGTCATCTATCTGTGTATACTTCTGACCTGAAAAAAATCTGAGGAAACTGGATGAGTGGAAGACAAAAGAAGAAGAAGTGCCAAAAAGAAAAAAGAAAAGTAAAACTATCTACGGAAGATGTATATGTATCTGAAAGTCATGTCCTTAAGAAATGAGAGAGAGAAAAAAAAGCATCTGCTTGGTAACAACTTAATTTCTCAGCACGACAGTGTTCACAAGAAAACACAATCATGGATTGGCCTCCCCGGAGCCCAGACATCAACATTATTGAAGCATGTGTGGGATCGTGTCCAAACTCAGTTTTTGCCTTAGATATTGTATTTCCACTTATGTTTGCACATGTTCCAGTAAAATTTCCAATTTTCCTAGCAAAATATAAAGAAATGAGGGGTGGCTCAAGACTTTTGCATAGTGTGTGTTCAAAAAAAGAAACATTCTCATTTCATGGGCATGCATGCAAAACAATACAATATACAGTGCATTCAATAAATAAAGTGGTAATATTCTACAATAAAACTATACATAAAGTGTTTGTACAATCAAACCACCCAATGAGGCTGATAGATATAATAAGAAAAAAAATGAATGAATCAATTAAATGCTTGATGATTACCTATTTTAGCACTGCCAATAAGTTTGAAGTGCACAAAATGAGTGTTTTTGTTGCATCTTGTTCATAAGCAAAACATGAACATTCACTCCTAGGTGGTCACTGGTGTCCATCTGAGTCCAAAACCTGATGGTAATGCAACTTTCATGAGGATAATGAAGAAGCCCAGCAGCTGATTTGAGTAACAGCTCCAGCACCCACTCTAGGATAATTACAACTTTTTGGCCTCTTCAAATCCACCACAAAAAATCTGCCTAATAACCTTGACCAGTTAAGCCAATCATGATTCATTCACGAGCCTTTTTTAAAGAAATGAAAACCGACCTCTCACCCTTATCTGCCCCCCCCCCCCCCCCCCCCCCCCCCCCCCAAAAAAAACAAAAAAACAAAAAAAAAACAGTATATCTTCGTGGGTCTTGTGTAGTCTTTAAACCTTGGAGAACAACTCCTTTTGCCTAAGCGATGACAGAGCAGGTTAATTGTGCCTTTTAATTGTGCCTTTCAACACTTCCTGGCTGCCTCCCTTATTCTGGCCTAGAGCCAACCTCTGCAGCACTTGGCTTGCTGCCTTTGCCTTAAAAGTAAAGGTTACACTTTCCTCTCCAATAATCATATTGAAATTGAGATTTAGTTTTGTTGTTCCAAAAGTAAAATAGGAGGCATCAAATCAAGGTAGAGAGTTGCCCCTCCCTCAGCCTGGTTCTGATGGAGGTTTCTTCCTGTTAAAAGAGAGCTCTTCCTTCTCACTGTCACTAAATGTTGTTCATACATGATTGTCTGATGCTGGGAGTTTCTCTCTAATATTGTAGGATCTTAACCTTGCAGTATAAAAAGCCTTGAGATTCTTGTTGTGAATTGGTGATATGTAAATAAAACTGAATGGAATTGAATTGAACTTCTATAGTACAAAGATGAAAACCACACACTGTTACTTATATTGTTGCTAACATCAATGATCTTCCCTGTAAATCTGTCATGACATAATTCTATCTCCTCTTCATCATCAATCAGCCTCCCTCTCTCACTTTCCTTATTTGAAATGCCCCTCCTGATTCTTCTCTCTCTTTCTATCTCTGTCTCTCACACTCTCCCTCATGGCAGTCTGCCATGGCTTTATCCACAGGCATCTTGTGACAGAAGCTGGCACAACAGGAATATTTTTCATGAAGATGCCACGGTCCCTGCACCCTCTGGGAGCAATGCCAGGGGCTGTTTTCCACAATCAGGTCAATCAAAAACAGCCACTGCAAAACCCTCCATGCCTAACATCCACCCCAACACACTCCAGGTGGAGCAGAGTGTGGAGGTCTGCTTGGTTGTGGGTAATCAGCACCAAGGCAAGCAGTGACAGAGGAAACACAGGTGTCCTCACCTAAGATGACAGAGTAGGTGTACCATAAGGCAGCAAAATCAAAATTTTACCTAAAATCAGACAACACAGCAGAAAGAGTAATTGTCAAGACATGATTTTTATGCATGCAAAGCAGCAATGATATGGAAAATAAAATCTTAGACTGAAGGAAAAGTGAATCATTTCTCCATGTCAGTTCAACTTTCAAGTGATGATGTGTAGGAAAATCCAATGTACATTTCTGAAATATGATATTAGCAGGGAGTGAAGTTAACTATAACATAATATGGGCAGCTGTAGCTCTGGAGGTAAAGCGGGTCATCTGCCAATTTCAAGGTCAGTGGTTCAATCCCTGGCTCCTCTAACTTGCATGTCAGTACCAGTTGATTTGACATGAGTGAAGAACAATGCTGCTATCCTTGTAACATTCATATATTGACTTACATAACTATAAAGGTGTCGACCGTGTCTTTTGTTTCTTTGTGACATTAAGTGTACAGTCATGTGAAAAATAAAGTTTTCACATAACTCTGTGCAGTCCTGTGAAAAATTAAGTACACCCAACTATTCAACAGTTTCAAGAACCATCTTTAGCAGAAATAACTTAAAGTAATGGTTTTCTGTGTGACTTTCTCACTCTGACATTGTTGTGGAGGAGCTTTGGCCCACTCTTCTTTACAATGTTGCTTCACTTTATTGAGGGTTGTGGGTATCGGTTCATGCATTTGTCTTATGGTCCCACCACAGCATTTCAATCCGGATAAGGTCTTGACTTTGACAGGGCCATGGCAACAACTTGATTCTTTTCTTTTTCAGCCATTCTGTTGTAGATTTGCTGCAGTGCTTGGGATCATTGCCCTATTGCATGACCCAGTATGGGGCAAGCTTTAGCTGTCAGGCCTCACATTTGACTCATATACAGAGGAGTTTATGGTGGACTCAGTGACTGCAAGGCATCCAGGTCCTGTGGCTGCAAAACAAGCCCAAATTACCATTACACCTCCACCACCATGCACAGTTGAGGTGTTTGATATGCTGTGTTTGGTTTTCTCCAAACATGGTGCTGTGCATTATGCCCAAACATGTCCACTTTGGTCTTGTTCAGTCTTTTTCTAATTGTGCTGTCATGAACTGAACACTGAACATGCTGACTGAGGCCGGCAGAGTCTGAGATGTAGCTCTTAATTTTTTTTCTCTGAGCACAGCAAACTGACCTTGGGGTCAATTTGCTGGGGCATCCACTCCTGGGAAGATTGTGGTAATGTGTTAACACCCACCTGAGTGCTCCAGATGAGCAAACGGCAGTGGTCACACTTGCTGATGGTCAATTACTCAAGAGTATTTGATTAGCAGCACATGGCCACTACTTGCCCTATTAATTCCTGTGGAAGCAGTAAGAGTGTAATTAGTTTTTCACAAAATTGCATGTGCAACAAAATTAATAAAAAGGGTGAGCAAAAGTGAAGAGATGGATTTTCTGTCAAGGTAATCTGGCTTTAGTCTACACTCAACACTTTCAGTATTCAAAACATAAAAATTCAGTCAGCTTATCCTGCAAAACAACTGAAGGCCATGTTTTTCTCCCATGTGCTGTACAAGTAAATGAATAAGCCTTTTTGTCTTTATTATCGTTCTCTAAAGCATGATGACAATTTGAAAAGGGAGTGACTGGGCAGTTGCTCAAGGATGCATAAGTCAAGGTTTAAAAAGTGACTCACTGCAAAAAATATTTCAAAAGATGTAACATGCAGCATAAAAATACAAGGACAACTGAATACACAAGAAGGAGCTTTACAGCACTGACTCTTAAATGATTTTGTTACTTTCCTCAACTGCTGGCCCATCTAAAACAACTTCCACTATTTCAGATAGCTGTTTGACCATTGCCACTAACACTCTAACAATAACTATGAATAATTCACCATGCTGGAGTGTGCTCTCTGCAGTGCTGGAAGTAAAGATGCATCCATAGAGAAAGCAAGAAGAAAAACTGCACCTAATGATAAAGTTTTTGAATTTTAATGAACAAGGAAATGAGCAAAAGGTAGAAGAAACTGTGCTTTGGGTCAGTGTGGGAGGTATAGGTTGGAAAGGGAGGAAGGTGAGGTAAAAGGTGAAAATGAACAAGGACTGAGGGTAAAAACCTGATGCAGGGATTGCGGTAAAAAAAGGTTGAGGGGAGCTTTGAATTTTCTCACTAATGGTGTTGTTAATTAAGCCACCTCAACATAACCTGTGTGGGATAATGGTGCCAGGTTAGCAAAGATGGTTAGTTTGAATGCAAGACCCTATGTATGTATGACTAACTTAGAAGTGTGGTGACGTTAATGTGTAACGTGACCTGAAATGCAGCGTCACATAATTATCAGTTAACAATAAATAAAGACTTAACAGCATCACAATCTGAAGGTGTGATTTGATAGTTTATCATCTAACAGAGAGGTTTTATGCACAATTAAGTTGGTGCACCTCACTACGCTTATTTCAAGTTCTCTAAAGTTTGAGGTGGTGCCTCTATTAATAACTTAAGTAATAATTAATTGATTAATAACTCTGATTTCACGAGATTTAATGCTCCTTCGCTACTGCTTGCTAAGGAGGAGACAGAAAGGTATCAGAAAATCAAATGTAGTGCTAGGCAATACAACATCAGTAAAGAAATGGATTTAAAGAGAACTGGAAGATTAGAGCACAAATAAAGACCAGAGAGGCTACTGGGTGAATGATGATGAGTGGATGATGTATTGCTGCTACAAGCCTTCAGCCCTGTTGAAATATAATACTGCACTGTCTCAAGTGGGTGAGAGAAATGTGTCACCAACCAACAAGAAGCCTCTGTCTGTTAGATCAGGAGAAGGCACTGAAAACACCTGATCCATGGTGAGTCCATGAATTCACTTCTCACCTGAAAAAAAAAAAGAGTTTTAAAGTTGTTTATAGGCAAATTGGTCTAGGTTTCAAAAGGCTTCTGTAGCATGTGCTGTCTATTCACAGTATGCTTAGTGGTGTGGTCAGTAGAAACAGAAATCTTTCTCATACTTAGAAGAGCACGTAGGGTAGATATAATACTACCAGGGGATAAGTGAGTGAAAAACTAAAAAAAATAAAACAAAATAATAAAATCTAAGAATCTATCTAAAATACAAAGATTAAATCTAAGACACAAAGATTAAATGATAGAAGTCCTCTTTCACTGTGATAAAAACCAGCAACTGACTGACTCATAGCAGCAGGGTGATGCTTTAGACATTTCTGAACTATACTTGTGTTGGCATATTTAATTGAAAAGTGATGCCACTACTTGAAATACTTGCTTTTGTTGAGCTTCAAGCAGCACTCCTACATGTTTCACTTAAAAAAAAAAACAGAGACCACACGCAGAGATCCTTTTCACTGCTATATCATGTACCCATAGCCTCGGGAAAGTGCAGACAGATACGAACAAGCCACTGCTGAGGGTGTGCCTGAAATACAAGTATATAAAGAATATAAGAACAAAAAGTACAAAACAAGCCTCCCCTATGTGACATGTGCAATTGTGCACAACAATTTCAGTAAACAGACCTGATGAACAGGGTTATCAGCTCTTTTGGCTCTCTTTGTGTACAACTACTGTTTGTGGTAACTGTAGAGTGTTGCTTTTGTCAGAAACTGCCCACAATTAGAGGAAATATTATAGGATTATTTCAGAATATTAATCCATCAATCCATGGATATAATACACATTATAATTAACCACTTTTATTTCTCTGCTGCAGCAAAACTGTAGAAGAAATATGAGACTTAACAGCAAGACAATCTCAAGGTGTGATTTGCCTACAATACTGACACAGTGAAACATCATCTAACAGAAATAATATGGGCAATCAAGCTTACAAGCACAAGTTTATTTCATGTGCTACAAAGCCTGATGCATGCTTAAAGTAAAATAACTAGATGAATGAATACATGAATAAATAAATAATGGTATATGACTCTATAATAATAGCATCAAGTTAGTACTATCAAACAAACAAACAAATGCAGAAGCAGTCTGTGAAAAACTAAGCATACTGCATGATTCAGTAGCTTGCAGATGCACCTTTAGCAGCAATAACTTGAAGTAATCATTTTTGTATGATCCTGTGGTGGCAAAAACAAGCCTAAATCATCACCCCTCCACCACTGTGCTTGACAAATTAGACTAGCACATTTCCTAATTATTTTTTTCTATACAAATGTATACACAGTAGTATATTTGTACATGATGCTTCTAAAAATGCAGGAATTGCACTTTTCTCAGCTAGTTCCAAAAAGCAAAAAGCATCATTTTTTCAGCTTTTCTTTTACTGTGACTGCTGACCACGAGAGGACCTTTTATCACTCTCACTCAAACAAATCTCAAAATAAAGTGATCCAGGTTACTGGCTCTTTGGACAAAACAAATCCAGCTGTAAATGAATTGCACTGTAGCTCATATTGTCAGACGTTTTCTACATCTGCATAATCATCTAATTATAAAGCTTATGGGTGGTGGGGTTAATGCACCACCGAGTTTACTTCATTCTTTTACTTTAAGCAATGTCAAATGCCATTACAAGATCATGTTAGCAGTCAGAGTAATGAATGTTACTGCAGTCAGTTACTCCAGTTGAAATTACTGTTGTGCTAAAAAGAGAGAATTTCTGATTCCAGTGAGTTTAAACATGGATTGGCAGAGCAATGAAAAAGAGGAAATGGCAGATGGCTACATTGGCAGAATACTGGCTACTCCATTATCATTATGAGGAAGTCAGAAACAACTTCAGTCTTTTACATATTACATTTCCACACATATTTGAATGGGATATTGCAACAAAGCGGACCAATTACAGCTCATGGTCTGCAATTATATTTCTGGGTAGGCACATATTAGGCTATAGCTGTAAATATATATAAAT
Source organism: Archocentrus centrarchus (assembly GCF_007364275.1). NCBI lineage: Eukaryota > Metazoa > Chordata > Actinopteri > Cichliformes > Cichlidae > Archocentrus > Archocentrus centrarchus. Next base: position 13,765,456 of record NC_044353.1, on the reverse strand, counting down.
ATATGAGACTGATCAGCTTATTACTAGTAATGCCAGGAAAAGAAAACATTTAATTTGTAATAACACATTTACAATATATTTCCATAATTCCAATGATGCCCATTATGTGTTTTAAAAAACTTAATTCTTCGACAGCTTGTGGGTATTTTGTAGAGAAAGTATTCTGTGTGAAATGCAGCACTGAATATCCATGTCACATGCTACAAAAGGCCTCATTCTCAGACAGAGTTAAACTTGGCAAATCATGAGTTTGAACACTTGATGCCAAATTACCCATGTGTTTTCACAAAAATGTATGATAATTAAAATTACAGAGCCATCTTCAGTTTATTAACTATACTGCTGCTTATATAGTTGCCACAGACTGAGGAGAATAAGACCCGAAAGTTATGTGCCTAGAGTAATGTAGTCTTTTTTTTGACAGGTAGACTAGAATAGTACAGAACAGAATAGTCATCTGTTTCACCTGGAAGAAAACATTCCCCTGGCAATGACTGTCCCATCTTTCCACTATTCTGCACGTAGCACTGCAGCACTAGGCAGGTTCACATACCATGTCCCTGTGGCACTCTTAATGAGCAACCTGTGCAGGTGGGTGTGTGTGTGTGTGCGCGTATGTTTTTGTGCATGACAACTTCAACTTTTTCCAACTCGCCTCCTCTTCCAGCCATTCTGCAGGTTTGCTTTCCCACAACCCACATTGTCAGCCTGTCTGCCCCAAAACTCTGTTCTCTCAAAACCGTGACATGGAGAATCTGATTAAAACTTAATGATTTTTATTGTAGTTTGCATGTGAATTTACTGGAGAATTACTCAAATTAATAGTAATTAAAACTGTTCTGGGACTTAAAATAGGTATTGTAAATTGACTTAAATGTAACTATGTTAATTAAACTTGTATCATTTAGTTTTTCCATCAGCACTGACACTGGTCTACTTTAAAACATATAATATTAGGTAATAGTTCCCACCCATGGACTGACAAATAATGGGAATTAATTAAATGCCTGATCAGAGAGGAAGCTATTCTGTTAGACTACATTAATGCCTGTTTCACCATCCCTAAAGATGCACTAGCTCACTGACCATTTGATACCCTCATACAGATGGAAAAAATAAAGCTCTCTAAACCTGTTGCGAGGACATCAAAGCTGTGGACCAGTGAAACACCTGCTCCTCAGGCGTGCTTGGACTATACTAACTGGGATGTATTCAGGACTGCTACTAACACTCTCTATCTATCTATCTATCTATCTATCTATCTATCTATCTATCTATCTATCTATCTATCTATCTATCTATCTATCTATCTATCTATCTATCTATCTATCTATCTATCTATCTATCTATCTATCTATCTATCTATCTATCTATCTATCTATCTATCTATCTATATATATATATATATATATATATATATATATATATATATATATATATATATATATATATATATATATATATATATATATATATATATATATATATATATATAGTAACCATCTATGTGCTTCTCTCAGTTTTTGCCATTGTGGCCTGAAGTCATGGGAAACTTGCAACTTTTAAGCTAAAACATAGGAGAGAGAAACTCTGCTTAAGAATCAGGAAGCTAAAAAAAAAAAAAGAACAAATACTGATAGTAATATTAGTTAAGCCTGTTATTAGCCTCCTGCTTTTAACTGATGCAGTCCTCTGTGCAACCTTTACCTCAGAGTTCAAAGGGAATGTTAACTAGAATTATCCAAATCTCTCCTCTGGCACACAGTTTAGGACTTTAGTAGCAGAGGTATAATCCAACCAGTCACATCAAAAAGCCATCTCTGCTCTGATGATCCAGACTGCCTCCATTTCAAAAGTGAAATAAAAACTAAAAAAGAAAAAACAAACAAAAAAAACCCACTAACATCCACTCCCCCATCAAACTGTGAATAGTTCATAAAAAGTGATCAACAAGAAATAAACAAGGTATCTAGGTTATCGCAATATTACATTAATGTCTTCAAAACCTCAGATAATACCTGCAGTCAGGCAGAATAAATGACAGGTTAATTATTTGAAACTACACAGTAATAAGCCTTTCTTTTTTTTACTTCAAATCCGGGCATATTGCCTTCACACAGGTACCACACACACACACACACACACACACACACGCACACACACACACACACACACACACACACACACACATACACACATGCACGCACGCACAATAAATTAAAAAAAAAATTGTATTTTCAAAAGCTCAGCATACAAATGTGCAAACTGTTCAGTTAGGCTGTGACCTTCATAAAGTCATTCACACCTTTAGTGCAACCACAATAGAACAGTATTATTATAAATTTGTGAAACCAGGGTTTCATAAGTAACTTTTAAGAAGACGAATGTTAATTAAAAAAATAATGTTTATTATGGAAATACTCAGTGTCTTGGAGAAGACAGCAAGCATGTTTCAGTATAATCGCCCCTATTTTGAAGTTTATTCTTCTACAGAAAGCTTTCCTTTGTACCCACTCCTGTGTCTACTCTCCCCTCAGGACAAGGAAAGTAACTGTGAGCTTTTGTATCTCCCAAACTAGATAACGACCTGCCCTTGAGGCCTCTGCACAGGTCAAACAGAAAAGGCCAAACAGAAGACGGTCAGGTCATTGTGCTCCACTGAGCCTGACTATTTCAGGTCTCCTCAAAGCACTAAGACCTCAGCAAATAGCAAAAGTCATTCCAAAAGCTCGTCCAGAAATAGAATGAAGTGCTAAAAGAAAACCAGTATTAGTAACACATAAGCAGTCTGTTTAATTGAATCTTTGTTGTTCCCCTTGTTGCAGTTCATTTGTGCAAATGTGAACACAATAATCACACCAGGATATGGACCAAAGCAACCATGGGGAAAAAGCTACAGATTTAAAAACAGAAATGAACTATAGGTGTGAAAATGCCCCATGTCAGTCCCAAGCGGGAGAGGATGAGATAGATTCCAGAAGTACCCTGTAGAATAAAGGAGACTATCATGACAGGTGCCTTTAGACTGCAGTATAACAGTATCCTGCCACCATTAATTGACAAACCTTTAAGCACATTAAAAAAAAAAATGTCAGTATCCTTTTATAAAACTCACATTCTCAGGTTTGCCCTTTCTTGCTGTAACCTTTCTCCAGGTCTGCCTAGCCAGGCCAAGTAGTGGCATTGTCAAGAAAATGTTAATAAAGTTGGCTTTTGTAAGAGTCTTGCCTGAGGTTCCCTTGAATTTTCCCCTGTTGGATACAGGATGTGGCTTTTACAAAATACAGATTTCCGTGCAATTATGTTTCCCCGGTGACAGGCAGAGAAACAGAGGAATACACAGTAGGATAATAAAAAAAAGCTTTTAGCAGGGACACCATAATACTATACAGTTTCTGCTTTACAATGCATATATATATTTCATCTAGCATGATATGGTCGCCCTCTGTACAGGGAGACTTCTTTGACAGCTGCACCATGGAAAGGAAACATTAAAGTACCTGCAGTTATGTGATGCTCTTCACCACTAACACACAAACTAAAGCTTTCATGTTTCGCTCATGTAAGAGTATACGCTGTAGAGAAATAGGCAATCATCTTATGAGTTTATAGTGCTGAGTTAAAACATTAATGACCACAGATCTTTTTTTTTGACCTTGAAACTACTTTTTATTAATCAATAAAGAAAATGAATGTGAGATAAATGGAGATAGAGAGCTGCAGACCTTTACACAAACTGTACTTTGTGATACCACTGTAAGATACTTTTGCAAATAGCTGTACAGTACCTGAATTTTACTACAGTAATCCAACCTGCACCTGTAGGTTTTTTTCCTTCTTCTTTTTAAGCACTTTCACTGGTGATAGAAACTGTTTGTAGTTATTTATTTGTATTTAGATATTATTTATGCTATTAACTATTGTTGCCTGCTCGTTTGTTTACTACTGTCGTAACAGTTTAACCAAAGCTGACTCAAGAGGAACTCACAATGTCAAAGCTAAAGAAACTTAAAAATATAGAAGTGCTACGAGTATTTGTTTAGTTTGTTATTAGTGTCTTGCTTTCAGCCAGTGCACTGTTTGGTCCTCTGTATAACCGTCACCTCAGAGTTCAAAGGAAGTGTTAACGGGAATTATCCAAATCTCTCTCCTGGCATCCAGTTCTGGACTTTTGGACCAGAGATATAATCCACAAAGCCAAAATCTCTGATATTTTGACCTGAACTGCCTCCATTCAATCTGGCAAACTATGATAAAGAGGAGGTCAAAGACAACTGTGATTAAGTGAAACTAACAGGCCATTCAGAGCATAACTGAGGGTATCTAATTTATTACAATATATGTTTACGTTCTTGAGCACACTGTAAACAGATTATAGGTTGGCTACGTTTTAATTGCTCTGCTAATTCCAAATCTGTGTGAATAGTCTTCTTATGTCAAACCACATGTAAACATCCTGGACGGAAGTTGAAAGAGCAAATAAATCATGTTATTAGTGTTAATTTACCAGAATCATTTCCAGATGTGTTAAGCTAGTTGATAATGCAGCTGTAACTCTGATTCTAGCTTTCTTTTTACTGGCTGTACTACATCCACTGACTTCAGAGGTTTCTAGTCACACAATGAGGTTTTAAATCTTAGGGTGTGACTAGAAACCTTTGAAAACGATAAGATCCTTGCATCAGAAAGCTGTGGGAGAAATAAGTCTTCAGCTCCCTGTGACTCATGTGGTGCATTCATAATCACAGAGTGGGGCTGCACCATGTTGAGATGAGTCAGTTTGGGGAGATTCAACCTGAGCATATATTTAAAAAAAAAAAGATCAGTAAATAAAATCACGTGTTTCAACATTTGTTATGTTGTGTTTATCCCACATTCAGTTAAATATCAGGTTTAACTGAAGTAAAAATGAAAGTCTTCTGTTTTTATCTGCATTCTGTTGTTTTTGAGCTTGTGGAGCATTTGAAATGACTGCTGTGAAGACCAGACCAAAAGATGGCTGCTTCTATGCACTTGTAATGTTACACCGAGAAAAATGATCAGGTCAATTATGTATTAGTGTGGAAGTTTTATGAGGATTTAGCACAGATGTGTTTTAAGATATAGTCTAACAGATCCCAAATTTATGCCACTGAGTCTGTTTTTAGGACAAAAATTCTCATATGAATTTGTCCTTGACTTTCTAATCTGCTGAAACCCAAACATGTGTTAAATACTACGTAGTCTTCCCTGTCCAGAAAAATGCAGTATCAAATAATCCTGCGTGTCACATTGGCGCAGCAGCGGTTTACCATAATCCCAAGACATTGGCTCTACACCAGGTCACCATGGAGGTTCTAATCCAAGGTCACTTTTTCAACCATGTCTGTCCAAGCTCATCATCAGGTTACATAATGTTTGTTTTTTTTAGACAGTGGCACCGCAGAGCTTTTAAGAGTTGCGTGTATCTTTATTTGGAAGTGTTGTTAAGCATTGCATCCCCAAATGAAATGGTCTGCAAGGGAGCTAAATCCATTTATTGCAAAGCTGATGAATAAAAAAAAAAAAAAAAAAGAAAGAAATCCTGAATTAAATCTTCCTAGAGATTTTCTGTCTGAGGGGAGCATGAACAAAGATCAAAAGACTGTGCTGTAAAAAAACTGATAACACAAATAGGTAATGCAAGGATAAAAAGTAAACTGCATGTGGATACAAATGCAGTATTTCCACACAGCATTAAGTATACTGAGAAAAAACACACTGCACAAAGTAAATAACAGTAAGCAGCAAAATTATCCTTTCCTATAATATAAACAAACATGTTTTGATATAAGACTAATTAACCGACATAGGGTAACTTCCTATATTCATTATACTGTTTCAGGGCAACCTGTGGAAATGTAGAAAATACTGAAATTGATGGGTGTATTTATATACTGTATATGTAGGACATTCTTGTGTATTGCACATTTTTTTTCCCTATTTCAATTTATGAATACAATACATTAAATATGTGGCAAGTCTTAAAGGGGAGAAAAGGTTTGCTAACTAAGCAACGGCTTCCTCATATACAGTAGTGCAGAAAAGAGCATACACAGTATGCATACAGAGTTTACATATTATGGCATAATAAAAAAAAATAATCTGATCCTCATCTGGTTCTAAAATGACTTAAATACAACCTCAGATGAACAAGAACGCATGACATATTTCACTGTGTTATTATTTATTTACAAAAAAAGCTAAAATGTAGAAACAGTGTGTGAAAAACTAAGTACACCCCATGATTCAATAACTTGAGGTACCACATTTTCCAGCATTAACTTGGAGTCATCATTTTCTGTGTGACTTCATCAGTCTCTCGCATCATTGTGGAGGAATTTTTGCCCACTGCTCTTTACAGCATTGCTTCAGTTCATTGAGGCGTGTGGGGATTCGTTTATGGACAGCTCTCCGGCTTTTATAATCCTTCCCTCACTGATGGGCAGCAGCAATCGCTTCTCTAAGATCTTACCCTTTGGCATCGTGTCAACACACACCTGAGTGCTCCAGACCACCAAATGTCTCTTTTTATAAAGGTGCTCACACTTAGCTTCAGTTAATCAAATGCAATTGATTAGTAGCACTTGGCTACTACTTACCCTCTTAACTCCTATGGAAGCAGTAAGGGTGTACTTAGTTTTTTTCACACACAACTTCTGCATTAATTTTTGTTAACTAAATAATGATACAGTGTTATATATTTCATGTTATGTTGTTAATGTGAAGTTGCATTCACTTGATTTTAAGACATCCTAAAAAAAAACAGATGTAAAACCTTGGAAGAAGGTGTAATTTTTTTGTTACTTACACAAGCAGAGCAGTGTACGTCATTGGTGTTTCCAGGCAGATGCTAAGCCATTGCATTCTTACTCATACCCTCTAGCAGTAAGACCTCATCAGGGAATGACTCAGTGTGACCCATTGAAAGCCTACCAAAGAAATTCCTTCACAAAGATAATAATTAAAGAAATCACTGTGAGCAGGGGGATATTGTTTAAAAAATCAATAGTGAACGGCCATGATCTTCAAGCTTTCAGGCAGCACTGCATTAAAAACACATGATTATGCTGCTTGGGCTCAGGAACACTTCACAATACAATTGCCAGTAAACACAGTTTACTGATGTATCCACATATAAAAGTTAAACTTTTAACAAGTTTTACAAGCTAGATTTGCCGTTGCCTACTCTAGGCTGGAGTTCAATTAAGATCAACTCAAGTAGTGGGAAACTGTGGTGTGGCCTGAAGAAGCAAATGTGAAACTCTTCCTGCCTCATCGTTAGGCTAAAAAATAATGGGACCATCTGCCTGTTTATGAGCACACATAGATACGTACCCATAATGCATGATGGGGAAAGATTATTGCAAATGCTATGTGTAACTTAATGAAGGCCACAGACATACAGCACCAGTCAAAAGTTTGGACACACTCACCCATTAACAATGTCGTTTTCAGGGAATGCCTTCAGCAAGAACCATGTCCTGTATTTCTTACAACAGCGTAGCAATATGCTAAGAGAATCAGGGTGCTAAAATGGTCTATGTGTACTCCAGGTTTTTTACACACTGAAAACAATTTCCTTGTGTTGTAATACAACAAAACTGGACAGTGGAGGTCCAGAACTACTGAGCAGCTCAAATCCTATATCATACAAGAATATGAAAAGATTTTGCATTCATAACACTTTGTTTCTCTCTTTCACAAAAGCCTGTTTGTTAAAAGAAGGGATGATGCAATGATAAAGATGCCTGCGTTCCAGCGTTTCTGAACTAAATTGCTGGCATCATGTTTAAAACTGGCTCATATTTTCCCTCAAATGTTCAAACAATATCATATGCGAAGAAGGCACGAAGGCATATTTTCTATCCTCATCATTCATTTAAACCAATAGCTGGTTCTTAATGAGAATATGTAATTGCTTTTAGCTCAGCTTTGAAGTGTATGATACACATTGACCTGTGCTTCCTCTCAGCTTATTTGGTGCTAAATTACTCTCAGGCTGATGCAGTTTTTTTAAAGTTCCAGCAATCATATATTTAGGAAGAGTAGCAACAACCGTGTAGTGCAAATACACAGTGTCTAGCAGTGCAATTATCATTTACCCCTTAAGACAGTAGGCAAAGCACAACATCATATTGGATTTATTCTGCACTGCTAATGGGATGTATTTTTTTCTTTTACCTTCTAACCAGTAGAATTATACAGCTCATATTGCAAATGTTCAGCCAATAGTCAAAAATTTAGATTACTGTACAGAAAAAGTTTATAGTTGTGTAGTAGCTGAGTTTGTGCTATAAACCCTTAAGCTCCTTAGCCTGCATACTTTGCTCAAATTACACCTTAGTGAAATATATGCATGTGCATTATGTCCTATATAGTTTATTGTAATCAGTGGACTGTCTTGTAAGATGGACATACTGTGAGATTTTGCTCAGGAAAGTCATGTAATTTACTTTTTTTTTTTTTTTAACATTTTTTGACAATCCTTCTGTGGGAGTCCAAAGAAATCAATAAGAATGTGTGCAAGCTAAAGTAAGAAGGGCCTACGGACTCCACTGCTGATACTGCCTACTACATGTACTACTGCTGCTGTGACTCACTCAGTAATACCCTTACGTGCTTGTGTAGCCTCAGACAGCCCTGATCAGCACGTCAGCACTCCTATTTATGCCAACACGCACCCCTTCCAGAGCTTTATTTTCTGTTATGTGAGTTGTGACTTCCAAACATGGAGTACAGCTCAAGAAAGATGGTCCTGGGCTGTTTGCCCACGTTTTGTTCCTTGAGATTCTGTTTTCGTCATATTTCTGCAGTGTTTCTAAGTTTGCTTACAATTTAGATTCTTAGTTTGTTATAGTTTTCTGCCTTTTTATAAGGCAGAAAACACTCCATCTGAGTGTCCTGAGCCTGAGACCCCTCGTCTACTTCGTTGGCTGCCAGCCAAACCACCAGGGGTGTCCCATCACCTCCTTCATCGGCCTCCTGCCCAGCCACCAGTGGTGTCCCGTTGCCTCCTGTGTCGGCCGCCAGCCAAGTCACCAGAGGCGTCCCGTTGCCTCCTTCATCTTCCGACAACCAAGCCTCCAGGGAATCTTCACCGCTGGCCACGCGGCCACCCTCTAGAGCTCGTTTGGCTTCACCACTGGCCCCACGGTCAGCCTCCAGAGCATCTCCGTCTCACTCGTGAGAGAAACTGTATACTGATGACTAACATGCAGTCGGAACACAGCAGTTTTTAAATGATTTCTTCATGAAAGGGTTTCAACATATCTGAATCCCAGTCACATAAAACATCTTTAGAAATGTGGACTCCATGGAGAAAGTGCTCAGGTTACACTGCAACTCCAATCAACACCATTAAAAAATAATACACATCCTCCTCTACAGGCCCACTGTTCGACACACAAGAGGGCCAAACACTTCACATTGTGATAAATGGTAGCACAGTTCTAGATAGCATAGTATAAAGCAACTGTGTTAATAAACACTTTATTGGGCCCTATATCAATTCAGCCCATCTAAAGTTGTGTTACTTTATGTTGCACTTTCTCACCAAATAACAAATGGGAGCTGAGCTTTAACAAATTAATCTAGTCTGCAGATGAGAGGGAGTTTGTACATAATGAATCACATTGCCACCCACAAAGCAGACTCACACAAACATGTGCACTGAACATTTTGAAAATACACACACACACACACACACACACACAGTACATGAAAAGAGCAATGGGGTGTCCTTGGGGAGAGGGCCAACATGGCTGTTGTGGCGCACATTCAATAGATGACTCAGCCCATGTGAAAACACTGACACGTGTATTTTTTATTTTTTTGTTTTCCAACAACTAAATTAACTGTGTTATTACTTTTGAATAGCTGGGTTCATCATGGAACAAATGCCTGGGGTGTAGCTGAGGTAGAGAGCTTTGTTACTGTGGTCTCTCCTGGCTTCTGTTGAGGATGCAAATGAATAAAATTTTATTAGATGAACGCAGTCTGTCTCTTGAGCTGCTGTTGCCGGTTAAAATGACAAACAGCATGCCATATTGGCTATTGCTAACTTACATTAATTCTATGATTTAACTTGATGAAAGGCTAAAATTAAACTTTGGCATTGTTGGATTTGCAGGCTGGTGGGGAAGCAGACTTTGGGACAACAACAACGCTGAGGCAAAAATTATTTATGAGGGAAAAGAAGCATGGCTCTAATACTGCTGTAAAATCAGAGCTGTTTTTTAGTGCCCGCAATGCTCCTGCAGTTACATTTTTATTCATATATGAATAATGTGTTTTGTAGATCAACTCAGCGTTAGAATCAAATTCCCACTTTCAGCATTTGTGCACTGCACTCAAAACCCCATTATAATTTCATTTTCAAAATAATAAGCATCTTTGGTATAAAAAATTTATTTCACAATGATTTTTATCTTTAGATTGGTACTCAAAACTGTTTCTGTGTTTTGAGTTTCATTTTTTTTTAAATTAATTATCAAAAGTTGAACAGTACTTTCACAAAACAGCTTCACAAAGAGGTTTGAATGGATTTAGACTAATTAAAAATAACCAAATAGTGTTGATAGGTGATGCCATTTTAAAAGGGATGCATTAATCAAGCACAACACATTCCTGTGTTTTATTTGGTCCCAAGTTATTCAAATGTAGCAACTTCTAGAGCTGGAAGTTTAAACCAACAAAATGAAATACTAAAAACTGACCCTGGAAGTTGGCCCCAAAGGGAGTCACCATGTATGCCAATTTTAAATTAGAGCAATTGTTAAGAAATATATATGATTAGAATTTTTTTTGTGAGTATGGGTAATTTCCATATTATTGTTAAACTGTATTAATGCTTAAAAAATTATGGGCATGGCCACTTTGAGGGACACATGTATGCTTGTTAGGCAGCTATCTGGTAGGCTTCACTTCTGCTAATCTGAGTCACTGAATTTTGCTTTATTTATTTATTTAATTAACCTTTATTTAACCAGGATATCTCTTGAAATTAACATCTCTTTTTCAAAAGAGATCTGGCCAAGAAGACACAGCATTATAATCTTACAAGTTAAAGTCAAATATAACATCAAAACACATAAACAAAATAAAACAAATCAGAGTTAAGTATACTGTAAGGTCCAGTTTGTGAATAGCAGTTACACTCCTCAGTCACAAAAATCTTTAGGAGCACTCTAAACTCTCCCAAAGAGACAAAAACATTCATCTTTACTGTACTCTGAAGGTTATTCAATGACCACGGTGGAAGATAAGAGAACACTATTTAACCAAGTTCAGAAAAAAATCCTGGTTTCTTTGAAGAGGAGCCAACTAGAGGACTGCAAATCATAGCTTTGTACATAGAAAGACAGCAGCTGGGCCATATTTTGATAATAAAAACCCAATCTAACCTTTAGCTTTTTCACTAAGTGCTCAATATGCACTCTAAAGATAAGTTTGTCATCCAACCAAATACCCAGTTATTTGTAGGCTGATACTCTGTCGATAAAATCTCCTCTTAAAGTATGAATACCAGCATTATCTAAAATCTGAGTATGATTTCTGGAAAAAAAACATGAATTTGATTTTATTAGCATTAAGAACCAACTTTACACTGCACAATAATACCTCCAGCTGCTGAACGGCAATTTGTAGCTCCTCAACAGCTTTTTTCAGAACAGACCCAACTCCGTAAAGTATATCTGCATAAAGGTGCACATTAGCTGTATACATATTCTTTCTTATATTATTAATAAAATCAGAAATTACAACAGGGCCTAAAATTGAACCTTGAGGGACTCCTTTTACAATCTTTAGGAAACTTGATTTAAATCAGTCTGTACAAACGCATTGGGTTCTATCTGCAAGATAGAACACTGTGCCCCTATAGCCCTTTCACTCAAATCAACATCACTGAGTCTATCTGACAGCAGCACATCCTTAACAGAGTCAAATGCCTGATTGAGATGCTTTGGCATGACCTTAAACAGGGTGTTGGTGCTAGAAAACCTTCCAGTGTGGCTAAATTAAAACAATTCTGCAAAGAAGAGTTCCTTCACAGCGATGTGAAAGACTCATCGGCAGTTATTGCAAATGCTTGATTGCAGTTCTTGCTGCCAAGGTCATTAGGTTTAGGGGGTAATTGCAGTTTTACATGGGGCCAGGCAGACTTGGATTAATTTTTTCTCTGAATAAATAAAATCATCATTTAAATGCTGCATTTGTATTTACTGAGGTCATCTTTGTCTTACATTAACATTTGTTTGATGATCTGAAACAGGAGGGGAGGCAAATACTTTTTCACAGCACTGTACACTCAGAGACCACATTTGTATTTTGTACAAAGCACACCTAATACATGGTCTTAAACTGTTTGCTGCCACGGTAACCAGCTGACTCTCCCACAAATACACTGCAACCATTTTTCATCACAACTGTACTGCAAAGTTCAATAATGCATCCTGAGGATTCCAATTATGTATTTATATTTGGCTACATACAGCCTGTTTGAGGAAGTCTGATGGAGCCAAGCAGTGCCTGATCAGTATCACACAGCAGAAGCATCACATTCTTACAACAAATGAATGATTTTTAGTTTTGTGGAAAACATGGCATTAAATTATTCAATACTTTACAAAATAGTTGCTGAATAAATTTTTTCAGCTACCGTATTTTCCGGAGTATAAGTCGCACTTTTTTTCATAGTTTGGCTGGGGGTGCGACCTATACTCCAGAGCGACGTATATGTGACATTTATAACACATGAACCAAAATACTCCAGCCACTTGACATCTCCATGAACTGCAGCTTTAAGGCAGTCTTGTGTAACCTGTGGGCGCAGTGGATGATGGATGGAGAGCACAGCTTAACGGCAACTGGGAGAATGCGCCACCCAACTTTCCTGGAAGTCATTGGATGGATCAAGAAAACATGGGCTTCAGTGACAAACCATCCTGTTGGGATTCAGAAAGGCTGGAATAATTGGAACTGCAGCTGACGACGAGTCTGACTAACGCGACACAGAAGAGGAAGCGGCGCTTCGTCTACGGAGTGTACGGAATTGTTTAGAAGTGACACCGAGGATGAAGAATTCAATGGATTGATGGTTTGGTTAACTTGTTAGTATGTTCTTTATGCTATGGTTATCTGAATAACTTAATGTTACGTTAACTTACCGAACACGTGTTCGTTGTGCGTCATGTAGCTGAATGTGCTACGTTAGCATAACGTAGGCGTAACCGTGTTCGTCCTGTTCTTTAATCCATTATTATTTTAAATTGCCGTTCAAGATGGAATTTCTGCTCTGGGTCTCGGATTCTATCAACACCCCCCCCCCCCAAAAAAAGTGCGACTTATAGTCCAGTGCGACCTATATATGTTTTTTCTTCTTTATTATGCATTTTTTGGCTGGTGCGACCTATACTCCGGAGCGACGTATAGTCCGAAAAATACGGTAATTGTTTTGGCTTTCAATTGTACAAGCACATCCTATGAAGGTTGATGTAAATAATCATAATGGTTCTGTGATCAGTACAGCAACAACTACAGAAGCAAAGCTAATGTGGTTGATGTCATAGATTCAAGTGATGCCTCACTTAAATATAACGGATACAGTTTATAAACCTTGCTTCACCAACACATCTACACACATCTCATTGTAACACGATGAGTCATTATCTTACATAAACATCTTTTACTGTGGTGTAGAACTGAAAGGTGAAATTCACCTCCTTTCTTTATTTCCAATTTCACTTCATGTAAAGTCCACTGAGACTCAGAACCATAGTTCTCTTGTCACAACAGGCTCTGAGGCAATATTCTTCTCAAAGTTCCCTGAATGGTGAGGGTGGTGTTGACAGTTTTCATCTGTAAATCATTTGGAGTCTCAGTTCTTTTTTCATACGAGCAGAAGACATCAGTGCTTCACTGTCTGTTTTGTGGTGGGAAACATCAAATATGCACAAATGGGAAAAAGAAAAAAAAAAAAACATTACTGACAGCATCGCATATCATTTACTCTTTGATCAGAAGCAGACGTTGGTTTCATTTCAGTCTCTTGCAAACTCTATACCAGAACATGTGAAAAAAAGAAAGAAAAATCAGGCACAGTCACAAACACACACAATCAATCAGGAAATTAACCATGCACTGAATAAATCCAAAACTGCTGCAGCCGAGGCATCATCGCCTCGTATTAAATGATCAGGGTTTTTTTTTTTTCATTTTACTGAATAATGTTACACCAATGCATAAAAAGTTGTTCTTATTTTTTTAATAGTTTAATATTTGTCAGAGATAATTGGGGAAAATTAATGTCACTTTATCAAATTTCTACTTTTGTGATCTATTTTTTTTCCATCTTAATCTAGTCTTAAAAGTGTAAGGCAGTATGCATGCAAAAACAAGTTTGAATCCCAATGTCATGACTAGACATACCATGTGTTTCAGTAGCTACCACACCCACAAGAAAGCATCAAGAAACAGAAGGACTAGAATTTAAAATTCAGTCAGCGTTTTTGTCTTTGCTATGTCGCTAGCTTTTGAGATTTTACATTTTGTCCTTGTATTAAATGATAATGAAACCCATGAACTTTATCAAGGGGCTGTCGCATGATTCTGTCAAGGCATGTGTACTCACTGCATTTCTATGAACAGACCTTCATGTAAAAAATAACAACTGCTATTCAGAAAAAAACATATTCTACAAATAAGACACGTTTTTATGTTCAAGTTCCCACCTGTCCCCGCTGTCTGTATATCTGCACACATATAAAGATCCCTAATTACACTGGCAAGACAAAAACCCTGCCTTGAGCTATTAACAGGCCCCGTCTAAGATCAAGCAGACAAATCAGATGCCACAAGAGAGTAGGATCAGTGGCTCTGTTGGAATCTGGGATTCAGTGGAAACTCTCTCCTCTTCCTTTCCCTGGCTTTAAATCTTTATCCATTCCTCAAAATCTGTCATCCTCTACTGCATTCCCCCACCTCAGCTTCTTTTAATAACACCCTCTTTATCTCTGTCTCATGTTTCTCCCTTCTGTCTCCATGCTGCGCATGACTCACCTTTAATGAAACCTGCAATCTATAGAAATATACCAGGCTATTGTATCTGGACCAATTACCTGAGTCATTAGGTGGATGAAATGTAGCCACTTAGTGAGGATATTGATTGGTGGGATAGCACACTTGTAGAGAAGCAGTTCAAGAAAACATGTAAGGGTTTATTAAAAAAAAAAATCATGTTCTCACTCATTTTTCACTGCACATCAGTGCCTATTTTACGTACTGGCAGACTTTAAAGTACTGTAGACCAGTAGGCACTCAGACCGGGATGGATAGCTTGATAGGTAAACAGATAAGTAAATTAAAATGGGAGGCTAAAATCTGAGCAATTAACTAGCCAAACAAATAATAAAGCAAAACAAGCAGGAATAAGACAGTGACACAAGAATAAAAAGCAATATCAGGGAGAAGGATATGTGACAGGTCTGACTGACAGTTTTATTACAGCAAATCCAATTTAAGAGTATAGTTAGCTGGTGTAGGTTCAACCTAGATGACCAATCAATGTCAAAGGTAGTAACCTCTCTTTCCTCTATAGCATTTCTTGTGTTGGGCAGCACTGCAGTGGGAGCCATTCCCCTGTGCCTTCTGTCCTAGCTGTACCTGACTAACGCTCATTATATCAGTGCCCACTACCACCACTGTGCATAATGGGACCCCAGGCCTTCTAATTTGTGCCACAGGAGTGATTCACCATGAATCACCTTTGCTCTGTTTTTTTTTTTCTTGAAAAGTTCAGCCCACTGGCTCAGAGGCACAGCTCAATCTTTAGCCTATAGAGCCCAACCCGTATCGATCGGGCTCTACTTCAGACCACAGAGGAAGGAGCAAGTTACAGTGCAATTTTCTTATATGAATTAGGTACCAATAAAATACTTACCGCTTCCTAGTGGCACTTAAATGTAGCTACAGTGGATGGAAGCAAGGCTGTTGAAAAAAGTGTCTAGCATTAAAAGATTCTACTTAGACCTCCTTGCATTATGTTACTCAATTTGGTTTACTTAGTAGTATATTGTACCTGTAAAATCACACAAAATTGCTGCAGTGTATATACTGGTATATGTATAAGTGTTGTTTTCTCAAACTTCACCTTTTGTTTTGCAGGTATTTACAGACCTTGTTTTTTTTTAAAAACACTAAAGAAATTTAATGTTTACAACAATTAACAATTCAATTAAATTCAGTTTTATTTATATAGCACTAATTCACAGCAACAGTCACCTCAAGGCACTTTATATTGTAAGGTAAAGACCCTACAATATTAGAAAGAAACCCCAACAATGACAGGACCCCCCCACCCCATGAGCAAGCACTTGGTGACAGTGGGAAGGGAAAACTCCCTTTTAATAGGAAGAAACCTCCAGCAGAACCAGGCTCAGGGAGGGGCAGTCATCCGCCATGAATAGTTGGGGGTGAGGAGAAAAAGAAGAGAAGAGATAAAGACAACAATCAACAACGTGTTGTGGCTAATATCAATAGCAAAGAATCTTAAATTTAAATTTTATTTAAAATTAGAAACCAAGTGGTATCCAAAGCCCACAGCATACTCCTCATTGCTGCACATCCCTAGTGCATAGGATAAGAAACTAAAGCAGGATATTTGTAGCAGCATGGTGTCTGAGTGGTTAGCACTCACCTCACAGCACCAAAGTCCTTTCTGTGTGGAGATTGCATGCTTGTCCTTGCATGGCTTTTCTCCAGGAGCTCCGGTTTCTCCCACTATCACATAACACGCAGGGTTAATGCTGCCTATTGTGGCCAAGAACAGTCTAGCAAAGGAGATTTATTAGTCTTATTAGCTTCACTTCCTTCTTAAATAAAGATCAAAAAATATAAATTTTGACAATTTGCAATAGAGAATATAAAACTAGCTATTAATTTAAAAATGAGCAAAGCTGGAGGCCAAATTATTTATGAAAGTCAAATCAAAGGCAACATCTTCGCGACTGGATTGTATTTAACAGCTGGCGTAATTGCCAGAAGAAGCAATTTCTTTTGTACTGGTGCACTGGTGCTTCCACAGTGTGCCCAGATTAATTTGAACTTAATTAGTCCTCCATACAACAGCACATGTAAGGAGCAGACACATGTGCTGTAGAAATCCTTTGTTCCAGATAACAACAAACAGTCATTAAAGTCATATTTTTATATCCTACTGAAAGTTCTGTGTAACAGCAATATGTGGCTCGTGGTTGTCAAACATGGCAGATAAACAAAGCACAGCAGTACAACCCGGGAGAACAAAACCAAGAAATAATTGAGAAACACGGTCTGACGCACATGTTACCATAGAGTCAAATCTCTCCGCATAAGCCAAAGCCTCATGGGCCTCTGTAAAACCATTCAAACTGAAATTATGTTTTAGTGGTGAAGTCCTGGGGAGCACAAGAATGAAATTCTGCGCATATCCAGCACTCACCTAAGGCGAATCACTGTAATGAATTTTTATTGCTGGACAGGCAATGAGTATTGAATTGAGCGAAGATACGAGCAGTTAAAAACCTGATGAATAATTTCCAAATGTGTCATTGAAGAGGAAAAGGTGCGACAGGGGCAGTCCAGCTTAAATAATCACAGGATGTAAGGGTCAAGATAGGATCGAACCCATCCAATCATGGGTGCCACTGAGCTACAATGTCAAGTGAACCCTGCAAGCAATTAGACGATCAGCAGACGGCCATTAAATGGCATGACACGAAATTGCATTTTAACACCGTGGTGTCTTTCTCTCTGACTCTAATCATTCTGATACGGAAATCCCCATATTAGCTTAGGGCGAAGGCCTTGGATTCTTTTACTTTCCACCGCCTGGATAATCCTGTCTCAGCTTGAAACCTTTGATCCACAGGCAGAAAGGTAATCTGAATTCAGATGTAAGAAAAGGTTTGATCAGGACATGGTGACTTCTTGATTGCAGCTGACACACTGATCTATCTGATCACATACAATCAAAGGGTAGCACAAAGAACTATACACTCAGTCACTTCACAAGATGTCATACAAGTTTTGGCCTGCTCAAAAGATCTTGATTGAAAAGAATTCTTTTTGATGACGGGCCATCAAAGTTTAGAGGGGTTGTGAACAACTTATTGAGCTTCACAAAGTGAACAAACTGTCTTAAGGTCATTCTCTTGCTGTCCTCTTACTTCCTGCTTCACCCTCTATACTGTGTCTCTTGATATAAATACCACAGCATGACATAATATCCAAGCTATGGCCATTCAGGTGCTCTCAATAAAAGTTTAAATTTTCAATAAAGATTAAAAAAACATAAAAAAAAATCCAAAACAAACATTTGTACTGAGATTCTTATGTTTTCCTCTACCTACTGCCCCAAACAATTAAAAAAAGGAAAGAAAAAAATAGGTTGTGCTATATTCAGAAAACGGACTCTTCAGATGCTGCTTAAACCATAAGAAAGGCATTTAAAATATCTGGAGGCGGAATGCTCACTGTTTGACCTCTCTTCACAGCTTCCTGATTATCAGTAATATTTACACAAACACATTTGCAACCCCAAAGTCATAAAATACTCCTTTTCCTTATAAATTATAAATGAGATGCAGCCCATGTATTTAGCCGAGAGCCATTCCCATTTCATATCAACTTCCAACTGCAGTTCAGACTCGGCATGCTGAAAGAGCCATAAACAACAACAGATGCAAAACTCTGCAGGATTCCTTGTTTAATCATACAATATGGCTCCAACTACACAAACAACAGGGCCTTCACATAGTGGGACTGCCACCTACACCCACACACATGAAACAGTGTCTGATGGGAGTGAGGATCAATGTCAAGGTAGATTATATAAAGATTGCTGGCAAGTAAATATTTGTTTTGCTACCCTCTTGCTGCACTGTCTAGCTTGTTGTATTTATGTAGAACCTAAAATACATACAGCAAAATTAGTATTGTCTCATTCTCTCATGGCAACAATGGAAGGAGCAGCCTAACCATGCTGTCTAGCAACTTCCTAATATTAAAGCAGATGAGACTTACAACAAACAGATACAGGGAAGAATGGTTGCTAATAACTCTGGATACAGTTGCTCACAATTTGAGGTGCAATACAGTTTCAAACAGGATCTCTGAACACTTTACACACTGGCAGAAAATGTGTGATCCACAGTACCATGATGTACTGTACTATACAACAAACCTTGCTTGTTATTTTTTTTTTAAAACAAGGTCAATGCTCATAATTCCTTAAAATGTAAGATCTTCACAAGGCAGTTTGCTGTGTTTAATGCACTCATAACCCTGTTAGCACTCTTTCACATTACTTTGCTGTAGAAGAAGTTAAATTGAAAAAATATTCCCTCAGTCTCTTTACTAGGTTCTGAATTTTGCCTGAACATCCAGCTGTAAATTGTATTACAGCAGGAGGACATTAATCTTGCAGTTGTACAAGGTAATAATGAGTTTCATTAATGAACACTGGGCTTTGAGTAGTCTCAAGTTCTCTTTACCCTGAGAAATACATCTGTCTGTGAGTTTCCAGAGTGGTTTAAGTCACTAGGTCTCTCCTTCTGTTGCTACACTATCTTTCAGCTTGAGTGGATGCTGGGGATACTGCATGCATACATGCATAATGATATTATTTCTCCAGTTAAGGAAATTCAAATTTTTATATTCATGAAAGGGCAAAACGAATGGTGGAAAGTCAAAGTGCTTCCTCTAAAGTAGCCACATTTCTGTCCAGTGGGTTGAAGATGTTTGCCTTATCTTGTCCTTAAGACCATTCAACAACCAGTGGATTTTAACAGTCAAAGGCCCTCAATTCATTTCATTGTCTGTTCTATTTTGAAGTGCTAATGAGCCATAGAACAAAAGACTTACACTGAATTTCAGCACATTGGGATGTAGTGGTGCTGCCAAAGCAAGAGGCACAAATTGGCTCTCACATTCAGGATGTCATCCACACAGTATTGTGTATCTACATGCAACAAGTATGTAATAGGCTTAACAGATCACAGCTGAAAGATCCTTGGTCAAGAGCCTAAGCCAGTCTTGAAGGCAATTACAACCACAATGCCTTCACACAACATGTAAGCAAGACGGACAGAAAGAGGATTAGCTGGGAGGGGGTGGGGGATTGGGGGTTGATGGTTAAAGCTGTCATTGTTACTACTCTCTGCAACAGTCTTGTGTGAATGCAGAGAGGGGAGATTGATCATTTCAATATCCAAATCAGGATCTGAAAGGCAACAAACATAGGTAACACACCAGCCCAAACTCATTTTGGCTCTGACAGGTGATGAGTTTCCCTCAGGCACATACAATAGGCAGACCTGTCAAGCTCTATATCTCATCTCTGCTGCTTGTCAAAGTCATTTTCCCCAACTACAGGTGGGACAGTCAAAAACATTTTCCACATCTGCATTTTGCACACACCTGCCTTAAAGGTTTCTAAATGTAACGTGGACATGTTTAAACTTGCAGCAGCACAGTAGGATAGGGCAAATACAGGCTGTGGTATTAACATGATGCTATTTACTGTACATGCATTCTATTTTATAAATGGAGCAAATCCTGCAAGCCAGTCAGGGCACTCAGCTCAACCTGCAATGCTTTATACATGCTTTACTCTCCTCACGTCATATACCAAGCACGCCCTCTAAATTTGGTGGCAGATTTAAGCTGCAAATTTTCCCATCTCTCCATCTGACATACTGTCAGTGCATTTCTGCCTGCTGTCTCTGCAGCTGTAAGGTGGGGATATTTGCTCATCACTCCCCAATCACTATATGAATGTTATCTGAGGAGAACGAAGAGCTTAGAGACTAAATGGCAAAATCTAAATTTATTCTCTTGCTGCAATAAATAATTTTAAATGCAGTTTGCCCAACCGGACTGACAAAAACTAGCTGAATCAGAGTCTTGAAACAAGCTCCTCATAAAAGTAACCCAATTTTATAAGGAGGCACTTTAAAATTCACAGAGAAGTCCAAACTAATACAACTTCCCCAAAAGGATTTTTTTTTTCTGCATAATAAAAAAGATAGCCAAACTGAATGGAAACCACGATCTGGCAACACTTTTTAAACATGGGTTGTCTAAATGAAGTTCAGTGATGGCTAATCTGTTTGTGTTTGTGAGCCTCATTTAGCTTCCAGTAGAGCTTGCAAAACAGAACGAAGACTGCAGATACAGAGCAAGATGGTCAGTTTGGAATATGCTTGTGGGAGATTCACCGGAGAGGCAGCTGAATGACACTGAAGAACAACACAACAGGTCAGGGCTAGCTGTTTAGCTGCAGCTAAAATGTTGAGAGTGTCATTGTGTGTCATTCCACACTGGGGAGCAGGTCATGGTGGCTGTACTGCAGTTTGTCATCTTTAAGTTAGAGATTAATTTTTTTTCTCTAGATTCTTTTTTCTTAGCTCATTGCATTTCTTCAGTTTGGCCAACCTAGTCTGCACCATAAATGTAGTGCTAAGGAAAAAGGGAAATAAAAAGATCTGTTTAAAGGCCTTTTATTTACATCTCCACCACTTAGCCATCCTTCATAAATACATTTAATTTTACTTGCGGGGTGTTAAATGAGATATTAAATATCACTGTTATGTCTGTGTGATTAAAGAACTAGTAGTTGGTTAGCTTTGCCTACAGACCATTTATAGGTTCTTAGCTAAGGCCATGCTAAGGCTGGGATTACACCACTTTTCACTACTAGTTCAGTCCCTTCTTATGTCTACTTACTGCTCAGAATAAAGTCCTCGGAGCAACCATTGTATGTTAACCTAAACCTTTTTCTACATGTAACACAAAACTAGTTTTTGATACTAAGCCTAACCAAACAAGAAATGAAATATATAAGTGTAAAAATGGTTCTGTGTAGGATTCGCACTGTGGTCTCTGGTATGGGGACAAAACAACTTACGACACAACCAACCTCCACAGCCTCTGAACTGGAAAAAAATTCACTTTGTGTTTAAGGACACAAATTTGTAGCTACAGTATAAGATCAGAAAGAGAAATTTGCATCAGGGAACACAAGAAAAAAAAAAAATTAATATCTAGGAACACAACTTAATAGAATATAAACCACTATGAGGCTTCGCCTTCTTCTGCTTTCAGCTCCTCCCTTTAGGGGTCACAACAGCTGATCATCTGAGCTGTCCCTCTGATATACTCATTTCTAATCCTGTCCATCCTGGTCACTCCCAATGAAAATCTTAACATCTTCAGCCCTACCACCTCCAGTTCAGCCTCCTGTCTTTTTATTAGTGCCACTGTCTCCAAACCATACATCATAGCAGGTCTCACTACCATCTTGCAAACCTCCCCTTTCACTCTCGCAGATTTTATGTTTGTATGGATTAAATACATACAGGGTGCAATAGGTTAATTATTGATCACTAAGGTGCTAGTAGGCAGATTCTCTTCATGCTAAGCTAACTGGCTGCTGGTATTGATCATGTTGTGCAATTCTTTGCAGAGAGTGAATTTTCCTCTAAAGGTATCCTAACTTGTGATTCAAATTCAAACAACAGCAAACTATGCATTACATTGACCAAGATGGATTAAAAATTCTGTAAAATTCATATTTAAAGGTCACTGGGTTTGAAACAAGCACAGCATTTTAGAAAACAAAAATGATGCTTACCTACATCATGAAACACATGGCACCCACGTTACAGAAGCTTATGATTTCTTTATAACATAGGCTATAGGGAATTTGAGCCGCAGTGCGTGCCAGTTTGAACCAAACAGCCATTCTGTGTTTTCCACTAATCACATTCCAAATGAAAATGAGCTTACCTTCACCTGAGAATAGATGTGTCCCTTTAAAGTGAGGAAAGTTTCTTTTAATTACGCAGCACACTGACATATGCGGTTTAGACAGTGCAGGAGGACTCAGATGCAACAAACACATTGAGTGGTGTAGTGCCAGCATGCATCTGGGGATCACTTATGGGCCTGGCTTACAGTAACTACCTCATAATGTTGGAGAGAGACAGGGAGGCAGAGCAGTGAATACTAGTGCCAGGAAACATTTTCAGACAACAGTTTGGCTGTGTTTTATCTGCTCTTGTTCTCTGCTTCACTGCATCTGTAGGGGATTGTTTAAAACAACAAGAGGAACAGACCAGACTCATTTTGGATGGTGTGCACAAGCCGATCTGCCATTTTCAAATGGATGACACTTTTTGTTCTCATGGATTTGTTGTATGTTTTCATCTTGTCAGGATTCTCAAGTGATGCTCAGAAAATTTGATAGTGTCACCTTGAGTCTTGTATGGAATAGCTGTTTTTCAAGATTGATCTTTTTAGAAAAAATTATTGCCTGTACATTGAAGTTTTTACCGATGCAGGAAAAGGTTGTTTCCCTTCACCTTCGGGCCAGGAAATCTGGCTAGGGTGAGGTGAGGTGTTTCGGGCATGTCCTACCGGGAGGAGGCCCTGGGGTAGACCCAGGACACACTGGAGAGATTATATCTCTCAGCTGGTCTGGGAATGCCATGGTATTCCCCTGGATAAGGTGGAGTAGGTGGTTGGGGAAAGGGAGGTCTGGGTTTCTCTGCTTAGGTTGCTGCCTTCTGACCCAGCCCATGGTAAGTGGAAGAAAATGGATGGATGGAAATTAATCATTTGTTGCTGCCTTTTTTTTTTATGTCCTTGAATAGGTATTTGGTGTCATCTTTCAGAAGATTACTGCGTTTTATTTCATTTTCAGTTTACTGACTAGGCCAAACTGATTAATTAACTAAGTGCCTCACCAATAATTAGTTGGCAGAACACTACCTACTGCTCACGACTTAAGATTACAGCAGAAGGTTTAATGAAAATAATGAAAGTAAAATATTTTATGCTGCCATAAGATGTTATCACAATAAAGCAGAAAAGCATAGGGACAGAAAAACAGGAGCCGGAGACATCTATCGGAAAAAGGTAATAGTTCAATTTAGGTATGTATGTGCAGCACATAGAAGGATGATGGCACCAAGTACTGAGGCATCCCTCTATAAAGTCTGACAGGATAAAAAGGAGTGGCAGGTAAGCTGGCAGACGCTCCCATGAGATATACAGAACTCTTCAAATCTACATTTGCCTTGATCGTCCTGCTCCCCTCGTCCTTAATCTTACCTTTACACCTTTATGTCAGTCTCTCTACCTGTCTGTCTCTCTTTGCTCTCTCTGTCTCTCAGCAGGTGCCCACATCATTCAAACCCCACCCGTTGCCTGCCTGTCAGTAAGCACTATGTTCATTTAGGGCTGGTGAGGCTTGGTTAGTAAGAAGAGTGACCTGACTTCAGAAACCAACAGAGTTGTGAAAATGCTAAAGTCAAGTGACTCGCATCATGTTCTCAGTTACACCCGTGGCTTTCATATCATGCCAGAATGTTTGCTACAAGAAAAACAAGTACAAAATTTTATGAAAAAATCATGCAAAGCTAACAAAAGAACTGACTCAAGATTAGATTTGAACTTAATACTGCATTTGACCAATTAAATATATTTCATGTTTACAGTGAGAATTAACATGTATTTCAGCAGAAATTCACTAAAATGCTGGCTACTTAATGTAAAAACTATTAAAATTATGGCAACACTTTCATTTTATGGGCATTTATTTTACTGGTTAGAAATCAGAAGTAGCAGCAACTATGTCACTGTTTGTGGAGCAATTTCGGAATTTCAAATCCATGAGGTTCTGGCTGGATTCTGAATGTAAGGAGTTATTGTGAATTTCTGTACAGTAGATGGCAACAGATTTGCAATTTTGGCCAACTTATTATAGTTAATTACTGTATTATGATGCACAGATTGCATGTAATTGCTAACTTGATCCCATTCAATTGCAAACTGCCTCATTGCCGTTTTATTGCCATTTTATCGCCGTCTTGATGTACTGAAGTCAGTTAGAAGATGACAGCTGACTGCGAGTGGTCACGGACCTGGTCCCTGTCTTCAAAGCAACCATTTCAAAGTCAACAAGATTGCAATTTCATTGCACATGGTCGCAATAATTAATTCTCCAACCAATGCTTTCCCTAGTGTGAATTTCAGCCAATTTAGCATTTTGTGTTTGTGTGTTGCCAGTTCAGCCTGGTTTAGCTAAACTTGTGTTTTGCAAACTGACACGCAGCCAACCCAGTGGACTTTTACACACAAAAAGAGTGTTGAGATATGATATAGTTTAAAATTAATCACGTTGCATTACAACCAGCAATTATCCCCATCTCAGTTTCTTACTTGAGAGTTTAGAAAATTCAGTCCTGTTGAAAGATGAAAAATATTCTGTTCTCTTCTTTCTCCTCTAGTTACAATTTTATTGCAATTTTATAGTGATGATTAAAATGTTTGTGAGCTTTTTTTAGAATTTTCAATATTTCTGGGGGAAAAAAACACAAAACAAAAACATAATTTGATTTGCACACAGCCCTAAAGTTGCTCATTTGTTTATTGAGGAAAATAATCCAGCATTTTACGTGAACCATGGGGCAGCTATTGTTGGGATTCAATCAATAGCGTGACGATAAAGGGTGAGTTGGCTCCTTTCTTTATTACAGGAAAGGGATCTAGCAGAAAACATGTTCGTATTTCTGTCATAATCAGAGGAACACTGAACACCGAAGATCACATTGTATTTTTGGCATCCCTAGGCTATTCATAAAAATGACATTCATTTGTGCATCCTCCTTTTCAAAACTAATAGAACTGTGATGCTGCTCAATGTGTCCTGGCTTTCATTCTGTACTGAAGTATTTTCAGAAGATATTCTAGGCAGATTAATTAATTGGCAAAGCTTGGTAATCTGCCCAAAGAAGAGAAAGGATTGTGTGTTCCCATTGTATGGAGGGGGGGCAGACCCATACTGACCTGCACAGTTCAGTGAAGATTTGGAGTGCGAAGAACGAAAATATCAACTATAGTGGTCAATGAGCCAAGAAAACTCAGAGAAATAAATGCAGGTGTGATTCAAAAGCGGATGAACACAACCCAACTTAAAGCAGAACCTTGACAGTCTGTTGCAAATGAGGGCAGTGCTCAGAAATTGCCCTAAATTGTAGCTGGATTGATGGTCTCTCTTGTTGCAGAGCAAATCAATGTAACAAGATATGAGAGATGGTATGAAACATCAGAGATAAATAGATGTGACTGTATCTATTTGTTTGTGGACATATTAATCAAGCCCAGCGCTATATCAAGTCAGAAAATGAATTTCTACTGGCCGATATAAGATTAGTTAAACTGGCAGGTCCACAACTCAAATGAAGGAGGAATTTACTGTTTTTCAGGCGCGCACATCACAGTCAACCATGGCTGCGATTTAAGCTGCACAGTTGTTTTGAGACCAACAATCCAGGCAAAGTTCTCCTTCCAGTGTATCAAGCCCCCGGAAAATAATGTGGCACACTAATCCGGAGCTCTCCTTTTCAATTAGTGGGAAGGTCAAGATTGTCAGAAGGAAGCAAATGAAACACGGCTTAGGTTTTAATGAGGCTGCACACTACAGTGAGAGTCTACAACCTTATGTCTGATAAGATTTTCTCTCCTATTAAGAAAAAAATAAGAGAAAAATCTATTTGCCTTGCAACCTGACCTGTGGTGTATGAAGAGAATTGGAGGAGTGATAAGTGGTTTTCATCTCATTTTTTTTTTTTTTTATTTGTAATTTTTGGTGCTTTGTATTTTAGGTGCTATTATCAGTCAACCTTGGCTTCTCTTAACACATCAACTTGTTAGCTCTTCCAAATAGGTTCAAAGGAGTGTGTTGACATGGGGAAGTGGCGCAAGAATCATTATTTTGCAAAGAGTAACCTCCTTACCTTATTTATGAGATGTAAATACATATTAAAAAAAAAAAAGACATGTTGCCTATTTCCATGTCTGAGTCTGGAAAAGCTGAGAAAAGATTCATTATCATGTACATATTCCCAGTGAAGGCTGGGATGCTAATATCAGTAACAAGTCTGAGGACTATTTCGGCAGCATATTATCAATGCAGCCCTCCTCTTCCCTGCTGTGCTCGCCAAAGAATAAAGAGCTTTAGTCTTCTAGGTTGCAGTCTATTCAAGACTGATTTTAATTTGACTGTTTCCTCAGACGAGTCCATCTCCACTGTGGTGGGAAAGCACATTCAATCAGCCACTTATGAAGCAGGTTAGAGAAAGAATGAAAGTTCTTACTGAATAACAGAGGGATTGAGTCCTCATTTGTGCCTATAGGGAGGCAAATTCCAGATAACTTGCTGGTAACTTATCTGTGACGCTCAGTAGCGCAACAAGCGAAGAAGCAATAAGAAGTCGAAATGCAGGTAGAGAATTTATATCACTTGAGAGATTCTGCATATTAACTGTTTGATACAACACAGAATGTATTATATATTAAGAAGGTATTAGAAACGATAAAATGAAGTCAAAAATACACATTCAAGGACATGTCAGAGCCATTAGATTGAATGTACAGGACTCTGCACTATAGTATACACTCACCAGCTACACCTTGCTAGTACTGGGTTGGAACTCCCTTAATTCTTCATGGCACAGATTCAACAAGGTGCTGGAAACATTCCTCACAGATTTGGTTCATATTGACATGATAGCATCACACAGCTGCTGCAGATTTGTTTGCTGCTCCTGTTCAACTACATCCCAAAGGTGCTCTATTGGATTGAAATCTGGTGACTGAGTACTGTAAACTCACTGTCATGTTTAAGAAACCAGATTGATTTGAGCTTTGTAAGAAGGAAGCAGCCATCAGATAATGGGTACACTGTGGGCATAAAAGGATGGACATGGCCAGCAACAATACTCAGGTAGGCTGTGGCATTTAAATGATAATTAATTGGTACTGAGGGGCCCAAAGTGTATGAAGAACCCCTCACCAACACTATGTCCACCGACATGAACTACTGATATAATGCAGGATGGATCCATGCTTCTATTTTGTTTATGACCCTACAATAAATGTTATAGCAGAAATCAAGACCAGGCATTTTTCCAATCTTCTACTGTCCAATTTTGGTGAGCCTGTGTGAATTGTAGCCTCCATTTCCTGTTCTTAGCTGACAGGACCGGGACCTGGTGTGTGGTCTTCTGCTGCCATAGCCCATCTGCTTCAAGCTTGGATATGTTCAGAAATCCTGGTTTGGCTGTAATAGAGGGTTATTTAAGTTAGTGTTATCTTTCTATAAGCTCAAAGCAGCCTGTTTATTGAGGCTGTGAGTCATTCCCTGGATATTTTTCTTTTTTTTTTTGCACTATTCTCTGTAAATGCTAGAGATTTTTGTGTGGGAAAATCCCAGTAGATTAGCAGTTTGTGAAATACTCAGACCAGCCTGTCTGCCACCAACAATCACGCCATGCTTAAAGTCCCTTAAATCACCTTTTTTCCCCATTCTGATGCTCCGTTTGAACTTCAGTAGTTTGTCTTGACCACGTCTACATGCCTAAATGCTTTGAGTTGCTGTGATGTGATCAGCTGATTAGATATTTAACAATCAGTTGAATAGGTGTACCTAATAAAGTAGCTGGTGAGGGTATCTTCTCAAACAGATCTTCAAAGCACCAATTGTCTGATTTGGTGATCAAACAAACACACAAAGACTAGAGATACCCAATATCAACACACACAATATAGTGTATGTATTCATCACAGATATGAGAAAGATAGTTACATACTCTAACTATTGCACACCTGTGAAAAGCAACTAATATCTTCACTTACAACACATCCCTCATGAAAATATTATATATGGCTGCTTGCAGAGTTCCATCAAAGAAGAACATTGTGGCTTTCTTCCCATAAAACTTGTGCAACAGAAGATATGAAATAACTTTCAGTGATCTCAGACCTTTTTTGTAGTGCAGAGAGAGTCACATTTTTTGTTAGCTCGACATGTTTCAACACTTTGAGGTCGCAATAAAATTTAGTACAGATATTCAGGACATCTCCCAGGACGCTCTTAATAACTCTGGGGATTAGTTCATCTCATCATAATGCCATCATCAA
Organism: Archocentrus centrarchus; assembly: GCF_007364275.1. Classification (NCBI taxonomy): domain Eukaryota; kingdom Metazoa; phylum Chordata; class Actinopteri; order Cichliformes; family Cichlidae; genus Archocentrus; species Archocentrus centrarchus. The sequence continues at coordinate 13,736,413 of NC_044353.1, read as the reverse complement.
GTTGAAATTCATTCAGTTTATAACAAAATCTGCATAAGAAATGGAACTCCCATCCTCCCAGCAAAATAATGGCCATGTTTAATTGTACCTGGTAAACATCAGCATGTTAGAACTGTCAGTGTGAGAATATCAGCATGCAGAGTGAGCTCAAAACACCACTGGGCTGCACTTAAATTCATATGAAGTGCAATAATAATGTAATGATTAATCATCTCAATGCTCTGTGCCTTCAGGTCAGTTTGCACTCCCTCACAAGGTTGTCAGGTCAACCAAACAGGTGGCTACGTTATGATGTTATGCATTATTAAGTATTTAATTTGCTTATGAAATTTTACATGTATAGACCTTGTTTTCAAGCCAACGAGCCAGTAAAATAATTTAGCCTTAAAATACATAATCGCTAAAGGAGAAAAAAAGTTTTAAAAGCAAATTAGACATAACAAAATGAAGAAATGGTATTATGTGTGGAAAATGTGGGTTTTGGGAGGTCATTAGAGCAGTCTGAATACTTCACTAAACAAGCTTCTGGCTAAGTCAGTGCACTTTCTCTAACAACACCAGCATGGCAGCAGGAAGGCAGGATCCTGGTAAAAATAAGCCTCTCAAATAACTCCATGCACCTGACTGTGAATTGTGTTGGAACAAACAGCAACATGACACAAGTTTGCAAACCGAGAAGACAAAAAAAAAAAAAAAAAAAAAAAAAAAAATTCAATTAAGCTTTAGCTGGAAGCATCTGATAAGTTTATGGAAATTAAAGTTTTATGTAAATCAGTTGTCTGCCTGGCCCAGTGCCAGATCACAAGAGGCTGCACTTTATTGCATTTAAATTAGCTGCCTGAGAAAACTAAGCAGCTCTGCCTAACAAGCCAAAACCCCCCCCAAAAAACATTACATGAAATCCAGGGAGTTAGCTGCATATTTAAAAAGAGATTTCACACTAGCTTCTCATTTCTAACACTTCAACATGTGCTGTAATAACAATAATAATCTCTATCATAAATCAAAATAATTACTTCAATTCAGCTTTGCCAGTGTAGGTACTGTTCTAAACATTTGGTGCAAGACACTCTGGAGACATCAGTTATTAAAGTTTTACAGTTTTTAAACAATCCTCCCTTCGATGTCCTAGACAGCCCAATGAAGACTGTGAGTTAAACTCCAAGTGTCAAGGCCGCTGCTGATTTGAGAGCAGTTCCAGCAGACTGCACTGACACCTTGTGGATAACAGAAGCAACATCAAGGACAGAAGCTGATTCATACAGTTTTTTTTTATTTTTATTTTTGATCTAAGAATATGTACATCCATCCATTTGTGTGAAGCATCTCTTTTCTCATCTTATGTAATGTCATATTACATGGTGAGAGGAAAAAACTGCATTTTCACTGAGTATTTGCATTGTAAACGTGTAGTACATTTGTCAGTGACACAGGTCATACTTGAAAGAAAAAAAGAAGCAGTCTCAGGGACAAGGAGAGGTGGCAGATGCGAGTGATCTTTGGTCATTGTTGTGCCTGAACATCTGCTTAACAGATGCTACCTTGAAACAGTAGAAGATGTAGTGGCACCACTGATCTGTGAGAAACCACTGTGACAAGACTCCAGACTGGTCATGGAACCCCTAAAAATCAAAGAAAAGTTACCTTGAAGACATAGCTATACTCAATTAAATAGTAATTAAATATTCTAATCTCTGTGGTAAAAAAAACAAAAAAAACAAAACAAAACAAAAAAAAAAATGGTAGCCTATGCAGAAGTATAAGAAGTACATTTATTGCAGAAATGGCCCATAAGACCAGCGGAAAAGAGCCTCAGTATAATATGTCTGTGTAGGTTCATGGTAGTCAAGTATAATACAAAAATAAATTCAAAACTGACCTGAAGTCACAGGAGGCCAGTACCTCAGTGTAGTACATGATTTTACACTTGTGGGAGGAAACCTGCAGAGAGGCCAGCACATCATCCACTCGAGGCATGCTGGAGGCAGCGCAGGCTGTGGAGCTTAGGAAGCGCCACTGGAGGATGTAGAAGCCAGGCCAGCGTGTTATGTGGGAGCCCTGTTTCAACCAAAGAAATCTGCAGGATCAATCTGTGTTTGCAGTGATGGAAGATTAACCACTTAAAATGACAAACGAGGACAAACCAAGGTTGTCTGAGACTGTTAAACAAAGACAGATCAAAAGAGCTTTTCATGTCCTCTCTCACCTGTACACTCTCTCCCTCCCTACATATGAGGGCTTTCTCGACAGCGCTGTAGTCCTGGCCTAGCACCCAGTTCTTGTCTATCACCTGGGCATTAACAGCCCCCAGGGAAGTGATACCATGAGTGTCTTTTTTTAGAGGCTGGGGGGCTCTCTTGGAGTGGTAGATGTTAAAAACCACATCTCCTTTACACACATCAAAGTCCCATGTGATGACAGAGGAGGCCTCTGTGATCTCTATCAGCAACTGCAGAAAGATGTAAGGAGATTAGAACCACAGATCAGCATACTGCAATCAATTAATCACATGATTTATTCAGCTGTAAGCATGCAATGTAGTTTTGTTCCAGTGGGTGGCACCCTTACCCAATGCATAACATCTCTTAAATGTAAACAAGTGCCCCCTTACTTTTACTATTATAAACTCATAGCATAGTAAAGCTTGTCTCACTCTCTGATGCATTCAAATCTGGGGGCAAATAGTAAAAGTTGAGACCGCACCTCATATGGAGCCCCCTTGAAGATACTGGCACTTTTATAGATGGAATCAGTCAACAGGCGGTTTTCTTCACTCTCCAATTCTTCTGCAGTCCTGTACAGAGATTTGGGAACCAGACCTCCTTCAGGAATGTCGCACTGGAGAAGACAGAGGAGTGATTAAAGCAGGAAGCTTTTAAATATACATTAATATATGTAGATATAATAGGTTGTTTAACAACAAGAATAGTATAAGAAAGTAATATTTCATGTAACAAGTTATACTGTGATTCACGTGCCATGAATTCAGGAGTGTAGTTTCAGTTAAAGGATAACCTTACTCAGTATAAATGCCATTTTACAGTTCCAACTAGCTACAGCTCTTTCACTTTGCCATGTTTACAGCTGCACATGGCAGAGCAGTAGAAAAAAAAAACCTGACTTATCGAGTGCTCTGTGCTCATTTTGGTCAAACTCACAGAACTGACATAACTGTCAAAGAATTCAAACATGCTAGTCTTCCTGTAAGGACAGTGTGATGTGTCCCAGATGCAATTTTCTTCCTTTATGGCAAAAACAACTTGATATTTTACAGTGTGCTGTGTCTGAGCCAGCTGAGCTGAGCCAGGCGTTCACTGGCTAGCAGGTACAGTATGTTCTGTTCCTATCTGACAATAACCTGCAGCTCAAAAATCTATACAGGCTTCCCATACATAATTCCTGTACAACAAAACAACACAGTGTCAAGGGCTTGACGTGAAAGCTGAAGTTTACTGTGTGACACATGTCTTCACAGATATAGCCATTTTAAACATGCTGCTGAAACAACAATCTAAAGGTATGACATACTTTCACATGTAGGGTCAATAAGCTGAAGACTTAACCTCACCATGCAGTCTCCTTGTAGGAAGTCGGGGATGATTTCTCTGTCAATGTAGTCTACTAAGCCTCCTGGACCCTGGTAGTCGTTTCCAGCATAAACGAGGAACTTCTTACGAGTATTTTCATCAATAAAGGGGCTGACCTGGTAATGAGATCGAAAGCGCATGCAAGAAAGGGCAGTGTCACTTATGGACTGTAAAAGCCAATCCATAATCAATGAATAATTCATGTCTGAAAAATGCATATGTTGGCTGGTTGATGGTGTTACTAAGCATCCATACTATTTTATATTGACTTTATCATCCCAATAGCTCATTCTTCATTCTTTTGGCATTTTTTAACTTCATGATTCTTACTATCTTACAATCTATGCTACTGCAGAGATTAAATGTTCTCCGATGGGCTTCAGTTTTATAGTTATCCTTCTTTGTCCGTTTATTGATTTTTCTTTGTTTATTAGTTGCTAATATTTGCAGTGTGGCAGCAAATATGTTTTCTGCATTCTTCCATAATCAGGTGATGCAGTCAGGTAATTTCTTCATTTAATCTCACCAGGGTCCAGAGCACTGGGAAAACTCTTGGTGCCCGCAGTATGAGTAGGCGACCCAAAGTTTCAGGGTAGTTGGCCTCAACCACTTCGATTATTCTCAACAGCGCCTTAACGCCAGGTCGCCACAGATGACGCATGTTTAAACCTTCCAGATCCACCAGGCAAGTCCAGGAGCTGGTGACACATTAAAATAGACATCACATAAGTTTATACTCTATACAGGTGCATGTGCTGCATTGTTGATTGCTTAACAAATGGGACACAAGCAGGATTAAAATAAATTAAGATTTAGATACCTAATAGGTCGACCAAAGACTCTAGTGTTTTCCTCACAGCGCCTCAGTCCCTCCTCATTAATAGAAAGGACCTGCAACACAGGCATAGAGTTAAGAGTCACCTTCTTTTGGGATATCTTCAGTTTTTTTTCAGTTGTTTCCATGTAAATAAAGTCATATTTTTTTCATTAATTCAGGTCACCTGTCTCAGCAGCACCTCCTCACCCAAGGCTCGTACCAAACCCTTAGTGTCCATTTGACCCAGACGCAAAATATACAGAGGACGGCCATCTGAAGGAAATGCCACATACAGAGAAGGAAACACAGAGAAAAATCACAAACTGTACAGTAAATGAGTGTTCCTTCCATTTGTAAACAAAGCTGGTGTCTACCAGTCTAAGTTTAGCATGTAAACACTCAAGGGGAAAATCCTGCATTCAAGTCTTAACTCTGAACTGTTGGACCAGCTGAGCTGTTAAAAGCAATGAAACCTTTTCCAAACACGGGAGTGAAGACAGATGGTGCTCAGACTTCATAGTCAATAATTAACAGGCCATTTCAGGACTATATAAATATAAAAGCCTAAATCCCTGTGGCTTTTAAGATTAGCTGATAAGGTTTCACTCTGAATGGTGAAAAAGCCTCACTCACAATAACAGGAATGTCAGCCAGCACTGCTCACTCTGTACCTTTGTCATGGTGGTGCCAGCCTCCAGAATAATAATCCTGGAGCAGTTGTGGGTGCTTCCATGTGTCTAACAGGAAATCCACCTGATGCTGCTTCCTCCAGGTCAGTGACTGGCACAAGAACTCCCTGGCCTTGTCGAGGTTGAAATCTCTGGCCCTGAGAAAGCGCAGCACATGCTGATCCTTTGGAATCTGTACATAAAAGGAACATAGTTAAAGATGCTGATAAATACAAAACTGTCTTAACCCTTTAGTGGCTGCAATTTCTAGTACAAATGCTATGCAATCGGCATACAGTGCAGTGAAAAAGTATTAAAGCATCATTGATTGACAAATTTTGAAAATTTATAAAAAAAAAAGATAAAGTAAAATTTTGAATTCTGTCTGCAACATTCTGTAGACTTTTGCACAATGAATACTCACACTAAGTTTCAGAAGAATTTGCCAATAAATAAGAACGAAGTAGCTTATTATGCAGTATTTTGCTGACCATTGCCCCATGAATACTCATAACAAGTTTTAGAAGAATAAGACAATAAATAAGGGAGGAGTAGTGACTGAAGTTAAACATCAATGTACAGTACTTCTTGAAAATTTAGAAAAAAAAAAAATGAAAACCTATCTGGAACATTCTGTAGACCTTGGTTTAAGGAATGCTCATAAGTTTCAGAAGCATTGACCAATAAAATAAGAATCTACAGTACTTCTTGAAAATTTGTAAAAATAAAAAAGTTAAAACTCTGAAATTCATCTGTGGAATGTTTTAAACATTTGCCCAATGAATAATTATAGCAAGTTTGAAAAGATTCAGCTAATAAAAAGGGAGACATAGTCATTGAAGTTAAACAATAATGTTTGGTTGACCTTCAAATGTTCAAAAATTCATAAAAAAAATTAAAAATTTAAAATAAAAAATTTGTCTGAAGGATTTTGTAGAGCTATGCACATTGAATAGCAAGTTTATAAAGAGTTGGCTTAGGAATATCGGAGGAGTAAAGGTAAACATCACTCTACAGTATTTCTGGAAAATTTCAAAAATTCATGAAAAAAATCAAAAAAGTCAAAAAATCAAAAATCTGCCTCTCCTGTTTTGGAGAGTCTCAGACAAAACGCATTTGTGCCAAGTTTCAGAAGATTTCAAATATGAATGGCCGAGGAGTAGCAAATTTAACAAAAAGTTGACGGATGCCGGACAGATGGATGCCCGATGGCTCAGTATTGGATCAGCTCCACTGACTGTTGTCTGTCAGCAGAGCTAAAAGTTTTTCCAAACCTACCCGGCCCTGTGTGAAAAAATAATTGCCCCTAAACCTAATAACTGGTTGTGCCACCCCTGGCAGCAAGAACTGCAATCAAGTGTCGAGTCTTTCACATCACTTTTGAGGAATTTTGGCTCACTCTTCTTTGCAAAATTGTTTTAATTCAGCCACACTGGAATGTTTTCAAGCATGAACGGCCTGTTTAAGGTCATGCCAAAGAATCTCACTCAGATTTAAGTCCAGATTTAACTAGATCACTCCAAAACCATTATTCTGTTTTTTTGGGGTGGGGGGGGGGGGGGGGGGGGGGGGGGGGGGGGGGGGGGGGGGGGGGGGGGGGGGGGGGGGGGGGGGGGGGGGGGGGGGGGTTTGGGGTGGGGGGGGTGGGTGCAATTCAACATGCTGGTGTGTTTTGATCATTTCTCTGCTGCTAACCCCCTGAGTGTGCTTGAGCTTTAGGGCAGAAACTGATGGCCAGACATTCTCCTTCAGCATTTTCTGGTAGAGAGCAAAATTCATGGTTCCATCAATTGCGGCAAGTCATCCTGAAGCAGCACAGCAGCCCCAGACATCACACTTTCTTTTTATGAAATGAGGTGTTAGTTTTATATCAGATGTAGCAAGACTCAAACCTTACAAAAGTTCAACTTTTGTCTCATCAGCCCACAGAATATTTTCCCCAAAGTTTTGGAGATCATCAAGATGTTTTTTTTCTTAGGTCAGTTTCTCACTGTTGAATCATGAACTCTGACCTTAACTGAGGCAAATGAGGCCCACAGTTCCTTAGATGTTGTCCTGGGTTCTTTTGTGGATGAGTCGTTGATGAACTCTTGGAGTAATTTTGGTAGGCCGGACACTCCTGGGAAGGTTCAGCACTGATATTACCTCTAACACTGTGGTTCACTGGAGTCCCAAAGCCTTAGAAACAGCTTTGTAACCCTTTCCAGACTGATAGATGTCACTGACTTTGTTTCTCATCTCTTATTGAGTTTCTTTAGATTGTGGGATGATGTTTTGCTTTGTGAGATCTTTTAACCTGCTTCACTTTGTCAGACAGGTTCTCTTTAAGTGATTTCTTGATTCAACAGGTCTGACAGTAATCAGGCCTGGGTGTGGCTAGTGAAACTGAACGCAGCTTTCCAAAAATGTGGTTAATCACAGTTAATTCATGATTTAAAAGAAGCACTCTGAGAGCACAAATCTCTGCCAAGGCAGCTCACTCTGAGCTATATTTAATTTTTAATGTATATATTTTGTTTTCTTTGCTCTTTTTAAACATACTTTAAGAAGTTTGTAGTGCAGTAAAAATCAGTTGTGGGCAGCATGACAGATGTTTACTCTGATTACACAAACATTATGTAGGAGCAGGTAATGGATAATAGGTACTGTTTTGTAAATAACTGGACCTAAATAACATGAGCTTATTATATAATATTATACTGCAGTATGTTTCTAACTACTAGGCAGCTCATTCTCTTTCTCTTGACAAAACTTCCTTTAAAGATATAACACGTTTTGGGATCAGTTTGAAAGAAAGGCAGATGTGAAATGTAAAATGAGATCAGAGGTCTAATGTGACATGGTATTTTAAATCTTTAGACAGCACCTTCTATATGTCGGCAATACACACCACACTTGTAAGAATCATAATTTCTTTTTGTCAATTTTTAACCAATAAATTACGTTATTATGTTGATTTGGACTGCTAACTGCACCTCTACACCGTTTTAGCAGAATTCATTCAAAACTTTTCGAGCTATTGTGTTTACAGACAAAATGACACCCACACACGCAAATGCAACCAAAAACATAACCTTCTCGGTTGATGTAACAAGGAGAGCCTTTTTTTTCTTCACAGGTTTGGATAGCTTTCTTCCCTTAATAAATGAAATGGTCATTTAACTGCATTTTGTATTTATTCAGGTTTGATTTTGGTTTGCTAGTCTGAAACATTTAAGTGTGATAAGTATGCAGAAAATCTAAGAAATCAAAAAGGGAGCAAATACTTATTCACAGCACTGTATGTCTATGAGCATCAAAACTGAGTTAGTGTGGAAGCAATAGCAAAATAACAGGTTGTGTGAGCGTCTTAGAAATAAAGGCGTACTGTATATTGCAGCAGCAACTGTTCTCTAATGAAAGAAAGTGGGTTTGTTTATCTGTGACCTTGCCCTTGTGGGTTTCCTGTAGCCACTGACGCAGTCGAATAAGACAGCTCTCCTGCAGAGGCGTTAAATCACCTAGGTAACGTCTGATGTAGTCAGCATCCAACTTGTCTACAGGCCAAAACACAATAACAGCATAATGTTACAGAATATCGCATGCCACAGACTGCAGACTACAGTGCAATTACAAAACAATTAGACATGGTGACTTCTGCAGGTTCTTATTAAACACTCTGGCTTAAAATATTGCTTCTGTTTGTTTGCGTTTTTATTTTTTCCCAACACAATTGTAGAAGAACTGCTGTACTGCTATATAAATCTTTCATTGATCTGTTTTTGCTACTGTTAATATCTGTCAATCAGTAAATTGACTGTATGTAGTGTTATCTTTTAGCTTTTCTACTGCACCTTTGTTTTGTGTATTAGCATCTATTCTGTACTTTATTGTGATTAGTGAGCGCACACTTACCGTCAGGCGAACTGGCCACTAGCTCTGTGGAACATGGTGAGTCTTTACAGTGCAGCCCATCCTTGGCACTGTTCAGTGGGGGGCTCTGGCAGCAGAGGGGGGGCAGCAGCTGCTGCCTCCCAGTGACTGTGCCAGAGTCAACAGTGGAGGTCCAACGAGGTACACAAGTGACTCCTTCTTCCTGCAGCTCTCTGAGGTAGTACTCAATAATTTCTTTACCCTTCATCAGTTGAAGGAAATGAGAGACTGAATTAATTTTGACAATCAGGGAAGCATCTGGGGCCAACAACTGAAGGCAAATAAAATGAGTAAACATAATTAAATTATATAAATTACAGACAGTGAAATCGAATATGCAAACCTTTTTGATGCTACTAGCATACTGCTTCATTGCTATTTTCTCTGCTGTGCTTTCAAAACCAAAAAAAGACTTAATATCCAGACTAGCCGACTGTTCGAAGCAAGTCCAGTCCTCATTCTCTGGATGAACCTGTGGAAGAGGACAAGCATATGCATTTTAACTGAAACGCAACCAATCATGTTATTTGTTATGTCAACAAAGTACAGTAAATATAAAAATGTTTTATCCAAAAAAATGGGATCAATGGCTACACTGTAAGACATTTAATCATCACAATTTTAACTGCACTTTAAAGTAAACAATTCAAAGTATTGCACAGAATAATTAAAGTATACACTCACTGGCCACTTCATTAGGTACACCTGTTCAGCTGCTTTTTAATGCAAATATCTAATCAGGCAATCACATGGCACCGACTCAGTGCATTTAGTGCAGCATTTAGGCATGTAGACAGGGTCAAGACAACCTGCTGAAGCTCGAACCGAGCATCAGAATGGGAAGAAAGGTGATCTACTGTAAGTGACTCTGAATGTGGCATGGTTGTTGGTGTCAGATGGGTTGGTCTGAGTATTGTAGCTGACCATGTGTGTACCATCTTCTGATGGCTGCTTCTAACATGAAAACATGCCATGTCAAAAAGCTCAAATCATGTCAAACTGGTTTCATGAACATGGCAATGAGTTCACTATTCAATAGTTTAGTATGTGGTGGAACAGAAGACTCAAGTCATAAATGTGCAGCTGACAAATATGCACCAAAATCTCTGAGGAACGTTTCCAGCACCTTGCCTGAATCTATGCCATGAAGTATTAAGATGGTTTAGAAAGCAAAAGGAAATCAAATCTGATTATAGCAAGGTGAATATTATGAAATGGCTAGTACAGTAATTACAAAATTACTGTTATACAAAATTCTTACTTTATTCTGCGCAGACTGCTATCTGATACACAGCAGATATAATGAAGTTGTGTGAAGAATCTTTTAACAAGAGGAGTAGTGTTCCAGCAACTCTGACTGAGACAACACCAGCTTTAAAAGACACCTGGCGACACTATCTGTTTAGTGCCTTGAGCACACTATAGGAGGATCACCTAAGATGAATAATTCATGCATCACATATTGCATGCTTTAGCAGGGACTCTGTGCCATCCAGCAAGCACTAGGCATTGTAAAAGTTATACAAAACAAAGAAGTAACCTCCTACAGACTGTCACATCCTAAGCACCAGATTAATACGTTTGACTCTCAGACTCACCGTGTAGCTGCACCTCTCATGGACAATGACTCTGTTGGAAAAGGTCTCATTGTGAACCTCGATATGGAGGGTCCTGTCTCTGCGGTTCAGAGTGTTTTTTTGGATGAAGTACAAATAGTCCACACCAGCAATCTACACGCAGAGGAAACACAAATTCTACAGTTTGCTAAAAATTTTCAATGTTCCAAGCAGACTGGACATTTTTGCAGGAAACATGTGGCAACTTGATTTGCAACATAATGAAAAATTTGAAAAAAAAAAAAAAAAAAACACAAGTCAGAAACGCTTACAATATCCTCTGATAACACTCCAGGGCTTAGATTTCTAAATTTAAATCCTAATTTGTACCATCAAAATAAAACCAAAAAATCTGATTATAGAAACCATTCCCCTCGTTTCATTCACGGCCCTCGCCTCTTCATAAGGTCAGGGGGGAGTACCCGTTTGAGAAGTCTTGGAGCTTCAATGCGATCGTGCAGCGCCTCTCCGTCACCAGCACAGATCCATCATCAGTATGACTCTCATTTATGATCTCACTGTCCACAAAGACTGGATCAATGGACACTTTGGGAACCGCCTTGCATAGGCCTGAAAGACATTTACATAGGAAAATTGACTGACTGAGTTTATTATTATATTTTCTGTATTAATGGCTTGGCTGAGTCCATTCAGTTTGTTCCACGTGGGGGCTCTGCCTCTATGTGGCAGCTCACAGTTTTTATGTATTCTCATAAAAGAAAACTATAATCACCACGGCTGGCTGAATAGATTTTTAGCAATAGATTTATATTGGACTCGATGTCAGGTTAGGATACTTTTAATAGTTAGTATCTTTAGTTTATGTAAATGCCTGTTAAAATGTTGTTTTGTGCAGACCAACAGCCTGCAGCTGCACCAACTTTTACAAGCAGTAATTGCTTCATGTTTTAACAGCCAACATATATGACCATCTGCCCAAGCCAGAATCACCAGGGTTCACCTGTCAACACTGACTGAGCCACCAGGCAAGGCGTTTCGAGATCTGTAGTAAAAGATCTTATTTAACAAATGGGAGTGCAGCTTCTGATAGCAAACTATTGACAACTAAGAAAAGGCAGGGGATGAACTAGACCTTTACAATACGGATAGCTGCCTGTGTAATGGTCCGGATCAAGAAATAAGTATTTCACCATGGGGTAAGAAAAGTACTGTCAATATCTTGAGGCACTCAGAGTTGTGCATGCATTATGTAATAAATCACCAAGTCAGCCAAGACTTAAAATTTTTAAAGTTTAAAGAGCTAAACTCTCAAAATCCCACACACACACGCACACGCATGCACTCACACATCCTGCATGCATCAATACAGCACAGCGTATGAACAATCCAATCAACAGGATGAAATTATTCACTAAGAAAATTGTTGGGAAATGTTTCCTTGCTAATTAAGCAGCATTGACTGGTGCTGTGTAACAGGCAAACTAACAAAAACAGTATGTTTCACTGATTGCAGACAAATTGAAACCTCTGCTCTGCCTCTTTCCCTTCAGCATTATAAGCATAACCACATAATGGAGGCACAAAATATTTAATAATAAAAGAAACAGGTTTCTAATGTTTTAGGCAAAGCAACCCAGAGGACTTTGTGTAAGTCAACTATCAGAAAACGGTACTTTCACTGTTTTCGCACCATTTTATCTCGCACTGGCAAGCCATTGCAAATCAAATAACCATAGCTGTGGGCCATAAACAATGTTTTGCTTCCTCAGGTGATATTGATTAAATGCAATTCTACAACTGTCAACCATTTACAGATAACTTAGTGGACCTCTATAAAAAGCAATCTAGCTCTGTTACATAAAGGCCTGGGAGAGTCATTAAGAGATGTCAAGAAAGGTACAACAATGACGTCACTGGTTAATCATCCAGTAATATCCGGGGCGCTGATTAGCACTGTTAGCCAGAGTAATAGCTGTCAGTAGCAGTCAGGGAGCTAATGAGAAGCTCTGAGATAAATGGGAGCAGAAGAGGTGCTAGACTGTTCATTGGGTTCTCTTGTTTAAGCTGTCATAGCCCCATTCCTCTTCTTAAAAGAGCTGTGATTTAGTTTTCACAAAGGGCTTATTTTGAGACCCTTTTCAATAACCTGCAGTGACGCAGGAAGAATTTTAGACCTGCAGATGTTTCACAGGGAAGCATCTAATGGCTCTAGTGTAGGTGTTACCCATGAAGTCTATTGTATTAACTTTGACTGTGTACTAGCTACAGAGCAAACTGTAACCGCAGCTGCATCACAGTCTCTACCCTTCACTGAGGCTATTGCACAACACTTTTGCTTAATGTGTAACTTGAGAGAAAACACAAAGAGCAGACTGTATAGGTGGGTGCCTCTCATGGAAATCTGCGTTTATTTTTCTTTCGTCCTACTGTTGCGTTGCCCAGTGTTCCTGTGCTTATGTTAATTTTTAGCACAGAATTGCAGGTTGCAGGAAAAAAAGCAATACATCAGAATCATAATGAAAAATTTCCCATTCAAAGAAAAGCCAGTTCATAGCATAGTATTTCAGTGGGGTTTGTTTTTCTGTGTAACTGTTGAATGCTGCTGGAATAATAAAAACAAAGCTACTGTGAATTATATAAATGTAGCTGCAAACTTTTCTGCTGACAAATTCTGTTGTGGCCTATTTTTCTTAGTGTTACATTTTGTTTGCTGTCCAAAGAATAAGAAAAGTGGTCAGCCTGGCACTTACGCAACTAATAGCTATTTTTAAAACTGTCACACAAAACAACTCAAGAACTCCTGATCTCTACCCAGGTAACATATGATAAGAAAACAACAAGCATGCTGAACTTTGATGACCCACAGACACTTCAAATATACACTCATCAGCCACTTCATTAGTTACACCGTACTAATATTGAGTTGGATTCCCTTTTGCCTTTTTTAAAGGCCATTCATATGAACCAGGGTTTTGTTTACACCAAATTCTGACCCTGAGTGTTGCAGCAGAAGCTGAGACTCATCAAACCAGGCAACAGTTTTCCAGTCTTCTATTGTCCATCCGGTGTGGTCGTCTGCTGCTGCAGCCCATCTGATTCAAAGTTTGACTGTGTTGTGCACTCAGCTCTTATGCATACCTTGGCTATAATGAGTGGATATTTGAGTAACTGTTGCCTTCCTTTCAGGTCAAAGCACTCTGGCCATTCTCCTCAGAATGTGATTGGCTGATTAGATATGCGCATTAACAAGCAGTTGAACAGGTGTACCTAATGAAGTGACCAGTGAGTGTATACTCTTACCTTAATTATTCTGTGAAATACTTTGAATTGTTTACTTTAAAATGCGGTCAGAATTGTGATGATTAAATATCTCACAACACATGTACTGATTTAATATTTTGGTTTAAACCTCAGCATTTGTATTTATCATCTTTCGTTGACATAAGAAATAAAACTGGCCAAATTTCAGCTGATTAGATATTTGTGTTAACGAGCAGTTAAACAGATGTACCGAGTGAAGTGGGCTGTTGAGTATATATAAAGAACTTTTGCATAACCATTCAAGGCCAGTCGCCAAAACACTAAATCTAAGTCTGGCTCTGAATAAAGAAGCTTTATTGTGCTGTGTGCTTTAATGCAAAATGCACCCTTTAGATTATTGTATTTACCACAGCATAAGCATGCAAGAAGATATATGCAGTATTCTACTAAGTCAGTAAACACGGCACAGACTGTAGGTAGTGAATATCAAGAATGAGACACATGACCCTCAGAGGCAGACAAGGCTACAGACATTTTCTGAATCTGGTCTTTTTTTACATCGCTACTGAACCATGGAATGAATTGAAAAACTTTTAAAATCTGAACTTTATTTTTATGAGCAAAAGCTGAATAGTATGGAGTGCAATGGGTCAGTGCCCTACACTGAAAAGTAGACAGACAAACTTTGATCCTTAGTTTGGTTATGAAGGATATTTGCAAATACGAAGCTTGTCTATTGCTGTTTTGTGAGCTAGGAGAAGGTGATGTGCCAAAAAGTGATTTCCGTTCTTTGCCAAAGGATGATTGCCCGTATTTATAACCATTGCAAATGACTATAATCTGTCAAACATATCTCTTTAGGATGCTATCAAGTCAATTTTGAGCTAGAAACAACACTCCTGTCACAAGGCTGCAGTCAGTTTTGGAAAAGTGACATATATATCCTTTATTTATCTTGCTAAAAAGTGTCAAAACACCAATATAAGCAAAGATATTAGGTATAAAAAAATACATGTTATCGTCAGAAATCACTTTTTGGCACAACGGCTGACAGACATAAACACACAATTTGTGAATTTACAATTTCCTAAATATAAGCACGTTACTTACCGCCATTATCAACTCAAACGGGTGCTTGTAGACCCGAACAGGGGACTGGTATTCCTGCACCATGGCTGAAGATCAGTCAGCAGCAAACTCTGTTAAATTACCACAGAGATATGACATGGCAGCTGTCAGTATGGGTTACTGGCGCTTCTTCTTAAGAAAAAAAAAAAAGTCTACGTTACATCAGCTGAGTAAAGGTCAATGAGGAGTGGAAGTGGCAAGTGACATTCGCATGACCACAATTAGGGCTGAAATATAACCTGCGCGGTACAGAGGGAGAATTTGACAAAGATTTTTGGGACCACTTGGCATATTTTGATATTTATAAGTATCCAGGAAGGGGGGAAAAAGTTAAATCAAAGTTCGTTACAATGTAATGACATAAACCACACTGGCAAAGTTTCGACACGTTTGACTTACAGCAGACTTTTTCGTTTGTTTTTCCTTTCACGGTTGGCAGGTTTCGATGCCTTACTGTAGCTGTCCAATTATTTGTGCATCCATATCGTCGGCTGAGCGAGGAAAGCGGGCCTCTGCTTATTTTCCCCGCAATGAAAACTGCAAAATGAAACACTTAAACTCCGGCACTTTGACTGTGGCGCAGACTGTTGGCTCCGCCCCCTCGGCCAAACAGGAAATCAACGTGACGCTTGAATATGTTCAGAAAAGTCGTTTTAGTGGCATATTTCCAAGCAAAAATCTAAATACAGCACCTGCTAACGAGAAATTAACAAAAACCAGTAAATTAGTGGGTTGACTGTATAGAAAAAATTCATCTACTGCCTGTTTTGATTTAGATACCAGTACAGGAGGGCATGGATACAAAGTTAACTATAATAAATGCATCTTAATTAAAAAAAAAAAAAAAAAAGGTGATAGTTGTGCTTTACATTTTTTGCTTCTTTGTAAAACAGTAAATTTGAAAATTCATGGATAGCAATAATAACACCTGTGCAACAAGTCCTGTCTCATATATTTATATAAGATAAGGTTTATGTGTCACATGCACAGTTATACACAGCACAATGCACAGTAAAAAAAATTATGCTCACCAACTTTGTACAGAATCAGTCACTGCAGATCTCCAAACTTCATGTGGCCTTCAGATTAGCTCAAGAAAAGGGCACAGAAAGCTTCATGGAATGGGTTTCTATGGCCGAGCAGTTGCATCCAAGCCTTACATCACCAAATGCAATGCAAAGCGTCAGATGTAGTGGCGTAAAACACACTGCCACTGGACTCTAGAGCAGTGGAGATGTGTTCTCTTGAGTGACAAATCACACTTCTCCATCTGGCAATCCAATGTTTGAGTGTGGATTTGGTGGCTGCCAGGATGTTCTTGTACTTGTCTGACAGCATTGCACCAAGTGTAAAGTTTGGTGGAGGGTGGATTATGGTGTGGGGTTGTTTTTCAGGAGTTGGGCTCAGCCCCTTAGTTCCAGTGAAAGGAACTCTTAAGCATTCCAAGACATTTTGGACAATTTCATGCTCCCAATTTTGTGGAAACAATTTGGGGATGGTTTTCTCCTGTTCCAACATGACTGCACACCAGTGTACAAAGCAAGGACCATGAAGACATGGATAAGCGAGTTTGGTGTGGAAGAACTTGACTGGCATGCACAGAGTCCTGACCTCAACCTGATAGAACACCTTTAGGATGAATTAGAGCAGAGACTGTGAGCCAGGCCTTCTCATCCAACATCAGTGTCTGACCTAACAAATGGGCTTCTGGACAAAACTTCCCATAAACACTCCTAAACCTTGTGGAAAGCCATCCCAGAAGAGCTGAAGCTGTTATAGCTGGAAAGGGGGCCCGACATTAAGAATGGAATGTCACTCGCTTATATGTATGTGAAAGTAGATTAGCAATTATTTTAGGCGATATATGGCTATATAGATGCATAAGACTATTTTATAGTATTGATTTTTACTTTACTTTTTCATTTTCATTTCTTTCCCCCAGAAAAGTACATTTAACTTTGCACTGTGTTCAGATTAGGTGAAGCTATTTACGTAAATGTTTGACAGAACATGTTCTTTAAATAAATATAACATGCATATGACACATTTTTTATATTGTTAGGACATGCAGAGTTAGTGTGGTAGGTTAAAAACTGATTGATAATAATGAGGTGAGCAAAGTGGTATTCTGACTGTGTAGAAGGAAGTCAGAAAGCTTTTGTATTTGTTAACATTAAAAAAAAAAACTGATAGAAAGTTTAGTTTAAATTGAAGAAGAAACATTTGAGGTTCTGCAATTTCTAGGGTCAGCAGTTACAGTTACTTAGGTGGCGTTTACCATGTTAACCCCTTTTAACAAAATGTCAGATTTCTTTGAGCTCTATCCTTCCACTAGAGCACAATCTGGACTTGAATGGCTCTTCAGAGGCTTTTTTTAAATGAATCAGCTTGAATAGATTGTTCATCACCTCTAAATGTGTGTGTGGTTTCCAGCAGAATATTCCTCACTAAGTAGTACACTGACAGCATAAAGCACAAAAGTAAAAGTATCAGAAGTCAAATTTTCAAGTGAAGTGAAGTGAAAAGGGACCAGACTGAAGCTGTCTCTGAAATGCTTTGTAGATACTGGATGAGTTGTATCTAAATCACAGTCAGGAAGGCCATAAGTGACCATGCCATCATCAGCAAATAACCTCTACCCCCAGTGAAAATTTGCAGGGGCACAAAGCCAAGCACTCCAGACATCACAAGAAGTTATTTGGAACATTGTCACATCATGCTGGGGCGAGAAGTGTATGCTGTCATTAAAAGACAAAAAGGGTGCAGATTAAACTTTCTGAAACCATCTGACATTCAACTCAGATTGCTAAGTTCATTTTATAATTTGTAATGAGTTAAGAGCTAATACAACAAAGGTTATTCACTAGTGGCCTCAGCCTTTTGGACCCACCGGATATACAATAGGCGTATTAAATCCATCACTGCTGTTTTGCCTTGTTAGTGTGAAGACTGGATACACTGGATGTGTTTTCCATACCATTATTTTGTAAAGGTGTTTACTGTGTCTTCACTGCCTCACATTTTCTGTCCCATGGATATGCAGCTGGTCCCACATTGAGACTCCAGAAGCAGCATCTGTGGGGGAATTCAAAGCTTCTGGATCTGGCAGCCTACAAAAGGTACTGCAGTCCAGCAGGGGACATCCTGAGAGGGGGAAGTGGAGTTCAGATAAGCTATTTTTCCTAATCAGCCTCAGGCACAAAGAAGAACTTTACCATGGAGCAAGCTGTTCTTACCAACTGTCTCTGTAAAAAATTTGGATAAAATTGCACCTTGGTGGTGCAACTGCACATTTATTCTGGTTTATTCTTGCAAAGTACCACAAAAGATCTCCCATTTGTTTTGGGTTTTTTTTGTTTTTTTTGTTTTTCCCTCTGTCAGGCTTGTCAACCATTTCAAAGTTTTGGCATTTATGATGATGAAACAATATTGAAAAGTATAATTAGGAATAGAAAGACTTGATAAAACACACTGTAGACTTTATACCAAGACAAATTTTCTCTCTCTTTGTCAAGATTTCTTCCTGTTTTCCTGCATGGATACTTTAGTTGTTTTTTTACTTAGGGTGTAAAAGTTGGTGTGTCACTTCCATTTGATACTCTAATTATGATCAAGGGCTGTAAAGAGCATCCTTGGCTCTATTATGACAAAGATGATTACTTTGAAATTCATATCCTGCCATATCCCACAGCCTAGGCGAAGAATATCACAAACACAATGACTCATCTACTCCCGTTGACAAAAATGATCACCTACACGCTCAGATGTTTGTGGTAATAGTCCGACAGAGAAAAATGAACACGGAAGTTTACTGATTGTTTCCTTTGAGCTCGGTTCATCACCTCTCGAGCTCATCATTCTTTTCAGGCCCTTCTTAGCTTCCCTGTCTAATTAACTGTAATAATGACTAAAGCACTTCAGATGTATTTCTCTCTTCAATGCTGCTCAGTCTTCACAGTAACACCACACATTTCAGACATACAGTACAACATTTTATTCATGCATTGGTAATCCAGAGCATAAATAAATCTCTTTTGATCTGCCTTTCAGCTTCATAAGAATAAAGTGCCCAAATGTGATTCCTACGAATTAAATTGTCGCCAAATTTTCAAAATAAAAGCACTGTGCTTACCTCAGAGAGGTATTTAAAGCAGATAGCCATAAATATGAGCCAAAAATCAAGAAAAGCTGGATTAAAGTAGTTTCTGCTTGGACTGAGTAAAATGCATGTGCACTGGTACAGATGAGGTTCTTTGTGAGGTTTCCTTGCTGTTTTTCTCTTCTGTTTCTCCTGGAAAAGCACCTCAAGGAAGAAGTCTGCTCTGAAATGGGGGCTATTTAGGAGACAAATAATAGACTCAGCTGAGAGAAATTTAAATGATTTTCAGACAAAACAGAAATATTCTAGAAGTCTCTATGTTTAGCAGCATGAAATAGATCATTTGAAATTCAATTTAAGTACTCCCTATTTATTCATAACCAACATGCAACAGAAGAAAAAGACTTCACTGTGAATTAGGTGTTTGTTCGTATATATGTGAACATATGTGTAAATTTATTTAAGATGGATACTGGGTGTTTTCAGGACCCCAGCAAGGGGTACATGTCCTGCAGCTGCCAGAGAATATGTGGACAGCCTAATTACAGTGCTGTGCAAGTCTTGATCCATCCCTCATTCCTTTATATTTTGCTTCCAAGGAGCCAGACTTTCTTTTAATTGTTTAACGTGTTCTTGAGCTTTAGTTTTCCAGGCATTCTGAAGGTCTTTCAAAGTTTTTCTTTGGACATTGGCTGCTTTTTCACTCATTTTCACTCCAGTCCTTTGTCAGAGGAACATTCGTTTGTTCATTAAGCCACTTAACACTGACCTATGAATCATTCGTGCATAACAAAAGGCACTTAACTCGAGGGATGAACCAGTGTTGTCTCTAGACATAACAGACAACTTAGCAAAATCCCATTTTAAATTGGATCTTTAGGAACTTTGTTACTAGCAGCCTGTCACACACACACACACACACACACACACACACACACACACACACACACACACACACACACACACACACACACACACACACACACACACACACACACACAAAAAAACAAAAAAACAAAAACATAATTTGTTCACATTTCTTTACTTGAATCCATAACTAGTTATTATTGATTCTACAACAAGCAGTTTGACAGGAAGAAAATAGTATTTTACACCAATATGGTGAGGCTGAGGTATGGCAAAAATACATAACAACTGAACTGAAAATCACTGTCGACAGCTTTTATGGAGCGATGAATTCAAATTTTAAATTTTTGCTTCAAATTCTCATCAATACGAGGGTGGGCTGAAAAGTTCATAGGCTGACTAGGAAGGAGTTATTATACAGTAATTAAATTTGGCATGCCTTAAATTCAACCTTTATTGATGCCAGCTGCATGTTTTCTTTCCAGATAAACCCACATTGGATACAGAATTGAGGACTTGGAAAAGTAGTACTAGAGACATTTTGTGAAAATGGATCAAATTTGGCACCGTGGTGCAAAAAAAGGGGTTAGCCCCCAAGGACATTCATGCTGGCATTAGTTGCTAGATTAGGGGATGATACTCCAGCTTTATCATCTGTGCAAAAGTGGGCAGCTGAATTCAAGAGGGGTTGGGTGAGCCTTGAAGATGACCCAAGGTTCAGACATCCTGCCGCAGTCACCACCCAAGAAAACATTGACTGTGTTCACCACATGGTGATGGATGATAGACGTTTAATTGTTAACAAAGAGAGCTAATGCTGTAGGAATCTCCTGTTGAGAACATTCTGCATAACGAACTTGGCATGTCAAAGGTTTCTGCTCGGTGGGTGCCATGCCTTTTGACACCTGATCAAAAGTGTACCAGGCAGGGTCATGTCGCAGGAAAACTTGGCACTTTTGAAAGCAAATCCAGATGGTTTTATGGAATGTTTCCTCGCCCAAGATGAATGTTGGGTTCACCACTTTGAGTCAGACACGAAACAGCAGTCCTTGCAGTGGAAACACCATCTCCTCCCCCACCAAAGAAGGCCAACGTGGTATCATATGCAGGCAAGATGATTGGTCATCTTGACTACTTTAAAAAAGGCCATACTTTCATTGGCGAATACTATGCCAAATTGCTGAGGCAGCTGCGAAAGGCAATCAAGTTAAAACCTGGAAAACTGACAAAGGGGGTCCTGTTTCACCAGAACAATTCTCCTGCACACAAGTCCATGGTTGATAACCCTCCCCATTCTCCTGATTTGGCACCAGTGTTAATTTCATTGATGAACTATTTTCGTCATAGTTTTCGTCAACGACCCTTTTTTTCATGACGAAAACAAGATGATAACTAGATAAAAACGACACAAAGGATAAAA